>NC_090446.1:456782400-457389966 GCF_031143425.1 Pleurodeles waltl
CTCAGTGGAGGGTGTCCTCAGAAGCAGCTGGTCTGATAAGCACGACTGAACAAGTGACTAACCCCAACCGGATCGGAGATGAGGAATATCTAAGCCAAACAGATTTGACTCCTCCTGAACCGGTTGCGGAAATGTCGAAGGAGAAGAATTCAAGTCCAATACTGAAAAGAGCATAAACACGAAAATCTCTGAAAGGTGATAAATGGCCAGAAACAAGTTCAAAGTTAAAGAAGACAAATCTGGTGCAACCACTACAGGAAGAGGTCCATAACACCAGAAGTGAAGATCTGAGTGATGGTGAATCAAGAGATGGTCGAAAATCAAATCGAAGATACTCTGGTCCTGAATGGGCATGTGCAACTACTAATGAATGGAAAGAAACATTTTGGGATTTTTGTTTTGACAGAGACATTCCAGGTCTATATTTTGGCACATGAAGAAAACTGATGGAGATTTATTGAGAAAAGTTGAAAATTTGAAAGCTAAATGAAAGAGACTTTGTTGAGAAGAAAATATTTTTGAGACTGATTTTGACAACTTTACTGAATTCTGACAAAAGGGTCCTGTGTTAATGAAGCTGTGGACATAATTGAAAAACAAAATTAAGGAGGGATTGAAATTGAAGACTGAAGATTGAAAATTCTTGACATTTTTTGAAAAATGTTTTGTTTTTGTTCTTTTTATTTTTGATTTTTTGCTGCATAGCCATATTTTGTATCTGTTTGTACTTTCTGATTCTTTGCAGACTATGGATAATCAAAACCAGCAGAATTCTAAAAATAGATGCTATAAATACATGGGTATTGGTTTGGTGATTGTTTGTGCAATTGTATGTTTGGTATTGATTGTGGGTGTGGTTGTCTTTGATAAGAATGGGACCAACCATACCTACTCTTTCAGCAATAACTAGATTTAAAATAGATGAGAAATATTTGCATTCACACGGAGAACATTCTTCTAATGTCTTCTATCGCTTATTGCGTGAGTATGTTGATATAATGGATGCGAGAGATTGTTATGTTGGCACACAGATTCCAGCCTCTGTTGAGGAGGGTATTGCCTGTCATAGTTTACCGCTTACTTACGGCACAAGTAGTAGTCTTTTGCTAACATGATTCTATAACCAGGAGTAGATCCAGTATTTCTACTCTAATATAGATATGGTGTTTTCCATTGTTCCTACCATAAGGGATCACAATAAGATATCTAAGGATAATAACATAGAACCTACATTAAAGTTTGGAACTGCTTTCACACACAGGAACAATTCGACCTGTTTGCTTTCATCTTTAGAAAAGAGCTTTTTAGATTACGGAGATGATAGGAGAAGGGCGATCAAGTCTAAAATAGATGCAGGATTAGTTTCAGTAGTCCTGGCGTTGACTATGCAAACACTGACATTACTAAACAAGGGAGACTAACTTTAGATGCACAGCATGTAGGAAAGCTTTGTATATACACACCACAATCTAGGGTAGATAAAATATTTGTGGAAACGAATGAATGTAGACGTGTTTTTGTTTGAGAATAAGTGGACATTTATGTTAAATGTTCAAGACTCACCTGAGCCTGGGGTCTAGTACATCTGTGGGAAAAAAGCATATTACCGTCTTCCTAGAGGATGGTATGGCACATGATATTTGGCAATAGTCTTCCCGAAAATGTACCAACTTGATGACTTGAGTAAATTTCCTAAAATGACTGAATTACAACAAAAGAGACAAAAGCGAGAATCAGTTTCTAGCATTGTTGGAGACATATTTGGAGCAATAATTCATTCAGTGAGAGTTGTTCTGAATTGATTAAAATTTGACAGTTGTCTACAGTTGTGGATAACATGCTGACAAGATATTCCGGAGCTGTTGTCCTTTTGGATACAGAAATGGCTGCGGTAAGAGGAATGTCTCTTTGGAACCGCCTTGAGCTAGACATTCTTTCAGCAAAGGAGGGCAGAGTTTGTAAATTACTAGGTCTGCGTCATTGTTGTACCTTCATACCGGACAACAGTGAACAAGTTAGAGGCTTGAGTAACAATTTAACACAAGATGAAACTAAATTCAAAGAACTAAAAGAGCTCACTGTTTGGGAAAAAGCTGGCAAAGGGATGACTGCTGTGGGAAACTAGAATGGCAACCTGGGAAAAGGATTAGTAATGAAAATAATCCAATGAGTTTCAATTATTGTGATTTGTCTATTTAGTACAGGGGGAATATCCAAATTCTACAAAGTGGTCAAAAGAAGAAGATTTGAAAAGAATCAGAGGAGGGTAGAATTTCAATTGGAAAGATTATATGGGAATAACTCAAAGAAGAACAAATTATAAAAATGTGGGAGAAACAAAATTTTAGAAAATCAGTACACTTAAATAAATAATTGTATTTGGGATGTAAGTGTGATGACATATATAGTCATCAGAGGAGGGATTGTGAGAGCAGATATTTTGACACGGAATAATTATGTTTATGTAATCATCCTTATGCACTAACATGAGAAATGCTTCAAATGAAAAATAAATGTTAACATGAAACGTGTGCCTACTCAGTGGCCGCCATCAGAGTGAAAGGCCTGCACATGTTTGTTTTAAAATGTGTTAACTCAGTGATGAAAGGAAAATATTCTGTCTCTTTAAGAACATGTTCTTTGCAAAAATAAATGCTGAAATAATACGAGTAATTCTTTGGTTTTCTGTGGTGCCTTTTGGCAGAGCAAGGCCAGAGCTAAGGTTGAATGTCTGCCAAATTACCAGAAAACACTTGTTCTCTGCTGTGTGTCAAGCAAGCAAGGTCACAGCATGGAGTTATCTGTCTCCAAGCTGAGCTAAAGTATCAACTGCTGCAAAACATTTCCATAAAATTACAAGCTTCTTTTGTCTTGATCTGAGTTTATTCTGTGTTCATACTAATGGAATGTGTTTCTTTCGAGGGGAAGATTTGATTTGGAAAAATGTTCTACTTCTTCCTGACTATCGTCCGGCAGCAAGTGGATTCTGAAATGTGTTGAACAAAGACCTTCACTAAACAGTGCAGAAAAAAATGTGATATAATAATTAATATCGTTTGGGCTTACGCAAAAATGAAGAGGCAGAAAAATACAGAACATTTAGGTTAATAGTGTGATATTTTCTGATGAGCTAATATTTTGTGATTGGATGATTTATGCACATATGACGTTTTCAGCCAATCACAGAAGTTTACCAAGTTTAATTTAATGTTTGAGAATCAGACATTGGGGGTTCATTGCTTCCTGGTTTCCAGAGACTTCACTTCTCATTTCTTATGCTCTGTCACTTTGACATTTCATGCTTCACCAGTCAGTCTACTGACATTCTGGTATTTCATTATTTTGAATTATTTTTATGTGCTCCATGCAATGATCAAGCACTCAATGCATTGAACCTGTAGTGCTACACTGCCTGCCTTAGATAATTAACTTGATGGTTCAGAGAACGTAGAGTCCACGTTTCTGAATTGTCACCCCTTTCCCTGACCCTGTCCTGATGCTGTTACTGCTGACTCCCTGATGAAGCTATGCTGTGATGTTGATTCCTATAGGATTGGTAATTAAATTGATCTGTGCAATGTTATTTTGTTTTGCAGGCACCAGCTGCTACTGTTTTAATTTCTGCTGCTATTTTTTATAGTGCCTTAGCTAGATGTTTTTCTAAATTAATGTTACAAAAACGTTTGCATGATGCCCAACATGCTAATGCTAATTTGAGGTTAGTTAGGTGTATTTTATCTCTTACACATATATTCATGCTATATTGATTTGTGTTCAAACTATTGAGTTCATTGTTTTATTTTCTCTGTTTAAACTAAGATTTTTCAGGCCGGTCCGTCAGCCTGTGATGCTACTTTATTTGTACCATTTGGTGTTGAGAATATTTTAGTAACCTTAGCATTGTTATTATAGGGAAATAAGTATTTTATTTGATACTAAAAAGTGTGGTTATTCCTGGCCAAATGGGTCATGGTGTGTCATATATTGATTCTTTGGTGATTATTATTATTTTTTAATGTTGTTTTATGTGTCAATAATCAATGTGATAATCAATATAATCTAAACGAGTCAAAAGGTCCATCGATCTTATTGCAGCGTCCAATCACTCACTATTATGAAATAGATGAGACAAGGATCTGCGTGCTGCAACACAGACAAAGTGCCCATTTTACAAATTTTGCACAGCCCATTTATCATGCCAGGTAATCACTTATTAATGTTGAAAATGTGAAAAGAACAATGAGATCTCTGTGAATTTTGACTTGAGACCTGCAGGTTGCTGCCGGTCCTCTGCAGTGTGTGCATTAGAAACCACTGATCTTCCTTTCTCTCACCTACTCACACACCTGCCTCCCTCCACCCCCTCCTGCGCGGAAACTCTTGCTCCCATTTATCACCAGCTCAGAGCAGGAGGTAAGTGGGAATGTTAAACCCCAGTGAATAGGGAATTTCATGCAGTTTTACGCCTGGTAAAACTGGGCCATCACAGTTAAGGCATAATTGCAAGGGCCAGCAAAATGAAACCACATAGTATTGGTTATTATGGGTGCAGAGTTTACACCGTGCCAATAACTTGCACCTCAAAATGAGGGCCGTTGAGATAAAGGGGATGCCAACACTATAGGAAATGCGTAGGTTTTCTTAAGGAAGAAAAGTGTTGATCCACAGCAGATCCTTTTCAAACGTTTATTAATAAACGTTTCAAGACTTTGTCTTGCATGGACACATGGAACCCTCATTTTATAGGCAGGATCCTTTTTATCTTCCAGATTAAGAAAAACATAAAACAATGTACCCAGCAAATGCTGTACAGTACATTGCAGGAAAGATTCTTGCATACACACACACACATCTTGTAGGAAAAGATCTTCAGTTTCTGGGTTCACTTTGTGTGCCTCTGGGGATCACTCTTTCCAGCATGCAACCATACTGTAGGACAGTATTGTTAATTACACATATTTGTAATGCACATCTCACTAGGAGCACTTTATAGTACAAGACATCAGATCCTAAAATGAAATCCAAATATTTTGGGATTCTTCTTAACTCTGAGTGCTCTCTTGTGATAACTGCAGTTTTGAGAACAGTGTCTAGGATGTAAACATACATTTGCATGAGCAGTGGAACAATTAAATTTCATGACAACAAATAATTATTTCCACCCTCTTTAAATTGTGCTGAAATATATAAGTTGCTCATTACCTGCAGAATAAAGTTCATTAATTTTGAAATATTTTTAGTACCTAAGCACCATTCTCACCTTGTTAATGCCGAAAACAGCAATCCACGGCTGAAAATCACATTTTCCTAGCTCTTTGCAGAGGTCCATCATTATCAGAATGAGTGTGTATACGCTGTAAAAGGCTGTTGTACAGGGGCGTAGCTTACTTGATGCGATTCGGGGGTTGTGAATATCAAATTTCCCAGTTAAAAACCCAGGAGGCTGGAGGATGAATGGATGAGATGGCCAAGGTTTTGGATGGACTGTTTCCATTAGGAACATGGTCACCACTTATAGTGTCACAGTGGGTGAAAAAAGATGGGTTAAAATGTTACCCCGTGCGATTGCCACGTGTTAGATTATTTACAAGCATTCATCATATCACCTCTTAGGTATTTAATTACCATTAGTATGCCTGGAAACCAGAGACTGGATCCAATCCTTCTACTGTCAATATTTGTAAATTCCAAAAAGTAGCACGTTTACCCCCCTTCAAGAAGTTCATCTGCAAATGTAGATTTACTACTTTTTTGGTAAACCAGTCACTACCTATACTTAAGTTGACACCTCAAACACCAGTGCTGAAGCTATGCCATGGTACCATTGCGGGTTGTTTTGATCAGGCCCTACACATAAAATACATGATTCACCATAATTACTGTTAACACATAAATACCACGCTCCTGTGCTTCTGTTACAGGCTACGCTGTAATTTTAGGGGCCAGCCACAGAGCATAAGCTCTGCAAAGAATGTCCCCCGGGTCTGCACCCAGGTGTGGAGATGCAGGGGAAGCGGGAGCCTGCACATGTTCTGAGGAGGGTTGCAGGGAGACCCTACTTACATCTCCCTCCCCATGTGAAGGGCTACTGCAGTAGCAGCAGCTGCCCACATGGTCAGTATCAGAATCCCTGATGGGCGGGGCTAAGTAGAGTTGACGTTGGCAGGAGCTCCACCTGTGCTGCGGCCGTTTCCAGGAGTGCAGCGCTGACCATGGGGAGGTCTTGTGCAGGAATGGTGGTGGGCCTCAGTAACAGGGCACGCATCCTCAGTTAACGGAGAGAAGCGGCTACCAATGGAGCAAGGGCAGCCTTGACTAGCCGGCAGCGCGACACCAGCGGGTTTTCCACTCCCTGACTGCTCTATTTCTCAATGTTGGATGCATCTCCGGCTTCCCACAAGGCAGAGGCTTCCCATGGTGCTGTGCTGGTCTTCCGTCCTCTGTGGGCACGGCAGTGTGCAGGAGCCTCCTACTAAAGTGTTGGTGGGCCTTGCGAGCAAGGTGGCATCAAAGGAGCTCCAGGTTCCCTCAGAGCGAAGGCTCAGAGGGAGTAGTGCACACACTCCCATAATGAGCACTTCACACACAATGAACTCTGCTCCAGGTTGGAATGAGGAGAGAGAGAAGTGCTCACAGCGCGCTTCTCATTAGGGCAGCATCAAGTCCCCAAAGAAGCACTCTCCACGCGCAGTGTGAACAAGAGGTCAGAAGCAGCAGGCAATATTCACCCCACACTAGGGCTCCTGAGGAGGTACCTGGTAGGGACGGGGATACGAAGGGGCAGGCAGGCCAGGACACTGAGGCCAGCAGGCCCGAGGGTGGTTCCTCCTGGCAGCCCACAGAACCTTTGGAGTCCAGTGTCAGGGTACAGCTGGCAGCAGGGCAACATGCAGAAAAGCACTCCAGATCAGCCCTTTGCGCCACGCAGCAGATACCAGGCAGCAGGGCAACAAACAGAAGAGCAGTCCAGAAGAGTCCTTTTGCAGCTCATCAGTCCTTCTGACAGAGGATGAGTCCCAATTCCCAAAAGTGCTCTAAAAATCAGGGGGCTACAGCCCCTCTACTTATACTCAGAATGCCAAACTTCCAGAAGGTGGGAGAAGGTTCCAGCTAGATCTGACAAGTTCCAGCGATGTCCCTTCTCCTCTACTCTGGCTCCAGACATCAGTAGGGGTTAAACGAGCGCTTTTTGTGATTGCAGGACACAGCCCATCCAGGTGTAAAGTGCGCACGCCTCCCTCTCTCCCATCCGAAGAAGAGCATCAGTATGCAGATTTAATTCTGTCACACCTAGCCCTCCCTGGTGGATGGCTGTTTGGGGAGTATGCTCAAAGTGGAGCTGTCACCCTGCTCTAGACATGAATTGAAGCCATGCTGAAAAGCACCAGAGTTATGAGCACAGAGAAATGCTCACTTTCTAAAAATGGCATTTCTAAAATAGTAATGTATTATACACCTACAGCAGTAAACACATTTATCACTACCATTCCAGACATATCAAACATGCCAGCGCTGTTCCTTATGCTACCCTATGAGAGGAGCAGCACTCACAGTACTGAGAAACTAAATAGGCTTTTTGTCCCTACTAGGACATGTAACCCAGAAACACATATGTACAACCTTTTACATACACAGCACCCTGCCCATTGGGCTATCAAGGATCTACCATACGGGTGAATTAGGAGTAGTGAAAAGGGAGTCTAGGCCTTGGCAAGACGTTTGGCTTGCCAAGTCAGCGTGGCAGTAAACTGTGCATGCAGCCTCTGCAGTGGCAGGCTTGAGACATGCTTGAAAGACTCCTTCTGGGGGTGGCGCAACCTGCACTGCATGCCCACTATTACCATTTAATTTACTGGCCCTAAATTTATGGTGTACCACTTTACAAGGGACTTACAGGTAAATTATATAAGCCAAACAAGTTTTAGAGGTGAGAGCACATGCACTTTAGCACTGATTAGCAGTGCTAAAGTGCCCAGAGTCCTAAAGCCAACAGAAAGAGGGTCCGAAAAATAGGAGGAGAAAGGCAAAATGTTCGGGGGATACCCCTGCAGAAATGGCCATTTCCAACAGTGATGATTAAGACAAAGGAAGCTCTGTGAAATTAAATGTTTGCCTAGGATCACACTGTTTGAATAAGGTGGGAAAATGGTACTGGTTCCAGGTTAACTGGTTTCACATTTTGAAGCTCTAATTAGCAAGAATGTTTCTACTGTATATTCATTTTCATATGTTATTCTATGCTATTTGTGTTTGTATAGTGCTAATAATTGTCTCCATTGTATTGAAACAAATTCTCTATCTTGGGGCCTTTTCTATAGAACTGGGATTGCCATAAATAAGTTACCTAATGTTATGCTAGATAAATTGAAACCTTGACTGATTTTCTATGACTCACAACTCGAGTGTTCGACAGTTCAAGTCCAGCATTTCATCCTTAAAAGGTAGATCCTACGATTGCAATGTTTAGAGAAATCCTGCGTATTAATGAACCCCTTCAGCACAGCATTAGACAGGCAGTCAACTTATTATTGCAAAACATTTTTCATTGTCCTTGATTGTGGAATCGTGTGTGCAGACACCAGTTCTCTGCTATGCAATCAAAAGTCTCTTCTGCATCCTTGAAATGAAGCCTTGAACCATATCTCAAAAGTGCAAAGTGCCTAGAAGGAAGAAGCTGTTGAAGAACAGGAAGCGGCGTCACAGAAAATCACACTTCATGCACGCACCTGTGCGACACTACCCAAGCTCGGCATGGCTGGGAGCACTGAGGGAAAATGAAAAGCTCATCAGTGGGATTCCCCTGCTGCCCGAGCTCCTGGGCAGTGTCCGAGTACCTAGAATGACAAATTCTGGAAGGTGACTGTAAAAATTCAGGACAAAGGGTCAAAATCTAGGACATAAAGGTCAATTTTATTGACACATCTGATGCAGCCAAGCTATAATAGAAAAGTAAGTAAATAGACAGCTGACACAAGTACAGTTTAAACTAGGTTTATGTTGTTTTGTTTGTGTAACACACAGCAGAATTAAACAAACATTCACTGGCCTAGTCTCCAGTTTTGTGTGGTGAACAAAGCTGCCTGATGGGCAATGTGGATGGAAGCATTAGCTCTCCGTCTCCCAAGAGTTCTATCAAAGTGCAGGTGTTTACATTTGTCTACTCATGACTCTCCCCTGGGAGTGAACATGTCAACAGTAAAATCCAGGCTCTATTGCCATTTAGCGCCTCATTACAAGTCTGGTGGTCTTAAGACCACCAGACTCACAGTGCCTGGCAGTCCGACAGCCAGATTACAACCATGGTTCCCAACAGATTGGAGGCGGTCAGAGCCATGGTCAGCAATGGCAGTTGGCGGTCAGAGCCATGGTCAGCAATGGCAGCGTTGAGTTCAACGCTGCTGTGCTGATCACGAGTCCTCTTTCTGGCAGCCTTTTCATGGCGGGGTGCCCACAATGAAAAGGCTGGTGGAAAGCCAGTGCTTGTGGAAACAGGGAGGCCTCTGCAGTGTCCATGTCCATGGCACTGTTTCCTTCAGTCTGACTGGCAGAAACGGCATAATACTATGTTACTGGTGGTCAGCCAAGTGGAAACATTGTAATACGACTGGGGGGGAGGCCACCAGAATGATGGCAGCCGCCTCCCCGCAGCTTTGGCGATCAGCTCAGTCCGACCACCAAAGTCATAATCAGGCCCTTAGTGACAATCAGTCTGTGCAGTGGAGCAGGTTAGACAAGAGGACCCTCCACTCTATGCATCATTGCAGTAAGTGTTACTTTTCAGTCCTCTAATAGCTGCTCTAATCAATGCTGAACAGAGGGATGACCTCCATGTATTGTTGTGGATACAGTGCTGCACAATGGCGTTCACACTTTGCAGCACTATAGTGACTGCATGCATCCATTTTTGTACAACAGATGGATTTTAACAGTGAATCTAAAAGTCACAGAATGCAAATAGACGTGCTTTCTAAAAAAATACTGTTAGCTGAAGGTATCACACAGACGGGTGCGCACTGAGTCACTTTTTAATGCATGTTTGATCACCTCTTCAATACTGGAACATATTTTTTGCTAATTTGGGATTGAGGTTTAGAAGTCAGAGTGCAGTAAAAAGAAGAAAAAAAGTGAAGTCGTGTTGACATTATGTTCACTCAGTGTAAGGATCGAACAGACCCTCCCCTTCTGAGCAGCCTTTGATTAGTATGACCCCCCTTTTCGGGATGAAGAATAATGGCTGTGCCATTAAAGGCATCAAAGATATCACAGATTTATTGGCATGCCGACTGCTGCACAACTTTGTCTGTGGCTGTCGTCCCTGAAAGTGACCAAAGCACGGAGGTGGCCGATAACCCCGCGGCACCTCTGACAGTTTTGGCGCTGCAGCTGCGAGTCTTAAGGAGCACGATTTACCTGGGGGCTCCTATGCTCAGTCTCAGAATGCTGCTTCGGATGGCGCCAAAATCAAGGTCTGTGAAGCCAGCCACGATGGTTTAACCCCTCTCTGGAGATGCTCTCGCCCTCGCTCGGCAAAGTCGAAGTGGAAAGGCGTAACAACGTAGCAGTGTAGATGGCACTGGAAAACCCGCCGCCACAATGAGCTATACTGGCTCACGGGTCAAAATAACGACTGCGTTCACCGCTGCTTTCAGTAATCCAACGGCAATCATGGCAACGGGAGCAGATTTTTTAAAAAAAAGTCTGCCCGTGTTCTAACGACCAATGTAGCTGCAAAGGATGGAAAGGATTGCAATTTGGCCTCTGAAGTCCAGACTGACCCCGGGGCCGAGCCTCCATTTGGAGAAACACAGATCATGGGTTGATCAAACACCACACCTCTCCTGACACTGGGGGTCATTCTGACGTCGGCGGTAAAAGCCGCTTACCGCCGGTCAGAAGGCCGCCACAATACCGCCGCGGGCGCGGTCAGCCGCCACGGACATTCTGACCCACAACTGCAAAACCTCCGAAAATCCGCCCTCCACTGCAGTCCGCCACATCAGCGGCCAGCGGTAAACTGGAGAAGACCAAACCTCCACCGCCACGCCAACAGAAATACGCCCATCCCATTATGACCCGCAAATCGACGCGGCGTTCATTCAACCGCGGTATTCCATTGGCGGTACACACCGCCGCGGTCAAAATACACACACCTTTACAAACCCCTACCACATTGGACAATTTGAAAGGCACACACCTGAAACACATACACACACCACTCCCACACATCCAATACCATATAAAACACACACCCACATCACCCACAAACCCCTACCAACAAAAACCAGAGACGAAGGAGAGAGAGAGACACATCAGAGAATAGAGAGCCAGACACACAGAGGCACACGGCAACATCACACACACCACATAGAAGCACAAAGCACCACACACCAACACACACATCATCACATACACCACCCCACACCTCATACACACCACCCCATGGCACCACAAAGGCACCCACGCTTTTCGGACCAAGAACTCCGGGTCATGGTGGAGGAGATCATAAGAGTGGAACCCCAGCTCTTCGGCTCACAGGTCCAGCACACCACCATAGCAAGGAAGGCGGAGCTCTGGCAGCGGATCGTGGACAGGGTCAACGCGGTGGGACAGCATCCCAGAAATCGAGAGGACATCCGCAAACGATGGAACGACCTACGGGGGAAGGTGCGCTCGATGGTCTCGCGACACAACATCGCAGTGCAGAAGACTGGCGGGGGACCCCCACCCACTCCACCCGAATTCACAACATGGGAGCAAGAGGTACTCAACATCCTGCATCCCGATGGCCTCGCTGGAGTACACGGAGGAATGGACTCTGGTAAGTACAAGGCCAACCACTTCACCCCCCCCCCCCCCAGCATGCTAACCCCCACCCTCACCCCCAACCCCCCAGCACACATCCTCCCTGAGAATGTCTCCCCAGCACAACCCACCCAACACCAACCCCTGCATGCCACCCCCAAACTATGGACACCCATCACCTAAGCATGACCACTGCACATACCTATCACCCCCCCCCACAAAACACCCTCACAACACCTCCCCCAAGGGAATGCCAGCACTGGGGGACAAGGGCACCCATAAAACGCAAGCTAATGCACACACAGAAACAATAACCATACCCTCTTACCCCATGCAGGACCCGAACGACAACACACCGGTCAGGAGGGACCAGAAATGTCCATCCCACCCCCGGAACAGGCCCCTAGTGATGACAGCAGCTCTGTCGACCTGGAACCTGACGACCAGCCCGGACCATCGGGGACCTCTGGGCAGTCGGTTCCCCTCACCCAGACACAGGCCACTGCAGACCCAACCCCCTCTGGGAACAACAGCACAGCTCCCACCCAGCGGGCCCATGCCTCTGTCTCTAGGACAGGTCAAGCAGCGGTGTGTCTACCACTACAGGGCCCCCAGGGTAACCCACCAACCCAACAACAACAGGGACCTGGGGGCAGTGGGAGTGGGCACACCGTCCAGGGGACAGAGGCCCAGGGAAACAGGGCAACTCGGAGGGCTGCTGTGCGACAGGGGGGGGAGGAGAGGCCCAGGGAACCCACTCTCCAAGAGGCCCTCACCACCATCATGGCAGCCTACCACCACTCACAAGAGACGATGGCGACGGTACTGGCCAGGTTCCAGGAGATCCAGGCACAGCAGGAGCAACGCTACATGGGGTTCAGCGACCAACTCAGCAACATCTCAACCGCTATGGGGAGCATAGTCCAGGCACCTGAACCGTATAGAGGACACGTTTCGGGACCATGTGGCATCACACAGGGCCCCTGTCACTAGCCAGGAACAGGAACAGCCTACCACCTCCGCCGGCGCTAGTGGACAGGAGGCCCCACCACAACGACAGCCCACCAGAACCCCACCTCCTGATGAACAACAACCGCCCCGCAAAAGGAGCCTGAGATCAAAAAAACAGACAGAGTAGGATGTCAAGTCCCCCGCCAGCATCACATACCCCCTGAAGTCCTCCCACTGTTCCACATTGCCACCCTGTCCAACCTTGAACTGCCCCTGCTCCATCCTGCCACAGGCATATGGACAATGCACCTGTGAGACTGAGAACTGGACTCCGCCATGGACATTACTCCACTCCCACCCATCACTGTTTCACTATCATGTACCAATATCTATGCACTAATAATAAATCACACATTGCACTGAAATCAATCAGCACTCAGCCTGTCTTATTTACAAATGTATGACACATTACATATCAATTACGTATAATTAACATTGTGAATTACACATACCGAGGTAACTTAGCATTAGTCCATGGGCCAACCAAGCCGAGGTCACGCAGTGGCTCATACAGCACAGAAAAGGGAAGGGAAAATCAAACATCATGTTTATAGGTCTGGGGGGAAATCGACAAAGTTGAGATGCAGGAGGCTTTCAGGAAATGTAAAATGACATGGGTGATTATTACCTGTGTGCTACTGGAAATACTGTTCTATTACTCTGTCCCTGTTGTCTGTGTCGTCCTCTGAGTCTTCCTCCTCTTCACTCTCCGCAGGCTCCACAGCTGCTTCAACACCACCATCTGCACCATCCTCCTGCAGGAAAGGAACCTGACGTCGCAATGCCAGATTGTGAAGCATACAGCAGGCCACGATGATGTGGCACACCTTCTTTGGTGAGTACATCAGGGATCCCCCAGTCATATGCAGGCACCTAAACCTGGCCTTCAGGAGGCCAAAGGTCCTTTCGATGATCCACCTAGTTCGCCCATGGGCCTCATTGTACCGTTCCTCTGCCCTGGTCTGGGGATTCCTTACTGGGGTCAGTAGCCAAGGCAGGTTGGGGTAACCAGAGTCACCTATTAGCCACACACGTTGTCTCTGTAGCTGCTCCATCACATAGGGGATGCTGCTATTTCGCATCACATACGCGTCATGCACTGACCCTGGGAACTTGGCATTTACATGGGATATGTACTGGTCAGCCAAACAGACCACCTGGACATTCATCGAATGATAACTCTTTCTGTTTCTGTACACCTGCTCATCGTCTTTTGGGGGTACCAAAGCCACATGGGTCCCATCAATGGCACCAATGATGTTGGGGATATGTCCAAGGGCATAGAAATCACCCTTCACTGTAGGCAAGTCACCCTCCTCTGGGAAAATGATGTAGCTCCGCATGAGTTTCATCAGGGCAGACAACACTCTGCTCAAAATCTTTGAAAACATAGGCTGAGACATTCCAGATAACATGGCCACTGTGGTCTGGAATGACCCAGTTGCCAAAAAATGGAGGACTGACAAAACCTGCACCAGAGGGGGAATCCCTGTGGGTTGGCGGATGGGGGACATCAGGGCTGGCTCCAGCTGGGCACACAGTTCATGGATAGTGGCACGGTCAAGTCTGTATCGAAGTATTATATGGCGTTCTTCCATTGTCGACAGGTCCACCAGCGGTCGGTACACGCGAGGATTCCTCCTTCTCATCGCAAGTCCCAGCGGACGGTGCCTAGGAAGGACAACATGGAGCACAGAGTCAGGCAAACCACAGGTACGTACAGACAGCTTGCACAGTTAAAGAATGGCAATGGGTTGAAAGGCGTGTATGTGTGGCAATGCAAGGCCTAGGCCTGTGTGTCGCAGTCAAAATTAAGCCATGTAGGCCCTTGAAATGGCGGCTGCCTGACCTGTGAAGTGGGACAATGGGATGTGAGGTCAATGCGCTGGCGGGGCACACCGTGGCGGTAGGCGGTCGAAGACCGCGGCGCAAAGCCGCATTGGTTAACATTGAAGCCTATGGGTTTCAGGAGCCAATGACGATGTGCGCCGGCGGTCGCGGTACGCACCGCCGCGGTACGCACCGCCGCGGTACGCACCGCTGCGGGCGTGACCGCCATTTTCTATCTGATTAATCACTCGAGACCTGATCATCCACAGGAGAGGACCTATACTGCAAGTGTTGCTGTGACCTCGGTCTGGAAGATACAATGGCTGCTGCGACTGGGGAAAGGGCCCCTGCCTTCACGTCTGAAGAGTTGGAGAAGCTCGTGGATGGGGTCCTCCCCCAGTATGCGCTACTCTACGGTCCTCCAGACCAACAAGTGAGTACACCGGGTGCACATGGAATGGGCTATGCCTGTGTGGATTGGGGTGGATGTAAGTTGGTGGGGTGGGGGGCGAATGAGGAGTGCAACGCCCGACAGATGAGAGCATGTGCCATATGGCAAAGTTGGTGGGGGGGGCCAATCACATCTAACATGCAGGTCATTGATGATTTCCTCCTTTCCACCCTGTACATGTCAAATAGGTCAGCGCCCATCAGAAGATCGAGATTTGGCGTGCCATCGCCAAGGAAGTCCGGAACTTGGGGGTCCACAACAGACAGGGCACCCACTGCTGCAAGAGGTGGGAGGACATCCGCCGCGGAACAAGGAAGACCGCAGAAACACTGCTGGGGATGGCCTCCCAACCTAGGAGGGGTGCCAGTCGCACCATGACCCCCCTGATGTCCCGGATCCTGGCGGTGGCCTACCCTGAATTGGATGGGCGCTTTAAGACATCACAGCAGACACAAGGGGGTGAGTATCAGCACATTCTCCTATCTTTCTGCGCAGTGGAGGCGTCTGGGTGGGGGAGGAGGGCTGTGGGTGACATTAGGCCAGGGCGCTTTCTGTAGTGTAGTCCTCTCCCTTAGGCATGGCCCTGTGCCCCCGGCCCCCACCTCTGTAGGGTGACAAGTACAGCCATTGAAGGTCCAGCATCTCCCATGTGCGCGTTTGACGTCTCTTGGCCTGTTGTCCTAGTCAGTAGTACTGAGTAGTGTACCCCGAATGCGCGGCTTAGTGCATTAGGCTCCTGTGTCTGTCCTCTCCGCCAACGGTGTTGACATTGCATGCACTCAACCTGGTCTTCTTTTTTCTCCCCCCACCCTTTCTCTTCATCTTCTTGTGCATGTGTGCATTAGCATCATCAGACGGAGGAGATTTGGCATCGGAGCACGAGGGAGCTGCAGGACACAAGGCCCCGGTGGGCCCAGGAACAGACACCGAGGGCACCAGTGATCCGGAGGGCGAGGGGAGCACCACGACGGGGACCGCTGGTGAGAGCAGCGACAGCGACACGTCCTCGAATGGGAGCTCCCTAGCGGTGGCGGCAACATCCGTGCCCCCCGCCTCTACAGGTACAGCCGCCACCCAGCGCACCAGCCCCGCCCTCCCAGCAGCCCCTCAGTCTTCGCTCCGTGCCCGTTCGCCCAGGAAGGCGCGCGTCTCCTTTGCCCCAGGCACCTCAGCCCCTGCCCCTGTTGCCCCTGCTGCCCTCAGTGCGGAGCTCATTGACCTGGTAAGGACGCTCATTGTTGGGCAGACGACCCTTTTGAATGCCATCCAGGGTGTGCAAAGGGAGGTGCAACAGAGCAATGCATACCTGGAGGGCATTCATTCGGGTCAGGCTGCCCATCAACGAGCGTTCACTGCTCTGGCCTCAGCACTGATGGCAGCCATTGTCCCTGTTTCCAGCCTCCCTCTTCTTACTGCCTCCAGCCTTTCTCTGTCTCCTGTTCCTCAGCCTATCCCATCCACACCATCAGACCAGCCTGCACACACCTCAACACCCAAGAGCAGCTCATCCAGACACAAGCACCACAGATCCCACAAACACTCACCCAAGCAACACACAGATGCAGACATGCCAACAGCCACTGCCACCCCTGTGTCCCCCTCCTCCTCGTCTCCCTCCTCCCTCCCTGTGACGTCTACACTCACACCTGCATGCACCCCAACATCAGCCAGTGCTTCCATCACCACCTCACCCTCCAGTACAGTCCACACTCGTGCAGTCACCACCCCCACTGCCATTTACACGTCCCCTGTGTCCTCTCCCACTGTGTCTGTCACCCCCTCTTCCAAGACACACAAACGCAGGCAGCCACCCACCCAACAGCCATCCACCTCACGACAGCCTAAAGCACCAGCACCTTCACCCAATGACAGCACACCTGACTCTCCTACAACCACCTCCTCTTCCTCCACTTCCATCTCCACTTCTCCTACCCTTTACCTTGGCCCTAAAAAACTTTTCCTGGCTAACCTTGACCTCTTTCCCTCCGATGAGCTCCCCCCTCCATCTTCAAAGAGTCCCAAGAGCACCGCAGCCACCACCAGCCCAGCTTCGGGTGTCACTGTTGTGCATGGGTTCTGGAGCCCACCCTTTGCCAGCAGTGACACATCGATCAGCAGCAAGGACACGTCCAGCCCCCCCCCCGGCAAGAGGACCCGCAAAAATAAGGGCCGCCGTGCGAGGACCGACAGGGCTGCCCCCAAGGAGCAATGTGCGGCCACTTCACCACCCACACCATCTAGGGGAGGCAAGGGCCCGAGAGCCCCATCAAAGGAGCGGAAGGGCAGCAGGAGCGCGGAGAAGGTGGACCCCACATTTCACATCCCAGCTGGGAAGGAGGACACTAAGGAGGCCAGGAGTCCGTCCCCGAAGGGTCCAGAAACGTCACGGTCCGAGGGCGACTGAGCAGGGAGTCCAGGCCAGGTCTGGCTCCCTTGACCTGCTGGATGAGCACCGCTGAACAGGGCCCGCGGGGCAGAAGAGCACCGCTGAACAGGGCCCGCCGTGGAGAAGAGCACCGCTGAACAGGGCCCGCCGTGGAGAAGTGCACCGCTGAACAGGGCCCCGCCGTGGAGAAGAGCACCGCTGAACAGGGCCCGCCGTGGAGAAGAGCACCGCTGAACAGGGCCCGCCGTGGAGAAGTGCACCGCTGAACAGGGCCCCGCCGTGGAGAAGAGCACCGCTGAACAGGGCCCACCGTGGAGAAGAGCACCGCTGAACAGGGCCCGCCGTGGAGAAGTGCACCGCTGAACAGGGCCCCGCCGTGCAGAAGAGCACCGCTGAAGAGGGCCCGCCGTGGAGAAGAGCACCGCTGAAGAGGGCCCCGCCGTGAGGATAGGCACCGCTGAAGAGGGCCCCGCCGTGAAGATAGGCACCGCTGAAGAGGGCCCGCCGTCTCAAGCACCGCTCCGCTGGGCCCTTCTTCTCAAGCACCGCTCCGCTGGGCCCCGCCGTCTCAAGCACCGCTCCGCTGGGCCCTTCTTCTCAAGCACCGCTCCGCTGGGCCCTTCTTCTCAAGCACCGCTCCGCTGGGCCCCGCCGTCTCAAGCACCGCTCCGCTGGGCCCTTCTTCTCAAGCACCGCTCCGCTGGGCCCTTCTTCTCAAGCACCGCTCCGCTGGGCCCCGCCGTCTCAAGCACCGCTCCGCTGGGCTATTCTTCTCAAGCACCGCTCCGCTGGGCCCCGCCGTCTCAAGCACCGCTCCGCTGGGCCCCGCCGTCTCAAGCACCGCTCCGCTGGGCCCTTCTTCTCACGCACCGCTCCGCTGGGCCCCGCCGTCTCAAGCACCGCTCCGCTGGGCCCTTCTTCTCAAGCACCGCTCCGCTGGGCCCCGCCGTCTCAAGCACCGCTCCGCTGGGCCCTTCTTCTCAAGCACCGCTCCGCTGGGCCCTTCTTCTCAAGCACCGCTCCGCTGGGCCCCGCCGTCTCAAGCACCGCTCCGCTGGGCCCCGCCGTCTCAAGCACCGCTCCGCTGGGCCCTTCTTCTCAAGCACCGCTCCGCTGGGCCCTTCTTCTCAAGCACCGCTCCCTGGGCCCCGCCGTCTCAAGCACCGCTCCGCTGGGCCCTTCTTCTCAAGCACTGCTCCGCTGGGCCCTTCTTCTCAAGCACCGCTCCGCTGGGCCCTTCTTCTCAAGCACCGCTCCGCTGGGCCCTTCTTCTCAAGCACCGCTCCGCTGGGCCCCGCCGTCTCAAGCACCGCTCCGCTGGGCCCTTCTTCTCAAGCACCGCTCCGCTGGGCCCTTCATCTCAAGCACCGCTCCGCTGGGCCCCGCCATCTCAAGCACCGCTCCGCTGGGCCCTTCTTCTCAAGCACCGCTCCGCTGGGCCCTTCTTCTCAAGCACCGCTCCGCTGGGCCCTTCTTCTCAAGCACCGCTCCACTGGGCCCCGCCGTCTCAAGCACCGCTCCGCTGGGCCCCGCCGTCTCAAGCACCGCTTCGCTGGGCCCTTCTTCTCAAGCACCGCTCCGCTGGGCCCTTCTTCTCAAGCACCGCTCCGCTGGGCACTTCTTATCAAGCACCGCTCCGCTGGGCCCTTCTTCTCAAGCACCGCTCCGCTGGGCCCTTCTTCTCAAGCACCGCTCCGCTGGGCCCTTCTTCTCAAGCACCGCTCCGCTGGGCCCCGCCGTCTCAAGCACCGCTCCGCTGGGCCTTTCTTCTCAAGCACCGCTCCGCTGGGCCCTTCATCTCAAGCACCGCTCCGCTGGGCCCCGCCGTCTCAAGCACCGCTCCGCTGGGCCCTTCTTCTCAAGCACCGCTCCGCTGGGCACCGCCGTCTCAAGCACCGCTCCGCTGGGCACCGCCGTCTCAAGCACCGCTCCGCTGGGCCCTTCTTCTCAAGCACCGCTCCGCTGGGCCCTTCTTCTCAAGCACCGCTCCGCTGGGCCCTTCTTCTCAAGCACCGCTCCGCTGGGCCCCGCCGTCTCAAGCACCGCTCCGCTGGGCCTTTCTTCTCAAGCACCGCTCCGCTGGGCCCTTCATCTCAAGCACCGCTCCGCTGGGCCCCGCCGTCTCAAGCACCGCTCCGCTGGGCCCTTCTTCTCAAGCACCGCTCCGCTGGGCACCGCCGTCTCAAGCACCGCTCCGCTGGGCACCGCCGTCTCAAGCACCGCTCCGCTGGGCCCTTCTTCTCAAGCACCGCTCCGCTGGGCCCTTCTTCTCAAGCACCGCTCCGCTGGGCCCTTCTTCTCAAGCACCGCTCCGCTGGGCCCTTCTTCTCAAGCACCGCTCCGCTGGGCCCCGCCGTCTCAAGCACCGCTCCGCTGGGCCCTTCTTCTCAAGCACCGCTCCGCTGGGCACCGCCGTCTCAAGCACCGCTCCGCTGGGCACCGCCGTCTCAAGCACCGCTCCGCTGGGCCCTTCTTCTCAAGCACCGCTCCGCTGGGCCCCGCCGTCTCAAGCACCGCTCCGCTGGGCCCTTCTTCTCAAGCACCGCTCCGCTGGGCCCTTCTTCTCAAGCACCGCTCCGCTGGGCCCTTCTTCTCAAGCACCGCTCCGCTGGGCCCCGCCGTCTCAAGCACCGCTCCGCTGGGCCCTTCTTCTCAAGCACCGCTCCGCTGGGCCCTTCTTCTCAAGCACCGCTCCGCTGGGCCCCACCGTCTCAAGGACCGCTCCGCTGGGCCCTTCTTCTCAAGCACCGCTCCGCTGGGCCCTTCTTCTCAAGCACCGCTCCGCTGGGCCCCGCCGTCTCAAGGACCGCTCCGCTGGGCCCTTCTTCTCAAGCACCGCTCCGCTGGGCCCTTCTTCTCAAGCACCGCTCCGCTGGGCCCCGCCGTCTCAAGGACCGCTCCGCTGGGCCCTTCTTCTCAAGCACCGCTCCGCTGGGCCCTTCTTCTCAAGCACCGCTCCGCTGGGCCCTTCTTCTCAAGCACCGCTCCGCTGGGCCCTTCTTCTCAAGCACCGCTCCGCTGGGTCCCGCCGTCTCAAGCACCGCTCCGCTGGGCCCTTCTTCTCAAGCACCGCTCCGCTGGGCCCTTCATCTCAAGCACCGCTCCGCTGGGCCCCGCCTTCTCAAGCACCGCTCCGCTGGGCCCTTCTTCTCAAGCACCGCTCCGCTGGGCACCGCCGTCTCAATCACTGTTTATGGTTCACTGTGCCCACCATGCCTCCTCCTTGACCAGTGGAGACTGTCATCCACCTGATGGACTGTGGCTTTGCACTCCCCAGGATGGTACAGTGGGCAGCCCACCCACTGTAGAGACATTGAGAGACTGTGGCTTTGCACTCCCCAGGATGGTACAGTGGGCAGCCCACCCACTGTAGAGACATTGAGAGACTGTGGCTTTGCACTCCCCAGGATGGTACAGTGGGCAGCCCACCCACTGTAGAGACATTGAGAGACTGTGGCTTTGCACTCCCCAGGATGGTACAGTGGGCATGGTGGCTCCTCGTGGATCTGGCGTCGTGGACTCATGTGGCTGTGGTGCCCCCCCCTTCCTTCCCCATGAGGTGCCTGTAGTTTTTACATCTGATGCCCCTGCAGTGTTCTCTCCAAAGGACTCAGGTCTCCTGTGTGGGCTTTGCCCTTGTTTCTCAAAACTTTGGCCCACGGACATGATGAATTCGTAGGATGTGCAGGACTTGTTACTTCAGTTATACACTGATGTGTATGTCATTTGTTTTCTTGTGAATATCTTTCATGGTTGTACGATATTTTTCAGGAGCTTTTTGGTACATAAATATTTATTCCAAATTTGATTATGTCCTAGCATTTTTCAGGGGTGTTTGGGTGGTGTCACTGTGACTTGTTGCTCTGCATTGGTGTGTACATAGTTGGGGGGGGTCGCATATGTGTGTGCCCGTAACCTTTCGTCCTCCCCCCTCCCGTGTGTCGTAGGTGCAGTACTCACCGATGTCGTCTGCGCCGGACTTCGTACTCGTGGTAGATGAGAAGGTAGATGAGAGCAGGTAGGATGTTTAATTCGGGTTCCATGCTGTCCTCCTTCCTCCTGGAGTGCGTAGTGGTGAGCGTTTTCCCGTTCGTAGTCTGTTTCCGCCGTGTTTTTATCGGTGGTGCTCCCGCCCCGGAAAAGGTGGCGGATTGGTGAGTTGTGATAGGGTGGGCGGTACATTGTCTGCCGCCTGGCTGTTGGCGGTGACCGCCGCGCTGTTTGTTTGTACCGCCGTGGCGGGCGGAGTGTTAAAGTGGCTGTCTGGGTTGGCGGTTCCCGCCAGGGTCAGAATTCCATATTTTTTACCGCCAGCCTGTTGGCGGGTTGGCCGCCGCTTTAACACCGACCGCCAGGGTTAGAATCACCCCCACTGTATGGTGTGGATTGTAATAACGTTTTAACTGTCAGAACTGTTGAAAAGACTCCCAGTAATACTGATGCAGACCTATAACGGGACAGCTTAGAAACAACCGATATTCATGGACATTCCTGGGAAATCTCTTGGTGGTGATATAGTGAACCCCCAGGATGTTGAGGCTCAGGCCAACAGGTCTCTAGAAAGGGCAGGATGTGACAAAATGTGTAACCCAGGGAACTCAGTGGCATTTCAGTTGGCCCCGGAGAGAAATGTATATCGAACTCCGTATAGGGCTTGGTTGTTAACCCCTTCGCTGCCAGGCCTTTTCCCCCTCCTGTGCCAGGCCTTTTTTTGCCTATTTGGAATAGTTCTCGCTAAGGCCCTCATAACTTTTTGTCCACTTTTTGTGGCTACCCACGCCAAATTTGCGTCCTTTTTTTCCAACATCCTAGGGATTCTAGAGGTACCCAGACTCTGTGGTTTCCCCTGAAGGAGACCAAGATATTAGCCAAAATACAGTGAAAATTTCCTTTTTTTTTTTTTAAATCGGAAAGAAGGGCTGCAGAAGAAGGCTTGTGTTTTTTTTCTCTGAAATCGGCATCAACAAAGGGTTTGCGGTGCTAAAATCGACAGCTTCCCAGCTTTCAGGAACAGGCAGACTTGAATCAGAAAACCCAATTTTTCAACACAATTTTGGCATTTTACTGGGACATACCCCATTTTTACGATTTTGTGTGCTTTCAGCCTCCTTCCAGTCAGTGACAGAAATGGGTGTGAATCCAATGCTGGATCCCAGAAACCTAAACATTTCTGAAAAGTAGACAAAATTCTGAATTAAGCAATGGGTAATTTGTGTAGATCCTACAAGGGTTTCCTACAGAAAATAACAACTGAAATAAAAAAATATTGAAATTGAGGTGAAAAAAAACGCAATTTTTCTCTACGTTTTACTCTGTAACTTTTTCCTGCTATGTCAGATTTTTGAAAGCAATATACAGTTACGTCTGCTGGACTCTTCTGGTTGCAGGGATATAAAGGGCTTGTAGGTTCATCAAGAATCCTAGGTACCCAGAGCCAATAAATGAGCTGCACCTTGCAGTGGGTTTTCATTCTATACCGGGTATACAGCAATTCTTTTGCTGAAATATAAAGAGTCAAAAATAGGTATCAAGAAAACCTTTGTATTTCCAAAATGGGCACAAGATAAGGTGTTGAGGAGCAGTGGTTATTTGCACATCTCTGAATTCTGGGGTGCCCATACTAGCATGTGAATTACAGGGCATTTCTCAAATAGACGTCTTTTTTACACACTGTCTTATATTTGGAAGGAAAAAATATAGAGAAAAACAAGGGGCAATAACATTTGTTTTGCTATTCTATGTTCCCCCAAGTCTCCCGATAAAAATGGTACCTCACTTCTGTGGGTAGGCCTAGTGCCCGCAACAGGAAATGCCCCAAAACACAAAGTGGACACATCACATTTTCTCAAAGAAAACAGAGGTGTTTTTTGGAAAGTGCCTACCTGTGGATTTTGGCCTCTAGCTCAGCCGCCACCTAGGGAAACCTACCAAACCTGTGCATTTTTTAAAACTAGAGACCTAGGGGAATCCAAGATGGGGTGACTTGTCGAGATCTCACCAGGTTCTGTTACCCAGAATCCTTTGCAAACCTCAAAATGTGGCTAAAAAAACACTTTTCCCTCACATTTCGGTGACAGAAAGTTCTGGAATCTGAGAGGAGTCACAAATTTCCTTCCACCCAGCGTTCCCCCAAGTCTCCCGAAACAAATGGTACCTCACATGTGTGGGTAGGCCTAGTGCCCGCAACAGGAAATGCCCCAAAACACAAAGTGGACACATCACATTTTCTCAAAGAAAACAGAGGTGTTTTTTGCAAAGTGCCTACCTGTGGATTTTGGCCTCTAGCTCAGCCGCCAACTAGGGAAACCTACCAAACCTGTGCATTTTTTAAAACTAGAGACCTAGGGGAATCCAAGATGGGGTGACTTGTCGGGCTCTCACCAGGTTCTGTTACCCAGAATCCTTTGCAAACCTGAAAATGTGGCTAAAAAAACACTTTTTCCTCACATTTCGGTGACAGAAAGTTCTGGAATCTGAGAGGAGTCACAAATTTCCTTCCACCCAGCGTTCCCCCAAGTCTCCCGATACAAATGGTACCTCACATGTGTGGGTAGGCCTAGTGCCCGCGACAGGAAATGCCCCAAAACACAAAGTGGACACATCACATTTTCTCAGAGAAAACAGAGGTGTTTTTTGCAAAGTGCCTAGGTGTGGATTTTGGCCTCTAGCTCAGCCGCCACCTAGGGAAACCTACCAAACCTGTGCATTTTTTTAAAACTAGAGACCTAGAGGAATCCAAGATGGGGTGACTTGTGGGCCTCTCACCAGGTTCTGTTACTCAGAATCCTTTGCAAACCTCAAAATGTGGCTAAAAAAACACTTTTTTCCTCATATTTCGGTGACAGAAAGTTCTGGAATCTGAGAGGAGCCACACATTTCCTTCCACCCAGCGTTCCCCCAAGTCTCCCGATACAAATGGTACCTCACATGTGTGGGTAGGCCTAGTGCCCGCGACAGGAAATGCCCCAAAACACAAAGTGGACACATCACATTTTCTCAGAGAAAACAGAGGTGTTTTTTGCAAAGTGCCTACCTGTGGATTTTGGCCTCTAGCTCAGCCGCCACCTAGGGAACCGTACCAAACCTGTGCATTTTTTGAAAACCGGAGACCTAGGGGAATCAAAGATCTGATGACTTGTCGAGCTCTCACCAGGTTCTGTTACCCAGAATCCTTTGCAAACCTCAAAATGTGGCTAAAAAACCACTTTTTCCTCAAATCTCAGTGACAGAAAGTTCTGGAATCTGAGAGGAGCCACAAATGTCATCCCATCCAGCGTTCCCCCAAGTCTCCCGATAAAAATGGTACCTCACTTGTGTGGGTAGGCCTAGTGCCCGCAACAGGAAATGCCCCAAAACACAAAGTGGACACATCACATTTTCTCAAAGAAAACAGGTGTTTTTTTGCAAAGTGCCTACCTGTGGATTTTGGCCTCTAGCTCAGCTGCCACCAAGGGAAACCTACCAAACCTGTGCATTTTTGAAAACTAGAGACCTAGGGGAATCCAAGATGGGGTGACTTGTCGGGCTCTCACCAGGTTCTGTTACCCAGAATCCTTTATAAACCTGAAAATGTGGCTAAAAAAACACTTTTTCCTCACATTTCGGTGACAGAAAGTTCTGGAATCTGAGAGGAGTCACAAATTTCCTTCCACCCAGCGTTCCCCCAAGTCTCCCGATACAAATGGTACCTCACATGTGTGGGTAGGCCTAGTGCCCGCAACAGGAAATGCCCCAAAACACAAAGTGGACACATCACATTTTCTCAAAGAAAACAGAGGTGTTTTTTGCAAAGTGCCTACCTGTGGATTTTGGCCTCTAGCTCAGCCGCCAACTAGGGAAACCTACCAAACCTGTGCATTTTTGAAAACTAGAGACCTAGGGGAATCCAAGATGGGGTGACTTGTCGGGCTCTCACCAGGTTCTGTTACCCAGAATCCTTTGCAAACCTGAAAATGTGGCTAAAAAAACACTTTTTCCTCACATTTCGGTGACAGAAAGTTCTGGAATCTGAGAGGAGTCACAAATTTCCTTCCACCCAGCGTTCCCCCAAGTCTCCCGATACAAATGGTACCTCACATGTGTGGGTAGGCCTAGTGCCCGCGACAGGAAATGCCCCAAAACACAAAGTGGACACATCACATTTTCTCAGAGAAAACAGAGGTGTTTTTTGCAAAGTGCCTAGGTGTGGATTTTGGCCTCTAGCTCAGCCGCCACCTAGGGAAACCTACCAAACCTGTGCATTTTTTTAAAACTAGAGACCTAGAGGAATCCAAGATGGGGTGACTTGTGGGCCTCTCACCAGGTTCTGTTACTCAGAATCCTTTGCAAACCTCAAAATGTGGCTAAAAAAACACTTTTTTCCTCATATTTCGGTGACAGAAAGTTCTGGAATCTGAGAGGAGCCACACATTTCCTTCCACCCAGCGTTCCCCCAAGTCTCCCGATACAAATGGTACCTCACATGTGTGGGTAGGCCTAGTGCCCGCGACAGGAAATGCCCCAAAACACAAAGTGGACACATCACATTTTCTCAGAGAAAACAGAGGTGTTTTTTGCAAAGTGCCTACCTGTGGATTTTGGCCTCTAGCTCAGCCGCCACCTAGGGAACCGTACCAAACCTGTGCATTTTTTGAAAACCGGAGACCTAGGGGAATCAAAGATCTGATGACTTGTCGAGCTCTCACCAGGTTCTGTTACCCAGAATCCTTTGCAAACCTCAAAATGTGGCTAAAAAACCACTTTTTCCTCACATCTCAGTGACAGAAAGTTCTGGAATCTGAGAGGAGCCACAAATGTCATCCCATCCAGCGTTCCCCCAAGTCTCCCGATAAAAATGGTACCTCACTTGTGTGGGTAGGCCTAGTGCCCGCAACAGGAAATGCCCCAAAACACAAAGTGGACACATCACATTTTCTCAAAGAAAACAGGTGTTTTTTTGCAAAGTGCCTACCTGTGGATTTTGGCCTCTAGCTCAGCTGCCACCAAGGGAAACCTACCAAACCTGTGCATTTTTTAAAACTAGAGACCTAGGGGAATCCAAGATGGGGTGACTTGTCGGGCTCTCACCAGGTTCTGTTACCCAGAATCCTTTATAAACCTGAAAATGTGGCTAAAAAAACACTTTTTCCTCACATTTCGGTGACAGAAAGTTCTGGAATCTGAGAGGAGCCACAAATTTCCTTCCACCCAGCGTTCCCCCAAGTCTCCCGATAAAAAAGGTACCTCACTTGTGTGGGTAGGTCTTGTGCTCGCAACAGGAAGGGCCCCAAAACACTATCTGGACACACCAAAATTGTCAAGTAGAAAACTACCTGTTTTTGGGGGGGGGGGGGGGGCATCTGCGTTTTTGGTCCTGGGCTCAGCAGCCATCTAGGGAAACCTACCAAACCCAGACATTTCTGAAAACTAAACACCCGAGGGAGTCATGGGGGGTGTGACTTGCGTGGATCCTCCAATATTTTCTTACCCAGAATCCTCAGCAAACCGCAAATTTAGCTAAATAATCACATTTTTCCCATATTTCTGTGTGGGATCACTGCACCGGGACAAATTTCCTACCACCCAACGTTCCCCTCAGTCTCCCGGGAAAAATGATACCTCACTTGTATATGTGGGCCAAGTGTTTGTGGCAGGGAAGAGCCAAAAGCACGTTGAAATTGAGGGGGAACCAAAGTGGGTCCAAAAGGGCAGTTTGAAAAAAAAAATTTTTGGCTGATAAGTGCAGCAGAAATTTCTCGTTATAGATGAGACAATGCTGGGTGGTAGGAATTTTGTGGATTACTGCAGATTCCGGAAGGTTCCATCACAAAAATGTGGGAAAAATGTGTGCTTTCCAGCAAGGTTGCAGGTTTGCAGGGCATTGTGGGTAAGGAAATGGTGCGGAGTGCATGTGAAGCACACCACCCTGGATGTTTAGTTTTCAGATGTGTCTAGGTCTTGTGGATTTTTCTACATGGCAGCATCCAAAGTAAAAAAAAGTGCAGCCCTCACCATTCCAAGTGGGACGATTTTGAGAGTTACCAAGCTCTCATGGCCCAAATGTAAAACAAAAAACAAAAATAATCAAATATCCTCTTGCTTGCCATGGGATAAGATGTTTTAGGGGAGAGCTGAAAGACTGCTAGCCCCTTCAGTTCGGGTGGGGGCATAACCAGGTCCATACTGGTTGGTAGCCACCACCCCACTATTTTCTTTTATTTTATTTTTTCCCTGGCATCTAGTAGACTTTCTGTCCCCCCGGGGTGTGGATCAGGGGTAATTGCCCAATCTGCCCACTGGTGGGCAGGACAACTTTGGCCCCATTTATTTGGGGTGGGGGTATGGCCATACCCCCAACCTCTTATTTTGAAAAAAAAATCTCCCCTGTTCTCTGGTGGGCTTTCTGCCCCCCTTGGGGGCAGATGGGCCTTCCAAAATAGGCCAGTCTGCCCCCAAGGGGGGCAGTTATGGCCAACAGTAATGTGCCCCCATGGGAAGAGACCCTTGCCCAAGGGGCTGTCCCCTCCAAACAAAACACACACATACACACACACACCAATCCATGGTGTCTAGAGGTTTCTGCCCCCTTTGGGGGCAGATTGGCCTAACAAAAATAGGCAGAAATGGCCTAAATACAATTTGCCCCCCCAGGGGAGCCACCCTTGTCTAAGGGGTTGCTCCCCATACATAAAAACATAAAGTAAATAAAAAGATATATATGTCCCTGGTGTCTAGAGGTTTCTGCCCCCCCGGGGGCCGATCTGCCTAATTATATTAGGCTGATCTGCCTCCAAGGGGGGGCAGAAAAGGCCTAAAAATATTTTGCCCCCCCCCCCAGGGAGTGGCCCTTTCCAAAGGGGCCGCTCCCCTTATTAGTTAGTATATAAAAAATAAAAATTCCCTGGTGTCTTGCGGTTTCTGCCCATCCCTGGGGGCAGATCGCAAGGCTGATTTGCCCCCCCCTAGGGGGTGCAGAAATGGCCTAATAATGATTCCCCCCCGGAGCGACCCTTGCCCAAGGGGTCGCTCCCCAAACATAATTTTTTTTTAAAAAACATTAATCTTTTTTATCCCTGGTGTCTAGTGGATTTCGGCCCCCCCCGGGGGCAGATCGGCCTAATAATATTAGGTCGATCTGCCCCCGGGGGACAGAAATGGCCTAGAAATAATTTGCCCCCTGAGGAGCAGTCCTTGCCCAAGGGGCTGCTCCCCTTACTTCAAATAGCCCACAAAAATATATATTCCCTGGTGTCTAGTGGTTTCTGCCCCCCCGGGGGCAGATCGCAAGGCCGATCTGCCCCCAGGGAGGCAGAAATGGCCTAATAATAATTTGCCCCCCCCTGGAGCGACCCTTGCCCAAGGGGTCACTCCCCAAACATAAAAAAAAAACAAAAAAAACAATAAAGAACATTTTCCTTGGTGACTAGTGGATTTCTGCCCCCCCCCCCCGGGGGGCAGATCGGCCTAATAATTTTAGGCTGATCTGCCCCCAGGGGGGGCAGAAATGCCAAGAAATAAATTGCCCCCCTTATTTGAAGACTGGTCTGATGGGACATTTGTGAGGAGTTGGAGTGATGGGGGTGAGGGTGGGGGTATGTGATAGCATGCAAGTAGGGTGGGGGATGTAATAGTTAAGATTTGACTTACCAGAGTCCATTCCTCCAGCTACTCCTTCGAGGCCCTCATGATGCAGAATAGCCAAGACTTGCTCCTCCCATGTTGTTAGTGGTGGAGGAGGAGGTGGGGGTCCGCCGCCAGTCCGCTGAACCACAAGGTGGTGTCTTGAGACCACAGAACGCACCTTCCCCCATAGGTCGTTCCACCTCTTCCTGATGTCATCCCTATTTCTTGGGTTCTGTCCCACTGCGTTGACCCTGTCCACTATTCTTCGCCATAGCTCTATCTTCCTAGCTATGGAGGTGTGCTGCACCTGTGATCCGAATAGCTGTGGCTCTACCCGGATGATTTCCTCCACCATGACCCTGAGCTCCTCCTCAGAGAACCTGGGGTGTCTTTGCCGTGCCATGGGGTGGAGTGGGTGATGTGTGGGGTGGTGTGTGTAGTGATAAGAGGGGTGATATTTAGTGGTGTGTTGTGTGAGGTGCGTGGAAGTTATGTGGGTGATGGTATTGTGTGCCTGTGGATGCTTGGTAGTTGTTTGTGGTGTCTCTCTCTGGCCTTCTCTCTGTAATTTTGTCGTAGGGGTTTGTGGGTGATGTGGGTGTGTGTTTTATATTGTAATGGGTGTGTGGGAGTGGTGTGTGTATTTCGAATTGTCCAATGTGGCTGTGTTTTGTATATGTGTGTGTATTTTGAGCGCGGCGGTGTGTATCGCCAATGGAATACCGCGGTTGAAAGACCGCCGCGTGGATTCGTGTGTCGTGATAGTGCTGTGACCTCAGTCTGGAAGCGACAATGGCTCAAGTGTCTGGGGAAAGGGCCCCTGCCTTCACATCAAAGGAGTTGAAGAAACTTGTGGATGGGGTCCTCCCCCAGTACACGCTACTCTACGGTCCTCCAGACAAACAGGTGAGTACACTGTGAGCATGCTGTATGGGCAATGCCTGTTTGGAGTGGTGTGGATGGGAGATGGGGGGGGGAGGGGGAAATGAGGCGTGCATGAGCGGACGGTGAGTGTATGTGCTTCAGGGCAAGGGTGGGAATGTGGGCCAATGACTGTGACGGTCCGGACGGTTATAGTTTTTCCTTTTCCCCAGTTCTATTCCTGTAGGTCAGCGCCCACCAGAAGAAGGATATTTGGCGTGCCATCGCCAAGGACGTCCGGGCCCTGGGGGTCCACCACAGACGGAGCACCCACTGCCGGAAAAGATGGGAGGACATTCGCCGCTGGAGAAGAAGACGGCGAAGACTCAGCAGGGGATGGCCTCCCAACGTGGGAGGGGTGCCAGTCGCACCATGACTCCCCTGATGTTCCGGATCCTGGCGGTGGCGAATCCGGATTTGGATGGGCCCTTAAGGGCATCACAGCAGCCACAAGGGGGTGAGTACACTCACATCCATCTGATTCAGCGCGCATTGGAGGTGTCTGGGTGGGGGAGGTGGGCTGTTGGTTCCCCTAGGCTACGGCGAGCCTTGTAGGCAAGGACCCTTTGTGAGGCAGGCTCAGTGGCACCCCATGCCCACCAGTGGTAAGAGCCATCTACACCTAATCAGGCTCCTGTGACTTGTATGTGTGCAGCAATCGGGCATAAACCTTGTTCCCCATGTCCCTGTGATCAATTAGGGAACTCAAAGTGCATGGCGTAGTGCAGTGGGCTGCTGTGTCTGTAGTGTCCGCCAACGGTAGCGGTATTGCATGCACTGAACATGTCTTTCTACTTTCTTTCCCCCCCCCTCTTTGTGGTCTCCCTGTTCTTGTGTGCATTAGCATCATCAGGCGGAGGAGCTGTGCCACTGGAGCTGGAGGGAGCTGTATCCACATGGCCCTGGAGGGCGAGACTACGGACTCCGAATTCACCAGTGGGACGAAGGGCGAGGGGAGCTCCACGGCGGGGACAGGAGCTGAGACCAGCGACACCGACTCCTCCTCTGATGGGAGCTCCCTTGCGGTGGTAGGCCCCTCTGTGCCCACCGCATCTACAGGTACAGCCGCCACCCCCCCACCAGCACCGCCCTCCCAGCAGCCCCTCAACGTGTGTCCTGTGCCCGTTTACCCAGGATGGTGGGCATCCCCTTCGCCCCAGGCACCTCAGGCCCTGCCCCAGTCGGCCCTGCTGCCCTCAGTGAGGAGGCTATTGACCTCCTAAGATCCCTCACTGTTGGGCAATCTACCATAGTGAATGCCATCCAGGGTGTAGAGGGGCATTTGCAACAAACAAATGCATACCTGGAGGGCATTCATTCTGGGCAGGCAGCCCAACAGAGAGCATTTCAGGATCTGGCCTCAGCACTGATGGCAGCCACTGTCCCTGTGTCCAGCCTCCCCCCCTCCAACTTCCTCCACCCAGACCCAATCCCCTGTACCTCAACCTATCCCAAGCACACCATCAGACCAGCATGCACACTCATCAACACACAAGAGTGGCTCAGGCAAACATAAGCACCACACATCCCACAGGCACTCACACAAGCACCATCCCCATGAAGACACAGCAACATCCACTGCCTCCACTGTGTACCCCTCCTCCATGTCCTCCTCCTCGCTCCCTGTCTCGTCTCCACTCACACCTGCATGCACTACATCCTCAGCCACCGCCTCCATCACCAGCACGCCCATCACCACACACAGCTCACGTGCACTCACACCCCCACTATCATTCACACATCCCCAGTGTCCTCTCCCAGTGTGTCAGTGAGCCCTCCTCCCAAAGTACACAAACGCAGGCACACACCCACCCACCCAACAGCCATGCACCTTCACTCAAATTCAACAGACGTACACCTCCTACAACCACTACCTCTACCTCCACTCCCAACCCCCCCCCCATCTTCCCGTCCCAGTGTGTCTAAAAAACTTTTCCTGGCAAACATTGACCTCTTCCCTTCACCTCCCCACCCCCCGTCCTTCCCCTAGGGCCAGGCTTTCCAGGTCCCAGCCCAGCACCTCAGCCACCAAATCCCCAGGCACAGTGGTGCCAGCAACTGCGGGGTCATCGAGTGCACCACACATCAGGGCTGCCAGTGTGCCACATAGCGAGGGCAAGGACATTCCACCACCTGCCAAGGTGAAAAAGGTTCCCACATCCCGGAGGGAGAAGCCAAAAGTACCAGCCACCAAGGGCTCAGCAAAAACCAAAGAGGATAGTGGCAAGACAACTGTGGCACCATCAAAGCTGGGGAAGGGTCAAAAGCTGAAGAGCAGGTCAGGAGAGGGCATGGTGGCACCGACTGGGGGACCAGTGTCACACTTTCTGTCCACGACCACGCCAACCTGTACGGTGGCAAACACCGCTAGCTGCCCCGCCACCACAACTGCCACCTGCACCACCCCCGGCACGTCTACAGCCTCAACGACAGTCCCCAGCCTCTTGCCCAGTGGGCAGCCGTCCGAGGCTGCAGGATACGTCCTGCTGTGTCCCTCAGCATGTGTTGACCCATGCACCGCTGCAACAGACACCGCCGCAAGCACCGCCGTGACAGACACCGCCGCAAAGCACCACCACCTGCACCGCCCCCGGCATGTCTACAGCCTCAGCGACAGTCCCCAGCCTCTTCCCCAGTAGGCAGCCGTTCGAGGCTACAGGAGATGTACTGCTGTGTCCCTCTGCAGGTGCTGACCCATGCAACGCCGCCAGCACCACAGCAAGCACCGCCACCGGCCCTGCGGCATCCTCGGACACAGGCACCACCACTGACATGGCTACCATCCCCAGTGGTCAGTCGTCTGAGGCTGGAGGAGATTTCCTGGACCCTGGGCAGCTTCCATGAGGCATTTCTTCCATCACTGTTTACACCTCCAGGTGGAAGGCGCAGCCGCAGCAGTGTGGGGTATGTTGCTGCCTCCATGGCGTATCATGCTACCTGAACCTCACAAATCTCATGGCACGCACACCCAGGTGAGAGAATTGTACCGGCCACACTGCATGTGGAGCACTCTGGGCACCATGCCCCCTCCAGAACCAGTGGAGAAAGGCATCCACTACTTCAGTCCTTGGCAGGATGAAGCACTCTGGGCACAAAGCCCCCTCCAGAACCAGTGGAGAGATACATCCACTACCTCAGTCCTTGGCAGGATGAAGCACTCTGGGCACAAAACCCCCTCCAGAACCAGTGGAGAGATACATCCACTACCTCAGTCCTTGGCAGGATGAAGCAGTCTGGGCACCAGGCCCCCTCCAGAACCAGTGGAGAAAGGCATCCACTAACTCAGTCCTTGGCAGGATGGAGCACTCTGGGCACAAAGCCCCCTCCAGAACCAGTGGAGAGATACATCCACTACCTCAGTCCTTGGCAGGACGAAGCACTCTGGGCACAAAGCCTCCTTCAGAACCAGTGGAGAGATACATCCACTACCTCAGTCCTTGGCAGGATGAAGCACTCTGGGCACCAGGCCTCCTCCAGAACCAGTGGAGAAAGGCATCCACTACCTCAGTCCTTGGCAGGATGAAGCACTCTGGGCACAAAGCCCCCTCCAGAACCAGTGGAGACTGTTATCCAGTTGAGAGACTGTGGCTTTGCACTCCCCAGGATAAAGCAGTGGGCAACCCACCCACTGGAGAGACTTGTGAGACTGTAGCTTTGCACTCCCCAGGATAAAGCAGTGGGCAACCCACCCACTGGAGAGACTTGTGAGACTGTGGCTTTGCACTCCCCAGGATAAAGCAGTGGGCAAACCACCCACTGGAGAGACTTGAGAGAATGTTGCTTTGCACTCCCCAGGATAAAGCAGTGAGCAAACCACCCACTGGAGAGACTGTGGCTTTGCACTCCCCAGGATAAAGCAGTGGGCAAACCACCCACTGGAGAGACTTGAGAGACTGTTGCTTGCATTCCCCAGGATAAAGCAGTGGGAAAACCACCCACTGGAGAGACTTGAGAGACTGTGGCATTGCACTCCCCAGGATACATCAATGGGCATGGAGCCCTCTCATGCAGCATTGGCATTGTGCGTTCATCAGGCTGAGGTGCCCCAACTCCCCCTGAGGTGCCTGTATATTTTCGATCTGATATCCCAGCAGTGTTCTCTCCGTTTCCAGTCAGGAATCATGTGTGGGCCTCGCCCATGCATTTTGGGCCCAGTGGTCCACGGACAATGATTAGTACACTATCCGGACTTGTGTAGTTGGTGTACATATTTGTATATACTGAATTTTTACTTTTGACTAATGGATTTTTAATGATTACAATGGTTACAATCATTTCCTTTTGTCCTTGCGTTCTTCCAGGGGGTGGAGGGGATGTATATGTAATGTTGCTACATGTATTTGTGTGTATGTTGTTGTGTGTGAGGGTGAGGGTGGGGGTGTTGCGTGTTACATGTGTGTGTCACTCTCTTTTCTCCCCCCTCCCCTGTGTTGTAGGTGCAGTACTCACAGTGGTTGCCGCCACCGCCGTTCGTACTCCTGGTAGAAGAGGAGGTAAACCAACATGGGCTGTACGTGTAGTTCGGGCTCCATGGTGTGCTGGTTCCTCGTTGGGTGTCGAGAGGTGAGTGTTTTCCCTTCTGCGTACTGTTTCCGCCGCGCTTTTGATAGCGTTGGTTCCGCCCCGGAAAACGTGGCGCATAGGCCTCTTGTGATACAGGGGGCGATACTTTGTCTCCTGCCTGTCTGTTGGCGGTGTCCGCCGCGCTGTTTGTTTCTACCGCTGTGGCGGTCGGAGTGCTAAAGTGGCTGTCTATGCTGGTGATTTCCGCCATGGTCGTAATCTCATTTGTTTTCCGCCGGCCTCTTGGCGGTATTACCGCCGCTTCAACACTGACCGCCAGGGTTGAAATGTGGGCCTATGTGCTGAACACTGTAATATGTTTTTTAGTTTGACCAGACACTTGTATGTAAGTGTTTGTGTGGGATGGTTGTAGTCCTGAGCTGGAAACTGTGTACATGCAACATAGCCCATATTATACAAGTACCTTGGATCCTCATTGTAGGGTTTACATGATCTGACATAGTTACATGGCTAAATATGAAAGCAAAATCAGCAGGGGACCAGCTGCTACAGAGGCAGGGGTGTCTGTGGCTGGTTGTTCCTCTGGCAGGGCCTCCCTTCCTGTGGCTGACGCCGATGTTGATGGGCCTGTTGTTGATGAAGGCAGGAGAAGATTGGTTTTAAAAAATGCAACTTGGGGTTGTGTGCATGTCCTTTAACACCCCTGTCAGGGAGGCCATGTTGGTATTGTGGGCCTCCATCTGTTCACGCATTTCCCTCTGTAGCTGCTTGATTGCCCGGAGTTCGCTCAACACCTGGCCCATCACTCCTTGGGACTCCTGATAGACCCCCAAGACATGTCTGAAGTTGTCCTGGGCAAGAACAGCCCTAGTGGCCTCACCCCACTGGCCCACAGCATCCCTCCCATGTATCCTCCCCCAAGGGCCTGTGCCCTTGCCACAGGGTGACCTCTCCAACTAGTTAATAGACCCTCATTGTCCAAAGTGTTGCACTGCAACTCAGGATCCAGGACTGGGGAGGGGGGCACAAGATGCTGAAAACTGTGCTAGTTACACAGGTTGGGGTGGGGCAAATGGTTTCCTGTGATGTTGAAGGAACAGGGCTGGGAGGTGACATTGTGGGCACAGTGAGACTCACTGTTGCCGTCTGATCAGCTTGTCCAGATGAGCCAGAACCATCCTCCATGTCCACATGTCCAGGAGTTTTGGCATCACTCAGGGCTTCATCTAAAGGGGGTAGTAGTAGTCTGTTCTGTGGCCTCAGTATGCCTACCAGAAGATCCACCTGGTGATGAAAAACATACATTGTTACTTGTTTAATTATGACATTTACCTCCAAAGGTTTTGTGTTACAGTAAGCAGAGACCTTGGACAAAGTTAAGTTGTAGGTAATCCAATTGTGTCAAGTAATCATGGTATTGGGTAATTTGACATGACATGTATGAAGCATGGCAACACAATTTGACTCAAGCAGCTGATGAGATGAGCAGATTAATTGCACTTTGGAAGATGGCCTGAAAATGACATTTTACCACCAGTGCAGCCAGCACAGTGGAGAGGCAAGATATGGCCTTGATAATTGTGAGGTCTAGTTGAGTGAGATGCAAGTAAACCCAGGACTTTGAATACCAATCTGGTGATGCATCTTGAGGCCTTAGGAATACTTGTTGTAAACACTGGGTAAGTGTCATTCCTCAATAGTTTCATCTTGGGTTAGCAAGTCAAGATGGCGCTAGGTAGACCGACGCTTCTTTGATTTGAGTATGATCTGTATCTTGATCACTCCTAGGTGAGTATACTTCAATTGAGAGTTCATAAATTAGTGTATTTGGACAAGTGACCACTGGACTGGTATTTGGAGTTACTGGAACAGGGCCGCCTTGAAGTTGTAGTCCGGTCACTCCCTCTATTACACACACAATTGTTTCCTCCCTGGTGAGTAGACTACAATTGAGAGTTCACAAACAAGGGTATTTGGACACGTGACCACTGGACTGGTGTTAAGAGTTACTGGAACAGTGCCTCCTGTGAGTTGCAGTCAGGTCACTCTCTCTACTCCCCAAAACTTTGTGGTTCTAAAAATTCTGGACCCATGTAATTTACTTTGCCACAGCAGTACGATTTTAGTATCAAAAGACCGATAATGACTAGTACACTAAGCATGAGCATTTTCGCTCAATTCCAGCAGCGTTTTCACCTCGAAATCGCCATTTTCGTCCTGCACTCGTGGCTCCCATTTTATACACGGCAGCCATTTTTAAAAGTTGACCTCACATAGGCTTATAATACAGTCAGATTTGATTCCAAGGACACGTACACCTTGACTGACTTTTCTCTGACCTGGGCAAGCTGGAACCATTGCCTCAGGCCAAACCTGTTTGGTCAGTCCCTCTCCCAGTGGCCGAATCAGATAGCATCAAGGCACACCATGCCATAAAACCCTTATTATCGCTCACACACCCTGCCTAATCTTGCTCACACCTGCACCTGCTCTTTTCTTCTTCTTACTTGACGAGGGGGAGGTGCCCGTTTTTATTGGGGGTCCACACTTATCTGATGTAAAAAACTAGGCCTTGCCGGGTAATTTATTATGGGTTGGATGACATGAAATATGAGGTTTCATCATGACACTGTTTTTTCCTTTGTAGTGAAAACATGTGAATGACCAACCAAAATGTCAAGAATGTTTGCCTGAAGCTTAAAAAACTGTATATAAGGAAACCTGACTTTGCATTGACACACAGTCTCCTGAGAACATACAAACCGTGCTGTTGTACTTCTAGGACGCTTATTACTTGGTTGCAGCCAATAAATTCGATCTTTGACTTCACCTAGAAGACTCTGAGTTTCTGTGGTCTGAATCAGGAAAGTACCCGAGGTCTTTGGGTGTACCCTGGCACCACTGGGTTACCGGATCAGTACCGGTTCTGAAAAACCCAGTACCTCAGTTGGCGCCCAATGTGGGGCGATACCAGCGGTACCGGTCCAAGCCTGAGGTCCGTGAGGAGCTTCGTGTGAGAATTCTGGAGGAAGGCCGCCACTTCATTGACCCCTGCATGTCGACGTGGTCCGAAAGTCTTTGCTGCGAGGTTCCCCGCTTCCCGACGGCTACGAAGGACTGCTGCCCTGGCTATCGCCCTGATTTGGACCCTTGATGTTTGGTAGAGCGAAACGATAAGACGAGTCTTCTGGTGACGTCATCGATATTTTCAGTTAAGTATAAGTGGAGCGTCTCCCAGTCCTTAGTTGGACACTTGGTTTGGTCCTTAGTTGGACATTTGGTTTGGTATCCCTTCGGGATCACTTTGATTTGGAACTTGCAAGTACCAAAGCCGAAGGACTCGTGTATTCACGAGACTATCGTAAACGATAATCCTTTGAAGTTTGAAGCTAGACTAGTGAGCGAAGATGCCTGGTCTTATCAGACTTGGAAATTTGTTTTGTCTTGGTTGTAAAAGGGACTCCCGGTTGGAGGACTCATGTCCGGTTCCTCCGATTGGAACTCCAACCTATGAACTATATGTGAAGCACGGAGTAGGCCCCATCACATATAATGAAGTATGGATCCGTTACACCAGAAAAGATGGTGTTTTAAAATGGCCCCAAAATGGTAGCTTTGACACAGAAATCTTAGATAACCTCGAAGTTAGACTTTTTAAGAAGAAAGCCCGGCCGGCAATGCTTGATTCTTTCCGCTTATGGCGTAAGGAAGCCAAGCAAAAGGAAATTAAATTAGCTAAGAAAAATAAGAGAGAAAAAGGTATTTCGATTATGCAAGCTGCTATACAGTTTAAAGATAACGAAGTAGAACAGTTGAATGAGCAGTTGCATAGGCGACATAAAATGACAGTAGATAAATGCTATCCAGTTTTGCCGCCTCTTCGGCAAGGGATGCAGCTTGCTTTTATATGTGTAATTATCACCAAAAAAAAAGAATAATTTTTTTTATTTTCTTTTTTTAAAGAAAATTATTAATTATGGAAAAATTATTTTAAAAAATAAGTGCCTTTCAAAATCGTTTTGTAATATTTATAAAGCTTAATACCTATACTATGACCTCCTAGCATTAAAATTTAATTTAAGTTATGTTGCACCGCTAAAATGACATTTGTATGTGCAATTTTCCCTTGGCGCAGGAGCAAACAAGCTCATTTCTATAAAGTATAAGTTAATATTTTCAATGGCTGACTCATGGATTGTGTAATAGACATTCTGGTAATGCATATTATGCAAGAAAATTGTAGGATATTGATTTTTTAATGCCTAAAATATCAAAGTCGATTTTGGGCAAAAGCACTGTTTAAACTGTATTTTCTTTCATTCAGAGTACTTTTTAAAGTGTCTCAGGCTTCAGTAAATGCATACATTTAGGTTTGATATATATTTGCAGGTTGTGCCTTCTTGTGATTCAATGAGTCAATGTGCCAGTACAAAGGCTTGTTTTAATATCAAGGTTGAAGGTTCTAACTTCAGCTGGGCCTACTGAGACGTTCATTCATTCGAGGTTGATGAAATATGTACCATTGCATGGGATTGCAACAAGCATTTATTCTAACAACTGGTATGTGTGTTATTAAGGTTTGTGAATTATTCACAGTAAATGTAGTTTAATAATCTGGAAATAGAGATAATTTTTTTTAGCGCCTAAAAAGGAAAAATTATTTTTTTAAATTGAGTGAATTATTGCAGGTTAGAAGGAAAATAGGAAGGCCTACTGTCTTTGACAGATTCAGAGTGGCAGAAGCTAGGAGAGCTACAGAGGCTGGCTCAAGTCACGCTGCTGAGATGCTATCTTTAGTTTTCCCATGAACGATGGAGGAGGCTGTCATGTTGACACTTGTGACCTTTTAAATTAGGGCCTTGTCTCTGTGAAATGCAGAATGGCCCTACGGGCCTCTAAAAGTGGGATTTCTGGTTTCTCCAGAAGAACATCAATACAACTAAAGAACTTAATTCCAAAGGGAAAATATAAAAAAAAGGGGTTTCTTCAAAGGTCCCAACATCATGTTAAATGCTCTGCAGAACTGATACATTTGTGTCTCCGCTCTAAAAAAATAAAATGATGCCTGCTAGTTGCTTTTATTTGCCAGAAAACGAAGTGTTGCATTAAGTCTTAGACAGAAAATAAGATGCAGCCCTTTTCTAAAATTTTGAAGGCTACATGCCTTAATGAGAACGATTTGCCAATTAAGACTTATTTTTCACAGTGGAAATTGTAGGTGCCAAATTAATATGGAGTGTCAGTGTAACAATTTTTACTTTTAGAAAGGTAAAACTAAGGTGGCTTGATGTTGCGAAGTAACTGACAAGAGGGTAACAGTTAAGTAATGGAAATTTATTTTCGTGTATTTGGTCCTATCATGAATTGTTCTTGCTGGTCCTGTATGTTAGAAGAGAAACAGTAAAGTTATATTTGACAGCAGATTTCCATTGCCTGGTGATCTACTGTCAAAAGGAGGGTAAGGATTTTAAACCTGACAAATTAAACAGGCCCAAATATTGGGTTTTGGGCTGCAGGTTTACAGTGCATAAAGTACATGACATGGTGTTGTGTGTCACCGCTTATTCACACATGCTATTGTTTTGTCTATGCTTTTTGTGCTTGATACACAGGAAGTATATCTGATGGCTTGACGTTTTGTGCGTTTTTATTATTTTTTATTTGTTTTTTGCATGTTTGTTGCTGCTTTTGATACTATTACAAGCTCCCCTGTGTTGTGAGGGGATGGTCATGACGATGCCCATCGCTACGCAACAGTTGGTTGAACTTGTTCTGGTTACTAAATTCCACAGATAATGATATTTCATGCTGTGAACATAAGAGACAACACTTCACCAGTGCATGTCCATTTGGCTATAATGGTATTGAAGGAAAATAAAAAGAGATATACAGGATCAAAGTGCGTCACCTGCAGTTAGTCACGTTACTGCCCCTTCCCTTAAAGGAACAGGCAGCCCTACATTTATGTAGCCTTGATTGGACCTAAGGATGAAATTATAGATCTGTGACTCAAGGTGGCCTAATTTCTATATTACATTAGTTAATGATGTTCTGTTTCCTAAGTAGCATATGGCTTTTGTTTCTTAAAAGAAAACCAGGTTTTCATTTTTTCCTGAAGAAGGAACTGAAACATTAGCTAGGAGTACCGTATATGGTGTAGTCGCCAACGGTAGAGTTAAAATTTGTGTAACTTTGGCCTTTGTGTATCACCCGTACTCTCGGTGTTGTGTCACATGCCTGACTATCACCCAAATAATTTTTTGTTCTTCCTATAGATTTTTTTCTTTTGTTACTTCCCCTGACCAATGTTGCATCATGCTTAGTTATTGAGATTTTAGCTATGTCCTAGTCCCATTTCTCTTTTTCGAATTCCTTTCACCAGTCAGCCCTTTTATTATTATTGATGTATTGTTCAGGTTCACATTTCCAGACTGCAGTGATGTACCAGGGACCCCCATGTTATGTATAATTCCCTTTGGTATGACCAGACTGGTTTTCAAGAATTTGCCTTAGGCCTGCTTCAATGTTTTCCAGCCTGACTGTCAGGGTAGCGATAGACTGGTTAACTGACTCAATATTATAGTAAGACAAGTTTTCCATCTCAATAGGAGATATCTTATGTTTACCTTTTTGAACATGACAAATTTTCAATGTCTATTTTAATTTGGTTTTCGGTTCCCTTCTGTTCCTGTTACTTTAATTTTTGGTGGGATCAGATGTGTCCTAATCATGCAAATGTCAGGACCCTCTAGTTCTTGTCTTTTTGTTTGCACATTTGACTATTAGCCTGTGTATTGCATAGTGCACCTGATGCACAGTTTTTAAAGGAAGGTTTTCTACATGTGCCTGATAATCGGTATCATGTGATTTCTCTATTGAGATGTTCTAAGATAAGGAGGAACACCTAGACTTAATCATTGAGGAAAATATGTGTTTATCCCATTAGACAATGCCACTGTGTGAGGAAATCCATTCAGATAGAATTCTCATGTAGCTATAGATGGCAGAGAATAATGGAAAGAACCCAATTAAAGATGCTAGAGACCCTGTTTTGCCCTTCTGCCTTTGTCTTTGTATTTTATGCCCATGGTGTATGGCTACTCCTTTGAAGATTGCAGACCACCTGCTTGCAGTCCCCTTGTTAAAAACCATGAACTGTTTTTGTACTAAATTGAAGGAAACTAACAACTGTGGCACATTTCCTACGTCACTAGATTCTGCGGGTATCAAGTCATAATAACCTGCAGGACATTGATTTAAGCCTAATTCCCATCAGTGACAGCTACAGATGAAAGATGGACGTCTTGGCCCTACAGTCTCAGCACCCAGAAAGTAGCAAAGCTGGACAGCGATCGCCAGCGCATGGTATCGTACTTGCTCCATCAGACGGCGTTGGACATCACAAAACCAAAGTTTCAGTGTAAAAGAGCTAAAGAGAACGACTCCTGTTGTTGATGGCAGAGCTGTTTTGAGGTTTCATTTCTCTACCTGTCATGTGCTGGTAACCTCTGACAGTGTGCAATCCCTTGAGCCCCTTGGCCTGAGTTTTGGCCACACACCCCCTTTTCTTTGCTCCAACGGAAGAAGGGCAGTGCACCGGAGATTTCAAGTTTGGAAGAAGGCACTATATTGTGGTGCCCATGAAAGAGCAGCTTGAGCGTCCTCTGACACTAAATAATGAGTGTTGGAGTCTGAAAGTGCTGCTGAGCTTGAGCTATTTCCCAATTAATGGTGCTTGGGTCTGCACGAGATGATTTGTGCCCTTGATTAATGAAGAGCACATTGTTTGTAGTGTCTGCCACAGAGGAGAGACACTGGTGCATTGCTTTAAGACATTGAGACTTTCGAGTGAGCTGTGGGTGTTTGCCAGGAGGGCACTCCAACTAAGCAGTACTTTTCTCATGAAGAGGCCTGAATTGAGAGGCCCATGCGAAAGAAAACAAAAGAAAATTTGATGGACAATAAAAGCCTGCCAGAGAGGCTTTTTGAACGGACTCTGGGCATAGTTGGTTTCACAAGAGGTTTCCGTGTGATTGTATAGACTAGGTGTTAGGAGACTGATTGTTTTGCTGGCATTGTTTTAAAGTACTATTCTGTTTAGTAAAAGCAGAATAAAGTCCATTTTCTGTGGAAAGAGTACCCCTTTTCACCTTAGAGCATTGATGAGAGTCACCACTGTTCCACCTGAACATACAAAAATTACTGAAATGCAGAGGAGCCCTAAAAATGTTACTAGATAATTTTAGGATTTGCTTTTTGGTTAGGGTTGTGAAAAATTATTATTTCATTTGTAATAGTGGTCACTACTTTCTTCCATAGTCTATATGTTCTTAATAACGTGTTTTCTAGTGTCTTTTAAACATGACGTTGTCATTTATGGGTGGGATTGTTTTTCTCTACTCAATTGACTTCTGCACCCACTTCCCAACCTATGTCTTTTCCTACTATTGTTTCTTTGCACTCTTTTCACCCTTTTCCTGAACATGAGCAGGTTAGAAGATCAGAATTCGTAAGCAATTCTTTTGTACAGCTTCTGCATCAACACTAGTTAGTAGTGAACATCACTAATTGTTGGGTGTGTGATCTCATGCCACCTACTGCAGATAGAGGTATTCCTTATTTTGTCCTGCCATATGTGGCCTTTTGTGCTACTTCATGTTCGAGGCGACCTGTCCAGAAGAGAGTTACCAAGTACTAGAATTTTGCTCCAGCAACATCTCAACGACTTTAGAAACATAGACCTGGACTCAGATTAGCATGAGAATAGGTTTATTGCCTATGTAAGGGCAAAAGGAGGGTTTGTGGTTCTAAAAATTCTGGACCCATGTAATTTACTTTGCCACAGCAGTACGATTTTAGTATCAAAAGACCGATAATGACTAGTACACTAAGCATGAGCATTTTCGCTCAATTCCAGCAGCGTTTTCACCTCGAAATCGCCATTTTCGTCCTGCACTCGTGGCTCCCATTTTATACACGGCAGCCATTTTTAAAAGTTGCCCTCACATAGGCTTATAATACAGTCAGATTTGATTCCAAGGACACGTACACCTTGATTGACTTTTCTCTGACCTGGGCAAGCTGGAACCATTGCCTCAGGCCAAACCTGTTTGGTCAGTCCCTCTCCCAGTGGCCGAATCAGATAGCATCAAGGCACACCATGCCATAAAACCCTTATTATCGCTCACACACCCTGCCTAATCTTGCTCACACCTGCACCTGCTCTTTTCGTCTTCTTACTTTACGAGGGGGAGGTGCCCGTTTTTATTGGGGGTCCACACTTATCTGATGTAAAAAACTAGGCCTTGCCGGGTAATTTATTATGGGTTGGATGACATGAAATATGAGGTTTCATCATGACACTGTTTTTTCCTTTGTAGTGAAAACATGTGAATGACCAACCAAAATGTCAAGAATGTTTGCCTGAAGCTTAAAAAACTGTATATAAGGAAACCTGACTTTGCATTGACACACAGTCTCCTGAGAACATAAAAACCGTGCTGTTGTACTTCTAGGACGCTTGTTACTTGGTTGCAGCCAATAAATTCGATCTTTGACTTCACCTAGAAGACTCTGAGTTTCTGTGGTCTGAATCAGGAAAGTACCCGAGGTCTTTGGGTGTACCCTGGCACCACTGGGTTACCGGATCAGTACCGGTTCTGAAAAACCCAGTACCTCAACTTGACAAACATTTGGGGACATATTTATACTCTGTTTGCACCAAATTAGTGTCATTTTTTTTTAACTCTAATTCGATGCAAAACTAACTCCATATTTATACTTTAGTGCTAGACCCCTCTAGTGCCAAATTTATGGAGTTAAAGTCATTTTTTGAAAGTGGAGACCTACCTTGCCTTAATGAGATGCAGGTAGGCGTTCCCATGCAAAAAATTACTCTATGGCCTTAACGCCATATTTAGGGGCATATTTATACTCTGTGGCATATTTATACTCTGTTTGCACCGAATTAGCGCATTTCTTTTTACTCTAATTCGGTGCAAATCTAACTCCATATTTATACTTTGGTGCTAGACCCGTCTAGCACCAAGGCCCTGATTTATACTTTTTTTGCGCCGCATTAACGTCATTTTTTTACTAAAAAGTGGCGCAAACGTACAAAATATTGGCCCTTATTTATATTTTTGCTGCAAAACTGCACTAACTCAGTTTTGCACCAAAACTTTTAGCGCCGGCTTGCACCATTTCTGTGCACCAGCCGGGCACCATATTTATGGAATGGTGCAAGCCGGTGCAAATGGTAGGCTAGAGTAAAAAACAATTACTTTAGTCAGGTGTGGCTGGCAGTATAGAAGAAGAGGGTTTAGCACCAAAAAATGTCTTTAGGTAGGTTAGAGTAAAAAAAAAATGACTCTAACCAGAATAGCGTCATTTTATGGTGCTAAACCTACCATGCCACATGACTCCTGCCTTAGAAAAGGCAGGAGTCATGCCCACCACCCCAATAGCCAGCACAGAGGACAGGGGTCCCCTGGGCATGGCCATTGCACCCTGTGCCATGTATGGGGGCCCATTTCAGGGCCCCTATGGCACCTTCAAAAATAAAATCCAATCATACCTGTACTTACTTGGGATAGGGTCTCCCATCCTCCGCAGTCCCTCTGGTGTGGGTGGGGGTGCCCCTGGGGCCTGGGGAGGGCACCTGTGGGCTTATTCCATGGTGTTCCACCATGGAAATAGGCCCACAGGTCCCCTAACGCCTGCCCTGACCCAGGCTTTAAAAAATGGGGCAAAGCTAGCTTTGCCCCATTTTTTGACCCCTCCTCCCTCCCTTGCACCATTTTTGCATGGGAGTATAAATATGGCGTTAAGGCCATAGAGTCATTTTTTTCACGGGAACGCCTACTTTGCTTCTCATTAAGGCAAGGTAGGTTTCCACTTCCAAAAAATGACTAACTCCATAAATTTGGTGCTAGTTGGGTCTAGCACCAAAGTATAAATATGGAGTTAGTTTTGCACTGAATTAGAGTAAACAAAAAGTGACGCTAATTCAGTGCAAACAGAGTATAAATATGCCCCTTAGCGTCAAAACATGATGCTAATCTGGTTAGAGTCATTTATTTTGACTCAAACCTGCCTAACGTCATTTTTTTTTAAGCTAGCCTACCCTTTGCACCGGCTTGCACCATTCCATAAATTTGGTGGCCAGCTGGTGCTAAAAAATGGTGCAAGCCGGTGCAAAACTTTTTGGTGTATAAATAAGGCCCTTGGGCCCGTATTTATACTTTTTGACGCTAAACTGCGCTAACGCAGTTTAGCGTCAAAAAGTTTAGCGCCGGCTAACGCCATTCTGAAGCGCCATGCGGGCGCCGTATTTATTGAATGGCGTTAGCCGGCGCTAGCAGACCGGCGCTGCCTGGTGTGCGTGGAAAAAAACCACGTACACCAGGCAGCGCCGGCGTTGGGAAAAATGGCGTTAGGGCGTCTTAAAATGGGGCAAGTCAGGTTGAGGCAAAAAAATCGCCTCCACCCGATTTGCGCCATTTTTAACGACGCCCAGACGCCATTTACATGACTCCTGTCTTAGTAAAGACAGGAGTCATGCCCCCTTGCCCAATGGCCATGCCCAGGGGACTTATGTCCCCTGGGCATGGTCATTGGGCATTGTGGCATGTAGGGGGGCACAAATCAGGCCCTCCTATGCCCCAAAAAAATATTTTAAAAAAAAAAATTATACTTACCTGAACTTACCTGAATGTCCCTGGGATGGGTCCCTCCATCCTTGGGTGTCCTCCTGGGGTGGACAAGGGTGGCAGGGGGGTCCCTGGGGGCATGGGAGGGCAGCTGTGGGCTCATTTTGAGCCCACAGGTCCCTTAACGCCTGCCCTGACCCAGGCGTTAAAAAGAGGCGCAAATGTGGTTTTTTTTGCCCCGCCCACTCCCGGGCGTGATTTTTGCCCGGGAGTATAAATACGACGCATTTGCGTCGCAGTCATTTTTTTAGACGGGAACGCCTACCTTGCATCTCATTAACGCAAGGAAGGCGTTCACGCAAAAAAATGACGCTCATTCCTCATACTTTGGCGCTAGACGCGTCTAACGCCAAAGTATAAATATGGCGTTAGTTTTGCGCCGAATTTGCGTAAAAAAAACCGACGCTAATTCGGTGCAAACGGAGTATAAATATGCCCCTGGGTATTTCATATCTGTACTAGGCAGCATTTAGGTTTGAGCATAAGTTTACATCTTGGGACATACAATGAATCCTGGAATGTGTTTTTGTGAGATTTCCAGACACCATTTTGACATATAGCATGTGATGGGCCTTGGTAGCTGTGATGTTGGATCCATTTATACAGAATGACAGTGTTCCAACTCAGATACTCTGGGCATTGAATTTTGTTGAGGTGCATGAACAAGACAGTGACAACTGCTAAGGTGTGGGCATGCATGGCATTGCAGTTTTGTGACATTATTTGTGTGTGACTTACCAGATTCCACTCCCCCAGTTATTCCTGTTAAGTCCTGAGGGTGCAGGATGGGCAGGACCTTCTCCCAGGGAAAGAGTCTTAACAGGGCAATGGGATGGCCAATAGCAGTCTTCTTGGCTTCCGCCTGCTGCTTGGAGACCAGGGAACTGACCTTGCCCCTTAGGTCGTTCCACCTCTTTCTAATTTCCTCCTCTGTGCGCAGGGTGGTGTCTACAGCATTCACTCTGTCAACTATCCTGTCCCAATTTTTCATTTCCTTACTGAGAGGTGTGTGCTGTACTTGGGCTCCTAACAATTGTGGCTCTAATATAATGATTTCATCCACCATGACGCTAAACTCATCCTAAGATAATCATGGGTTTTTGGCCTGTGACATGCCTGGAAACTAAAGAGGGTGACAGTGATTAACTGAACAAGACAAGTGAATATGGGAAAATAAGACGATGTGTGGGAAAGGTGTAAAATGGGATGGGAAAAATAAGGGCTGCCTTATGACAAAAAATGGATGAAATGATGTGTGGTCTGTCTTGCTATGCTGCAGCGGAAATGTAAAGGATTGTAGTCTGTAAAGGGGTGTGTTTTATAGTGTCCTTTGCAGGTGCGTCCACTTAGCCATTGTGTGTCCGCTGTGTTCTTTTTTTAATTCATCCAGAGTACACTTGTCTTTTACTTTCTGAAGGCAGACCGTGGCGGTTGACCGCCAATGGCTGACTGTTAGACATGGGGTCCTTGGTTGACAGTCAGGTTCAAGCAAGGACCCTCACTCTAGTCAGGGTAAAAAAGAATCACCTGCAGCGAACCCCTGCTTACCCCCTTGGTAGATTGGCAGAGCAGTATGCTTAACTTCAGAGTGCTAGGTGTAAAGTATTTGTAACAACACACATAGTAACTTAATGAAAACACTACAAAATGACACTACACAGCTTTAGAAAAATAGGAAATATTTATCTAAACAAAACAAGACCAAAACGACAAAAATCCACAATACACAAGTCAACTTATCAATTAAAAATCAAAAAGAGTCTTTAAGTAGTTTCAAACACACACTAACACTGTTAGCATGAAAAAGTACCTTGGGTGCGTTAAAAATAACCCCGCACGGGCGAGTGTGCGTCAAAAAGGGCTTGTGATGCGTCTATTCCACTCACGAGCGGGACCTTGCGTCGTTTCTCCTTTCGTCAGGTCTCAGTGCGTCGTTCCTTCTCTCCGCAGGAGAGCAATGTGTTGATCCGGTCAGCACTCTCGGGTCCGGGCCGGCCTTGTGTTTTTTTTACACGCCCAGCGGTACTTGCGTCGGAAATCCAGCCGCCCGATGATTAAAAAACCACGCAGCGTGGGTTCCAATCTCCGAGTCTCTGTCAGCGATGCTGCGTGTCATTTCTCCTTCTCCGTGCATCGATTCTTCAGTCGCGTTTCTGTCGAGTGTTGATTTTCAGACGCAGAGCTTGCAGCGCGCCTTTTCTTCAGCCGCAGATCGTAGTTGCGTCGATCTTTACCCCGCACGTCTCTCTGTGCGTGGATTTCCTTTTCTTTAGGCTGACAGCTTTTCCTTTCAGGGTCCCAGGAACTGGATGGACACCACAGGGCAGAGCAGGAGTCTCTCCAAAGACTCCAGGTGCTGGCAGAGAGAAGTCTTTGCTGTCCCTGAGACTTCAAACAACAGGAGGCAAGCTCTAAATCAAGCCCTTGGAGACTTCTTCTCAAGATGGAAGGCACACAAAGTCCAGTCTTTGCCCTCTTACTCTGGCAGAAGCAGCAACTGCAGGATAGCTCCACAAAGCACAGTCACAGACAGGGCAACTCTTCTTCCTCAGCTCTTCAGCTCTTCTTCAGGCAAAGGTTCCTCTTGTTTCCAGAAGGGTTTCTAAAGTCTGTGGTTTTAGGTGCCCTTCTTATACCCAATTTCTCCTTTGAAGTAGGCCTACTTCAAAGTAAAGACTCTTTTGAATGTGAAATCCAGCCTTGCCCAGGCCAGGCCTGTGACTCTCACGGGGGGGTTGGAGACTGCATTGTGTGAGGGCAGGCACAGCCCTTTCAGGTGTGAGTGACCACTCCTCCCCTCCCTCCTAGCACAGATGGCTCATCAGGATATGCAGGCTACACCCCAGCTCCCTTTGTGTCACTGTCTAGTGTGAGGTGCAACCAGCCCAACTGTCAAACTGACTCAGACAAGGTATCCACAAACAGGCAGAGTCACAGAAATGGTATAAGCAAGAAAATGCTCACTTTCTAAAAGTGGCATTTTCAAACACACAATCTTAAAATCAACTTTACTAAAAGATGTATTTTTAAATTGTGAGCTCAGAGGCCCCAAACTCCACATGTCCATCTGCTCCCAAAGGGAATCTACACTTTAATCAGATTTAAAGGTAGTCCCCATGTTAACCTATGAGACGGACAGGCCTTGCAACAGTGAAAAACGAATTGAGCAATATTTCACTGTCAGGACATATAAAACACAGTACTATGGGGATCATTCTGACCCCGGCGGGCGGCGGGAGCCGCCCGCCTGGAGGGAACCGCCAGAATACCGCTGCGCGGTCAAAAGACCGCCGCGGGTATTCTGGGTTTCCTACTGGGCTGGCGGGCGACCGCCAAAAGGCCGCCCGCCAGCCCAGTGGGAACCACCCCTCCATGAGGATGCCGGCTCCGAATGGAGCCGGCAGAGTGGAGGATGTGCGACGGGTGCAGTAGCACCCGTCGTGAATTTCAGTGTCTGCTGAGCAGACTCTGAAATTCAAAGTGGGGCCCCCACGACACCCCTCACCGCCATCCTGTTCCTGGCGGGCAGAACCGCCAGGAACAGGATGGCGGTGAGGGGGTCGGAATCCCCATGGCGGCGCAGCAAGCTGCGCCGCCATGGCGGATTCCCATGGGCAGCGGAAAGTCGGCGGTACACCGCCGACTTTCCGTTTCTGGCCGCGGCTGTACCGCCGCGGTCAGAATGCCCGGCGGAGCACCGCCAGCCTGTTGGCGGTGCTACCGCCGACCCCGGCCCGTCAGAATGACCCCCTATATGTCCTACCTTAATCATACACTGCACCCTGCCCTTGGGCTACCTAGGGCCTACCTTAGGGGTGTCTGACATGTAAGAAAAGGGAAGGTTTAGGCCTGACAAGTGGGTACACTTGCCAAGTCAAATTTACAGTTATAACTGCACACACAGACACTGCAGTGGCAGGTCTGAGACATGATTACAGAGCTACTTATGTTTGTGGTGAAACCAGTGCTGCAGGCCAACTAGTAGCATTTGATTTACAGGCCCTGGCACCTCTAGTGCACTTTACTAGGGACTTACTAGTGAACCAAATATGCCAATCATGGATAAATAAATTACATACACATTTTGTAAAGGAGCACTTGCACTTTAGCACTGGTTAGCAGTGGTAAAGTACCCAGAGTAACAAAAACAGCAAAATCAGAGTCCAGCACACATCAACAACCTGGGGAACAGAGGCAAAAAGTTAAGGGAGACCACGCCAAGGATGAAAAGTCTAACACTGACCACTGCAGGAACTGTGTGTATGTAATAGGCTTGGTGGTTTGCTGCTGCACTGATTGCACTGGGGTCAGACCACCTAAATCCACGCCGCTGCGCTGCGCCACTGGCAGTCCGCCTGTTTTGCTTGGTGGATGGCGGTCCTGCCTGTATGAATCTGGTCAGCAGTGGTAAAGTGCTCAGAGTCCGAGAGCCGGCAAAAACTATATGTAGCACATAGTCGAAAACATATATTTATTTTAGTTAATACATTTTTGTTCATATCATATCCTTTCAGAATATGTAATATGAATTTCAATATGTAATTTTAATTTTAAAGCAAATCAACATCGATTCAAGGCAAGCCATATTTATTTAAACAGTGGTCATAATAATTTACTCTTTGCTTGTGTTCATTTCGATATGTGCTTTGTTCATTTCAAAGCATGCTATATTTATCTCACATAGTTTCATATCCATTTAAAAAAAGTGTCATATTAATTTTAATGAATGTCATAATAATTTTGATATGGGTCATATCAACTTCATCAGATGTCATATTCATTTGAAAGTAGTTCATATTAATCTTAACATGTGTCATATTGATTTAAATGAATGGCATATTCATTTCAACTGATGTCATATTCATCTTAACAACTGACATAATAATTTTAACATGTGTCATATCCATTTCAACTTAGGTCAAATTAATTTTAATATATACAATATTCATGTTGATGTATATCATATTGATTTCAAAGCATACCATTAATTTTGACAAGTTTCATTTTAATTTCAGCATTGGTCATATTCAGTTTAAGGCATGTTGAATTAATTTCAAAGGAGCTCATATTCATTTCAATGCATGTCATATTCATCTTACCACGTGTCATATTCCTTTCAATGGATGTCTGATTCACATTAAAGCATGATATTGATTTTAACATGACTCATACCAATTGCAACACAACTCACAATCATGTCAATGTGTATCATATTACTTTCAATGCAAACCATATTAATTTTTTTTATAAATGTAATGTTCATTGCACATTATATTCCTCTCAGAATAATGCATTTTCCTTTCAGTACCTTATATTCATTTCAATCTGTCATTTACATTCCAATGTGTGTCATATTCCTCTTGGCATATGTCAGTCGTTTCATGAAATGTACCATTCTTTTTGGATGAATATTGTAAGTATTTCAGTGATTGCTTTATTATTTACAGTGAGGGACATATTTATTACAGTATGATTGATATATATTTCAGTATATCTCTTATTCAATTTTGAGTGTGAGTTATTCATAATAATCCCTAAGTAGCATATTCACTTTGCCTGGTTTCATATTTGTTGTAGTTCAAGTCAGATTCACTCTGCCAGGTATCATAATTATTTTGGCACATAGTACATTCATTCAGGTGTGTGTCATGTTCATTTTGCAACATGCTATGCATTTCAGGAGGTGTCCTATATAGGGGCTGTCATTTTGACATGAACGGTTTCCCATACACAGTAGCCTTTCTTTTACGTCTATCAAGACAGGGAGTTAAAAAATGAGAACAGTGTTAGGAAGAGAAATGGAGGTGGGAATAGTGGATGTGGGTGGTGCAGATGGGAAGGATGCTTGTGAACAATTACTTTGAGAACGTGAAAAGGCAGAACACTTAACCCCACTGGCACTGTATTCAACCCCAGTCCTACACCTGAATATAAAACAAAGTTTAACCCCAGGAGCCCTTTTCTTTATCCCAACCTATCCCCTAAGTATCTATGCTCTTTGGCAATTCCATCATACCCCACTAACTTACCAAATAAACCCCTACTACGCCTACCTCCAGCTAACAACCACCCTTACCCTGATATTTAGAACAGGATATTTCTGTTAGTCTACTTTTGCATACAGTAGTTTGACTCCCAGCGACCTTGCCATCAGTTGTGCTTTATCACGAGTCAAAGAAACAAAGGGACATTTTGGTGAATTATCTACAATTTTTTACAATGGAATTTCTTTTTAACGCAGTGGGTAGCACAACTATTCTGGTGCAGCAGGATTTCTCTCAGTGCATGGACAGGCACCATTGTCTGCTGTAGTCGTATTGTGTTATATCTACAGCAGTCAGCAAAAGTAAAAATGGTGCTCAAGAAAGTCCCCAGATATATGTTTTTGTGATGAACAACGCTGAAAAGCGCCCCAGTGGAATTCTTAAACAGGAACAGAGACACCCTAGAAATGTATGTTATCCTATACGTTTCTATGTCTTATTCCTGTTACAGATGAGGTTAGTGCTTTCGAGTTATGGTGGTGAAGGATGATACAGATGGTGACCCGATTCATTTTCAATTTGGCCTTAATAGGCCCAATAAAATATAAAGTAAGCAGAGCAAAGTTCTGTGGTGGGACGCACTTTAGGCCCTGATTTATACTTTTTGGTGCAAAACTGCACTAACGCAGTTTTGCACCACAAAGTTTAGCACCGGCTTGCACCATTTCTGTGCACCAGCCAGGCACCATATTTATGGAATGCTGCAAGCCGGTGCAAAGGGTAGGCTAGCATAAAAAAATGGCGTTAGTCAGGTGGGGCTGGCGGTATGAAAGAAGGGAGTTTTGCACCAAAAAATTACATTAGGACAGTTAGAGTAAAAAAAAAATGACTATAACCTGCCTAGAGTCATTTTCTGACCCAAAACCATCCATACCACATGACACCTGTCATAGAAAAGAAAGGAGTCATGCCCACCACCCCAATGACCAGCACAGGGTACCAGGGTCTCCTGGCTATGGTCACTGCACCCAGTTTGGTTATGAGGAGGCAAAGGCAATTGGTGGGGAGAGTTTAAGGAAACCTTAAGTTATGCATGCCATCTCCAAAGCATGGAAACACTTTTTTAAAATCCTCATACTGTCCTGGCATGGCTAAAATGTCAGATAGGCCTATCGCAGGCACAGGTCTTAGGCCTCCACCTGTTAAATGGGGATTTCAAGAGAACAAAAAAACTGTCTAATTTGAGTAACTTCTTAAAGAACATCACCCATATCTCCACATAAAGATTGTTCAAACACTATACATATTTGTTTTTTAGATTGATGAGAGCTTGCGAAAACCACGATGAAACAAAACAAGCATTAGCAAAGCCAAAAGGGTGTCAGTCAATGCCAAAATTAATGGCTTGGTCAGTGCTTGTTTTCATTTTATATCGTTACCACAGGTGAGAATACAGTCTAGGAATACTTTAGGACAAATATTTGTGAGGTGTTATCAACCATCTTTGACAAGATTGGAGGGCTAAGAGAAACAGTGACAGAGTGATCTGAACTCAGACGTGCAAATGAAAATGGGTTTTCGGAGTGGGATTTAGCCGTGTAGTAGGTTGGTGGCTGCAAAGGTGGAGCAAGGTAGAACATAGATCCAGAAATTCAAATAAAGTAACAGCCAGCAACTGTTTGCTGCAAAAATCCTTGAGACTTTCTGGAGCTAATTCTGAGCTGAACTGATGCTGTGTTCTGCCAGTTAATGGTAGATGATTTTCTCCCAATACCTGGGGTGGGGTGATTTAGGGAAGAGGATCAGGAACAATTAGCAAGCAGAATCTCTATGATTTTCCACTAGAATATCAAGGGCAGAATATTGTTCTGTAAAGGTTTTGTGGCCTATTTTTTGCCTGCAAAGATATTAGGAAGGTAGTTATACATAGGTAAGCAGGTAAGCCTAGATTTACTATATTTAACTCCACATATATGTACCTTGACAACATGAATATCTTCACGGAATGAAGATGTGAGGTTAAGGTTATCTCTCTACATACCTATGTGTACTTACCTTCGCAATATTTTGTAGCTGATATTTAGGTCACAATGTTTTGTAGAACAATATTTTTTGCCTTTATATTCTGACAGACAACCATCTCTACATCAGAGATCGAGATGGCTAAAGGGGATCTTACAACTTGTAAGGCAGTTGGGGTTGAGGGGTTACCCAAATAATTTAGTAAAGTTTTTATCTTAAAAGTTGCTCCCTGGTTACTTGTCTTATTCAATAATATGCAAAACTGTGCGAAGGGACTCAAATCCTGCAGCGAGGTCACTTTTTGCCTTTTTTCCAAATAAATAGCTAAAGTGTTGTGTATCATATCACTCGTGATTTTAATGAAATATTGGGAACAAAGCTGGACATTGGATTAGTCTATTTAGTTTTTCTTCGGTCTTTTATATCTTTCACATACTTTCAAAACAGTGCTCCCTACCGAGCCTGTACTACGTTAATGAAAAGCCTCATATATTCCCTATTATCGTGAATATAATTGTTTTCTGATTAAATATCTTACTCATGCTACATTTATTTTCTCACAGTCAGATCTCTAAAAGGAACCTTAAAAGTAGGTAGATAAATTCTTACAGTCTTTAGATAATTCGAGTGAAATATTGGCAGCAATCTTTACAAAACATGTTGATTTTTTTTAGAAACAAGTATGCATTTTTTAGCTTTTTTGAATTAGCAAATGTGCATTATGTAAAATAAATCTAGATTATGCAACAGGAAAGTGTGCAAAATTCAGGACCTCCCTTCTCTGATATTACAACGCCACCAAATCCCTTTGCCCCTAACGGACTTCTTCTGCAAAAAGGGACATCAAGTACAAATGGGGACACCCTTTTCACCTACAATTTATATGGAGCAATGAGACACAATCTATCCAAAAACAGGAGGCGGCTCGCTTGTTGCTGGAAATTCCATTGCTCTCTGGGGACCCCCCAGCCCATTCGCCATCGAAAGATACAATGTCCCTCTCAGTTGGCTCATGCCGTTCAACACAGCAGATGAAAGGCAAACTATGCAAGCCTTCGTAAACTGAGAAACGCAAAGAACATACAGCACTACTACGACAATTAGAGTGTCCAGATAATAGCTTGGAGGGAGAGGGTGACCACTGATGTAATAAAAGTGCTGAGTCAAAATATGGCTGACCGAGCACTTCAGAACTACCTCAATTTGGAGTTCCTGATCTCTCCTCTGCTGATGGTATTAGGTTGTGGGCTGCAACTTTGCATCAGTAGCTGATCTCTGCATGGCATAGCTCCCCTCTGAAGTAGCAATAGCGATCAGTGGACCCTGGACAATCAACATGGACCTCAAAGTTTCAGTTCATGGGTTCCCAGGCAGCGCACCTCATTGTTTCTATGTTCTTTTGTTATTCCTCTCCCCTTCTTTGTGACAACTTGTATATTCTCACTTTCTTCGCAGACATCTGCCACTGACAATACTCCTGCAGATCCCATACTTACACACAGGTTTTCTCCATACCTATCAAGCCCTCTCTGTCAGACCAATGGTTAACATAATTGGTCTTAACGTTATAGGTCTTAACGCTCCTGTGAAACAGTTCGCACTCCTCTCCCTTCTTAGGGTGGCTAAGTGTGAAATCTGTCTTAAACAGGAAACACATCTGCTCAAAGCTGATTGCAAGTGGCTACATTCCCAGTGGTTTGACCTCCTATACCATTTGTCAAGGCCTGGGAAAAAAGCTGGGGTGGTGGTCCTTCTGGCAACACAGTTCCCAGGGAAGGTGAGAGACACAAACACACCAAAATACCAGGCAGACTCCTCTCACTGCCTATTGACTTAAAAGGACATAGGTTTACACTAGCCAACCTATACGGCCCCAACGAACGCCAAGAACCATTTCTTAGGGAACTACTGGGACAAATTCTCACTACTCCTGACATGGATATCATTGTAGGTGGGGACTTCAACATAGCTGTTGACTCACAGTTAGGTAGATCTAATCAAATACAAGGACAGACTGGTGCATTGTTTCCTGCCTTTAAACACTGGTTGGGTTGACAGATATATGGAGACATATACACCCAACAATCTGAGACTACACCTTTTTCCCCACGGCTTACTAAATCTATGCTCGTTTAGACTTTTTTGATACCTCTACAAGTACAACTAGAGCAGGGTCCACAATAGGTAGCAGCCCTATCAGACCATTCCACCATTACTTTACGTGTAACATTGCCTAATTCTACTCCACCCCGATCATGGTGTCTTAACACTAAACTCCTCACCTATGTGACCACACCCACAGAGATTAAGACCACTATAGAGACCTTACCAGCTATGAATGGCACACCAACCATCCCCTTTATGGTGTTGTGGGACACTTTAAAAGCAGTGGTTATGGGGCCAGTTTATTGCCATAGCTGCATGCCTTAACGCAGACAGACATAATAAACGAGCACAGATAGAGACTACGGTTAGAGATCTTGAAGCCATGCACAAATGCTCGGGATCACTGGCAATCCAGAGGCAGCTCATTGTGGCCCACAAACTACTAAAAGCTATAGATATGGACAAGCCGGAGTATGCCTTGTTGTGAGTGAAGAAAAAATATTACGCTGGACAGAACAAAGCTGGATGCCTATTACTAGGGGGGGGGGGGCAAAGAATTCTGCTCCAATAGCAGAGTTTGCAGAGTTTTCCCCGCTCCGTGCTCTGCCCTCTGTGCAGAGTTCCAAAAAACTCCCTGAAGTGACGCAGAGTGGAGTTTTTTCTCTTGCATGGCCCAACAACGATAATTTGTTGAGCGCAAGCGAGAGCAATCGCTAAGTTGGCAAGTGCAGGCGAGATTTCTGAACTTGGGTGGTCACGGCAGGTCGCTACTGCTCGCTTTGAGAAAGCAGCTGTTCACGTTGAGGAAACTGGTGCTCAAGTAGAAAATCTACTTGAGCAGCAAAAAGAAGTTAGCTCCCTCTTGCAATCTGCATGATTGTGTTTACGCTGATTTTACAGCACGGGAGAAACCCCTAACACAGAAAATCAGCACGAACAGCATGACTTACCCAAACTCCGCTGCTCGTGGAACTCTGCGTAGTACTGCAATGCTTTTTGGCACTTTGCCAAGTTCCGCATAGCCCAGGCCTACCTATTAGCTCATCGGCTTCGTTCCCAGGCTGTACATCAAAGGGTAGATGAATTGATGCAGTCAGATGGTACTCTGACTCAAGGAGATGAGGTGATCCTCCGGAAATTCCCATAATTTTATGCCGACCTTTATTCTGCGGAGACTCTCAATGCTGATGGTGCGGGGTGCACTTGGGCTTGCTCCACTGCCTCATATGGCCCAGGCAGATGTCGACAATTTAGATAAGGATATTACTCACAATGAAGTCCTTACGGCACTACACCGCCTCCAAGCTGGATGGATACAGCGCAGAGTTCTATAATGCGTTTGGGACACTCTTAGCTCCTAAATTAACAAGGCTCTTTAATACCTTTAGTACTACCAGTTCTCTGGCTCCCACAATGCAACTGGCAAAAATAACCATTATCCCCTAAACCGAGGAAGAACCCTAGTTACTGCTCCTTATACCGCCCCACCTCATTGTTAAATGTGGATGCAAAGCTCTTTAAGAGTATCCTGCCACACAGACTAGCTCCCTGTATGCAGGGGCTAGTGGACCCTGATCAGACCGGGTTTATATCTGAGAGAAGTTGCAACGACAATACCAAACGCCTTTGCCACCTTTTAGGTAAGACTTGCACACCTGCGTCTATGGACACAGAGAAAGACTTTCACTGGGTTCACTGGCCATACCTCTGTGAGGTGCTAACATGCTTTGGTCTGGGGCCCTAGTTTTGCCAAAGGATCCAATGCAGCTATGCCTCCCCCAAAGCGATGGTATGAGTCAATAGACTCTTGTTGCTGGCCTTTTCTATCGCTAGAAGCACACACCAGGGCTGCCCCATCCCCTCTTTTATTTGCCTTATATATGGAACCCTTTGCCGAATGGATATGCAGTCACTCATAGATCAAGGGCATCTCCTAAGGGGCAGACCCCATAAAATTGTGCTTTACGCGGATTACGTTTTACTTCTTTTGTTAATCTGTGTACCTCTCTGGCAGTGGCTGTGGAGGAGTTGAAGACTTTTGGGGCATCTCAGGCTTTAAAACCAGTTTTCACAAATCCTACATATTGACCCTCACCATTTCTGCAAAAGAGAGGGATCTATTAGTGCCCATCTTGCCATTCACCTGGGCCGCACAGGGATTGACATACCTGGCCTGGAAATACATCCCACCCCTACTCTGACGGTGTCCCACAATTATAATACACTTCTATTCATTGCCTGAGCAGACTTGTCTAAATGGAAACTATATGGCCTCTCTTGACTGGGCCGCTTGGCGGCAGTCAAGATGACGCTCCTGCCAAAGGTGTTGTATGTCATGCAGACACTGCCGCTTCAAACCCCCGCCCACCTACATTGGATAAATTACAGTCTTAATTGGGAATTTCTTTGCAATGGGAAGAAATCGAGAATGGCGATGGCACAGGCCTATCTGCCCCAAGTGGAGGGGGTCTGGGAGTCTCTCACATAGTGAGCTATTATCAGGGAGCACAGTTGCGCTATTTGGTAGAATGGTCCCGTCCTAGCAATGAAGCCAGGCCAGAGGACTTGTTTGTCTTTCATATGATTTTTCTGGCTTGCCCCTCAAAAACAGCTGGTCACATACAGGAGACCATAAAGACAGGCAAGGCGGCAGGCGCAAGTATACATAAGAGCTCACACATAAGTGTGCAATCTGAACTTTCTGTTTAAGGGCAACAAGTGCAACGGAATGCTGCCATTAGCAAGTTCTCCTCAAGATGGTTTACATGCAACTCGCCATCTTGGGACACTAAGGGCAGCAAAGGTCTCATGACTCCAATTGGGAGGCAATCAATGTGCCTGGACTGTTAAGGTGAGCAAAAGGTCGATTTAGGAGAAAGCTTATCAAACCAATCTCCTTTGGTTGAGCCGCACAATCTAAAATGCCTTACTCAAGTTACACTATCATTTTACACTAAACTATTCCCCCAGCCCTAGACAATTCCCACCCCACGTTTCCCTCCCTCATTACCCTCAACAACAATGACAACTCCAGTGTTGTCTTAATATTCTCACGAATCTCCTATGCCCTCTTTCCAATAGCCCTTTTCTGTATTGGCATTGCCTACCCACTCTTGGACAAGGCCCCACCTGATTGAGCGCTATGCTGTCTTGCTGGTGCTACTTCTCATTGTCCAGTCCCACACTCTAGTTCATGAGCAGACTACCCTTGTCCTCCGGCTCCCAAGAATATTTGACCTTCCCACTGCTCCTCGCAGAACCAGCAAGAGACTTCCTGCTTGCTGTGGTCCTGTTTCGCCCCTTGCAACCCATGTCTAACAACCGACTGCCAGAGACCGAGCCCGGTTCATACTTTGTAAGTGATGAGATTTTCAATATCACAGATGAGGCTAGTTGATGTCTGCACAATGCCATGAACAACACTGGTGGGTCGCTGAGGTACACTCCTGGGGAGATTGCATGCGTACATTATATGGTTTATTAGTCTAAAAAAACACTGGATCAATAATACTGCTCACATTAGTTTGGCCTTAAAGACCAGTACAAAGGGTGGTTTAAGCTTAGTGGGTTTCTCTTTCAAGAAGGTTCTTTTTTGTAAATGTGCATTTTATCACACACTGGGCAGGACGAGATGCGGTTTAAAGACGACTTCACAGATAAAGAGACAACTGGGATTGTTATCCCAAAGAAATTTCAAGCCCAGTGTTTCCCCATCTCTTCCACTGACTGCTAATGCTTCTGTGGATGAGCACTATGGGAGTCAAAGGTCGAAGTTACGTCAAGCCCTTTTGACTAATTGGGCACTTGAGACTTGCACTATACCTCAATTCAACCCCCTCCCAAATCAGCACCACCCAACCGTAACCACAGCTATGAACAGCAGTGTGAATCGTAATATAAAAAACAAAAACGGTGGTTGATGCTTAAAGTCCGCACATCCTTGATTAAGATGAATGACTAGTAAGTCCAAATTACTGAGATTCTTTTAGGGTGCCGACCTGGTATGACACCCAACCACCACAGTTAGAACCACATCACCCCGTCCTTCATTCAAAAAATAACTGAACCTCTTCAGGTCCAACACCATCTTCTGCTCTGATTTACCATTCATGTAAAGTGTAAGAGCTGCACATAAACAGCTGAAGCCTAATTTTACAAAATCACGGATTAAAAAATTACTAAAAACTATTTTTTTCTCAAGAGTGTCCCATATTATGTGACCTATGATTTCAATAACTTTGCTGATAGAAAGATGACAATTCATGTGCATGTGATCAGTGGAAAAACTGACTACTCCCCTACGATTTTGACCCACTCTAATATTCCCAAAAGGCTGCGGTAAGTAAAAGACCTGGGAAATATCACAGCTGTATCATGAGCAAGTCCCTTACTCACTGGGCAGGTAGAGCAAAGCACAGGCAGCTGCAGATCAAGTGTGCCTCTTACACATTAGGGTTGTATCAAATAAAATGAGCACCACAGGTGTTAATTTCAGGTGGCTTCTGCCACATTTGTGTGCTGACAGGTGTCTTAAATCGCTGACAAACATGGCCAGTGTTATTTACCACCTTAGAGAGTGGTTAAAGGAGGTTGATGCTGGAACTTCAAAAGAATGTGCTGCTTTTAGCTAGTAATGTAGAACCGCTGGTTGACATCTCTTAAGCAAACAACAGAACACAGCACAATGCAAAATAACAATGAAACAGAACATGTTACCATGAAACAAAAAGTAAAAAAGAAAGAAACATAACAATTATGCACAGATTTTCTTTACACATATTACTGTCTCAAAAAACTGCTTTCCTAATACAGGGTTCACTGACAAAATATTGAAAACCTAAATATTGTGATACACAAAATATCATGTCAAAAATATCGTGCACAAAAATATACTTGTCCTTTACTTATAGCTGAAAATACAAAAATATTGGGAAAAAAATATTATTTTTCACGAATATCGAAATAGACAAAATATGGATTTTAAAATATATATAGTTAAAAATAGTAAACATTAAAAATATTAACAAGCAACAGTAATGTACTGCGAACTAAATATATTTAAACAATATAAAAAATGTATATAAATGTATACTTATTCAAACAAACACATACACATTCATATGTAGTTGTGTATGTTTATTTACACATATATAGAGCCTCATTATGAATTTGATGATCCGAGGACTGCCAAGTTGGTGGTGACGGTCCGACCGCCAACAGGCTGGCGGAGAAGACCACCAAATTATGACATTGGTGGTGATGCATACAGAATCCTGCCAAAGAACCGCCAGCACCACCAGTGCAGTTAGACCGCCGCAGCTGATTGGAGCCACCACCAGTCCGGCAGACAATGTTTTCACAGACTCATTACGAGGTGGCACACCACCAAGATTTTCATCACTGTCGGACCACCACGGAACAACGGGCAGAAACGAAGATTATGAAAGGAGACACTCACCTCCAGGAAGCTATACTTGTCTGGAGCTGCCATGGAACCACAATTAGATGTCATCCCGCTGCTCCTGCTCGCAGAAAGACAGTGGAATCTTCACAGACGAGGAAGACAACAACCGTAAGTACACACACTCACCTGTTACATTTGTAAAATTTATACATTTGAACTGTTACATAACATAACATAGGGAGGGGTTGTGAGGGCTATATTCACACGTAATAGTACAGTGACACACACACATACAGCAACTAATACACCCCCACATACACAGCACACACACTGCAGCCACCACACACATGCCAGACATCAATATCACACACTTATGCATGACAAAACAACAGAGACCCAGCCTTACAAATTCACATACACCATATGAACTTGTAACAGCAACACCACAACTGCACAAATATAAACACATGTCAAACACTCACAACCAGCACTGGCCAGGGACTCCACACAATACAATATACAACCATCTGTGATGAAACGCACACAATTACATCATCATACAACCTAACAATCAACATGCACATCACACACACACACACACAGTACAACAAACCTATAATGCCATGCACAATACACGCAGACTCAAACAGTCTAAACACACAAAGCCACACAGCACTACAATAAATACATATCAACACTAACACAACACACCACTATGACAACAATATTTCAGCTACATACACATACCCATCACAGAAAACACACACTATCCCTGGGGGTTAAAAGCACTGTACACAACCCCACAGACTGGTCAGACAATAACGGAAGCATCAAGCAGCACACACACAAACACAAATACTGGCACACAACCAATGTCAGACAGGAACAACTCACACCTAGGAAAGGAAATGCAGGACAAAAATGTTTTTTGTTTTTTTTAAATAATGGAATTGAATAAGATTGTCCAAGGCCATCTGCCAATCCACTGTACATAAAAACCGCACCAAAGACACTAAATGGGGCCCCAACTTGACTCCTGAGAGCCATGTTATCTCTACATGTAGGGGCATCAAGGGGGCAGGCAGGCACCCCAGGGATCCTTGGGTGGTGATAGTGGGGGGTTGGGCTTAGGCTTGGGAGGGGGGTATAGGCTTTGGCGCGGGAGGGGGTTGGATCTTTTTGGGAGAGGTGCACTTTTTTTTGCGGAGAAGGGGCATTGGTGCTTGCAGGGGGGTAGGGGAGGCCTTGAAGGTGGAAGGGATGGCCTGGTGGGGGGACAGTTCTTTTAGGGGTGTCGGGGGTGAGTTGGGAAAGGTCAAACTTGAAAAGAAAACATTTCTTTCACACACAGGGGCGGTCATCAGAAGGGGGTTTGGTGTGGAAGGTGAGGGAGTGGTTGTCTGACGTTTAAGTGTGGAAGTCTTGGGTGCCTGTTTGTGGGAGGTGTGCTTGTGTGTGGTGGGTGTCTGTTGGGTGGGTGAGTGAGGGTGTTTATGTGTCTTGGACTGAGGGGGGTGGAGCTGCAGGGGGATGACATGGTGGGTTGGTGGCTGTCTGTTGGAGTGGTGACTGCAGGTATGGTGGATGTGCTGCAAGTAGATGTGTCTGAGGTTGTGGTGTCTGCGGGTGTGGTGACTGGGGTGGATGTCTGAGGGTCTGCTGGAGTGCTGTCTGCAGGGAGGACAGGTGTGGTGGCTGGTATACTGAATATTGGTGTGGTGTCTGCAGGTGTGTCAGGGGTTGTGTCTGTCATGCTGGGGTGGTGGGAGTGTCAGGGCCTGTCATGACTGTGGCTGCAGGTGGATGTTGTCTGTCCACCTGCCGGTGGTGTGTCTTGGGATGCTTATGTTTGTCTGCGCTACCCTTGGATGTTGGTGGATGCATGCCTCTCTGTTTGTGTGCTTTGGCTGGGTCAGGGAAGGGGGGATTCGGACTTGTAAGAGGAAGATGGAGGGGGGACGGTAGACAAGGGGAGACTGCCTGCCGTCGGTGTGGAGGCCAGTTTGAAATGATCTCTGTAGGCCGGCCAGTGCACTGTGAATACCCTCCAGGAACGCACTGCTCTGTTGGATTTGAGTTCCTGGTCCCTGGATGGCTTTCACGATGGCCGACTGACACACAGAGATCGACTTCAGGAGGTCAACAGCCTCCTCTCTGAGGGCAGCATGGCTAACAGGCTGGGGCAGAGGTGCCTACGCAAAGGAGACGCCAACCCTCATGAATGGGTGGGCACGGCCAACTGAGTGGGGAGCTACAGGGAGGTCGCTGATAGAATGGGGGGCGCTGACAGAGATAATACTGGGGTGGTCCCAGATGGGTCACCACTAGGGAGTGGCCACTGGAGAAGGATTCAGAAGAAGATGTAGTGGATCCAGTCTCCCCCATGGCACTTTCCTCGCCCTCCGGGCCACTGGATCTATTGTTGTCAGTGTTCTTGTGACTGAAGGTCCCATGGCCAGAAGCTTCCCCGTTAGTCTGTGCCCCGTCTCCTTTGCCTGCTGGTGCTGAAAAACAGAAAGTCAGATATGGTCATCACATTCACAAGTTAACACTTTCATCATACAGTACACATACGTCTCATTAGATCCTGTTCACCAACACCCCCAGGTAGTGCCAGTACAGTGCCAACATCTTGTCACAACAAAATATGCTGAATGTCCCTCAATATTAAGTTCCCCAACAGCCAGTACTCATTTCATTTGCCACATCCTTCATAGCAACAGCAAGTAGACATAATGTTGATTCATGTCTGAACCTTTCCATTGGCACGTGATGTTGATGCATATCTGTCAAGAATGTAACTGTGCATAGGCTACCATTGCCTACGTGTCATGTCTACAACAGTATGCCCAAGGACAATGCTGTGTGGCCACTTTCAGCTAATAGAAAATTTGCAAGGTAGTAACTTTCCTAGCCTCTGATACCAATATATGTGTGCCCATATACATGTTGCAAAGGTATCCAACATGCATGTTGTCTACTCTGATGAGACTTCACAAATATCTATGTACACCCCTCACTTACCAAGTGGGGTTACCTTGTAACAGGTGTGAAGATGTTAACCTTGTATGTCATGTGACATGTCAGATAGACATCATAGCCTCACATGCTGCTGTCACTTATCAGAAAGCATTGGACAACTAGAGATTACTTGAATATGTCTGACTCTATGTTGCACATAGACAGGAATCTTGAGACATTGCAGAGGACAGAGATCAAGGACCTACACACATTACCACCATGGCATTGGGAGGATTGACCTGTTGGTGGGTATTAACAATCACCAAAGTAGAAAATGCTGTATAGTGCACAATAATATGCTATTGTACTGAAGGCACAACATAGTTGAGTAACATGCCTCTAAATACATTTGTATGTGTACACCTGTGTGTTATAGATGGCTATGGCACATCAATGTGTACACAGGAGTTCTGTGACACTTTGCACTTACCACATTGTCAGAGCCAACATTCTGTTCCCTCACTCAATCACCTGGTAAAGGGACAAATGTGAGTTAAGTCTGTACTTACCCCCTTGTGGCTGCTATGTTGCCTTCAAACACCCATACAGCTCAGGGTCGGGCACTGCCAAAATGTGGGCCATTAGTGGGAGGACATCCCCAGCTGAGCTGCTGCAGCCTTCCGGGCCCAGCGTCTCAGGTCCTCACACCTCTTACGACAATGGGCGCTCTGCCAGCTGTGGACCCCCATGGTCTGCACTTTCTTGGCGATGGCACGTCAAATCCCCTTCTTCTGTCTTCATGTCCACATGTACCATCCTAAAACAGGCAGGGTTACTAACTAGTTAGTACAACAAGCCAAACACAGAGGGGGTGATTCTAACCCTGGCGGTCGGTGATAAAGCGGCGGCCAACCCGCCAACAGGCCGGCGGTCCAAAAAATGGAATTCTGACCCTGGCGGCAACCGCCAACACAGCCCGCCACATTAACACTCCGACCGCCACGGCGGTACAAACAGCGCGGCGGTCACCGCCAACAGGCAGGCGGCAGACAATGTACCGCCCACAGTATTACAACTCACCAATCCGCCACCTTTTCCGGGGCGGGAGCCCCGCCGATAAAAACACGGCGGAAACAGACTACGGACGGGAAAACGCTCACCAAAACACACTCCACGAGTACGGAGGACAGCATGGAACCCGAATTAAACATCCTACCTGCTCTCGTCTACCTTCTCATCTACCACGAGTACGAACGCCGGCGCAGACGACAACGGTGAGTACTGCACATACGACACACGGGAGGGGGGAGGAGGAAAGGTTACGGGCACACACATATGCGACCCCCACCCCCCCAAACTATGTACACACCAATGCAGAGCAACAATGCACAGTGACACCACCCAAACCCCCCTGAAAAATGCAAAGACAAAATTAAATTGTGAAGAAAAATTTATATAAAAAATAGACTCTGATATGTATCGGTCAACTATGCAAAATATCCATAACAAAATAATACTATACACACTGCCATGGAGAACCGAGGCAATTAGTCCTCTACATCAAAGTTAAATAGAACAGTCCGTGGGCTACAGTGTAGCGACACAAGGGCAAAGCCCACACAGGAGACCTGAGTCCTTTGGAGAGAACACTGCAGGGGCATCTGATGAAAAAACTACAGGCACCTCAGGGGGAAGGGAAGGGGGGGGCACCACAGCCACATGAGTCCACGACGCCAGATCCACGAAGGGGCCACCATGCCCACTGTGCCATCCTGGGGAGTGCAAAGCCACAGTCTCTCAAGTCTCTACAGTGGGTGGGTTGCCCACTGTGCCATCCTGGGGAGTGCAAAGCCACAGTCTCTCAAGTCTCTACAGTGGGTGGGTTGCCCACTCTGCCATCCTGGGGAGTGCAAAGCCACAGTCTCTCAAGTCTCTACAGTGGGTGGGTGGCCCACTCTGCCATCCTGGGGAGTGCAAAGCCACAGTCTCTGAAGTCTCTACAGTGGGTGGGTTGCCCACTGTGCCATCCTGGGGAGTGCAAAGCCACAGTCCATCAGGTGGATGACAGTCTCCACTGGTCAAGGAGGTGGCATGGTGGGCACAGTGAACCATAAACAGTGCTTGACAGGAAGGGCCCAGCGGAGCGGTGCTTGACAGGAAGGGCCCAGTGGAGCGGTGCTTGAGACGGCGGGGCCCAGCGGAGCGGTGCATGACAGGAAGGGCCCAGCGGGGCGGTGCTTGAGACGGCGGGGCCCAGCGGAGCGGTGCTTGACAGGAAGGGCCCAGCGGAGCAGTGCTTGACAGGAAGGGCCCAGCGGAGCGGTGCTTGAGACGGCGGGGCCCAGCGGAGCGGTGCTTGAGACGGTGGGGCCCAGCGGAGCGGTGCTTGAGACGGCGGGGCCCAGCGGATCGGTGCATGACAGGAAGGGCCCAGCGGAGCGGTGCTTGAGACGGTGGGGCCCAGCGGAGCGGTGCTTGAGACGGCGGGGCCCAGCGGAGCGGTGCTTGACAGGAAGGGCCCAGCAGAGCGGTGCTTGACAGGAAGGGCCCAGCGGAGCGGTGCTTGAGACGGCGGGGCCCAGCGGAGCGGTGCTTGAGACGGCGGGGCCCAGCGGAGCGGTGCTTGAGACGGCGGGGCCCAGCGGAGCGGTGCTTGACAGGAAGGGCCCAGCGGAGTGGTGCTTGAGACGGCGGGGCCCAGCGGAGCGGTGCTTGAGACGGCGGGGCCCAGCGGAGCGGTGCTTGAGACGGCGGGGCCCAGCGGAGCGGTGCTCTTCTGCACGGCGGGCCCTGTTCAGCGGTGCCTATCTTCACGGCGGGGCCCTGTTCAGCGGTGCTCTTCTGCACGGCGGGCCCTGTTCAGCGGTGCTCTTCTGCACGGCGGGCCCTGTTCAGCGGTGCTCTTCTGCACGGCGGGGCCCTGTTCAGCGGTGCTCTTCTGCACGGCAGGCCCTGTTCAGCGGTGCCTATCTTCCCGGCGGGGCCCTATTCAGCGGTGCTCTTCTGCACGGCGGGCCCTGTTCAGCGGTGCTCTTCTGCACGGCGGGGCCCTGTTCAGCGGTGCTCTTCTGCACGGCGGGGCCCTGTTCAGCGGTGCTCTTCTGCACGGCGGGCCCTGTTCAGCGGTGCTCTTCTGCACGGCGGGCCCTGTTCAGCGGTGCACATCCAGTAGGTTCAAGGGAGCCAGACCTGGGCTGGACTCCCTGCTCAGTCGCCCTCCGACCGTGATGTTTCTGGACCCTTCGGTGACGGAGTCCTGGGCCCTTTGGTGTCCTCCTTTACAGCTGGGATGTGGCATGTGGGGCCCACCTGCTCCGCGCTCCTGCTGGCTGACTTCTCCGCCCTGCTGCCCTTACGCTCCTTAGATGGGGCTCTTGGGCCCTTGCCTCCCCTAGATGTTGTGGCTGGTGAAGTGGGCGAACTCTGCTCCTTGGGGGCAGCCGTGTCAGTCCTCGCACGGCGGCCCTTGTGTTTCCTGGTCCTCTTGCCGTGGGGGGGATGGATGTGTCCTTGCTGCTGATGGAGGTGTCACTGCTGGCAAAGGGTGGACTCCAGAACCCATGCACAACAGTGACACCCGAAGCTGGGCTGGTGGTGGCTGTGGTGCTCTTGGGACTCTTTGCAGATGGAGGGGGTAGGTCATCGGAGGGAAAGAGGTGAAGATTAGCCAGGAAAAGTTTTTTAGGGCCAAGGTAAAGGGTAGGAGAAGTGGTGATGGGAGTGGAGGAAGAGGATGTGGTTGTAGGAGAGTCAGGTGTGCTGTCATTGGGTGAAGGTGCTGGTGCTGTAGGCTGTCGTGAGGTGGATGTCTGTTGGGTGGGTGGCTGCCTGCGTTTGTGTGTCTTGGAAGAGGGGGTGACAGACACAGTGGGAGAGGACACAGGGGACGTGTAAATGGCAGTGGGGGTGGTGACTGCACGCGTGCGGACTGTACAGGAGGGTGTGGTGGTGATGGAAGCACTGGCTGATGTTGGTGTGCATGCAGGTGTGAGTGTAGACGTCACAGGGAGGGAGGAGGCAGACGAGGAGGAGGGGGACACAGGGGTGGTAGTGACTGTTGGAATGTCTGCATCTGGGTGTTGCTTGGGTGAGTGTTTGTGGGATCTGTGGTGCTTGTGTCTGGATGAGCTGCCCTTGGGTGTTGAGGTGTGTGCAGGCTGGTCAGATGGTGTGGATGGGATAGGCTGAGGAACAGGAGACAGAGACAGGGTGGAGGCAGGCAGAAGAGGGAGGCTGGAAACAGGGACAATGGCTGCCGTCAGTGCTGAGGCCAGAGCAGTGAACGATCGTTGATGGGCAGCCTGACCCGAATGAATGCCCTCCAGGTAGGCATTGCTCCGATGCACCTCCCTGTCTACCCCCTGGATGGCATTCAAAAGGGTAGTCTGCCCAACAATGAGCGTCCTCACAAGGTCAATGAGCTCCGCACTGAGGGCAGCAGGGGTGACAGGGGCAGGGGCTGAGGTGCCTGGGGCGAAGGAGACGGCCGCCTTCCTGGGCGAGCGGGCACGGAGCGTAGGCTGAGGGGCTGCAGGGAGGGCGGGCTGGTGCGCTGGGTGGCGGCTGTACCTGTAGAGGCGGGGGGCACGGATGTTGCCGCCACCGCTAGGGAGCACCCATCCGAGGACGTGTCTGTGTCGCTGCTCTCACCACCGGTCCCCGTTGTGGTGCTCCCCTCGCCCTCCGGCTCACTGGTGCCCTCGGTGTCTGTTCCTGGGCCCACCGGGGCCTTGTGGCTTGCAGCTCCCTCGTGCTCCGATGCCAAATCTCCTCCGCCTGATGATGCTAATGCACACATGCACAAGAAGATGAAGAAGAAGGGTGGGGGGAGAAAAAGAAGACCTGGTTGAGTGCATGCAATGTCAACACCGTTGGCGGAGAGGACAGACACAGGAGCCGCATGCACTAAGCCGCGCATTCGGGGTACACTACTCAGTACTTCTGACTAGGACAACAGGTCAAGAGACGACAAACGCGCACATGTGTGAGGCTGGACCATCAATAGCTGTACTTGTCACCCTACAGAGGTGGGGGCCGGGAGCACAGGGCCATGCCTAAGGGAGAGGACTACACTACAGAAAGCGCCCTGGCCTAATGTCACCCACAACCCTCCTCCCCCACCCAGACGCCTCCACTGCGCAGAAAGATAGCAGAATGTGCTGAAACTCACCCCCTTGTGTCTGCTGTGATGCTCTCAAGCGCCCATCCAAATCAGGGTAGGCCACCGCCAGGATCCGGGACATCAGGGGGGTCAGGGTACGACTGGCACCCCTCCTAGGTTGGGAGGCCATCCCCAGCAGTGACTCGGCGGTCTTCCTGGTTCCGCGGCGGATGTCCTCCCACCTCTTGCGGCAGTGGGTGCCCCGTCTGACGTGGACCCCCAGGGCCCGGACTTCCTTGGCGATGGCACGCCAAATCTCGACTTTCTGATGGGCGCTGACCTATGTGACATGTACAGGGTGGGAAGGAAACATTAATCAACTTACTGCATGTTAGATGTGATTGCCCCCCCCCCCCCCAACCTTGCAATATAGCACATGCTCTCATCTGTCGTGCGTTGCACTCCTCATTCGCCCCCCACCCCACCAACTTACATCCACCCCACTCCACACAGGCATCGCCCATTCCATGTGCACCCGGTGTACTCACCTGTTGGTCTGGAGGACCGTAGAGTAACGCATACTGGGGGAGGACCCCATCCACGAGCTTCTCCAACTCTTCAGACGTGAAGGCAGGGGCCCTTTCCCCAGTCGCAGCAGCCATTGTCTCTTCCAGACCGAGTTCACAGCAGCACTTGCAGTATAGGTCCTCTCCTGTGGATGATCAGGTCTCGAGTGATTAAGCAGATAGAAAATGGCGGTCACGCCCGCGGCGGTGCGTACCGCGACCGCCGGCGCACATCGTCATTGGCTCCTGAAACCCATAGGCTTCAATGTTATCCAATACGGCTCCGTATAGCGGTCTTCGACCGCCTACCGCCACGGTGTGCTCCGCCAGCGCAGTGACCTCACATCCCATTGTCCCACTTCACAGGTCAGGCAGCCGCCATTTCAAGGGCCCACATGGCATAATTTCTACTGCGACACACAGGCCTAGGCCTTGCATTGCCACACATACACGCCTTTCAATACATAGATAACCGTGTGCTATGCAAGCTGTGGTGAACGTACCAGTGATTAGCTTGACTCTGTGCTCCATGTTGTCATTCCTAGGCACCGTCCGCTGGGACTTGCGAGGAGAAGGATGAATCCTCGCGTGTACCGACCGCTGGTGGACCTGTCGACAATGGAAGAACGCCACATCATACTACGATTCCGACTTGACCGTGCCACTATCCATGAACTGTGTGCCCAGCTGGAGCCAGCCCTGATGTCCCCCATCCGCCAACCCACAGGAATTCCCCCTCTGGTGCAGGTGCTGTCAGTCCCCCATTTTCTTGCAAGTGGCTCATTCCAGACAACAGTGACCATGTCATCTGGAATGTCTCAGCCAATGTTTTCAAAAGTTTTGTCTAGAGTGTTGTCTGCCCTGACGAAACACATGCGGAGTTACATTATATTCCCTGAGGAGATTGATTTGCCCACTGTGAAGGGTGATTTTTATGCCCTTGGACATATTCCCAACATAATTGGTGCCATTGATGGGACCCATGTAGCCTTAGTCCCCCCAAAAGACGATGAGCAGGTGTACATAAACAGGAAAAGTTACCATTCTATGAACGTCCAGGTGGTCTGTTTGGCTGACCAGTACATCTCCCATGTGAATGCCATGTTCCCTGGTTCAGTGCATGACGCGTATGTGATGCGTAATAGCAGCATCCCTTATGTGATGGAACAGCTACAGAGACAACGTGTGTGGCTAATAGGTGACTCTGGTTACCCCAACCTGCCTTGGCTATTGACCCCAGTGAGGAATCCCCGGACCAGGGCTGAGGAACGGTACAATGAGGCCCATGGGCGAACTAGGAGGATCATAGAAAGGACCTTTGGCCTCCTGAAGGCCAGGTTTAGGTGCCTGCATATGACAGGGGGATCCCTGATGTACTCACCAAAGAAGGTGTGCCAGATCATCGTGGCCTGCTGTATGCTTCACAATCTGGCATTGCCACGTCAGGTGCCTTTCCTGCAGGAGGATGGTCCAGATGGTGGGGTTGAAGCAGCTGTGGAGCCTGTGGAGAGTGAAGAGGAGGAAGACTCAGAGGACGACACAGACAACAGGGACAGAGTTATCCAACAGTATTTTCAGTAGCACACAGGTAAGAATCACACACGCCATTTTAATTTTCCTGAAAGCCTCCAGCTTCTCAACTTTGTCTATGACCCCCCAGTTCTTTAAAACGGATGTTTGATTTTCCCTTCCCTTTTCAGTGCTGTATGACCCACTGCGTGACTTCTGCTTGGTTAGCCCATGGACTAATGCTTATTGATCTCGGTATGTGTTCAGCACAAAGTTAACAGAACATAATTGATCGGTAATGTGTTATACATTTGTAAATAATACAGCCTGACTCCAGCATGATTTCAGTGCATTGAGTGATTTATTTTTGGTGCTAGATAATGGTACATGATATTAACACGGTGATGGGTGGGGGTGGAGTAATGTCCATGGCAGAGTCCAGTTCTCAGTCTCACAGGTGCATTGTCCATATGCCTGTGGAAGGATGGAGCAGGGGCAGTTCAAGGTTGGACAGGGTGGCAATGTGGGACAGTGGGATGACTTCAGGGGGTATCTCATGCTGGCGGGGGTCTTGACATCCTACTCTGTCTTTTTTTTGGATCTCAGGCTCCTCTTGCGGGGTGGTTGTTCTTCAGCAGGAGGTGGGGTTCTGGTGGCCTGTCGTTGTGGTGGGGCCTCCTGTCCACTAGCGCCGGCGGAGGTGGTAGGCTGTTCCTGGTCCGGGCTAGTGACAGGGGCCCTGTGTGGTGCCACATGGTCCCGCAACGTGTCTTCTATCCGGTTGAGGGCCTGGACTATGCTCCCCATAGCGGTAGAGATGTTGGTGAGATGATTGGTGAACCCCATGTAGCGTTCCTCCTGCTGTGCCTGGATCTCCTGGAACCTGGCCAGTACCGTCGCCATCGTCTCTTGGGAGTGGTGGTAGGCTGCCATGATGGTGGTGAGGGCCTCTTGGAGAGTCGGTTCCCTGGGCCTCTCCTCCCCCCCCTGTCGCACAGCAGCCCTCCGAGTTGCCCTGTTTCCCCCGGCCTCTGTCCCCTGGACGGTGTGCCCACTACCACTGCCCCCAGGTCCCTGTTGTTGTTGGGGTGGTGGGTTAGCCTGGGTGCCCTGTAGTGGCAGACACACCGCTGATTGACCTGTCCTAGAGACAGAGGCATGGGCCCGCTGGGTGGGAGCTGTGCTGTTGTTCCCAGAGGGGGTTGGGTCTGCTGTGGCCTGTGTGTGGGGAACCGACTGTCCAGAGGTCCCCGATGGTCCGGGCTGGTCATCAGGTTCCAGGTCGACAGAGCTGCTGTCATCACTGGGGGCCTCTTCCGGGGGGGGGGGGTGGACATTTCTGGACCCTCCTGGCCGGTGTGTTGGCGTTCGGGTCCTGCATGGGGTAAGGGAGTATGGTTATTGTTTCTGTGTGTGCTATTGTGTGCGATTTATGGGTGCCCTTGTCCCCCAGTGCTGTCATTCCCTTGGGGGAGGTGTTGTGGGGGTGTTGTGGGGGGGGGGGGTATGTGCAGTGGTCATGCTTAGGTGATGGGTGTCTATAGTTTGTGGTGGCATGCAGGGGTTGGTGTTGGGTGGGTTGTGCTGGAGAGACATTCTCAGGGAGGATGTGTGATGGGGGGTTGGGGGTGAGGGTGGTGTTGGGGGTTAGCATGCTGGGGGGGGTGAAGTAGTTGAGATTGTACTTACCAGAGTCCATTCCTCCGTGTACTCCAGCGAGGCCATCAGGATGCAGGATGTTTAGTACCTCTTGCTCCCATGCTGTGAATTCAGGTGGAGTGGGTGGGGGTCCCCCGCCAGTCTTCTGCACTGCGATGTTGTGTCGCGAGACCATCAAGAGCACCTTTCCCCGTAAGTCGTTCCAGCGTTTGCGGATGTCGTCTCGATTTCTGGGATGCTGTCCCACCGCGTTTACCCTGTCCACGATCCGCTGCCATAGCTCTGCCTTCCTGGCTATAGTGGTGTGCTGCACCTGTGAGCCGAAGAGCTGGGGTTCAACTCTTATGATTTCCTCCACCATGACCCGGAGTTCTTGGTCCGAAAAGCGTGGGTGCCTTTGGGGTGCCATGGGGTGGTGTGGATGAGGTGTGGGGTGGTGTATATGGTGAAGAGTGTGTTGGTGTGTGGTGCTTTGTGCTCCTATGTGGTGTGTGTGATGGTGTAGTGTGCCTCTGTGTGATGTAGCTCTCTATTCTGTGATGTGTCTCTCTCTCCTTCGTCTCTGATCTTCGGTCGTAGGGGTTTGTGGGTGATGTGGGTGTGTGTTTTATAGTTGATTGGATGTGTGGGAGTGTTGTTTGTATGTGTGTCAGGTGTGTGTATTTCAAATTGTCCAATGTGGCTGTGTTTTGGAGCTGTGTGTGTATTTTGAGCGCGGCGGTGTGTACCGCCAATGGAATACCGCGGTTGAAAGACCGCCGCGTGGATTCGTGGGTCAGAATGGCATGGGCGTGTTTGTGTTGGCGTGGCGGTGGAGGTTTGGTCATCTCCAGTTTTCCGCGGCCCGCTGATGAGGCGGCCTTCCTTGGATGTCGGGTTTTTGGCGGATTCACAGTTGGTGGTCAGAATGACCGTGGCGGTTTACCGCGGCCGCGGCGGTAGTATGGCGGAGTTCTGACCGGCGGTAAGGGCCTTTTACCGCCGAGGTCAGAATGACCCCCAGAGTGTCTTTAACATGCATCTCCAGCACCAGCTATCTAGTTATCACCTATGACCAGACAGCAAACACAGTTGCAAATATGGTGTTTCAGGAGGAATCTGTTACACCAACTCCACTAACATTGTGCAACAGTCACGGGGTGGGTCAGGGAACATACATCAAACACTCTCCACAATGTCTCAGGACTCAAACTGTCACCAAACATAAGTAAATGACCAGGAACTCATCCCGTTCAATCACAACTTTGGCACCCTACAGACTTTAAGGACACAATCAGAAACACTGCCCATTAGCCTTTGCTTTGTATTACAAAATATAGTTGATCTAATGAAATATTTGTGCACATGGTGCACTTACCTGCTCCTCTGGTACACCATTGAGCTGTCCATACAGGGGTACAACCTCCCCCACCAGCTTATCCAGCTCTTCAGGTGAGAAGGCAGGGGCCCTATCGCATCACCTGTAGGACGTGACATGATGGCTCCCAGAGGCAATATACTGCAGCTCAAGTCATGGAGGTCTTGCTGGCAGCAGTATCAGGAGTCAAGCGAGGGATGAAGTATGAGATGGCGGTCATGCCCGCCACGTAAAAAACCATCACCCCCGACAGAGATCGCCACTGGCCCAAGACCGCCAGTAGCAATGTGCTCCAATGGCAATATCCACTACGGTAGTATCGGCCTACCACCATGACGATTTCCGCCAGCGGCCGTAGGTCAATTCCTTATGTCTAGTACAGTAGGTCAGGCACCTGCCATTTTAAGGTCCTTAGATGGAAGGAAAAGTTCAATTAAAGATGCGTCACAAGATCAGAAACATATCTACACCATAGCTTTCAGTGCTGACTTTGAGCAACCATGAATTTAAAATCCGAATTTATAGACATGTAATATTCATGATATGTGAGTGATGTATCATTAGTGGCATGGTCTGCACCCTCCTGGCAACTGGATAGATGGTATTTGTGTCTATTACATGTAAACCATGAGAAGAATGTCATTATCACTGAGACTTACAGTGACATGCATTTCAATTCCCAAGTCATAATTGAGGTAAGGGGATGACAATGCAGCAATAAGCCATTCTTTCCCTAGGTATGTCCTGTGTACCATGTCTTTACTATTTCATATGGATTGTCCAAGCATCATGTGAGACATATGTATTTTCACACTTACAATGGACACAATGACTGATACACTCCTTCTTATATTCCTTCATCTAGTTACCCTGGAATGAGAAGGGTCAGACAAACTCCAGTGTACCGTCCACTAGCAGACCTGCAGACCATGGAGGATTGACGTGTCACCCAGATCTACTGCTTGGATAGGCAGACAGTCATGGATCTCTGTAGTCAGATGGAGCCAGATGTGATGCCTGCCATTCATCATCCAAATAGCATTCCACCCATTGTACAAGTCATGTCAGTTCTGCATTTCCTGGACAGGCTCCTTTCCAATACCATGGCCCTAACTGCGAGGATTTCACAGCCTATGTTCAGTTTGGTCTTGAAGGATGTCCTCGCAGCACTTTTGAAACACCTGGACAGCTACATCCGATTTCCACAACAGGAAGATTTGGCCCACGTGAAGGCTGATTTTTATGCTTTGGCACAGATCCCACATGTGGTGGGAGCCATTGATGGCACCCATGTAGCATTGGTTTCCCCAATTGACAATGAAGAGGTGTATCAGAACAGGAAGACCTTCCACTCCATTAATTTCCTGGTAGTCTGTTTGACGGACCTCTATATTTCCAAGTATGTGCAAAGTACCCGGGTTCAGTTCATGATGCATTCATCATGTGGAATAGCAATGTCCCACTGCTGATGACACAACAGTAAACAGAGAGGGCCTGGCTTGTTGGTAAGTCATATATGTGATGTATGTCGATGTTAGATATGGGGTCTTTGGTTGGCAGTCAGGTTACCCCCTCTCCAAATAAGGACCCTCCCTCTACTCAGGGTAAAGGAGAATCACTCTTGGTTAACCCCCGCTCACCCTCTTGGTAGCTAGGCACAAGCAGGCAGGCTTAACTGGAGAAGCAATGTGTAAAGTATTTGTACTAACACACACACAGTAATTTAGTGAAAACACTATCAAATGACACAACACAGGTTTAGAAAAATAGGGAATATTTATCAAAACAAAACAAGACCAAAACGACAAAAATCCAACATACACAAGTTAAGTTAAGAATAAGAGTCATAGGGGGTCATTCTGACGCTGGCGGTCCATGACCGCCATGTCGGAGGGCGGCGGAAGCACCGCCAACAGGCTGGCGGTGCTTCCTGGGCGATTCTGACCGCGGCGGTAAAGCCGCGGTCAGAAAAGGGGAGCCGGCGGTTTCCCGCCGGTTTCCCGCTGGCCCAGGGAATCCGCCATGGCAGCGCTGCTTGCAGCACCGCCATGGGGATTCCGACCGCCTTCCCGCCAGCCTGTTTCTGGCGGTGTCCACCGCCAGAACCAGGATGGCAGGAACGGGTGCCGTGGGGCCCCTGGGGACCCCTGCACTGCCCATGCCACTGGCATGGGCAGTGCAGGGGCCCCCTAACAGGGCCCCACAAAGATTTTCACTGTCTGCTGTGCAGACAGTGAAAATCGCAACGGGTGCCACTGCACCCGTCGCACCCCTGCAACTCCGCCGGCTCCATTCCGAGCCGGCTTCATTGTTGAAGGGGCTTTCCCGCTGGGCCGGCCGGCGGTCTTCTGGCGGTCGCCCGCCGGCCCAGCGGGAAAGCCGGAATGGCCGCCGCAGTCTTTCGGCAGGAACCGCTTGGCGGGCGGCGACTGCCGACCACCGCGGTCAGAATGACCGCCATAATCCTTAGAAAACAGTGAGAATGCAGTTAGCGCTCAAAAGTACCTGGGTAGCGTCAAAATAAAGCCGCACGGGCGAGTGTGTGTCGAAAAAGGCCAGCAACACATCGATTTCTCACTTGCAAGTGAGACAGTGCGTCGTTCCTCCTCCTGTCGGGTCGGCGTGTGTCGTTTCTTTCCTGCAAGAAAGCGATGCGTCGATCCGGACAGGCACCTCGAGTCTAGGCAGGCTTTGCATTGTTTTCCCACACCCAGCGGCGTTGTGTTGAAAATCCAGTCGCACAGTATCACAAAACCGAGCTGCATGGGGTTTGCATTGTTATCAGCCTCTATTAGCGGGTGTTGCACGTCGTTTCTCCAGTCGCGTTGTGTTGATCCTGAAAATTTCCCAGCACAGCGGTCTGTGCCTGGATTTCCAATCTTTGTCTGCCACCTTCACCTTTCAAGGGCCCAAGAACTGGATAGGGCACCACTTTGCAGAGCAGGAGTCTCAGCAGAGAGTCCAGGTGCTGGCAGGGGAAGTCTTTGATGGCCCTGAGACTTCAACAACAGGAGGCACGCTCAGTTCAAGCCCTTGGAGATTCTTCTCAAGCAGGAATGCACAACAAAGTCCAGTCTTTGTTGCCTCTCACAGGCAGAAGCAGCAACTGCCCAACAAAGCACAGTCACAGGCAGGGGCAGCACTTCTCAGCTCTTCTCCTTGGCAGAGGTTCCTCTTGATTCCAGAAGTGATCTAATCTTCAGGGATTTTGGGGGCTTTTCTTATAAAACTTTCTGCCTTTAAAGTAGGCCTACCTCAAAGAGAAGTCTTTGTTGTTTTCAAGATCCTGCCTTGCCCAGGCTGGGCTCCAGACACACACCAGGGGGTTGGAGACTACTATGTGTGAGGACAGGCACAGCCATTTCAGGTGTGAGTGACCACTCCTCCCCTCCCTTCTAGCACAGATGGCTCATCAGGATATGCAGGCTACACCCCAGCTCCCTTTGTGTCACAGTCTAGAGAGGTGCAAACAGCCCAACTGTCAAACTGACCGAGACATGGAATCCACAAACAAGCAGAGTCACAGAATGGTTTAAGCAAGAAAATGACTACTTTCTAAAAGTGGCATTTTCAAACACACAATCTAAAAACAAACTTTACTAAAAGATGGATTTTCAAATTGTGAGTTCAGAGACCCTAAACCCCATATTTCTATCTGCTCCCAAAGGGAATATGCACTTTAATAATATTTAAAGGCAGCTCCTATGTTAACCTATGAGAGAGATAGGCCTTGCAGAAGTGAAAAACGAATTTGACAGTATTTCACTGTCAGGACATGTAAAACACAGAAGTACATGTCCCATCTTTGACATACACTGCACCCTGCCCATGGGGCTACCTAGGGCCTACCTTAGGGGTGCCTTACTTGCATAAAGAGGGAAGGTTTGGGCTTGGCAAGTGGGTACACTTATCAAGTCAAATTGGCAGTTTAAAACTGCACACACAGACACTGCAGAGGCAGGTCTGAGCCTTGTTTGCAGGGCTACTTATATGAGTGGCACGGCCAGTGCTGCAGGCCCACTAGTAGCATTTGATTTACAGGCCCTGGGGACTTCTAATGCACTGTACTAGGGAATTACTAGTAAATCAAATATGCCAATCATGGAAAGTCAATTACACATAGATTTTACATAGGAGTACTTGCACTTTAGCACGGGATAGCAGTGGAAAGGTGTCCAGAGTAACAAAAACAGCTAAAACAGAGTCCAGCACACATTAACAACCTGGGAAACAGAGGCAAAAAGTTAGAGGATACCACACCAAGGATGCCAGGTCTAACATGTGAACCCCCAGCTGAAAGTGGGGAGCAACTATCCAACCTCATGAGAGTTCTCATCACTAAGGCAGAAGAATCTGAACAGACCATCAGCATTGACATGTTCTGTACCAGGGCAGTGTTCCACCGTAAACTCCATCCCCTGTAGGGAAATGGTCCACCTCAACAGTTTTGGATTCTCACCCCTCATCTGCATTAACCATCTGAGCGGTCTGTGGTCTGTCTGAACCCGGAAGTGAGTCCCAAACAAGTAGGGTCTAAGCTTCTTCAGTGTCCAGACCACAGCAAAAGCTTCACGCTCAATTGCACTCCACCTACGTTCCCTGGGATGTAAACTCCTGCTAATGAAGGCTAAGGTTGATCTAGGCCCTCTTTATTAAGCTGTGAGAGTACTGCTCCTATACCATGCTCTGAGGTGTCTGTTTGCACAACAAATTCCTTGGAACAGTCAGGTGCCTTCAGCACAGGTGCTGTGATGATGGCAGCCTTCAGGGCATCAAAAGCGGTCTGGCAAGCCTCAGTCCAGATCACCTTCTTTGGTGGCTTCTTGGAAGTTAACTCTCTCAAGGGGGCAACAATGGTGCCCTATCCCTTGACAAACCTCCTGTAACAGCCAGTGAGGCCTAAAAAGGCTCTCACCTCAGGCTGGGTTTTGGGAGGCTCCCAAGCCAGAATAATGTCAATCTTTGGCTGCAGGGGTGCCACCTGGCCACTCCCCACCCGGTGTCCCAAATACACCACAGAACCCTGCCCTATTTGGCACTTGCTTGCCTTAATAGTGAAGCCTGCCTTTTGCAGGGCCTCCAACACTCTGCAGAGGTGCTTCAAGTGTTCCTCCCAAGTGGTACTGAACACTGAAATTTCATCCAGGTATGCTGCGTTGAGGTCATCCAGTCCAGTCAAGATCTGGTTGACCAATCTCTGGAATGTGACAGGGACATTTTTATTTCAAACGGCATCCCTTTAAACTGAAAGTGTCCATCTGGGGTTGAAAATGCTGACCTCTCCTGGGCCTCCTCAGTTAAGGCAATCTGCCAATACCCAGACGTCAAATCAAACGTGCTGAGGTACTTGGCAGCTTCCAACCAATCTAGGAGCTCATCAGCTCAGGGGATGGGGTGCGCATCATTTTTAGTGACCGCATTAAGACCCCGGTAGTCCACACAGAACTGTAGTTCTGGGGTGGCACTAGGAGCAGCAGCCTTTGGGACCATGACCACAGGGCTGGCCCAAGGACTGCTAGAAAATTAAATCACCCCTAGGGCTAACATCTTAGACACCTCATCTCTGATGCTAGCCCTGACCTTATCAGTCACCCTGTAAACCTTCTGTTTAATGGGTGGACTGTCCCCAGTGTCCACATCATGTGTACACAACTGTGTGCCCCCCAGGATTAGGGAGAACAGGGAGGCAAACTGACCCAATACCTGGCGACAGTCCCTCTGCTGTTCTGAGCTCAGGGAGGGGGAGAGGTTCACTCCCTCCACAGACCCATCCTTTTCTCCAGCAGGGAGGAGGTCAGGAAGAGGCTCACTCTCTTCCTCCACCCCATCATGTGTTGCTAAGAGCATGGACGATTCAGTCCGCTCAAATTGTGGCTTGAGACGGTTCACATGTAGGACCCTTAAGGGGTTCCTGGGAGTCCTCAAGTCCACCAGGTAGGCCACCAGGTAGGTCACTCTTGCACTTCACCACCTCAAATGGCCCAGTCCATTTGTCTTGGGTCACCCTAGGCTCCACTGGTGCCATCACCCACACTTTTTGCCCAGGCTGAAACTCGACCAGAGTGGCATTCTGGTCATACCTCCGTTTCATGTCTGCCTGACTTGCTTCCAGGTTCTCTTGTGCAAGAGCTCTGAAGCGGGTAGTCTGGTTTCTGAAGGCCAGCATGTAGCTAAATACATCCTGGGGAGGTTTACTGGGGGCTTACTCCAAGCCTTCCTTCACCAGACCCCTGACAGGGTGGCCATACAGTAACTCAAAAGTACTAAATCCAAGCCTTTTTGAGGCACCTCCCTGTAGGCGAACTGAAGGCATGGAAAGAGGACGTCCCACTTCTGCTTTAAGGGCTCTGACAGGCCCATGATCATGTATTTTAAGGAGCAGTTGAACCTTTCAACCAGACCATTGCTTTGGGGGTGGTAAGGAGTGGTGAACTTATACGTTATACCACACTCCTGCCACAGAGACTTCATATAAGTAGATATGAAGTTGGTACCCCTATCAGATACCACTTCCTTGGGAAACCCCATGCAGGTAAAAACCACCATCAATGCATGAACCACCACAGGGAAAGTGATTGACCTCAGAGGAATGGCTTCTGGGTACCGGTTGGCATGGTCGACCAAGGCCAGGATGAACCTATTGCCCATGGCTGTCTTGGGATCCAGAGGCCCCACAATGTCAATACTGACCCTTTCAAAGGGGGTACTAACCACTGGAAAAGGTTGGAGGGGAGCCTTACATTTCCCCCCACTCTTGCCACTTGCCTGACAAGTTTGGCAAGACCTGCAATGAGCATCCAAGTGCCTGCGCATTAAGGGCCAATAAAAGTGGGTGACAAGACGCTCAAAGTTCTTGTCCTGCCCCAAATGACCAACTAAAGCAACATCATGAGCCAGACTCAGTGGGAAGGCTCTGAAGGACTGGGGTACCACCAGCACACACGCTGACCAAGGCTCAGCAACCTTAGGCTCACTATACAGGAGTCCGTCCTCCCAATAAATCAGGTGGGATCCTGGCTCCTTGCCAGCTGCCTGGTCTGCAGCCTGCTGCAGACCCACTAGGGTAGGGCATGTTTTCTGTGCCCACAGAACGCCTCCCTGGTGGGTCCCCCTTCCTGCTGCCACTTTGACAGCTCAGGGACCTCCCCCAGCTCAGCCATCTGTTCCCCTGTAGGCTCTGGGGCATCATCCTCAGGCTCTGCCTCCTACCGGACCGTGTGAACGTCTGGGGCCGGTTTCCCACGCCCCCTACCCTTCCTATTTTTGGCGGTCCCCTGGGCCACTGTTTCAGGCACCAGGGACTCCTGACCACCCTGACAGGCTCCCATTGACCTGGTGGATACACATACCCACTCAGGCAGACCGAACATCTCCAAGTGTGACCTGTGTTCCACCTCCTTCCAAGGGGAATCCTCTAGGTCATTGCCAAGCAAGCAATCCACAGGCATGGTTGGAGTCACAGCTACCTTCAAGGAACCGGAGACCCACCCATTCAAAGGGATCCTGTGCCACTCTGCACAGGCGCTCCGAGTTGTCCACTGCAACTACCTGGTGAAGTATTCAGGGATCTATCTGTTCTTCAAACACCAGGTGTCTCCTCACTGTAGTCACACTGGCTCCTGTGTCTTTCAGATCCTCCACCCTCTGCTCATTAATGGTCACCCCCTGCCTGTACTTTTTAGTGTTCTCAGGCATTAGGGTTCTCTGGACCATCTCGCTGTCCCCTAGTGAGACAAAGTTCAGCTCAGCTGGCTCCCACCCACCTGGGACCAACTCCTCCCCAAGCGATACGCTAGCCAAGCCCTGGGACTGTGCACCAGTGGGTGCCGGTGTACTCTTGGGGCATTTGGGGGTCCCCCCTTCAAATGACCCAGTTGGTCACATGCATAACACTTACGTGGGGGACCTCCTTCCGCAGGTTTACCTTTGAAGAACCATGGATCTGTTCACTGGGGGGCTGGGAATCCTTACCCTGTGAACTAGGTTGGAGCCCTTTAGAGAACTACCCCTGTTTACCCTTACCCCACTTTCTTCTGAGAGGGACCCTGCCCACCTTTGGTGTGGTCTCCCTCATACCTCTTTTGGGCCCTGGTGTTCTCCCAGCGGTCCACTTCCTGCGCAAGCTTCCTGGGGTCAGTCAGCTTGCTGTCAATTAGGTGCTGGCGCAGCTCTGGAAAACATAAACTGTACAAGTGCTTTCAAGCAATGAAATTGTAAAGCCCCTCATACATTGTCACCTTACTGCCCTTCACCCAACCATCCAGTGACCTGCAAAAAGAATCAACACAGTCCAACCATGTTTGGGATTCCTTTCTCCTCTTATAGGACCTAAACTTGTCCTTATACTGCTCTGGGGTGAGACCATACCTTGTGTGCAGAGCATCCTTCATGATAGAGTAGGTGAGCCCCTGAGGATCCCCTAAGGATGTCAGAGTATCCCTCCTCTCCACCTCAAAGTGCTTCCACAGACCCACCCCCCAATGAGCTTCAGGACCAGATTCATATGGAAAGCAGACTCATGCCCCTTGAACCACAAGAAAACGTCATCCTTCCTTTTATAATCCGTCACAAGGTCTTTAGGAATATGCACCCTCCTCTCAGGCTGCACTGTGATATTGCTTCCACCATCCCTACTAGACTGGCTCCTCTGATCTAGCTCCCTCAAGCAGAGCTCATGAGGCAGTAGTATCTTCTTCTTCTCCTCTATGGCCATCCTCCTTTCTTCCATCTCCCTTTGCATCCTAAGATTTTCCAACACCAACTGGTGAACCCTCTCTGCCTGTCTGTCCTGTAACTCTTCAGGGGTCAGACCCTTGGAATACACACTGCTACCTGCCCTGCAAACTCTCTCCCTGGACATAACAGGCCCACCCACTATACCATTGTGAATGGATTGTTCTTCCTCCTCCTCATCCTCCTCCTCCCACTCTGTGTGCCCCTCAGCTTCCTTGGCTGTTACCCAGGCCCTCAGTGCCTTCTGCAGCTCCTCCTCCCTCGTGGAGCTCTTAATGGGACAAGCAAGGGTTTTGCAGAACTGCCTCAACTGGGCAACTGTATAGCTCTCCAGTTTCCCTAGATCAAAAGCAGTTCCAGCTGATGCATCTCCAAATTGAGACATGATGAAGAGTTAAAAGTGCAAAGTTCCAAAGGCAGAAAAATGAGTTCCCAATGAAGTTGAAAAGTCAATCAAAGATCAGCAAAAATATGGAAGTAGGAAAAAAAAACAATCCAAAAGAGAAAAAGCAAAACAAGCTGTTTGTGGTCACGTAACGGTCTGCACTGAAAACAGTAGTGTACACTTAATCACTGTATGTCAAGTACAAATACAAGTCCAATCCTCACCACTGCTTACCAATGTTAGAAATGGGGTCTTTGGTTGGCAGTCAGGTTACTCCTTGTCCAAGCAAGGACCCTCACTCTAGTGAGAGTAAAGGAGAATCACCCTTGGTTAACCCCCGCTCTCCCCCTTGGTAGCTGGGCACGAGCAGGCAGGCTTAACTTCAGAAGCAATGTGTAAAGTATTTGTACCAACACACACAGTAATTCAGTGAAAACACTACAAAATGACACAACAGAGGTTTAGAAAAATAGGGAATATTTATCTAAACAAAACAACAAAAACCCAACATACACAAGTCAAGTTATGAATTTTCAAACAATAAGGCCCTCATTCTAACCGCCGCGCCCGCCATGCGGTAACCGCCATATGGCCGCTCCGCGGTCAAAAGACCGAATGGAGCCGGCGGTGTTGCAGGTGTGCGACGGGTGCAGTTGCATAGCAGACAGTGAAAAGCAGGCTGGGGCCCTGTTAGGGGGCCCCTGCACTGCCCATCCCAGGGGCCCCTAGACACCCGTTCCCGCCATCCTGTTCCTGGCGGTAAAAACCGCCAGAAACAGGCTGGCGGGAAGGGGGTCAGAATCCCCAGCGCCGCCATGGCGGATTCGCCCAGCCGGGGGAAATCCGGCGGGAAACCACCGGACCCGGTTTTCTGACCGCGGCTTTACTGCCGCGGTCAGAATGGGCAGGGAAGCACCGCCAGCCTGTTGGCGGTGCTTCCGTCATCCCCGGCCCTGGCGGTCGGAATGAGGGCCTAAGAGTCTTAATCCTTAGAAAACAGGGACAACACGGTTAGCGCTCAAAAGTACCTGGGTAGCGTCAAAATAAAGCCGCATGGGCCAGTGTATGTCGAAAAAGGCCAACGATGCGTCGATTTCTCACTCGCAAGTGAGACCGTGCGTCGTTCCTCCTCCGGTCGGGTCGGCGTGCGTCGTTTCTTCTCTCCCACAAGAGAGCAATGCGTCGATCAAGACAGGCACCTCGGGTCCAGGCATGCTTTGCATTGTTTTTCCGAGCCCAGTGGTGTTGATTTGAAAATCCGGTCGAACGGTATCACAAAAATGCGCTGCATGGGGTTTGCGTTGTTATCAGTCTCCGTTAGCAGGTATTGCCCATCATTTCTCCAGCCGTGTTGTGTCAATCCTCCAGCTGTGATGCAGATGGAGCATTGATTTCAGCTGTGAAGCCGGCGGCGCATCGTTTATCAGCCGCGTCACAGAAGGTGCGTCGAAAGTTTCCCCGCACGGCGGTCTGTGCATGGATTTTCAGTCTTTGTCTGCCAGCTTCAACTTTCAAGGACCCAAGAACTGGATAGGGACTACTTGGCAGGGCAGGAGTCTCAGCAGAGAGTCCAGGTGCTGGCAGGGGAAGTCTTTGATGGCCCTGAGACTTCAACAACAAAAGGCAAGCTCAGTTCAAGCCCTTGGATTCTTCTCAAGCAGGAATGCACAACAAAGTCCAACCTTTGTCCCCTTTCACAGGCAGAAGCAGCAACTGCAGGATAGCGCAACAAAGCACAGTCACAGGCAAGAGCAGCACTTCTCAGCTCTTCACCTTGGCAGAGGTTCCTCTTGATTCCAGAAGTGATCTAATCTTCAGGGGTTTTGGAGGCTCTTCTTATACAACTTTCTGTCTTTGAAGTAGGCCTACTTCAAAGAGAAGTCTCTTTTGTTTTCAAGATCCTGCCTTGCCCAGGCCGGGCCCCAGACACACACCAGGGGGTTGAATACTGCTTTGTGTGAGGGCAGACACAGCCCTTTCAGGTCTGAGTGACCACTCCTCCCCTCCCTCCTAGCACATTCAAGCTACAGCTCCCCCCTTTGTGTCACTGTCTAGAGAGAGGTGCAAACAGCCCAACTGTCAAACTTATCCAGACAGGGTATCCACAAACAAGCAGAGTCACAGAATGGTTTAAGCAAGAAAATGCCTACTTTCTAAAAGTGGCATTTTCAAACACACAATCTAAAAATAAACTTTACTAAACGATGTATTTTTAAATTGTGAGTTCAGAGACCCTAAACTCCAGATTTCTATCTGCTCCCAAAGGGAATCTGCACTTTAATAATATTTAAAGGCAGCCCCCATGTTAATCTATGAGAGAGATAGTCCTTTCAACAGTGAAAAACAAATTTGGCAGTATTTCACTGTCAGGACATGTAAAACACATGAGTACATGTCCCATCTTTGACATGCACTGCACCCTGCCAATGGGGCTACCTATGGCCTACCTTAGGGGTGCCTTACTTGCATAAAAAGGGAAGGTTTGGGCTTGGCAAGTGGATACACTTGTCAAGTCGAATTGGCAGTTTAAAACTGCACACACAGACACTGCAGAGGCAGGTCTGAGCCTTGTTTACAGGGCTACTTATGTGGGTGGTACAGCCAGTGCTGCAGGCCCACTAGTAGCATTTGATTTACAGGCCCTGAGCACTTCTAGTGCACTGTAAAAGGGACTTACTAGTAAATCAAATATGCCAAGCATGGCAAGTCAATTACACATACATTTTGCATAGGAGCACTTGCACTTTAGCACTGAATAGCAGTGGTAAAGTGCCCAGAGTAACCAAAACAGCAAACAGAGTACAGCGTACATAAGCAACCTGGGAAACAGAGGCAAAAAGTTAGGTGAGACCACGGCAAGGATGCCAAGTATAACAGTCATTATCTTATGTCTGGTGCCAAATGTAAGGATGTCCAAGATTTACATATGCACACATGTAACAATTCCCTACAGGGGATTCTGTCTACCCAAACCGTCCCTGGTTGTTGACACTAGTGAAGTCCCCAAACACACTAGGAGAAGTTCACTTCAATGAGGCCCACTGAAGGACAAGGCATGTTGTGGAGCGGACATTTGGGCTACTAAAGGCTAGATTTCATTGCATTGATAAGTCTTGTGGAGCACTCCTCTACTCACCCGCCAAAGTGTGTCAAGTCATTGTTGCTGATGCATGTTCTACACCCTGAGATGTCAGATCCCACATATACCAGATGAGGAGAGCCAGCAGTTCCAGCAGGTGAGAATGCAGAAATGCCAAGTGAGGATGACTGGGATGAGGATGAAGGTGGAGACAGCAGGACAGATCTCACAAATCAGTACTTCAACTGACTGTAGTTATGTGCTGTTCTGTAAAATACTTAACACAATGGGTTACTCAGTGGCTTAACGATGTTTGAGAAGGGTCTTTGTATGACCATCAGACAGCTCATTAGTTGCTTAGCAATACATAGCTCAGATGTGCATGCAAAATTGTACATGGAGTTGTGACTATGGTGATGATCTCCTTTGTTAATGTTTGTCACACTGCACAATCAGTGTTAATATTGTATTTAGGACATGTCTTTATAGGTCTTCATTACCATTACCTGCCTATACCTTTTGTATTACATTTTTACTTTGCAGATTTCTTCACAAGGTCATCCCCATGTCACCAATTCTGAATTGTGTCACAGGCAGGTGGGATTTACAGGTCTGACATGTGAAGTGAACATGGATAGATACAGGTACTGTATGGCATCATATTGGTGGTGTCGGAGTTCCATGTGTAGACTCTCAGAACAGTGGGATGGTAGAGTACTGTTCCACACAATAGACCTGTGTGCCATGGTATTTGGGTCCACTGGTGTCATATGTGTGGTCTTGGGTCTCTGACACGTCATCCTGTGATATCCATAACCTCATCCTTCTCATTGGTTTGATAATGATACTATTTGTTTTACTTGTATGTAGCTATCACTGTGTTTCCCCACTGCAGGCCACTGTGCATGTGTGTCAAGACTGACATAGGTGAGTAGCATGTCTACATATACCTGACCATGGTAAGTGGAAGGTTCCATGACTGGAGACAGTTGTACTGACCTCTGTCTGTATTAAGTGTTATGGTCATTTGGGAGGTATGGTATGGGTATGTGATGAGGCTTTAGCTGATGACACATTAAACCAATCTGTTTGCCTATTTGGATAGACAAAGATTGACGTCCCTAACTTCATTAGTCTGTGGGGTGCTTATTATTCACACCTATGCTGAAGCATTAAATGGTGAAGCTGTACTGCACTGTGTGATATTTGGCATGTTGTCAAGCTATGTGCAGGAAAGTGCAATAAATGGGAATAGGAGTGTGTCCATTTGTATAATTGTAGATATATCTGACCCCGATTCAACAGTACTTGTGAGATGAGACTTAACAGATTTGGGCCCTCATTTTGAACACAACGGGATTTCCCGCCGTGTTCAGGCTGGCGGTCTTTTCATCGACCGCCAGCCCCCTGGAAAATCCGTCGGCTGTATAATGTTTTCCCTGCCAGGCCGGCAGGCGGAGACAGTGTCTCCGCCTGCCGGCCTGGCGGGGAACACAGCCGTAACATTGAGGGCGGCTCCATTAGCAGCAGCACCTGTCGTGCATGTCACTGCCCGAAAATTGGACAGTGATATGCGCGATGGGGGCCTGCACGGGGGCCCCTGCACTGCCCATGCAAAGTGCATGGGCAGTGCAGGGGCCCACAGGGGTGCCCCGGGGCACCCCCTCCGACAGCCTTTTCCTGGCGGGAAAAGGCTGGCGGCATATGAAACATTATCCGCAGGGTTGCGCAGCTACCCTGGCGGATGGTGTTTCATCCCGCCGCTAGGCTACCTGGCAATTGAAATAACCTGTTCATTATGTGGCGGTTCGGCCCGCCATGCCGGCATAATGACCGCCTCGGTATTTATGTGAATATAATGTGCAAGCAACAAATCTCAGTTAGCTGTTCAATATAGCTGAAAAATGACTCTCAAACTTGATGTGTTTACAAGTGCACAGGAAAATAAAAGGAATGAGTTCAAATCATAAAGTGCAAAGAGTGAAGGGTTCAGTCATGGTGGAAGTAATCATCAGGGTAGCTTCTACCACATTTGGAGTCTCAAGTCCAGTGTCCTTCTGCCACTGAAAAATGGAGAGTGATTGTAAAACAGTCAACAGGGTGTATCTGTGACACACAGAGAAAACCAATGAGTAGAGGATCACTTCCTGGCAGTTGCTGAAGTCTTGGCATCTGCTCCTCCTGGATGTTTTGGTGGATGTCCTTGTTTGTTGCGGGGGTTCTCGAGCTACAGGGGCTGGGGTGTCTGAGGCATGTGTGGAAGGGGATTATGTTACATGGCCAATGGAAGGGGTCTGCTGTTGTGAACATAACCTACTCGGGCGGTAATAATGTCTCTCAGCACCCCTGTTAGGGAGGCCATGTTGGCATTGTGTGCCTTCCACTTTTGAATGACTTCCTGGTGATTGCCCCTCTTCAGCTGCTTTTTCTCCCCATCATGGCCCATTACCACTTGGGGCTGTTGGTAGGCTCCCAAGACTTGGGAGATGCTGTCCTGGCCAGTTGTATCCCTAGGATCCTCAATCCATTGCCCAACACTATCCCTTCCACCCACCCTACCCCCATTTACATGTGCCCTTGGCACAGTCAGCCCACTCCCACTGGTGCCAGGTCCTTCATTGCCAGGGTTTTCTAGTGGTGACCGAGTACCTGTACTGGGGGGCACATAATGGTTGTAACTGTCATTTGAACACAGATTTTGTGATGAATGGTTGCTGGGGATGTAGTTGCAACAGGGCTGAGAGGGGTTGATGTAGGCAGGGTGGGCTGACAGTTGTAGGCTGACCAGGTGTGCCATATGGGCCATAGTCGGTCTCAATGTTGTCACATCCAGGGGTGTTGTCCTCACTGAGGACTTCATCTAGGGGGTAAGTGGCTGTATTAGGTGTCCTTTCCATGGTCACAATGGGTAGGTGATCTGTTAAAGAACTGGAACAGGCTGGTACAGATTGTAATGGAACATGTGGTATCAAACTTTGACAGGTAGATATGCTTTGAGCCATGTACAGAAAGGCCTTGCTTGCTCTCCTGATATGACAGTGACAACTGCTTTCAAATCCGGTGTACAGCTATATGGGATGCAGGGAATTCCTTTATCAATCACCTTGCTACAGAATATCAGATTAGCTTGGCAGTTGGATGTCTGTTGATAGACTCACATCTTGTCTGCTGTGTAGCTTTGTATTGTTCATGTTACCTCTCAGTTAGCAGTAGTTCAGTATTGAGTCACCAGACAGCTGCAGAATGTAAAGTGGAAACTGGCCTGTCCATCAGCTTAGGAGTAACCATTGTACCTGGCCATATATATCAGGTTCCACCTACTACAGCACACTACCGTTATGTGTGTTCCCCCAGGTGAGGATCTTTCAATGGGTGATGGGAGGTAAAAAAGCCAATTTAGCAGAGGACACAGCTGTTCCTGTGTGTTGGTGGTATTATACTGGCAGATGCCCATAGCATTGCTTTTATTGCCCTTGACTGTAAAATTGTGGATCATTCAGGTGTGTTTAGTTGATTGTGTAGCTGACATGCAAGGCTATTTTCATTATGGTACTCTGTTTTGGTTTTCTTAATGATAGAACAATGCCTGTTGGGATTTGTAGTTTTGTAGTGCTGTCAATCCCTGTACTACCCACGCCATACACAGACACTGTCCCCCCAGGTGAGTTTAGTTGACATGTGGTATGCCAGAGAGGGGTATTTGTACAGTTGGGCACAGGGGTGGTGAGTGTATTGGCTGATAAGATGTCAAAAGGTGATCAGTGAGCATGCAAGACAGAACTTTAGGGTGACATTTTCAGTGTTGTGACTTCTCAGACTCCACTCCCCCAGGTATTCCTTTCAAGCCCTCAGGATGCAGGTTGTCCAAGACCTTCTCCTGCACTGATGTGAACATTTGGGAAGAAGGTAGCGGCCCACCGCCAGCCTTAAGGACTACCAGCTCGTGCCTGGTTGCCATGGAACATACCTTCCCCATGAGGCCGTTCCACCTCTTCCTGATGTCATTCCTTGAAGTGAATAGCTGCCTACAGATTTTACCCTGTCGACTATTTTTTGCCACAAATCCATTTTCCTGGCAATAGAGGTTTGTTGGACTTGGGCTCTAAATAGGTGTGGCTCTGCTCTGATGATTTCATTCACCATTACCCTCAAGTCATCCTCTGTGAAGCAGAGATGTTTCTGTTCGGAGATGGTAGTGGTGGACAACACAAAAAAGTGAGGAAAAAAAAGGGTGATGAGGTGTGGGTCCTGTGTTATGAATAGCCTACGGGTGTTGTCTGATGTGTGGCAAAAAACCTGTTGTGATATGTATGATGTGCAGGTGTGGGATGAGTGGTATTTGGAGTGCTGAGGAATGCTTATTCTCTGGCTCCTAATTTCTGTGTGTGGCCTCTATCTTCCTGTGTATAGCATTTGTTATGCAAACGATTGTGCGGTGTGAAGGGGTGAGTTTAAAAGTGTAGTTTTTAAGTGTGTCTGGTGTGTGGATGTGTGTCAAATGTTTAGAATTCAAACTATGCAGTGTAGTATAATGTATTACTGTGTACACCACCGACTGCCGCGGTTCGCACCTCCATTGGTTTTCCGCCATGGGAGAACTGCTACCGTGATTTGTGGATGGTTCGAAGGATGTTTGATGGGCTAGCTGTGCGGGTGGTGGAACTGCCTCTTTCCCACCCTCCATAGTCCTGGGAGTGTCGGAATTTTGGCTGGGTTTAGGCCAAACTAATAATACAGCAGTCTGAATATTCGCCAACATGGCGGTCTTACCGTCAGACTGCCAAACTCGTAATGAGGCCCATAATGTAAAACAATTTTTAAAGTATTTTTTTAATTTATATTATACTTTAATATATTTTTAAAATGTAATGCTATAACAAGTATATATATATATATATATATATATATATATATATATATATATATATATAGATAGATAATAAATTAAAAGCCGTAACAAATAATTTAGAGATAATTCAACAAACATACCAATTTGACTACACATAAAAACTAAGATATATACATTTTACTAACAATATATTATATATTACAAACATTACTAATTAAAAAAATAATTTACACAGAAACATATTCATAATAATGTAATTTTAAACAATACAAAAAAACTATACATCTCCAGGAATAATACCTATATTGTTCCCATTCCAGTAGGGAAAGCGTTGGACTCAGGTGGGGTACAATTTAATATTTCCACTCCAGTCTGTGCAACAGCAAGGAAAGCGCTGGACTTTGGAATGGTGAAATTTACTATTCCCACTCCAGTCAGTGCAACAATAGGGAAAGGGTTGGACTCATGAGGGGAAAAATGAACTAATTCCACTCCAGTCTGTGCAGCAGTAGCGAAAGTACTACACTTAAAACACATACCTTATTTTAATACAAGTATTAATTCCATAAAATTATAAAACTATTAACATAAAATTTAATATATTTATTAAAAACAAATAAATAATTAAAATATATAATACACTGATTAAATAATTACTATAAGAAAAAAAGTTATACAATAATTATTTCATTAAATTCTCCCACAATAGTCACACATTAAACATATATCTAAGTTTTAAAAAACATAACATTTACAAAATTTACATAATAAACTAACAATTAATTCATTATAAATAAATAATTTATAATTAATTAATTACAACCTGTTCTCAAAATGTAAATGAACAAAATTATAATTACACACTTTACAAAGTTAATTAGCATTTAACTAATTAATAATTTATAAATAATTAACAATTATTGCATTACCTTCACACCCTATACCCTACAAATGCAGCAACCTGCACCTTAAATGCAAATTACAAAATTATCATAACTAAGCAATGTACATAATAAATTAACAAATTTTCATACGATAGTCAAGACTCCTTCACATTCAAGGCGTTCACCACAAGGCTTTTGGCTTTGGCAATTCTTATTCTTATTTTGCTCTCTCATGGTTGCTGCAAATCTTTATTGTTGGGGAATATGCCAGGGTCTCATCAATTTGAAGTAAACATTAGTTGAAGGCAAAATTATTTTCTGGTCTTAAAACAAGCGAACATTACCATAGTAGTCCCTGGCACTGAAGGGAACTACTTTGTGTGTGGATGTGCGTTGTGAAAGGGCCTCATGCCGTAACTCACAATGAAGCTAGCCAGTGGCTGACATAGGCTGACCCATTGCCCCATGATGCATGCTGGAGTAGGTAGAAGAAAAATGGGAATGATACAACAACGGACTAATGGATTGTCAGGCTGAAAACCCCTATAGCTAACTATGTTATACACATCATTTTAGTAAAATTAAAAAGTCTCAGCTAACACCAAGCCTAAAAATGTAATCACTGGCCAGCCTCTTACCTTTGCTAATACTTCTTTTGTAAAGTTATTGTAAATCTTTAGATAGATAGATAGATAGATAGATAGATAGATAGATAGATAGATAGATAGATAGATAGATAGATGGATAGATAGATAATGAACCTTGCATAGATAGAAAGGGTTGCATGGATGGATGAATTGATTCCTCCCTTAGAAAGTAGTGATAGAGAGGTGAATACATTCACAGATGTCTTGGCCTTGAACTACTGAATTATGGCCTAAAATGCCAGTGGATGTTTGGGTATCTTGTCTTGCAAACTCCTAACCATGTATTTCTATGGGTGGGGGTGATAAAAAGGCTTCTGAAGTTTCCAGAAGTATTCAAGATTCATAAAAAAAGCCCCTAGCAAACTGCATGAAAACTACAAAAAGTCCTTATAATCAGGAAGTGCCAATGGCTCCTACAGTTCAGCAAAAGGCTTTATGAAGAAACTCAGGGCCTCATTTACTAAGAAGTGGGGTAGCGCAGAACTGTGCCAAATTTGGCAGCACCATTCTGTGTCACGTCAGAAATGCAGGGATGCGCCGTATTTAATACAATATGGCGCACCCCAGTGTTTTCCCTAGCGCTGGTGCTAAAATTAGCTGCCTAGTGCCAATGCAGGCACCCTTGCACCATGGTGCAAGGGTGCCTGCGTTGCAGGGAATGATTGTTTATGTGCAGGAAGTTGTCCCTTACTGCACATAAACAATCAATAATGGCGATTTGGTAGTCCTATGTGTGCTGCACAATGCAGCGCACATGAGTGGCAAATCGTCACTATTTAATGATTGGTTATGTGCAGTAAGGGACAACTTCCTGCACATAAACAATCATTAAGGGTGTTTTGCTCTTCCTACAGAATGCAGCACACATAGGAAAAGCAAAGACGAGGAGAAATAAAAGTATTTCTCCTAGTTGCACCATTTTAATGCCACCCCTGGGGTAGCATTAGTTTTTGGTTGTGCCTCAGGTTTACGAATCCTTGTAAATCTGGGGCAGTGTCAAAATGCAATGGATGTTACAGTGGAACGCCCAAAGCAACACCATTGCATGCCCCTTTATAAAGGGGCCGTATTTACAAAGCATTGTTAAGCCTCAAAAGTGGCTTAACACCGCTTTGTGAATATGGGGCAGGGCACTGTGCCACCGGAACGTCAGTAAAAGTGACGTTCTGGAGGCGCAATGCCCTTGTAAATGAGGGCCTCAGAAAATTAATGATGTAAAGAGGGAAGTCGACATATTTTGGGCTTCATTTACGAGGCCCTAGTGGCACCCTGTGCCACCGGAGTATCCTTTGTTTTGATGCTCTGGTGGTGCAGTGTGCCAGTCCGTTTTTACAAGGCCACCAAAAACACCTTGCATGGCTTTTCATGGCCTTGTAAATATGGACCCTTTCACACATAACACTGTGTGAAAGGGGCTTTCCATGAGTGTCCCTTGGGGTGTTCCCATACAACACCCATGGAACCCAAAGAAATCTGACATATTCCTAGATGTACAAGTCTGGGTATGCGTTAGATTCCTACGTCACCTCAGGGGTAGAGTAAGAATGAGCAACGGGGAGAAACATTTTTATTTCTCTGTTTTTTCCTCTTTCTAAGTGTGCTGCATTCTGCACCTCTAGTGATTGTGTTTGTGCATAAAGGTGTCCCTTCCTGCACAAAAACAATCATCCTTGGTGCAAGGGTGCCTACTTTGGCGCTAGGAAGCAAGTTGGTGCTGGTGGCTCAGGGCAGCAAGACACTTGCTGTGCCGCCCTGTGCCACAGGCCTCGTAACCTAGGCCCTACATCTCTTAAGTTCTGAACACTAACAACTACTTATTTATATTTGAGGTTTAGCAAGAAGCAAGGGTTTTATATTTAAAACACGGTTAATGCAAAAAGAAACAATTTAAGTGCCACTTCAGCAGTACCTGCGTCAGAAATCCTAGTAAACACTGGAATGCCGGGTCAAAGTGCTCCTCTGAGATATACAATCCTTTTTGACCAGTATAGTTTAACCTATTTGTGTACATATGCAAAATATAACCACAATCTTCAGCAGCTCGAGTTTGAGCTAGAGCAATGGATGTCATGCATATTAAAATGAAGGAGGGGTCTGGCTGAGCTGCCTGGTACTCGCATGGATATAAAGAAACATTTAAAAAAATGCCAGCAAAACGCAACTTTGCCCCAAGGTAGTGGTCCTGAAGTGTACTACTAAAGGTGGGGATTTATGGTAGTGAAGGAGAGGTACCTGATGTTGTAATTGGGATGGCAAACTCCAGGAATGGGACTCGGTTTTGAATTACATCGCGCTTAGTTTTTTCGACATCACCATTGTTGACAATGAAATCCACTATTTCACTCATCCAGGTGGTCCCTTGTAAAGAAGCCAAACAAACATCAGAGATAATAAAAAATAAAAACATACACTGCAGGCAAAAATGCCTCAAATGAATCTTCAGCCCCAGGAAGATACTTTATGTTATTACATTTTTTAAATATTCTTTTTATTAGTTTAATTTCTTGAAAATCAAGATTATCCTATAACATTTAGTTTATGTTGGTAACGGTAAAACACAAGAAAGAAAAAAAACAACCACCGCTATTACAATTCAGCTGCCCTTGCGGGGTCATCAGATACGTACTCATGTTTTTAGTAATTTCATGTTGAATGATGCGATGAAGTACCTTCTACATTCAGCAGTAGAATTATTCCTTACAGTAACCATCTTGATGGAACATTTTCAGTCTTTCCCTCCATAGCATTACCCTTTCTCATCCATCTCACCCTCCAACTCTACGCCGTCCCTGCCTTTAATTTACTGTAGCAAAGCCACCCATTTTTGAAGATCCTCAGCTGCCTTATCATCATCTCTACATTTTCTCAATCAAATTTCTTCTGCTACCATCCATTCTGTGACATCCTTTTTTCATCCATCCATACTGGGGCCCAACAGGCATAGCCATGTAAAAGCCACTCTTCGTCTGGCTAATAATGTCAGTTGAGTGAACTCATACATCATTTTCCTGCCCTTGTGTGGCTTAATGTCTCCCAGTAAACATACCAGAGGGTCTCATGGGATAATTATGTGGCAGTGGTCAGATAAATAATCTATCACTGGGTCCCAAAATGCTCATACCAGTGGGCAGTGCCATGCTAAGTGTAAAAATGTGGCTGTTTGCTCAGTGCACTGAGGACATTTACTCTGTCTAGAAGGGTCATGTAAGAGTGTCAGTATAATGTACGTGCAATGTAAGTAATTGAAATGTACATGTTTGAATCATGCATTACAGGAGACTGTACGGATCAGGGAGCATGACCTCCTCCATTGGGCATCCTCATACGCATTCCCAGTTCTACCTCCCATGCAGTCCTTGCCGGGAACTGTGCAACTGGTCCATCTGCCCGGAAATTATTAGACCAGGGAGGACATGCTGCCATCATTCTTCTTGATCTTAGCGCAGCCTTCGATACGGTTGATCACATTCTCCTCTGTGACAGACTCTCCAAGGCAGGCGTGGGAGGCCTAGCGCTCTCCTGGCTATCTTCCTTTCTCATAGGAAGAACTTTTCAAGTCTTGGATCGGTCTTTTCTCTCGGATATTGTTCCCTTAACTTGTGGAGTCCCACAAGGTTCCTCCCTGAGTCCAACTCTCTTTAATATCTATCTATCCTCCTTGGCTAAAGTAGTTACTCCCTACAATCTTTCATTGGTCACCTACGCTGATGATACTCAACTAGTGGTCTCCCTTTCTAGTACTGGGGACTCCTCCTCCGCCAACCTAGCCAGCTGTATGAGGGACATCGGCGACTGGATGATTCAATCCAAACTCAAATTTAATGACAGCAAATCTGAAGTACTCATCGTAGGCAATGGCTCTCCAGCATCCCCTCTATCATAGTATTCGGAGGCCTTTATCAGTCTGCCTCCGCCTAAAGCACAGGTAAAAAGCCTAGGTTTTGTGCTGGACTCCCATCTCACGATGGAACTACAAGCAAAGAAAATCTCTTCTGTTTGCTTTGGTTTTATTAGATCTCTTAGGAAGATTCTCAACCTTCTTCCTGTCTCATCTAGAAGAATCCTGGTCCAGGCATTGGTTCTTTTCCGCCTAGATTATGGGAATTCTCTTTATCTTAGCTCCCCAGAGTATGTAGTAAGGAAGCTGCAGATTGTGCAGAACGTGGCAGCTAGACTCCTTACGAACTGTCCCAGACATCTATCTGCCAAGCCGACTCTTGCAGCACTCCATTGGCTGCCGATCAAACAGCGCATACATTTTAAATCCATATGTATTACCGATAGAGCTCTACACAACAGAGGTCCACATTTCCTCAGAAAGCGAATCTCCATTTAAGCTCCTTCGAGACACCTGAGATCATCATCTACTCGGCAGATTTATATAGCCCGTGTCAACAGATCATGGGGAGGAAACTCTTTCATCATTAAGGCTGCCCGTCTCTGGAATGCCCTGCCCTTTGAACTCCGCCATGAACCTTCTGAATCTCTTTTTAGGAAGAGGTTGAAAACTAGTCTCTTTAGTCGCTAGCCTGTCCTTCCTGCCCCTCCTTAGAAATTTCCTGTACCTTTAGCGCTGGGATGCCCTAGGGTAGCTATGCGCTCTATAAATTCATAAAACTAAACTACAGTAAACATCTGTCAGCATAGTAGCTGTGTATAAGAGGGAGATCAAATGTCATGTGCCACCTAGATTCAGTAGGGTCCTAAACGGTCCCAGCTCGCGGGTTTGGGAAAGGGATCGGGTGGGGTGGAGTGGCGTGTGGCGGGAGGAAAGGAAAAACAGAAATTATAATTACAAAAAAGGTACCTTCCTCGCCACCTCCTCCGCGCCTTTCCGCTCCTCGATCCTCAATGTAGGCACAGGCTCCGAGCCTGCCCTGCGGCCAATCCTAACGCTGCTTTCATGATGCTGGCAGCATGAAAGCAGCATTGAGATTCGATGGAGCGCCCAGCCAGGCCGCTGCGAGGCAGAGTGGGAGCCTTAGCCTGCTGTCTCCAACCTGGCAACACAGTGCCTGCTGGGAGAGAGCCCACTGAGCATGTGTGTTTGGCCGGCCCGAGACACATGCACATTGAGGGGTGCACTCCCCCTGTGTCCCTCAATGGCCCCTCCCCTTTCGCAATTAAATGAAAATAAACATAGTTTAATATTGTTTTATTGTTTTGCAGTTGCTGCTGCTGACAGGGGCGACACTCCCCCACCGGAGCCGCCGCTGGTTCTGACTAGAAGCGAAGACAGAGAAGCAGTCAGATATACTGGCCAGAGGTCTCGGGCTATGGCTACAATACTGGCATACGTTAGGAATTTGACCCTCTCCCACTGCCATTGTTTCCTGTGCTGTATCAAAGGTGATAAACGTCTTGTTTGGATAGAGGTCGCCTAGTGTTGCACTGCCTCCCTCTCGCCATGGTACTTCATTTACAGTGTCCCCCAGGTGTCGGAATGCTGGAAGGTCCCAGAAGTCAATTTCCCGGGCAAATGGTTCTTTCCTTAATACTACCTTCACTGCTGTTACCCAAGGTGATTCCACATATTTGACAGTATATGGGACTCTGTCCAGGTCCTGGCCCCCAGAGTGTAGGATTTGTGGTAGGGTCAAGCAACATGCTGTGTCTGCCAGCAGGGCCTTCTCCCAATTCTCCCCCCCTCCACAAGCCAGGGACTGCATGTTGCAGTTGTGATGCAAGATAGTATAGTTCCATATTCGGAACAGCAAGTCCATCTTCTATTGTAGGGGGGTGTAGGTGCTCCTTGGCTCCTCTGTCTACCTCCTGCCCAAATAAGGGTTGTGACCATGGAATGCAGGCCCAGGAAGATACTTACACAGAACCCAAAGGAACAGAAGGCAAGTGCAGACATAGGCAGTTAGCCATAGTGGGAGCGGAAACAAACCTGAGCCAACTGAATCAGCTTGTTTTATGGATTCTTGATTGCATCAGAGATCCATTGATAATACGAAGGTTCTTCTGCAACGCCCCAAAAGAAGCCTGCAAAGGCTCAGGCATATTACTTATATAGAGCTTTATGGAAAATTGTTGTTATTCATTTTTCAAATGGCCTTTTGTGTCATGGTTTGGTCTAATTATCAATCAGGGATTATTACAGCACCTACCGTACACATTTTAAGGTGCTTTTGTCTTGTATTTACTGTTTAAAGTGTGTGCTGATAAGGGGAAAAAGTACAAGCTTTAAGCGATTTTCCTAATTTTTTTCCACCCAGAACATCAAAATGCTGGTCATGACGGTAAAAAGGCTGTCTGGCTGAACACCTTTGTATAATGAGGCTTAGGTCTAGCCACGTTAAGCTAAGGTCCAGGAGCTTTACTGTAACCCAGTGGGGCACACCAAGGATGCTCTTTTTTTATGACATGGAACTATTGCCAATGTCCTGGATTGCTTACATGAAGCGGTGTAGGCAGTGTACTATTTTTTGAGAATTACTAGTCCTAAACAGGGATTTTTGTGCCCTAGGAGGGAGTGCAACCTACTTGCCCCAGTTATATAAAGTTCCATTTGGATGTAACACTTAGCTTCTTGTGCTGAGATTGCGTGTGGTCGTTGAGTGCTTGAATGCAGGATAGATCTTTGACGTGTGGTAGCAATACTATGTGTGTAGTGAGTATGAGTGTTGATATCAACGGGTTACGTTTTGGATAGTCCCCGATTTAGAATGGCAGAAGATGGAGAGTCAATAGAAATTTTCCAGAAATTGGAAATGTACTGACTGTATTCATGATGTTTGAGGGTAGAGACTCAGACAAAAAAGTGACGAAGGCTGAACACAGGGCTGCTCTTAGAAGTTTTATGAGGACAATTTAGCAAAATGTTGCTGATTAGATGTTTGTGAGTACTGCAATTAGGTGAATAGTATGTGGGAGGGGTAGAGGCAGCAGACTCCTTTCTTAAAGGCGGGGACCTTTCTATGCAGGGATTTTCCTTTTGTCCCTAATTGCCAGAAGGCTGATGACAATCAGGTGCAAAGGCTTAGTACATCATTGAACCAGTTTTGGATACTCATACTTCATTGCTACCTGCTGTGATATCCATTACCTTGCACAAAGGCTGTGTCTGCACCAGTCAGAAAATGACATCTGAAAGCAAACCACCTCAAAATTGTTCCATAACCATAGACAGTGGAGCAACATTCCCTGTCTGAAGAATGAGTACAAAGGTAGCATCCAAACCACCACACTTTGTTCCTGATCCAACTGCTCCATTGATCAAGGAAGGGAGCAACCCACACTGTACTTGAAGAGCTCTTTCGAGACACGAGCTGGTGTCTGCAGGATAGCTAGTTTTCCAGAGAAAGCTGACATTTACTGGAGACTGTGTAATTTGCGGGTGTGTATAGCCACAGAAGCCTGCTTACCCGCCTGCTTAGATAGGGCGAGTGTGCCTAGCCCTACTAGACGACAGACTGTACGGAAGGAGAAGGCCAAGCTATGTACTCAGCATGTGGAGAACCCAGAAGAAAGCTAGTACCATAAGACAGCAATCAGCACTGAACATTACACAAAAGATGACATGGTCCCCCTACGCTGTTCATGCTACAAAGTGAGTGCAGAAAACCTCCAATTTAAGCCCTCCATTCACCGTCTGGCATCTCTGCAGTGTATACTGAGAGAAAAGTGCTGCCACTGATCATCGCACAACATACCCGAAGAGGATCCCCATCATTGCCATAAAGGAGAGCCAACCCCTCTTCCCAGACACCACAACCCCTCTTCCCAGACATCACAACCCCCCAGGACAAAGCACACAACGTGGGGCCATCTGTGGTTAAATGCCACATCCCAAGGTGCTGCTCACATGAACCATGCAAGCATACCGACCAGAGCTGGTACAGCCACATCCCCAACAAACAAGTAACATTGTCATAATATGACTTAGGTGGCGTTATGCAAAGCTTGCCTACGTGTAGTGCATCTAAAGCTAATTTCCCCTGTTCCCTAACTGCACTATAACTTTCACTACTAATAAAAGATCGTTGCTGCAATCCTTTCTCCAATTTCCCTTTCAAAGCCCTTCTTCTATCTTCCGTATGATCTAGAAAGCTTTTTTCTACAGCTGTAAGCAAACAGGTCAGATTATTGCGGTGTGCATAAAATGTACTAATTGTTAATGTCGCTTCAAAGAACCCCTTAACTAACTTTATGCTATAATATTTAGCTACACTATTCAAATCCTCTATGATAGGCACATAAGAAAACACAAGATCATGGTTTGAATAAAAGTACTGAATCTCTTCTTGATTATAGAATCGTGTTAGTAACAGACTACATAAAGTAGAGGCAAACTATGGTAAGTAACTCCCTCTTGCACCGAAACAGTAATCTGTGTACACACATAATAATCTTTCGCATCCATAGTATCGACATACTCACTCAGCAAGCGATAGAAAACATTAGTAGATAGTTCCCCTTTTACGTTAGTTCCCTCATGCAAATACCTTGTGTCCTGCTCAAACCTCTCCGTAGCTGTTCGTGGAGCGGTGGTCTCAGGAATTTGTAGCATTATTAGTCTCATTCTTATCCACCAAAGGCATACCCACAATCACAACTATGATGAATATCACACATACAACACCTAAAGCAACACCAAGCATTTACAACGCTTACTTCCCCTATTATCATCTCTAGGTTTAGCCAGATCTGTAAAGAAACAGAAAACAAAGTGTTATAAGTTCAACCAACAATCAACAAAGGATGGTTAAAGCCTTTTCTTCTTTTCAGCAAAGCTAAGCAAAGTCTTTCTCCAGAAATGATTTACAGCTTTCGCATCCACTCCCAGGATCCTTGTCAATTCAGGTTAGCAGCTTGTCAAACCCAGTTTTTCTCAAAAGTCTATTCAGGTTAACAGTGTCACATCCGGTAATTTATCAGTCTCTTTTCTCAGGTTTCTTTAATTCAATTTTCACATCAGCACAGTCTCTTTCTCTGGCCAGACTCAGGTACCAAAGTACTGACCTGGGACTTCTTGATCAAAACAAAATGCCAAGAACTCTTGTTGCCACTAAGCTGACGTTGCATATGCCCATTCAGGACCTGCGTATCTTCTATTTGCTATTCTCTTTCTTTTGAACTTGCGATCACCATGCAACTCTCCTTCACTCAGATCTTCTCTCCTTGTTGTATTGACCTCCTCCTATATTGCATCTTCGACAACCACATGTCCTCTTGTCACTTGAGGTTCTGGCCACTTATCTCCTTTCACTATCTCTCAGGTCTTTGATCTTTCTTGTGGCAACTTGTTGCCCTCCTCTGATTCTATGGTGTTCTCTCTTGATGGACCTGCAATTTGCTCAGGAGGAGTCTGGACACTCTGACTCTCTTCCGCCTCAACTCCTTCGCGTTCTGGGTCTGTCAGGGGCTCAAATTCGTGACCATATCCGTCTGCTTCTGGGAGAACCTCCTTCTGACTTGGTCCTCCTGGCGCCTCAGTTGAGATAGGCTCACTGTCACCCCTCTGGGTCTCTTCTCCTTCGTCTCCTATTGGAGTGACCAAGCCGTCCTCAACGGGCTCTCCTTCTGTCTCAGTTCCCCTTTGATTACTCTCCGGCCCTGAGACTTTCTGTCACTGTTACTTTCGACAATTCAATTTCCTCATCAGTTGGACATGTCACCTTCTTTGTGTGACTGGCATGTATCCAGTTTGGAATTCCCACACACTTCACAGCGGAAGTAGTCATTAGTAATACTTGATATGGCCCCTTCCAACGTGGCTCCAAACATGACTTCCTCACGTGTTTCTTGATGACAACCCAGTCACCAGCTTTCAGGTTGTGACCTGGATCATTTATCGGTGGCAGTGTGGTGGCTTCCACCTGGTGAGAGAAAGAGCGGACCACGTCAGCCAGACCTTTGCAGTAGTCCAACACCATATCATTTGTGATATTCACAAGAGCATTTGCAGGCACTGCGGGCAGTCTCATGGCTCGGCCCATGAGAATTTCATGAGGAGACAGTCCTGTTTTCTTGTTAGGCGTATTTCTCATTGACATTAGCACCAAAGGCAATGCATCAGGCCATTTCAAATTTGTAGCTGCACACATTTTCGCCATTCTCGACTTCAGGGTACCATTCATCTGCTCCACTAGTCCTGATGCTTCAGGTCGGTAACTACAATGCAGCTTCTGTTCAATGTTCAATGCTGCACACAATAGCTTAACCACCTCATTGTTGAAGTGACTTCCTCTATCTGATTCTAAAGAGATCGGAAACCCGAAACTTGGTATCAATTCTCTAAGCAGCAGCTTCACTACCACACGTGTCATTTCTACGTGTGGGGTAAGCTTCAATCCAATGACTAAAGATACACACAATCACCAACACGTACCTCAACCCTCCACATACAGGCATCTCAATAAAATCCAATTGCATTCTGCTAAATGGACCTCCTGCTCTCCCAATGTGGCTCAAATTCACCACTGTCCCTTTCCCCGCATTCATCTGCTGACAGATGATACACCTGTGACAAATCACTTCTGCGGCTTGTCTGAATTTCGGATTAAACCAGTCAATTTTGAACAACCTGATCATGGCATCTCTCCCAATATGTGCTTGCCCATGGTAAAACCTTGCAAACTGTGACAAAAGACTGTTCGGTAAAACCATTTTCCCCTCATCTGATACCCACAGGTCATCTGGTCTTTGTACACATTACATCTTAACCCAAGAACGTTGCTGACACGCCCCTGCAACAAGTTTAATTCCTCCAACGTGTCAACCACCCTCAAAGAGTAACCTGTGCATGTCTCATTTTCTGTTTCAGGTAACAATTCCCACTGATCTTTAAACGATATACAGCTCAATGCGCAAAACCTTGCAACTTTATACGCATATCCATTTCCCATTGAAACAAAGTCTTGCGATTTCACATGAGCGCTGCATTTCACCACGGCAATTTAATGAGGTAACTGAATCGCGTGCAACAACTCCTTAATCCTTTCACCATTTTTCACTGGCGAGCCAGAAGAGGTCAGGAAACCCCTCTGCGACCAGAGTTGGCCAAAATCATGAACAATTCCAAATCCGTATCTGCTATCGGTATAGATGGTTACTCTCAATTCGGCAGCAGCGTGGCAAGCTCTAGTAAGAGCAACCAATTCAGCCACTTGAGCAGAATATACTCTCTCAAGCCAAGACGCTACCAGGATACCAGTGATTGTACTACAGCATATCCGGCTCTCAGTACTCCTACTGAGTCTCACAAACATGAGCCATCAACAAAGATAATTTTGTCATTTTCTTCCAATTGGGTATCTTTAATATAAAGCCTCGGGTTGGTGCACATTTCTGTTACCTCAAGACAATCATGTTCTACATCATCAACATCCTCAACTTCTGTATTTTCATTTGGAAGCAAAGTTGCCGGGTTCAGCACTGTACATCTTTTTAACGTTACATTTGGTGACCCCAATATAATCGTTTCATATTTCGTCAGTCTTGCATTTGTCATGTGCTTTGTTTCGGTATGAGTCAACAGGATCTCAACTGAGTGTGGGGCCATAACTGTTAAAGGATGTCCCATCACTATGCCTTCACATTGTGCAAGGCTTTGACCAACTGCTGCTACTGCACGCAGACACCCTGGTAAGGCTGCTGCAACTGGGTCCAAAGTAGCTGAAAAATATGCTACTGGTCGGTTTACACCTCCATGGACCTGTGTCAGGACAGACAAGGAACATGCATCACGTTCATGACAAAACAGGACAAAAGGCTTTGTGTATTCAGGCATATCTAAAGCTGGAGCCCTACACATACACTCTCTCAGCTCAGTAAACGCCTTTATTTCTTTCTCTGTCAGTGTTAGGACATCTGGCCCATCCTTAACCGTCAGTCTCACCAATGGCTTGGAGATGACTGAGAAATTCGGGATCCACTGACGACAGTAGCGGTCACTCTTTCCCTGGATAACTTTCTCTACCCTTTCTCAATTTGATGACCTAGGTATTTCACCTCTTTCTGACAGTACTGCAGCTTCTTTGGAGACACCTTATGCCCATTCTTCCCCAAGTGGTTCAGTAAGGCTATCGAATCATATTTGCAGTCATCTCTCGTTTTAGACGCAATCAACAAATCATCAATGTACTGCACTAGAGTTGATTGAAAAGGCAATTCCAATGACTCCAAGTCCTTCGTCAGTATCTGATTGAAGATGGAAGGTGATTCCGAAAACCCCTGGGGAATTCGACACCAACTGTAAAGCTTGTCCAAGAATTTGAAACTGAAAAGAAATTGGCTGTCCTCATGAAGAGGCACAGAAAAGAATGCTTGTGACAAATCTACAACTGTGAACCATTCTGCATCACATGGAACCTGAAACATTATTACAGCTGGATTTGGCACCACTGGGCAACATTTCACCACTATGTCATTGATCTTTCTCAAGTCTTGGACAATTCCCACAAGGCTTTCTGAGTCCCATTATTGGTGAATTACATGGACTGCTCATCACCTCCTTCAAAACTCCTTGCTTCGCAAAGTCTGCAATCATCTGCGTTACCTATATAAGGACATCTTGTGCCATGTGGTACTGCGGTACCTGGGGGAACACAGCATTTGGTTTCACACTAACTTTAACTGGTTCCACTCCTTTTATCAGCCCTACTTCTTTCCCTGTCAAGTCCCACACTTTCTCTCTGACTGTCACCTGCAAATCTGCTGGCAGATCAGTCACTGTGAACATTGGGAAGAAGTTAATCAGAGGATATTCCTCATCTGTTGTCTCTGTTTCAGGTTCTGAGATCTGTCCATCATCCCCTTCATTGTCACTGTTTGTCTGCACCTCAATTCCATCATTGGAACAGGTGATAGAACATCTCGTCTTGCACAGTAAGTCTCTCCCCAGTAGGGACACAGGACTTGAATCGCAAACTACAAACCTGTGCAACCCCTGAAAGGTGCCAAGCTCAACTTGAACCGGATCTGTGATCGGGTTAGTCAAAAGCTGATTCGCCACTCCTACTACTTTGACTGTACGTCCCGAAAGAGGCAATTTCAGAACCTCTGCACTTCTGACTGTAGAGCGTGTAGCTCCTGTGTCAACCAAGAACGAAACCTTGTGACCCATTACTTTCCCTTGCACATAAGACCCTCCCTGATCTACTTCTAGGGACGCTGCAAGTCTGCACTCTTCACTGTCCGAGCTTTCATCCGACCATTCATCGTTTATTCCATTCTCACCACGCAATGGGAAGTGTTGTACTGCGTTATTTTGACTCATTCCTTGACCTGTGACCTGTTGAGGAAGCATCACCTGTTGCTGTCCCATTGGTGCTAAGGGCAACTGCATTTGCTGTCTAGGTACCACGGGAATCTGCTGTTGCACTTGCTGCATCTGTACTGGTTGTACACGTCGCATCTGCACTTCATGGGTTGAAGACCCTGCATTTGAACCATGTTATTTTGGAAGTTTGGATTCGGACCCCACATTCTTGGTCCTTTAACATTTTGGAATGCATTAACATCATTGCTTTGTTGAACAACACCCTCCTGCACAATGATAGGGCATTCCCACTTCCAATGTCCAACACCCCCGCAAGCATGACAAGGTAACACCTTCTTCATCCCCTGCACCTCATTTTGGACCACTACATTATTCAAATCTGGACCACGGTTCACAAATCCTCCTCGACCTCTTCCTTTCACTTGAGCCTGAAACATCCCGTTTCCTTGCGGCTGTTGCACCATCTGTTGTAAACCATTTCCCTGCATCCCTGCTTGTGCTGCCTTAATTTGCATCACCATCACTTTCTCTTTTAATTTTCTCTGCTTCAACTCAATCTCATCGCTACAGTACTTCGCATACTGCAACACCTCATCAACTGGCTTTGCTTGCCAACAGATAAAATGATTCTTGTTCATCTGACTAATCTCAGGTCTCAATCCCTCAACAAACCTGAACACAAGGTGATTCATGTCCTTCGCCTCTATGACCTCTGTGCCACTGTAGTGCTTGAACGCCTTCAACAACCTCTCATAGTAGGCATGTATCGACTCTTTGGCTTCCTGCGCCGTTCGATCAATCTTTTGCCAATCAATATTTTGTGGCGACACCTTCTGCTTCAAGAACTCAATCACCTTATAGTAGTATCTCATCACCTCAGGAAACGGTGCTCCTGTGACTCTATCCCTTGCCGGTTCTGTTGGCCAATCCACACTTCTCTTGCATTCGAGCCACAAATCAGCTGGAACTAAGATCTCAAAGAGAGTATTCAAGTCTTCCCAAAGACACTTCGCAAGCTTCACAAACCTGTCCATCTGCTGATACCACTCTATCGGCTTCGCCCTCAGCCTGGGGAAGTCATTTGTGAAAGACAGAGGGGGTTATTACAACTTTGGAGGTGGTGTTAATCCGTCCCAAAAGTCACGGTAAAGTGACGGATATACCACCAGCCGTATTACGAGTCCATTATATCCTATGGAACTCGTAATACGGCTGGTGGTATATCTGTCACTTTACCGTCACTTTTGGGACGGATTAACACCTCCTCCAAAGTTGTAATAACCCCCAGAATGTCACTTCTAGACCACGGTACATGGACTAGAACCCCTCCAGCTGTTTCTCTCATTGGTAACATTTTTATTGTACCAGTATCTGGCATGGCTTTCGCCTGCTGCTTTTCCGGGCAGTCACTTTTCCTTTTATCTCTTTTCTCCGCCCATCTGCCTTCCTATTTTTCTAACGCTCCCCAAACTTGTGCACTCTGCAGTATTTCTTTAAGGTGTGCCTTCATCCCAGTAGACCTCATGCGATCAAAATCCTTAGCGCTCGAAGTCTAACCTGTAACTCCTTTTCAGATGTTTTGTATTGTCTAGGTCTATGTCGTATTTATCTGCCAGGTTCGCTAACCTCTGGTGCACCTTGCTCACTTCCTTAGTTATCTTTGGGCACAGATACCTCAACTCTGCTTCAGTATATGATTCTAGCCTGTTCACTCCCATGCTCCCCTCAACTAGCTCAGCTGCCTCCATGCCCAACCTCACAAAATTCAGGTACTCTTCTCTTTCCGACCGCTCTGGTGTCACAGGAGTAGTCTGTGGTGAATTTAACTTGTCTAACCATTTGTTCAGTTGTTGCGCAGTTAAACCTTGCAACAAGATATTTCCAGCTTGCATCATTGGTGTTTGCTGTACATTCGCACTTGGGATCTGCGGAGTCAGCAGTCCCAAACCTGATTGTCTCATGGTATCTCCAGAAATCCCAATCGGACTGAAGTCCAACAGGGATCTATATCTTTCGAATGTCGGGTCCACTGGAGTCGTCCCTTGAGAGCTCCCTATGAACCCTCCTCTTGTCGCCTCTTGGGTCATTATTCCCTGATCACATACGCTAGGCTTTGCCTGAGCATACAATGGTACTGGCGGACCAACTGTAATTGGTAAGGATATGGCGGCTGGCGGCTGCCTGCTTCCCAAACCCTGTGCAGCATTAGCTCCCATATTCTGATTCATTATCGGTGCTGTGGCTGACTGCGGTCCTGTGACCGAGGTACAATTCAGTACCAATTGTTGCTGTGCCTGAGGTAGTAAAAGGGGAGTTGGATCAGTTTGTATCAGCTTTGGTCTTGAGTATGCCGGATCTGACGGCACCATCAAACTCGTAGTAGTTTCTAGTACTGGGATCAGGGTAGAGCCTCTGAACCGGTGGTGGCTGCAACTGTGTCTGCATCTCTGGGGCAGTAGACACACTGACACTATTCTGTATCGGAACTGGTGTTGCAACAGTATTTACCTGTACCTGGTATGTTGTCCCCTGGTTTTGCGTCGAAATTTATAGGACCTGCACTAGTACTTGGTCTATTGTCATCTAGGGCATATGGTGGTGGTCGATCATGTAACAACTGATTAAGGAACTCATCATCATCAGAGTCATCTGCCTCTGCCCAGGACTTCTTAGTCCCCTTTTCTTTACTAGAACCCTTGTCGGTCTTACAAATGGCTTTGCCTGCTTGGGTTCTGCCTTCTTGAGTTACTGCTGGGAACATCCTAACTCCCTCTACTATTTCTCTCCTCAAAACTCTGTGCGCTTTCCCACCTAGCTTCTGCTAGTGTCTTTTCTGCTTTCCTCATTCTCCTCTCAAATTTCTGTTGCTGCTGTCATATGGCCATCAGTTCCCAAATTGCTAACGCCTCAAACTGTGCTGGCCTCGGAGGTGGCTTTTGCTCATTTAACACCCTCCGCAAATTTTTCTAAATCCTTATATTGAACGTTCTGTGTTCCGGAAATGCCAAACATCCTTCTTTCTCTGTCATTTTGCACCATTGCTTTAGCCAAAGACATGGCGCGACTCCCCTCTCCTCCATTACGGCATAAGCCGGTGTATCCTCTGGTGGTGTAAGCTCCCCCACACTCGCGGTAATGTACACATCTCCCCTCAAAGCGCTCTTTAAAGCCTTGAAAAGCTTTATTTTTGCGTCTTTTATTTAGTTTACAATCGAATCAGGAAGTGACTTTAATTCCCAGAACTCTCTTCGCCCACCTTCTCAACCAATTGCCTCTCACGGACGGCTGCCAATCCGTGCGCGACCCTTCTCACTAACCGACCTATCCCAGCGCGGCTCCAATGAAGTCACACTCACACACACTGCGGCTGACAAAGTCTTGAAGCTTGTCTTCCTCACTCTCTATTCGCACAAAACTAATGCAATATATTGCAAGCACTAACAAAACTCAAATTTGCTGGTTTACTACAAGGAAGGGTAACACAACGCTTCAGAACTTTACAGAGATTTTGCTTAGCCTCGGCAGCTACTCTCTCTTTCTCAGATCCCACACTCGCAAGCAAAATTTGACCTGCAAATTTTACTCTCGACTTGTCAATGGTTTGTCCTAGTGCACTTTAGAACTCACCAAATCTCCATTGAAGTTTTAATTCACTCACTTTGACTCAAACTCGACTCGTCAACCACACCTGATTGACCTATTAAACCGGGAAAAATACAACATAAACCATCAATATACTCTGGAATCTTAGACCACGCAGGGTCCGTACATCACCAACAACCACATGGACAATTTTTGAGCACAAAGCGCCACACTCACATGAAGTTCGTCGACTTCCCTACTCTCATACTGTGGAGTACGCACACTCCTACTAAAACATCACCTGGCCTAAAATTCTCACAACCCTCACAATTCACCTCCGGTATGCATAAGCTATGCAAGCGCAAACCCTACGTCACTTACTCTATCATTAGAACGCTGAGAACATACCTGACTCACTTTGGCAACCTCCGAGATTCCGGGAAAGTCATTTGGGACTTAGGGGCACATCATCTCTCCAACTTGCAATATTTCAAAAACAATTTTCAAACAATGGTCCCTTGTCCTAGGGCCCCAAAGGGCCGAACCCGTCCTCTGCTAGTAGAACTGATAACACGTCAAAACCTTGATAATTTAACTTACAAGGAGACACGTTTTAGGCCAATGAACCTTTTGACCACGTTTGGAGACTTCCCAGGACGAAATATCCATTTAGCATTTCAATCAATAAGACAATAACCCCATCAATATTTACAATAACTAATCAATCGAACTAATCAATATCATGTAATAAGAATCAAACACACCTCGACCTCGCAGTCATGGATAACCACACAAATCTAGTAAAGTTAGGATATTTATTCCCTATTAGTTACACTCCAATAGCATATTTATTAGTCTCAATATCAGTAAGCACATAAAAAAAAAATACAATATGGCAACTCGTGTAGGACTTTAGCAGAGCATAGATCATGAACATTAGAACTAAGCACGATGTTAACATGAATCAACTTTAGCAGAGTATCATTAGCACGTTATTCAACAAAGCAAGAATTCAGTCCTTTGTCTATTTGCATCCAGTATTAGTGAACTCCTTAACTAACCTCGAATTAGCATCAGCATGTTGGGCTTCATGCAAAACAATTTAGCAACACAAATTTAGAAAACATCTAACTATGGCCTCTATCAAAAGATCAGTTGGTACCTAGAAAGAAAGGCAAACAGACAATTACAATATATCATCAGATAGTTACCCATCCAAATGGGTCAGCATACAGCATCAGTCTTCGTCCTCAAGACATCAGTCGATTCGCCATCAGCCAGGATAGAATAGGCTTGTTTAGCAGGGCATAGCTAAGAATAAGACTCTTCCCTCTTAAGGAGGAGAAGTAAGCATTAGGCAGGGAATAGGATGAGGATGGTTTAAAGTATCAAACAGCTAAAGACAAAGGCAGTCATTACAACATTGGCGGTAAAAGCCGCTTACCGCCATGCAGAAGACCGCCAACACACCGCCGCGGCCCCGGAAAACCGCCACATCTATTATGACCCACATCTCGGAATCCGCCAAAATCTAGACACCGACACAAGTCCGCCACACCAAAGGTCAGTGATGAACTGGCGAAAACAAAACCTCCACTGTCACGCCAACAGAAATACGCCCACACTATCACGACACAGAATCCACACGGCGGTCTTTCAACCGCGGTATTCCATTGGCGGTACACACCGCCGCACTCAAAATACACACACACTTACAAAACACAGCCACATTGGACAATTCAAAATACACACACCTGATACACATACACACACCACTCCCACACACCCAATACTATATAAAACACACACCCACATCACCCACAAACCCTTACAACAACAAATCACGAACGAAGGCCAGAGAGCGACACCACCATCAACAATACAAGCATCCACAGGCACACAACACCATCACCCACATAACTGCCACGCACCGCACACTACACACCACTACATCTCAGCACACTTATCACCCCACACACCACCCCACACATCACCCACACCACCCCTTGGCACGGCAACGACACCCCAGGTTCTCGGAGGAGGAGCTCATGGTCATGGTGGAGGAAATCGTCCGGTTAGAGCCACAGCTATTCGGATCACAGGTGCAGCACACCTCAATTGCAAGGAAGATGGAGCTATGGCGAAGAATAGTGGACAGGGTCAACGCAGTGGGACAGCACCCAAGAAATCGTGAGGACACCAGGAAGAGGTGGGCACGACCTACGGGGGAAGGTGCGTTCCGTGGTCTCAAGACACCACCTGGCGGTTCAGCGGACTGGCGGCGGACCCCCACCTCCTCCCCCACAACCAACAACATGGGAAGAGCAGGTCTTGGCAATTCTGCATCCTGAGGGACTCGAAGGAGTAGGTGGAGGAATGGACTCTGGTAAGTCAAATCCTAACTATTACATCCCCCACCCTACCAGCATGCCAGCACATACCCGCACCCTCACCCCAATCAATCTAAATTCTCACAAATGTCCCAACATCACAAACAACACATCCAAATACCAAGCCCTGCATGCAACAACAAAGCATGGACACCCATCACTAAAGCCTGCCCCTGCACATACCATACACCCCCCTAAACCATCATCACACAAGGTCACACACAGGAATGCAAGCACTGGGGTACACGGTTACCCACCCATTGCACACCATAGCACACACAGATGTAATAAACATCCTTTTATACCCCTGCAGGACCCCTACCCAACGTCACCGGACAGGAGGGTCCACACATGTCCACACCACCAACAGAAGAGGCCCACAGTGATGACAGCACCTCTGTCCAACTGGATCTAGATGACCAGCCCGGCCCATCGGGGACCTCGGGACAGTCGGTTCCCCTCACCCAGTCACAGGCCACCACAGACCTTCCCCCCTCTGGAAACACCAGCACAGCACCCACCCACCGGGCCCATACCTCCGTCCCCAGGACATGTCAATCAGCAGTGTGTCCACCACTACAGGGAACCCAGGCTAACCCACAACCCCAACAACAACAGGGTCCTGGGGGCAGTGGTAGTGGGCACACGGTCCAGGGGACGGAGGCCTAGGAACACAGGGGAACTGGGAGGGCTGCTGTGCGACAGGGGGAGGACAGGCCAAAGGAACCCACTCTCCACGAGGCCCTCTCCTCCATCATGGGAGCCTACCACCACTCCCAGGAGACGATGGCAACGGTACTGGCCAAGTTTCAGGAGACCCAGCGCCTGCAAGAGGAACAGTATTTGGGCTTCAGGGAGGAACTCTGAACCATCAATTCCACCCTGGGCACCATCATAGGGGTGCTGAAGGAAGTACTCAACACCAGGAGGGACACTGTGGCACTACAAGGGGCCCCTGACACTAGCATGGACGATGAACTGCCCAACACCTCTGCCGGCGCTAGTGGACAGGAGGCACCGCCACAGGACCACCACACCAGCACCCCACCCCCTGCAGAGGGAGAACCACCTCGCTAACGGTCCCTGAGATCCAGGAACAAGACAGAGAACGATGCCAAGACCCCCGCCAATAAATGAGACCATCCTGATTGTCATCCCACTGTCCCACTTTGTCATCCTGTCCATCCTTAAACTGCCCCAGCTCAACTTCCTATGCCCATTTGGGCAATGCACCTGTGAGACTAATAGACTGGACTCTGCCATGGACATTCCTCCGCCATCGCCCCTCACCATTTTACAACCCCCTCCAATATTGAGCACTTAAAGAAACACCCTTAAAGCACAAAACAATCTGGAGTCAGTCTGTGATTTTGGAATACTGTATTAGCAATAACTGTGGCAAAAAGCTCTTTCATTTGTAATGTCAACATACCTATGTCACACAGCTCTAGTCCATGAGGAATCAAAGCAGATGTCACTCAGTGGGACCCACATCTGTGAAATCGGAAGGGAAAGTGACAACTCAGTGACCATACACTGGGTGAAAACGACAGACAGTAGAGAGGCAGTAGTGTTTAAGTACATGTAGTGGGCAGGTCTGTATTCTTACCTGTGTTTCACTGGAAATATTGCTGGATCACTGAGTCCCTGTTGTCCATGACTTCTTCCTCTGCTTCCTCGTCTTCACTGTCCACAGGCTCCACAGCTGCAACAACACCGCCATCTGGACCATCCTCCTGCAGAAAAGGCACCATTTGTCGCAAAGCTAAGTTGTGAAGCATACAGCAGGCCACGATGATCTGGCACACCTTCTTTGGTGAGTAGAATAGGGATCCACCTGTCATATGGAGGCACCGGAACCTGGCCTTCAGGAGGCCAAAGGTCCACTCGATCACCCTCCTAGTTCACCCATGGGCCTCATTGTAGCATTCCTCTGCCCTTGTCCTGGGATTCCTCACTGGGGTCAGTAGCCTTGACAGGTTGGGGTAACCAGAGTCACCTACAAATGGCGAGGGACAACCGTTAGACACACACTAACCTGGAGGGATATCCCCAGACCCAGACAACCATTCCCACTGACTTGCTTCCAGGTGCTCACCTAATAGCCACACACACGGTGCCTCTGGAGTTGACCCATCACATAAGGGATGCTGCTACTCCGCAGGATGTAAGCGTCATGCACTGAGCCAGGGGACATGGCATTCACATGGGAGATGTACTGGTCTGCCAAACATACCATCTGTACATTCATGGAATGATAACTTCCTGTTCCTGTACACCTGTTCACTCCTGCGGGGGGGACCAGAGCTACATGGGTTCCATCAATGGCACCTATGACGTTGGGGATATGTCCAAGGGCATAGAAGTCACCTTTCACTGTAGGCAAATCCTCCACCTCAGGGAAAATGATGTATCTCCTTACGTGTTTCAGCAGGGCAGACAACACTCTGGACAACACGTTGGAAAACATAGGCTGGGACATACTTGATGCCATGGCCACTGTTGTTTGAAATGACCCACTTGCAAGGAAATGGAGCACTGACAGCACCTGCACGTCAGGGGGGATTCCAACCGGATGGCAGATTGGTGAAATCAGCTCTGGCTCCAACTGGGTACACAGTTCCTGGATAGTGGCACGGTCAAACCTGTAGGTCACGATTAAATGTCGCTCCTCCATTGTCAACAGGTCCACCAGCAGTCGGTACACCGGCGGATTCCGCCATCTTCTCATATGTCCCAGCTGACGGTGCCTACGAAGGACAACAGCGAAGAAACAGTCACAATTCTTCCAGGTATGTACCCACAGTCACACACAAGACTACCCCAGACAATAAACCCTTCCTGTATGTGTGTTGAGTGTAGGCCTCAGTATGTGTGACGCAGCTGAAAATGAATCCATGTGGGCCCCTGAAATGGCGGCTGCCTGACCGCTAAACTGGGACAATGGGATTGTGGGGTAACAGCGCTGGTGTTGCACACCGTCGCGGTAGGCGGTCGTAGAGCGCGGAGCAATGCTGCATTGGTTAACAATGGACCCTATGGGTCCCAGGAGCCAATGAACAGGTGCGCCAGCGGTGATGATGCGCCCTGCCGCGGACGTCACCGCCGCGGACGTCACAGCCATTTTCTATCTCTTCAATCACTAGATACCTGACCTTCGACAGGAGAGGACCTACACTGCTAGTGCTGCTGTAACCTCGGTCTGGAAGCGACGATGGCTGCTGCGTCTGGGGAAAGGGCCCCTGCCTTCACATCGGAGCAAGTTGGAGAAACTTGTGGATGGGGTCCTCCCCCAGTACACGCTACTCTACGGTCCTCCAGACCAACAGGTTAGTACACAGAGAGCACGTTGTAGGGGCTAGGCCTGGGTGGAGAGGGCTGGGTGGAAGAGGGAAGGGGGCAGAAGTCATACAACAGTAAAGCATGGGAATAAATGGGCCACATGGTCAGAGTATGGAGGGGGCCACACACATTGATGGTGCAATTGGTAATGACTGTTCCTCTTCCCTTGTGCATGTCATGTAGGTCAGCGCCCACCAGAAGAGGGACATTTGGCATGCCATCGCCAAGGAGGTCCGGACCCTGGGGGCCCACCAGAGACGGGGCACTCACTGCTGGAAGAGATGGGAGGACATTCGCCGCTGCAGCAAGAAGACGGCGGAGGCTCAGCTGGGGATGGCCTCCCAACGTGGGAGGGGTGCCCGTCATAACATGACCCCCCTGATGTTCCGGATCCTGGCGGTGGCCTACCCGGAGTTGGATGGGCGCTTAAGGACATCACAGCAGACACAAGGGGGTGAGTACAAACTCATTCTGCGGACTTTGCGTGCAGTGGAGGTGTCTGGGTGGGGGAGGTGGGCTGTGGGTGTCCGTAGGCCAGGGCGAGTTAGTTAGGCAAGGCCCCTCCGTAATGTAGGCCATGTGGCACTCTACCCCACCTAAGAAAACTAGCAAGTTGAGGTATAGTTGCCCCTGTGGCATCCATGTGCACAGATTTCCAGCATTGCCATGTAGCCCATATCCATGAAATTGCATGTGCAGAGGGCAGGAGCGCGGCGTTGTGCATGGGGCTGCTGCGTCTGTCTTGTCTGCCAACAGTAGCGGTATGCCATGTACTAAAACTCTCTTACTTCTGTCCCCCCCCCCTTTTCCTGCTCTCCCTGTCCGTTTGTACATCAGCATCAACAGGCGGAGGTACAGTGGCACCGGAGCACGAGGGAGCTGTATCCCACATGGCCATGGAGGGCCACACCACAGACTCTGAATACACCAGTGGGACGGAGGGCGAGGGGAGCTTCACGTCGGCCACTGGATCACCAACCAGCGACACAGACTCGTCCGCCGATGTGAGGTCCCCTGTGGTGGCGGCACCATCTGTGCGCCACACTTCTACAGGTACAGCCGCCACCCCCCCTACCAGCACCGCCCTCCCAGCAGCCACTCAGCGTTCGCCCCGTGCCCGCTCACCCAGGAGGGTGGGCATCACCTTCGCCTCTGGCACCTCAGGCCCTGCCCCAGTCACCCCTGCTGCCCTCAGTAACGAGGCCATTGACCTCCTCAGGTCACTCCCTGTTGGGCAGTCTACCATTGTGAATGCCATCCAGGGTGTAGAAAGGGAGTTGCAACACGGTAATGCATTCCTGGAGGGCATTCATTCTGGTCAGGCTGCCCTTCAGCGAACCCTGCAAACTCTGGCCTCAGCACTGATGGCAGCAATTGTCCCTGTGTCCAGCCTCCCCCCTCCAACTTCCTCCACCCAGACCCAATCCCCTGTATCCCAGCCCATCCCAAGCACACCTACAGACCATCATGCAGACAAGTCAACACACCCAAGTAGCTCAAGCAAACATAGGCACCACACACACCACAAGCACTCACACAAGCATCACACCCATACAGACACAGCAACATCCACTGTCTCCACTGTGTCCCCCTCTTCCTCTTCTCCCTCCTCCCTCCCAGTCTCGTCTACACACACACCTGCATGCACCACATCTACAGGCACTAGGATTCACACCAGGACACCCAGCACCACACGCCGCTCACCTGCACTCACCACCTCCACTGCCATTTACACGTCCCCTGTGTCCTCTCCCAGTGTGTCTGTGACGCCCCCTCCCAAAGTACCCAAACGCCGGCAATCACTCACCCAACATCCATCCACTTCACGACAGCCTCCAGTACCTGCACCCAAAACAGCTAAAGTGACACCTCCTACAACCACCTCCTCTTCCTCCACTCCCAGACCCCCTCCAGCTACCCATCCCAGTGTTCTTCAGAAACTGTCCCTCGGTCAAATTGACCTTTTTGCCCCCACCCCCCCCCTCCAATTCATCAGTCTTGTCGTAGCGCCTCAGCCAAAAAGCCTCCAGGACCAGTGGTGCCTGTTCAAGGTTTTTGGAGTGCACCGTCCAACAGGGCAGGCAGTAGGACCCGGAGCCAAGGCACAGCCAGCCCACCCCCTGTAAAGGCTCCGAAATTGGAGAGTGGATGACGGGACCGTGGCAAGACTCCTGGTGGGACAACAAGTGAAATGGGATCGAAGGCGATTGGTGAGTCAGCTGTAACTCCAAAAAAGGTGGGGAAGGTCCAGAGGAAGTCTGCCCAGCCTGTTGTGAGTGTCACGGCAGAGAAGTGCGCCATCATTTCCGGCGGTCCAGTCACAACCGCCAGCACCGTTGTCACTGGTCCAGAGACCACCGCCAGAGTCACAGCCCAGGAGGGCTCAAGTATCGTCACTGGTCCAGAGAACACCGCCAGAGTCATAGCCCAGGAGGGCTCAAGTATCGTCACTGGTCCAGAGAACACCGCCAGAGTCACAGCTCTGGAGGGCTCAAGTATCGTCACTGGTCCAAAGACCACCGCCGGAGTCACAGCCAGGGCGGGGCCAGGATGCCACAGCCCCACTGGGCAATGATGGAACGTCATGCCACACACCAATGTCCAGTGTGGAAATCGTCATGCCACACACCAATGTCCAGTGTGGAAATCGTCATGCCACACACCAATGTCCGTATCAGAACCGCCATGTCAAAGCACCGCTGAAGAGGGCAAAGCCCGCCATGTCAAAGCACCGCTGAACAGTCCTGAAACGCCATGTCAAAGCACCGCTGAAGAGGGCAAAGACTGCCATGTCAAAGCACCGCTGAAGAGGGCAAAGACCGCCATGTCAAAGCACCACTGAACAGTCCTGAAACGCCATGTCATAGCACCGCTGAAGAGGGCAAAGACCGCCATGTCAAAGCACCGCTGAACAGTCCTGAAACGCCATGTCAAAGCACCGCTGAAGAGGGCAAAGACTGCCATGTCAAAGCACCGCTAAAGAGGGCAAAGACCGCCATGTCAAAGCACCGCTGAACAGTCCTGAAACGCCATGTCATAGCACCGCTGAAGAGGGCAAAGACCGCCATGTCAAAGCACCGCTGAACAGTCCTGAACCGCCATGTCAAAGCACCGCTGAAGAGGGCAAAGACCGCCATGTCAAAGCACCGCTGAAGAGGGCAAAGACCGCCATGTCAAAGCACCGCTAAACAGTCCTGAAACGCCATGTCATAGCACCGCTGAAGAGGGCAAAGACCGCCATGTCAAAGCACCGCTGAACAGTCCTGAAACGCCATGTCATAGCACCGCTGAAGAGGGCAAAGACCACCATGTCAAAGCACCGCTGAACAGTCCTGAAACGCCATGTCATAGCACCGCTGAAGAGGGCAATGACCGCCATGTCAAAGCACCGCTGAACAGTCCTAAAACGCCATGTCATAGCACCGCTGAAGAGGGCAAAGACCGCCATGTCAAAGCACCGCTGAAGAGGGCAAAGACCGCCATGTCATAGCACCGCTGAACAGTCCTGAAACGCCATGTCATAGCACCGCTGAAGAGGGCAAAGACCGCCATGTCAAAGCACCGCTGAAGAGGGCAAAGACCACCATGTCAAAGCACTGCTGAAGAGGGCAATGCACCGGGTAGGAATGAATGGCCCGCCACATCAGGCATCCTTATCCCATGAGCAGCTGGGACAGTGACAGGACACTACCATTCACGGGGAGACTCATCCAGTTTGGGCACCAGTCACCCCCCAGTACCAGTATGGACCTGCATCAACTTGAGAGACTGTGGCTTTGCACTCCCCAGGATGTAACAGTGGGCAACCCACCCACTGTATAGACTTGAGAGACTGTGGCTTTGTACTCCCCAGGATATGACAGTGGGCAACCCACCCACTGTATAGACTTGAGAGACTGTGGCTTTGTACTCCCCAGGATGTGACAGTGGGCAACCCACCCACTGTATAGACTTGAGAGACTGTGGCTTTGCACTCCCCAGGATGTAACAGTGGGCAACCCACCCACTGTATAGACTTGAGAGACTGTGGCTTTGCACTCCCCAGGATGTGACAGTGGGCAACCCACCCACTGAATAGACTTGAGAGACTGTGGCTTTGCACTCCCCAGGATGTAACAGTGGGCAGCCCACCCACTTGGGAGACTTGAGAGACTGTGGCTTTGCACTCCCCAGGATTTAACAGTGGGCAACCCACCCACTGTATAGACATGAGAGACTGTGGCTTTGCACTCCCCAGGATACATCAATGGGCATGGAGCCCCGTCGTGGATCTGGCTTTGCGTTTATGTGGCTGAGGTGCCCCCTCTTCCCTTCCCCCTGAGGTGCCTGTAGTGTTTCTATCTGATGCCCGGCAGTGTTCTCTCCGATTTTGGTCAGGCATCTATTGTGGGCCTCGCCCATGCATTTTTGGACTGTTTGTGCACGGACATTGTTGTGTACATATCTGCACTACTTCTCGGATTGTATATATGTAAATAAGAGTGATTTTAGTATACATATATTTGTTTATTTTTGTATGACATGTATATTGGCACTTTACAAAGTTTGTCCGAAATTCGCATTGTCTTTGCATTCTTCCGGGGGAATTGTGGGTTGTTACTGTGATGTTTGTGACTGCATTGGTGTGTATGTTGTAATATGCGAGGGTGGGGGTGTTTGGTGGGTGTCCCCCTAACTTTTGCCTCCCCCCTCCCCCGTGTCGTAGGTGCTGTACTCACCGGTATCTTCTGCGCCTACGTCGCTGTTGGTCGTGAAGGAGCAGATAGACAAGGGCAGGTAGTATATGGAGTTCCGGGTCCATGGAGTCGCCGTTCCTCGTGGGATATGTTAAGGTGAGCGTTTTCCCATAGCAAAAGCTGTTTCTGCCGTGTTTTTATCCACAGTGAATCCGCCCCGGAAAAGGTGGCGGATTGGCCTGTTGTGATACTGTGGGAGGTACATTGTCTCCCACCTGTCTGTTGGCGGTGACCGCCGCGCTGTTTGTCTGTACCGCCGTGGCGGGCGAAGTGTTAAAGTGGCTGTCTTTGTTGGCGGTTTCCGCCAGGGTCATGATTCCCTTTTTTTGTCTGTCTGACTGTTTGCGGTATTACCGCATCTTTAACACCGTCCGCCAGGGTTGTAATGACCCCCATAGTTCCTTCTCGCATGTATAATGGCATCCCGGTTCTTTGACTTTAAGGCTTCAGATAAAAGATGCTTGGCCACCCGGCACTCTTTGTCGAACCACTTGCATTTAGGTGCAGAAGATTTTAATTGAGTTCTAAAAGGTTTGGTGAAAAGCTCCTTAAGTTCCGCAAAGAGAGCCGCATGGGAAGACATAATTTCTGAAGGAGATAATACAATGGAGTCCTTAAAAAGTTGGTGACAGGACACCATAGAGCCAAGCTTGTTATTCAACAGGTTGGATTCCAGAAACGAGGGCCACTTTACCGCACGCCTATTAGTGGACAGTTCCAACAAATCATTGGGATCAACCAAAACAATGGGCAGATCAAACACTGAAACTAGTGCTGTGTTATATGCAATTTGCAAAGGGGCGTGATCACTAGTACGGGAAAGACCCACCTCTACATTAGTTATAAAATGCCAAACTCGTAAATCCAAGATAACGTAATCCAAAAAACTGCTATAGTGTCCTCTGAAAAAGGTGGGCCTAGCAGGATTATCATTTGGAAATCGGCAATTTAAAAAACGGAGGCCGTATGTAAGTGCAAGGTCTATTATCTGGGACGCCCTAGGGGAAGGAATAAGTGGCATAGATTGAGATGGAAGCGGGGTAACATTCCACACTTCATCTTCAGCCTGAGTGGACTCAACAAAGGCTGAGCCAAGTTCAATTTGGACATTGAGATCACCTGCAATGATGACACGATATTTAGAATGAAATTCTGATAAAAAATTATGCAGAAGATGGATAGTATCAGACTGTTGATTAGAAGGGCCTGGTCGGTTATAGATATTAATGGATAACACAGGGGTACCAGATCTTGGCTGTATTGCTATGGCTAAAATGTCACAGGAGTCAACAGCAATTTCCTCTACCCTACCCATCTCAGACAGCTTGACCCAAGTACATAGGCCCCCGACCGCCCTTCCCCTAGGGGATTGGATTGCCTTTTTTGTAAACGAACAGTAACCTTGCCTATACACACCATCCGTTGCCCAAGTTTCCTGAAACATGCAGATGGAATAAGATTCAACATAAGCCCCCCACTCAGAGTCAAACAATTTGTTCTTGATACCTGACACGTTCCAGGACAATAAATTCCCTGAAGGAGATGGAGTGCTACAAGTAAGCGTGCCAGAATCAACGTCCGGAAGTGGATTAGGAATTGCTGTGGGAATACAGAATGAAGCACTTAAAATGGGACCGCCTAGGCTGATTAAAGATCTTTGAGGTAGCACGTGTGGAACACTGGATTTACAGGAATTAGAGGGGCGTAGTCAATCCACGTCAGATGTGTCCCCTAAAAAAACGGGGTCTCGAGTATCAGCACCTTTAGGATTGTAGACCAAAGCAGCCCCATCGACAGGGAAAGACAACAAACCAGACATAGCAACGGAAACTGGAACGTTACAAGAGTTTTTCTTGGACCTAAAAGGATGAGCGGGCAAGATCTTGTGGCCAGTAACAGGCAGACATTCTCTAAAATATATATCCAAGTCAGTTCTTAACATGTTGCGGGCTTCCATCTGCAAAAGCCGCCTAACTAGCTCAGAATTAACAAGGATAATTTTAATGGTGTCTCATCCACCGGGACAGCTACGCACACGAGAAGCAAAGACAATATCAGAATGAATAATAGAGGCACAGCCCCTGGTGTGGCGGATCCAATATGACACCTTGTTAATAAGAGAGGAAGTATCTTCTCTGGTATGAGATGTGAGAGGAGGGACATTGCACAAATAGATACAGTTTGAATTAGACACCTGAGTGGAATGGGCCACAATTTGGTCAGAGTTAGAGAAAGAAGATGTCGAATGTACTGCTGAAGTGGTCAAATGTTTCCCATGAAATGGCTTATTGGAGGGGCCCTTGTTGAGATCCCCAAGCGATGAAGAAATAACTGGCAATGCAACCGGATCCAGAGGACAGGAAGATTGTGCTGGCGCTCGAATCGAAGTACACTGAGGAGATGAGTCAGTTTTTTAAAGAAGTTTGAGAACCTCAAACAGTAGACCCTTCAACTCCCCAACTTCTCGTTTTAAACTAGAGACTATTGTTAACACATCTTCTCCTGGAGGATCACAGAAAGTGATGAGAGGTGGAGAAATCAAAGGTTGTTTATCACCCACCAAATCAGGGCGGTTCAAAATGGAAAATCGATTAGCACAAGGAATGCCACTAAGGATAGGATCAAGAAAAGTAGCATCCAAATTATCCACTAAACCAGGTGGAGATGGAGATTTAAGTAAACACAACTGTCTAGATGAGGCAGGAACTTGCGCAGAAGTTTTCAAAGACTGGGAATCGGTAGAAATGTTAGGGCCTGTTGTTAAAAACGGAAGTAGAGTCCCAGGTTTCTGTCTCTTACAGGAGTTACCCTCCTTTTCCTTAAGAATAGATTCCACTTCCTCAATTAAGTTGTCGATTTCTCTGGAGACGCAGTTTGAGTGGATTTGCGTTACTCTATTAAGTTTTGAGGTTTTAGATTTAATTACTGCAGGATCAGGACTGGTGCGCGCCTTGCTCTTCCCCATGCTTAGAAAAGGGAATAAAGGAAAGACGGAAGGCTCTCGCTACACCCCTAAAAAGCACAGGGAAAAATTAAAAACCAAGGGGTGTGGCCCAGCCCAGCCTCTTCCGGGCACTGACGGGCAAAGGACGGGCCCGCCCTTGACCCGGGCGCGTCCCGCGAAGCGGGCGCGCTGTGTAGGGTTTAAAGGGGTCTTAGCCCCGCCCCCAGGATTCCAGGCACCAGACAGCAGTCCTTCTTTGAATTTTGCAAACGCGCGACCCGCGAAGCGGGCGCGCTGTGTAGGTTTTAAAGGGGTCTTAGCCCCGCCCCCAGGATTCCAGGCACCAGTCCTTCTTTGAATTTTGCAAATGCGCACACGCTGTGTAGGTTTTAAAGGGGTCTTAGCCCCGCCCCCAGGATTCCAGGCACCAGGCAGCAGTCCTTCTTTGAATTTTGCAAACGCGTGACCCTAGATTTCACTGCACCATTTCTAGCGTCATTATTAACGCCTGCCTGAGGCAGGTATTAAGATGATGCTCCAGTTGAAAATAGTGGGCCTCCCTGTGCTTTGCTGTCTTAGCGCCATAATTTATGTTGCTAATCCAGCAAAGCACCACATTAGCGCCATAAATTATGATGCTAATTTGGACACAACCGCCATGGTGCACATGCTGTCATTACGGGGGTGCAATGGGATGCTAGAAAAGTGGTGCATCATGAATGATGCATCACTTTTCCATAAATATGTCCCATAGCATCTATGGACGTTTTGGTAAGGAACATGGATGCCGTAAAGCAGATCCATGCAAATATCAGGGGATTAGTGCTGGATGCAAGCAACCATCCTGCCCTGAAGAAATCACTCATGTGAAATATGTACTTAATGGCATTGATGAAGACAGTTTTAATGGTAAAAAATCTTAAGGAACAGCTTTACATATGCTCAAAGAGAGTGCACATGAGAAATGTCAGGACCAGGTTCAGGTCCTATTGATGGTATGAGAAATTACTAGGAGGAAAACATGTGAGTCAAACCTTTTATTAAGCAGATTACAACTGGTGACTTACACAAAGATGGTTGGTCAAATAATTACAGAAAGGCCAAAAGGGCCAACAAATAAATTTAAACTGTGCCTACCTCTATGCCTGGCTGAGCTATTAAAGAACAAACAGCATAACATCAGAAAGCTTGACTTCTAAGGACTCAGTGTTCAAGACAACACACCAGGAAACAAATTTGTCTCAGTGCCCTGCATAGATCAACTTTGTGGAATAGTGTCTGTCTCCAAGGACAACATCACCCTCTTCATTCGGACTTTGAAAGGGGCTCATCTCAGTCACTAAGACTGATGCTCACCCCATACCAAGAGAGCTGATGAGCTCATTGATAGGTCAGGGGCTGCCAAGTTCCTGAGCACTTTAGACCTGACCTCAGGCTACTGGTAGATTGCTATAACTGAAGAGGCTAAGGAGACGTCAACCTTCTCTACTCCAAAGGGTGACTTTCAGTCTAGAAGTGATGCCCTTTGGATTTACAAATTACCCTGCCACCTTCCAGAGCCTGGTAAATCGGGTAGTGTCTGTTATGGAGGCCTTCAGTGCTGCCTACTTAGATGATATAGCTGTCTTTAGTAGCAAATGAAAGGCCCACCTATTCCACCTTCAGGAAGTGCTTCAGGATCTGCAGAATGCAGGCCTGACTATCAAGGCCAGTAAGTGCCAGATAGGGCAGGGGTTGGTGGTGTACTTAAACACGCCCATCAGGTTTTCTAAGGTGCAGCACATCCAACCCAAAATAGAGACCATTCTGGCCAGGGAGCCCCCAAAAACATAAACTGAGGTCTAAGGTAGGCCCCAGGTAGCCCATAGGGCAGGGTGATGTGTAATTAAAAGGTTGGACATGTACTTTTTAGTTTTACAGGTCCTAGTAGTGAAAAAATCCCACATTTTCTTTTTTGTCACTAATATGAGGCCAACCTCTCTCATTGGATAACATTGGGGTTTCCATATTATATTTATTAAGCTGTAATTCCCAACCAAGAGGTAGTAGATATATCATATTTGGTATCTATGAACTTGTAATGATAAATCCTCTTTAATGATATAGTCGGATTTATCATTACAAGTTTGAAAATGCCACTTTTAGAAAGTTGGCATTTTCCTCCCCTTAGACCTCTGTGCCTGTAGCCTGCCTTAGGTCACATGTTTGGGTGTAACTGACAGTTGAGACTTTGTGAATTCACCCCATACAGTCACACAATAGTGGGATTAGCAGAACCTGGATGTGGCATTAAATGACTTGATAGGGGCGGAGATAAGCACAGCCCCACTTACACCTGAATTGGCTGTGCTCTACTAACACACAAAAGGCTTAAAATCCTATATGGCCATTGCAACCAGCTAGGAGCCAGGACAGGGATGTCAGGCAACTCCTGGAACTTCAAAGAACCTTTCTGGAAATATCTCCCAACTTCTAGGAGCATGGCACCAGGGTATTAAAAATAGGGCTCTCAACCCCACTCCTCAGTTCACTACTGGACCTGCGGAAGGATCTTGGAGGGCTGTCTGCTGCTGTGACCTGCTGTGCATTCTACCAGACTGCTGCTGTACCTGGAAGGACTTCTTTCCTGCCTGGAGTCTGCTTTGAACCTTCAGAGGCCAGCCCTGCTGTGGAGCCCTGCATCTACACCTGCACCCAGGACTTCAGAAGTGACACTCCAAGGGCTAGTTTAGCTGGCCTCCTGTTCAGAGCCACAGGGACATAACCGCCTCCCACCATCTTGAATCCTCACCTGGATCCAGTCCGAGTGTGTCTTGAACCCCCAAGAGGTCTCCATCCACTCCTAGACCCTTGGTTGTGGTGCGTAGGTGGCCATTTTCCAAAACTGAGAACTTGCTATTTTGAACCTTAAACTTTAAAAATTCATAACTCAGTTCTACTAATTGGATATTGATGGTTTTGGTGTCAAATAACGTTAAAAGTTACTCTATTTCTCTAAATTGGTTTAAGGTGTTTATTGTGTTGTGTTTTCACTGTATTGCTGTTGGTGTACTGCAAAAAAATACTTAACATGTTGCCTCTAAGCTTAGTTTGACTGCTTTATGAGCCAAGCTATCCAGGGTTAAGCACAGGTTAAATTAGTGACATTTTGTGGTTCACCCTTCAAAGAACTGTGGCTGTTGCTTGACCAGGGCTCATAGCCCAGTCAACCAACAACCCAATTCCTCACTCCACTCAACCTCCTCACATGGAGGTGTAAATTGTGAAGACTCAGATGCAGTACCATGCCTATCAGCTGAGACAGGAGATCCTCACAAAACTGAATCCTCAACAAAGCACAAAAGCTGAGGCTCTTGGGCTCCGAGTACCACAGTCTCCTTACCCACAGTGGTAATAACAATGGCTTGGGCCTGGTGTGTCTCGATCATTCTCAGAACTTGAGGCAGGAAAGGTAGCAATGGAAATGTGTACTGGAGTCCTTGGTTATGTTTCAGCTAGAATGCATCTCCTACAGAGTGCCTTGGAGGAAACTAGCACACAGAGTTATTGATTCTGAGCATTCTTGGCGGTGGCAAATGGAATGTCTTTTTCCACCTTGAGAATGTCTTTCTCTACCTTGGGATGAAGATGCCACTTGTGGTCTGCCAGATGACATCTGCTCAGTTCATCCACTCTGGCAACAAGAGACCCTGCCAGATGGTCAGCGATCAGAAAAATGTACTGCTGGTCCATCTACCTCCAGTGACATAGCAAATTCTGACACATTACCTATAGGCCCACTCCACCCTGTTGGATGCTTTACTACTAGTAGATGTGATGTCTTTGAGGACGTGCACCAGCCTCTCTCTGATGGATGGCAGGAAGGCTCTAAGAGCCAAATGGATTGCTTGAAGCTCTAGAAGATTGATTTGGAGCTCGCTCTCCATCGGAGACCTGTACCAGATCACCACCTAAACCCAGCAGGGATGTGTCTGTCACCACCATGAATTCTGGGCAGCAGAGGGAGTGTGGCCTGCTGCAAATCACCAGCCACCACTGCAGATCCTGCATGTCTCCTTAGAGATCTGAATGGAGTCGCAGAGATATTCTGATACTGGGTCTACTGGAATCTGACGTTTAACTGCAGTGCCTACTTGTGACACCTTGCCTGGGTGGTGAGTCAAGGAGATGTGCCATGTCCATTTGTAAGTCCATATACAATGGATCCTCAGAGTACTGAAGAGGGAGTAACTTATCCCCTTCCTAATCAGCAGTGTCTTCAAGGACATGGGATGCTATTTGTACTGGATGAAAATTAGAACCAGAAAAAGTGTGAATCCTTTATTGGCTTTGAAACAGAAGTATTAAATTGGAATCTGGCTGCATAAGCACTGGTTGTACTTCAGTAATTTCATAACTCCTGGATTAGGCCCACATTGGTTTGGGGGCAGTGATCAATTTTGGGATCGGATCATTGATCCACACTGGTAGAGGCATTGCTGAAACAGAAGGAAACAGACTTGAACGTGGTGCTGCAGTATAAGTCTGTGCCGGAATCATTAAGAGCCCGGTAGCGGATCCAACAGAGGAGAGGAAAATGGTATTGAGGGCCGATCTGCTCACACAAGTCCTACTGGAAACCCTTCTCACTGTGAAGCCCTAAGGCATATCAGAGAGAGCCAGAACTGTATCACACAATTGTAGCATGGCTTATTTAAAATCCACTATTAGCTGTGGTGTCTATGATGGCTGAGGGAACTTGGGATGCATAAGGACCAAACTGATAGACTGGTTGAGATTTTGGAGGAGTGACATCTTGATATTGACACCTTTGCACCTTCGTAGGAAGTCCCATTATGGCTTCTTGTAATTGTGTCAAGCCTGTGACTTTAATTTACCAGAAGACTTCTGTGAAGAAGTGTTTTTTCGCTGGAATGGCTAGAGACCAGAACCACAACCAAGCTAGCAACCTGGAGTAGACCAGGTGCTTCCTTTTTGACCTCTTCTTGTGTTCAACAATGTGGAGCTTTGCTCCTCATCCCTAATCAGACCGCAGTATATGAGGGCACACTTGACACATGATTTAAAGGTCATGCGCGGAGCCCAAAAACCTTATTTAGTAGTCTCCAGTCTGAGATTATCTTTTTCCAAATTATTTTTGCCCTTTTCTGCTCTTTGTCTTTTGCCTGCTTGTGTTTTGCCCCACACAGATATTTCCCTGATTTGGTTAGTTGTAGGGTTTCTCTGTGCCCAGCCTAAGTTATGACTCTGCTAAATTGAATTGAATGATGATTGCTAACCTTGAGCAACGCTTAGTTTCTGTATCTCCGATATTCCTTTTAATGATTTGCAATGTTCTTCTTGAATGTTTAGTTTTGTTAATGTTAGTCCGCCTGAATTTATTTTGTCGTCTTGGGCAACCCTTGGTGATTATCATTTGGTTTTGCGAATAGTCTACATGACTTTGAGCCTATGTTTGTCCCTTAACTTTATTTCCAACTGGAGTTTTCCTTCCACAGCTACATTGGTCATGGTGTTTAAATTTATTGGGTTTGCATTGAAATTGTGTTAGTGGTTCTACCAGACTACTTACTGGGTCCAAAGATCAATCCACCTCGAAGAGTATTGATTCCTGTGAAGGGTGAAAATGCTTCAGCAATGGTAATTCATCAACACAAAATAAGATGTCACTGATACTTAAGCTGCACCGACTACATGAATTGGCGAGGTTTGACTTGGTTGGGAAACATCTAAGTGTACTTATCACATAGGTAGTTTTACGTAAGCGAGCCTCATGTAGGGATCCAGGCTTATACCAGACCCTAGAGCAGGTGTTATTCCCCCAGGAGATGTGATCTTTTATGCTCATAAGCCTGTCTTGGTCAGAACACCAGAGTGTCTCTGCACCTGATTACAGCCAATCTGCTCCCAAAGATGGAAGGTAACCACTCATTCAAAATAGACTATTATTGGATACGGCTAGGGCAAAACGAATATTTTACGATTGGCATCATAACCCAGCCAAATGTTATCATATGTTCAATAGTGTAATCCCTAAGTAGGGGAGGAGCTATGGGAAAAATTGTGATATCTTGTATATTGGGTGGGTCTGTCCTAAAATTGCTTCATCCTGGAAAGAAGGCTTAGCTGCCATTAAAGAAATACTCAAATTCCATATACCAAAGGGCAAGGGCTTATAAGAACAAGGGTATTTCTGGGGCTGCACACAGCCTAATCAGAGAGATAGCTCGGTCTCTATTATGGTAGTGCCATGAGGCAGTCAAGCTGGCCATTGCAAGTCCTTTGAAAAAAGGCAGCCCATTTTTGTGCCACTTCACACTTCATCGCCTTAAAATCCCTGTGCGTGACACCTGCCACTGTGCTGTTCCTAAATACCTCCCAGGCTGTAACATTAGGCAAACTCAGCATGTCAAGCCTGCATTTAAAGTCACAGGCTGAGATTATTTCAAACGATATACTCATAATTTTGTTGTTATTCTCAGTGCGATGCCCTAAATGAGACAGGCATGCCCAGCCATTGGTCCCGTTTCGTGTCCTAGGACTCAAGCTGCATTCTATTCACAAGACCCAATTAGGCCGACACGGGCAGGTGGCTGCTTGTGTTTTCTCTCAGAGTTTTCTCCCATTGCAGTTCAGGCTAGAGTGTTCCTATTGTAGCAGGATCAAGACTGATTTGCATATAACTGGCTTCTGTTTGAGGTGGCATATTGGGAAATAAAATGATAAGCTGTATTGCAGCCCACAGTCATTACCAGTGGCTGAGATTATTCAGTCACTCCACCCATCACTTTTTTGTTATCCTTTCAGCGATGTCCAAAGTGTGATGGATGTGTCCAGATGTGGGTGTCCTAATTATTGTGTCATAGGAATTAAGCTACACCTTACTGACAAAGCCCAAGCAAGCTGAAACCAGTCTGGGGACACTTGCATTCCCGGCCAGAGGAGAAATGGCCTGATAATGCAGCTGGATTGTTACTACTGCAGCAGGAAGGAGGATGGTTTGATTATGGTTGAGATTAATTCAAGCAATTCACCCATCCCTAATTCAAATAAGAAAATAAGAAATAAGAAAAGGGTGGATGAGGGGTTGCTCAATATGTTGCAAAATGTTGCATGCCAGAGAAAATGGGTCAGTTGGACCCTGTTCCAAACTGGGAACACGGTACAGGGACTACAGAGGAGAGACTGCTGCCCCCACAGGGTGTGCGGGTGGGTCACTTGACACACTGAGCCCTGATTTCAAATAGGCACAGCAGCGGGTGCGAGCTAATATGGCCCTAATTGTTCTAAGGTTTTGGGTGAAACCTCCTTCCCATCCCAATTATTTTCAACAACTCCCAAGGTCTGAAAAAATTAGGAGGCATGTGTAGAAATACATTGAACCTTGGGATCAGAGGATGTAACAACTCCCCCTCCCCGTCACTACTACTGTGCTCAAGTCTGCAAACTTTGGAAGAAATTGCAAAAAACATACACCAGCCAATGCGTCTGTCTTGCATTTTAAAATGTAAGCCAGACCTATTACCTTTGTCTCTGTTACAGACTGGTGCAACTCGGAGGCTGCAGGGGACAAAGGTTTCACAGAAAGGCTGCAAGGGGATGAAAGGGCAGGGTACGGCTGCAGTGGCAGGGCGGATCAGGACTGCGCACAGCCCAGGAAAACAAACACAACAAGCATTTGCAATGCAACGGGTCTCGCGTTTGCTTATGTTAGAGCTGATCGCGTTGTAAACTCCTAACCCGACTTTTCATCTATCGGCAAAAGTGCTTTTATGTACGTAACCCGAAAAAGTGAAATTAACTGTGTAAAGCGCTCGACTTCCGCCAAGCGAAATCGCGCTAAGAAAATAGAGAAAAAGTAGTCCACGATCCGACAGAAAACAGCGAGCCTCGCATGTTTTCTCTACTTGGTCGCTGCGCTCGAGGAGGGCTAACCACCGGAAAAGGCATGACTTGTGCATGCCTTCCACTAATGAAAGCAAGCAGATTTTACTAGGCAAGCCCACGAACCAATCAAACTCACTGACGTGAAGTCGACAGGGCTCCGAGCCCTTTTCTAATAACTAAAGCGTCTTGCTGCGATACGCATGCGCGAGCGCATGCAACGCAGACTCGACCCTAAAAAGGGCATGCAGGGAATGCAAGAAAAACACAGAAAGCATGCAGGAGGAGGATGTCTGGAGTGCACAAAGAGTGCCTGCAGGGGCCAGGGAAGGAAAGAAAGGAGTGAGGGGATACATGTAACTGCTTCAGGGGGAGCACATAGTAAGCCTACATGGCACGTCGACACACAGCAGCTAAAGGGGTTGGGGGAGAGTGAGGGTCTACAGAGGTTTGGTCTAGGGGCACACAAGAGGAACTGCAGGGCATATAGGGGGATACAATTGTCCAACAGTGGCGGGGTGGAGCCACAACCAGCCTTCAGCCCAAAATCACATATGACTGCAGAAACACCATTATTTATGTGCAAACAAACCACTATTTGACAACACACACAAACACAGCTGTGTTTGCACGCCCACACCCAGCAACATATGTCTATGTAACTAACATCAAATGGCCACACTGCCACAAAGCTATTGTCATAGCCTGTCACAGGTGCTCACCTTTTCTCCCAATCACCTCTGGTCTTTGCATTTTTAGCTGTCCCTTCCACCCTTTTTGCACAGGGCGTTGCTACTCAGAATGGCATCTGTGGTGCTTGACACGAGTCCAAGAGTCATGCTGCCCTGGCCCTGATTCTGGCTGTTATTTGTTAATTCCCTCCGCCCCCAATCGCCAGCAATAATGAGTTGCAGCCACAGTGGGATTCGAGGAGCTAAAGTAAAAAAAAAAAACACACTAAAGGGCCAGATGTAGTAAGCTGTTTGCATGGTGCAAAATGCGAAAATCGCAGTTTGCGCCATGCAAAAAGCCTTCTGCGATGCACATTCACAATTTGCGAGTCGGTACCGACTCGCGAATTGTGAATGCGACTCGCAAATAGGAAGGGGTGTTCCCTTCCTATTTGCGACTCGCATCGCAATGCAGAATTGCTTTGTGACCGCAAATGCGGTCGCAAACCAATTCGCAGTTACCACCAGTGTCACACTGGTGGTAACTCATTCGCAAAAGGGAAGGGGTCCCCATGGGACCCCTTCCTCTTTGTGAATGTTGCCCAAAAGGTTTTTTCAGAGCAGGCAGTGGTCCAATGGACCACTGCCTACTCTGAAAAAACGAAACCAAATGGTTTCGTTATTTTTTTTTATTTTACAACTCGTTTTCCTTTAAGGAAAACGGGCTGCAAAATAAATTTAAAAAACTGCTTTATTTAAAAAGCAGTCACAGACATGGAGGTCTGCTGACTTCAGCAGACCACCATCCCTGTGAGTGCAGGGACTCGCTATGGGGTCGCAAAATGAGGTGGGTCTTTGCGACCCCATAGCGAGTCGCAGACGGTGTCTGAGACACCGTTCTGCATCCGCATTTGCGATTCGGAAATTGCGAATCGCACAGACTCGCAATTTCCAAATCGCAAATGCGGAAGTTGCTACATCTGGCCCTAAGTGCTTTGCGTTCCACTCTGTTGATGAGAGGAAAACTGTGTTTGTACGCTGCTTGGGCTCAACTCTTCAACGGCATACCTTGCTCTCTAGTCTACATTATTACCATGCCAGATGTTGAAAACATCTCCTCAGACGTTTGCTGTTTTGAAATGCTTACTGAAGTTCCTGCCTAGCATCACCTTAAAAAGCTTTACTTGCAACCATGGAAATGTTCAGCCTTCCCAGCACTGCCTTCAGAGGCATCAGGTTAATGAAAGCTGAGGAGAGTTACATTGTACTTGTTTGGATTGCGGGACTCCTGTGAAGCACCTATACTGCCCCCTTCGGGCCTTCACCTGCATACTCTGTTTATATGCCTACTCAAAGTTGTGCTGTATCCACTGTCTCATGCGGCTTCCATAGTGTTATGAGCAGATCCTGTGTGAACGTTTGTTTCTGATCAGTGTCTTAAGCTTTGGAGCATTAAACCTCTGTAGGACATTGGAATAAGATCATTCTCATGGCAATGCTTCTGGCTCTAAAAAGAAGAAGGTACTCTGCCATTCATATATAGAATGTTTACCATAATGCATCAGTTACTAGAATAAATCTTGAGTATGTCTAATTTCCTGTAGAAAGTTTTGACTCTTTAAAAAGCTATGTAAATTGAAACACTGTATGCATTTTATGTTGCTGTAAGAGCCGGGAGTGACAGTAACATTCAGTTCTGTTTAGTATACAAAAAAACTTTCATTCGTGAGAAACTGAAAAAAACTCTGAGACAACCTCCAGCTGATGAACTGAGCTGTCTGATCACAAATCAAAGATGTCCCTTGTGTGCCTTCACTCATAGTTTTAACCTGTTCCCCCGTCTTCGCTGTCAGAGCCAAGCTTAGCCTTGCACATATTTGCCACAGTTGATGGGGCAGGAGACTAATGGTTCCACGTCATTCCCGCAGAAATATTCCGATCTGCAGGTCAGTGGTGAGCTGAAGCTGACACCTGCACCTATAGTCTCGCAATGCTCGGCCATCACACCTACCTTCATGCATCCAGACACACAGAATAGTACACACTCACAACCACACTATAGCAACAAGTACGCCATCATGTGGCAACAGAACACACATTATACACTCACAGAGCCACCATTATACGCCAATGCAACTAGCACCATACATCCATACAGAGATCGTCATACAAGCACTTATCTACCAGCATGTATCATAACCACCACCTTTACATACTAATACACCAATCACAATGCACCCGCACAGCCACCGTTTTACAATACTAAACACCATTGCTTCATAAACACTATAAGAGCAACAGAGAATCTTTTAAACACTTTCAAACACATGTTGTAAGGAGAAGTAACTGGGCTGGAGTTAAGGTTGACTTAGTATGTTGTAGTTGATTCACGAGGCAAATATGGAAAGAAACGATCTCATCCCAAACTCTCCCTGTCCAATCCCTATTGAATTCTCGTTCCCAAGTGCCACTTCAACACAAATCATCTCATGAGTTAGCAAATGCATGACCCTCAGCGGGTGTATGATGCCACCCACACTATACCTCCTCCATCTGCTTTCTAACCAGATGAACACTGAACGCCTCACAGTTGATCTTTTCTTTGAGGAGCATGTGCCATTAGGAAGAGACCAAATAGCTGGAGCTAGGGATTGCTTTTAGCACTTCTCAAAAGTCATGAGAGCTCTGGTCACCGTTTTTTGTACCTCTGCATGTAGAGCCCAGTGACTCCACGGCAAACACCAAAGCAGTTCTGCTTCTGAGAAATGAAATTCCAACTGGACCCCCTTGAATGGCAACATTTTCCCAAAAAGAGGAATAAACGGGGAGAGGTACCTGGGCAGACCCTGTCTAGTCCCTGCATCATCTTATATTCACAACGTGGCTCCAATGACTAGCAATACGTTCCTAATAACACATCTCTAGGACTTTGGACTTCATTAAACTACGCAAAAGGCAGGCCAGTAAGACTGTGGTCTTCAAAAAACTACAATTTATCGATGGCCTTGTGAAGAGATGCGTTCGGTCCATCAAATCCGCCCAGACTTCTTTGCTTTACTGCCTGGTATTTGACCTTTTAACTGTGGGTGACGCTCACAACCTGTGGCTCACCCATGATAAACTCACAGTAAATGGACTGTGCATGTTTCCCGTCATTGTCCCCCTTTTAAGATAAGGCCACTGTGATGCAGCAAGAGTAAGGGACACTTGGCTGGTTACACGTGAATACATGTGCACATGTGTGAGGGCTGCGCATAACAGACTCCTGTCATATGCAGCCCAGTAACTGTGCAGAGGTAGCCTGGTGCAGAGGGAACACTGGAGGATTGGATTTTGACCTGAGGCTCATGATGTTAGTTTCTACTTATATGGAAGGTCAGTGTGGTTTACTGTCTTGTCTACAGTGGCACTCCATTATACACCTATGAGAAAGGCTGCTTTAGAGCGCCCACAGAGACCAGTGACATGTCAAACTGTGGTGGATACTGTACGCCAACTCAAAATATGAGTGTTCCAAAAAGAAATCTGTACAGCTTGTGTGTCATCCAGGATAGTTATATTTCTCTGGCTGAGCTCAGGATCAGAGCCCAGGCCTTTTGTCACCCTGCTGTGCCAGGTTAATTACATTTCTCACCAGCAGCAGAAACAAAGACCTCCCCACACAAAGAGAGCATTTAACACTGCTCCACTTAGCTCCTCGGGAGGAAAGTGTTAGGGATGAAGGATTTGCATCAGTCAATCAAGTGTCACACTGTATCAGGGATGGGAAAGCCCAAGCCCACCGAACAAAGGAGGGAGCCCAGACTGCTGGAACCAACACAGGAGGGGGTGCCCTTTGAAGATTTGTTGGGGAAGGCCCTGGCAGTGATGTCAGAAAGGGTTGGCGCTGAGGCCCCCAAAGCAGATGTGATTAGGGATTCCTGGGTAATGCCATTTTGAAGTGTCCCAGTAGGCTGTGAAGGAAGGTTGGGACAGGGACAGAGAGGTGATGTCAGAGAGGATAGGCCAGAGGGGCCTCGCTTCCAGAAATTTCTGCCCTCACTTAAAAGGTCTTGTGCAAGGGGTAGAGCTCTCTCTTGGTTGTGATTTTTTGCTGGACACTGGGACTAGAGGCTGCAACCATGGGCAACTGGAAGGAAGAATCTCCTGATGTCCATCAGGACTAAGGACTCTGCCTGCATCTGCCCCTACGACCAGTGAGGCTCTCCCCAGAACCAGGGAAGCTGGTCCCCTTATGCCCCCTAAGGACTAGTTGGGGGAAAGATTGGGCTTCTGCATCAAGGAGGAGAGAAGCTTTAGTGGAAACACTGGAGAAAGGCTGGAGCTGGGAGACACTGAAGCCACCTCCCTATAACGTTTGTAGCCTTAGAGGCCAGGAGACCTGTGGAAGGTGCTCTAGGTGGCTAGGACTGAGCACCAGGAGCAAAATAACAGAAGATGGAGTAAAACAGGGCAACGAGGCCTGAGATATCTGCTGGCGAAGAATTTGACCTTTGAGCCCCTCGAAGCAATCAGAGTGCATGGAGCACCGCTGCTGGCAGACAACCCCCCTTTCCCTCCCCGCCAGGGTGGGCCAGGGCCATGGTCGCCATAAGGAATTCTTTTACATTTTAGCCCTGGGAGTGGGGGGTGCATGGAGCCCACTCCCCAGAGATCCTGAAGGCCCTGGCATCCCATCTCCCAGGCTGAACTACACACCGGGGGCAGGGCCCCATCTCCTACCCCTGCTGCCAGAGGAAACCGGAGGCTCACCGAGGTGACCCCCTTGAATGGAGGTGGATGGCCCAGGACCACATTCCTTGGCCCTGGCTCCAGGCAGGTGTAGGGGAAGCACTGCCTCACACCCCCCGGTAGGGGCAGGTCTGTCCTGCTGCATGTGCCGAGAGGGCGGCTGCCATGGTGAGCTGCATCCTGCACCCAGCCCACATGAGCAGGCAGGGCAAAAGAGACCTGCCGGCAGCAGCCTGGAGGAGTGTTGCCTGCTTAGGAATCTGGCGGGGCAGCAAGGGGTATGCTCCCTCGGCTGGCCCAAAAGTCTGGGGGCGCACAGCAAGGAACAAAGGACGCAGCCCCTCATCATATATGCAGGCTTTTGGGGGAACACCCATAATGCCCTGAAAGACCTGTATTGGACAAAAACATTTTCTGCAGCTGTGGTGGCCCCATGGCAAAAGGTCACCACCAGGGATATAAAAAGAGCAGGGGAGCTGCATAGCTCTCACAGCTCCCCTCAGAGGCCCAAGGTATTGTTTAAAAAATGTACTGACTCTAAGTTGGAAGGGTCACAGAAAAGATGATTACCCCAGGCTTTACCAGCACTTGCAAACACTCCCCAGGCTGGAGAATGTGCTCTACAGCTGGGAGTGCCAAGTTTATGTCTGCAGTTATTGTGGCCTGCAGGTGTCTAAAGCGATGCCTTCAAGGGGTAAAGTTTATGGTTTCATGTTTTGTGATCACAATGTGATGCTCCCTATGGGCTGTTTTTATAATTGTGTTTTCAATGGGTGAAAGCATATCTAAAACACAGAGTTATGGGAAGTTCATTTTGTAAAAGCTGTATCGAAATAATAATGTTGACAGTGATTACTGATCAAAATGTATCTGCTTTATTAACATTCATAGGTACATTTACATGTGGCTATTGTTGATTATTGTATTTATTCCTTAAGTGATGGTATTTGAGGTGTGGTTTGTTGATCTTGACCCCTTTAGGGGGTCAGAGGTGAATATACGTTTCCTCACAAGCTTCTATTGAGTACTACAGCAAAAGTGTAATTCAGATGCCTGAGTGCTATGGATGCAGGTGAGGAAATTCCAACCCACCTTGTCTGCGGTTACAAATACTTTGACTGCTACTTATTGCACCTTTCTTTATCTTTTAAGGCATGGTCATCAGAAACGTCCTCCATGGTGTTTTAAATGTAGCTTCCCCAGAGGGACAGGGTGTGTCTCGAAGATATTCAATGTTTTAGGTAGTATCACAATTTTTAATGCAGCAGTTATTCCTCCCATGATAACATATAGGATCACCAGATCAATAAACTCATTTTGGGGGACTGTAAGGGGTTGGAGACGTTTGTCCAAACTCAGTCCTGCCACGCCTGGTTAAGCCATGTCCACATGTCTAACAACTTTGTTCAGTAGAATGGAGTGCAGTTTTTCAGTTCTTAAGCTCACTTTGTGCATCTGTAAGAAGCAAGCCCTCTAATTTCTTAAAGCTAAAAATGTAAAGCTGGCAATGGAATAAAATAAATTCCAGCTCGGACAGCACAGCAGTGATCAAGGGAAGATGAATTAATGAAACTAGAATATCATGACCATATGTTCTGAGTTGGAACATTTCACAAGCTACCCTTATCCAGTCATTTCAGAGTTATCCAGAATTCCATAAATCAGGAGTGCTAAGAGTCTGAAAAGGAGTTGGAAAAGAGGGTGGTCCTGCCCGGTTCTCATCTGAATCTGCACCATACCGAAAGGAATATATTGATCACTTCTCTTGCCCTAGGATGTTGATAGCTGGTGAAAACCTAATTAACTAAATCCACCCTAAACACATTTGTCTTAAGGGTATCCTTCAGGAATGCAATGTACACTCTGTCAAACTCCTTTTCAGCACCCCACAAGCACAGGAACTCTAACCTCTCTTCTCAACTGTCTATGAGGTGAAAATTCTTTCTAATATTGTTCTCCCTAGTCCTCTTCGGACTAACACCTATTTCGTCAGCACGGACCAGAAAAGGAACAAATTATCAAGTTGTGCTTGCCAAGACTTTGGTAAGATCTTTTTGTACAAATTAAGAAGCAACAAAGGCCTAAAGGAGGAGCAAGGACAGGGCCCATTTCTGATTTGAGAACAAGAAATTGTGTTGACTGTTCCATCAAACAGGTAATCCTCCAACAACTCAGCAAACCAGTTTATTATACAAACGAGGATTTGCTGAATCTGCTAAGGAAAGGTCCTGTAGAATAAGACAGAGAACCCATCAGGTCTCCTGGCTTTACCACTCATGAGGCTATGGATTGCCCTAAAGACCTCCTCCTTGTGGAGCCAGCATAAAGATTTGTAAAACTCGTGGAAGCATCATAACTTTGTAATCTCTATATTATGGCAACTTTCCCTCCCAACCCTCACTTCAGCCATAAACTTTGGGATGGATGACCCCCCAGTTACTAGCCAAGAGCCTTCCTACTTTGTTCGCTCCCTTCATATTTCATTCCCGTAGGAACAAGGAAATAGTTTCCCTATTGTGTTCCAGGGTCCTGATTTGGAGCGTCAGCACCAGTAAGTGTGATTGCTTGTGTCTAAACCCTACCCCTGCCAATTCTGTCCTGTGCATCTTGGGAGAAGAGGAAAGGAAACCTGACTCATGAAAGTAAATGAAAGCATAAGAGAGGTGGCCTAGTGTCCTTCCACTGCCCACCTCTCAATCATCACTGGCTCTGTGGGTAAAGGTGTTCATCCACATGTATCCCCCACAATCCCACACTGTAGTAAAATTCCAGTAACAAAGAAAATAATAGTAGATTTGGAAACAAACTAAGAACCTGTCCATCCTCCTGGAAAAAATGGTCAATCAACCAACACCACAGCTTGCGAGTCAGATATCAAGATAAAATTCTACAGAACAATAAGCATGCATGTCCTTCATTTAAAAAATCTTGTTCATCACGCCTTGGAAGCCTTGAGAGGTATACACCCTCAGGCCATCTAAAACAGTAAACCAATATATTTAAATAGCATATTACTCTAACCTGAGTCCCCCTTTTGAAACAGCTACATTGAGGATGCCAATGAAATAGTTCTAGTTAACAAAGATGCAGTTATCTCCACATCAAGAAGAGATCAGGTGAGTGTTGTATCCCGTTATCAATTTTCCAGGTCCACTGCAACATCCTTACACACTCTGCAAAGAACATCACCCTTGCCTTCCAGCATCACTGCTTTTGGGGTGTGTTTGATAGACCGGAGACCTTCTGTAATCTATGGATCCTATAGTCTACTCTTCCAAGTGTGGAGCTTGTTGCCTTCAGTCAATAAACAGGATGTTGTATGTCTCTGATAATGATTGATTGGAGCTTCTCTTGCAATTTCATTGGCAAATGATGGGAATGGGTGGGTCCACAGGCAGGTAGTAACAATCAAGTTTGAAAGTCAGAAGAAAGTTAGTTACTTACCTGCAACTGTAGTTCTCCAGTATTGGAATCTTTCGTAGATTCACATGCTCAAATAATTTCCCATCGTTGAGATGGGAGCCTCCGGTACAATTGCACAAGTAGTGTTGAAATGTATTAACACAAGGGCCCTAGGCCTCTTCAATATAATAGTCTATCATAGTCATTTTAGGAAAAAGGACAAAAGTTGAGCATCCACCAATCAGAAGACACCACCCTCTAGAATCCTCCTGAGAGAAGCTCCAGCACCTCAGATTTTCCAAGCACAAGTGCATTAAGGATAGGAACAGAAAGAGATAGAGAGAGAGAGAGAGAGAGAGAGCGAGAGAGAGAGAGAAAGGTGAAAGTGAGCTTCTCCGGGGAGGCGGGTGGGTCACATGTGAATCTATGAAAGATTCCAATACTGGAGAACTACAGTTACAGGTAAGTAAAGAATTTTCTTACTCCAGTATTGGAACTTTCATAGATTCACATGCTTGAATCAGAGTAGCAAGCAGTACTTATGCACATTGGAACATTGTAGCCATGTATGTCACAAAACACCTGCGTATATAATACATATATATATATTTATGAAGCAATACTTTAAACAAAATACCGTCTGTTAACCCCATCTTTACTTCTCTCCCTTTTCTCTTTTTTTTTTTTTAACATGAAAAGCATTGGGGCCCATATTTATACTTTTTGACGCAAAACTGCGCTAACGCAGTTTTGCGTCAAAAAAATTAGCGCCGGCTAACGCCATTCTGAAGCGCCATGCGGGCGCCGTATTTATTCAATGACGTTAGCCGGCGTTAGCCGCCGGCGCCGTCTGGTGTGCGTTAAAAAAAACGACGTACACCAGGCAGCGCCGGCGTAGGGGAAAATGGAGCTTGGGTGTCAAGAAATGGGGCAAGTCAGGTTGAGGCAATTTTTTCGCCTCAACCCGATTTGCGCCATTTTTTTGACTCCCAACCCCCATAGAAATGACTCCTGTCTTAGCAAAGACAGGAGTCATGACCCCTTGCCCAATGGCCATGCCCAGGGGACTTATGTCCCCTGGGCATGGTCATTGGGCAAGGTGGCTTGTAGGGGGGCACAAATCAGGCCCCCCTATGCCGCAAAAAAAAATGAAAAAAAACACTTACCTGAACTTACCTTAATGTCCCTGGGATGGGTCCCTCCATCCTTGGGTGTCCTCCTGGGGTGGGCAAGGGTGACAGGGGGTGTCCCTGGGGGCATGGGAGGGCACCTCTGGGCTCCTTCAGAGCCCACAGGTCCCTTAACTCCTGCCTTTTGCAGGCGCTAAAAAAGGGCACAAAAGCGGCCGTACGTAATTTTTTTTGACCCGCCCACTCCCGGGCGTGATTTTTGCCCGGGAGTATAAATCCGACGCACATGCCTCGGAGTCAATTTTTTAGACGGGAACACCTACCTTGCATATAATTAACACAAAGTAGGTGTCCACGCTAAAAAATGACGCTAACTCCAGGGACTTTGGCGCTAGACGCGTCTAACGCCAAAGTATAAATATGGAGTTAGTTTTGCGTCGAAATTGCGTTAAAAAAACGACGCAATTCCGGCGCAAACGGAGTATAAATATGCCCCTGGATTCGTATTCGAAAGTAACAGACATAAACAATGTGCATACCTGATCTAGGATGGAAGGATGAAAGAGATGGCTCACCTTCACCTGAAGAGGTTCCTGAGGACTGCCTGACCCACTGCTACCTCTCCCTCAGATAGTGCTTCCAAGCAGTAATGCCTTATAAATGTATGGCTGCTTTTCCATGTCACTGCTCTGCAAAGGTCTTGCAGGGGAACCCCCGCAAACAGCACTGCTGAGGAAGAAACCTCCTGCGTAGAGTGAGCACGGACCGATGAATGCAGTGGTTTGCCTGCTGCTTGATGGCAGAATCGAAAGGCTCAGGAGATCCATCTGGCTATACTCTGCTTGGAGAGCAGTTGACCTCGTCTGGGTGCACTGTAAGCTACGAACAATTGATTGGAGCGGCGGAAGGACTTGGGGCCAGATGTAGGTACAAAAAAATTAGCGACTCGCAATTTGCGAGCATGTGCGACTCGCAATATGCGTGTCGCTAACAGGAATGCAGGTACAATTTGCGGGGACAAATTGCGACTTGCACCCGGAGTCGCACCGCAGATAGCGAGTCCGCTGTTTGCGAGGTCGCTTTTTGCGACCGTGCAAAAAACGGACTCGCAATTTGAGAGTGGGTGTCGCAAATTGCGATTTTAATGAAAATTGGTTGCAGGTGCTGCAGAACACTCCAGAAACCACTCCAGAACACTCTGGAAACACTTCCTGGCACATGATGATGACATCACAGCCAGGAAGTTTACAAATACACCTGGGAGGAGGGAGGACCACACCCTTTTTAACTGCTGCACAGCTAACAGAGCAACAGCAACCATGGCTGACACTCCCAGAAAGAGGAAATTGAAATTTGCTGAGAAGGAGCTGTAGGTGCTCACAGAGGAATGCTGTCAGCACCATGATGAACTATTTGGGAAGGCAGCCCTCAATGTGCCAGACTCTACAAAAAAAATAATTTGGCAGGAAATTCAGGAAAAGGTGAACTCCCTGGGGGTCAGCCAAAGGAGTGTTGAGGAGATAAAGAAGAGGTGGTATGACCTCCGCTCCCGGACCAAGGAGAGGGTGGCAGAAAGGCTCCGGGAGATGAGAGGCACAGGAGGGGGAGCATCATCCATACCACAACCAACACCCCTGGAGGAAAGGGTGGAGGAGACCCTGGAGCAGGAGGCTGTAACAGGATTCGGAGATCTGGACACCTCTGAGCCCGGAACATCAACCAGTGAGTACCATGTGATATGCCTGTACCCCCATCAATGCCATACCCCCACCCACCATGTACACAGGGGCATGCACAACCAAGATAGCTCCATTTCAGAGTTGCAGATACCATCATGATGCATTATGGGCAATGTAGTCAAGTAGGCAGTTAATAGGCAAATGTTTATTAGGAAGTGTGCAACAGATAATAGACACTGACAGTGTTTTCCCCATGTCCCTCAGGTGTCCCACAAGACCCCACCACCAGCCACAGCAGCCAGGTGTCAACAGTCAGCCAGCCCCATGAGGAAACTACAGGAGCAGCCACCACTCCCACCTGCATCACCAACACCATCCCCTCAATGACAACACCCGCTGCAACAGTGGTTTCGAAGGCAGCACCAGCAACAGGCAAGAGTGCCACAGCACATCTCACAGGGCATCCACCGCTGCGCAGGCGACGCAGGATGAGGAGAGCAGGGCTGCAGGCAGAGTCAGGGCGTCCGTCCACCACACTGACAGAGGCACAACTGCTACGTGGTCAGCGCCTGCAAAATCAAATGTTAGGGCGGATTAGTGGGGTTCTGCACCGCTTCGTAAGGAGCAATGAAAACAGCATGCAGCAGCTCCATGCACAACTGGACATAATAGGCAACAACACTGGTGACCTAGCCCTGTCCATGCGTGAACTGGTGGCTGGACTCCTAACACAGAGCGAGGGTGCGAGGCGCAGGGACCGCCAGCTGCTCCAAAGGCTGGACAGGATGTCCTCCTCTATTTGCAGACTGGCAGTGAACACTACTGGGCTGTCAAGAAGAACAGTCGGCCTCCAGGTGGAAATGGGCCACTTTGCAGGTGATGTGGCAAGGGGCCTGGCCCGGATCACACATGTGATCGACCTCATGGAGGCACGGCAGGTGTCCAGTGGTACAGGGGAAACCCTACAAGATAGCGAAGAGGGCTCCACTGTGAGCAGTGTCTCTGCTGGTGACACCAGGGTGCTCCGGAGCGGGAGTACGAGGCAGAGCACTGCAGACCAACCTGGGACCAGCCAGGCTGGCAGAGGCCGCCGTAGGCAATAAACTAAACACTGTCCCTGATGTTGGGGCACATGATGGCAATGTGCCCCATGCCAGGTTGGCTTTATGAAGTCCCTGAACAGTTTTTCATTGTAAATAGTTTGAATTCTGCACATATTAAATAATTTTTTTGTTCCATTTAACAAATGGAGTGTTTGGTCAATAGGTGAGTATGGTAGACGTTGGCACGTACCTTCCAAAGTATTGTGTTGCGATGTGTTCCCGTCTCAGTCTGCCTTGATGTGCAATGCTTCGATCCCCATGATGGCGATGTGGTTGCTCTTGCTCTTCATCCTCAGAATCTGGGTCTGCAGAGGTGAGAGGTAGCCCACGTCGGGTGGCAATGTTGTGCAGGATAGCGCATGCAACAACTATTTTGAATGCCGTTATGGGGGTATACTGGAGGGCACCTCCACTTCGGTGGAGGCATCTGAACCGTGCTTTCAGCAATCCAAAGGTACGTTCAATCAGGTTCCTGGTCCTCTTATGTGCACTGTTGTATCGCCTCTCACATTCATTGCTGGGTGTTAAGTACGGAGTCATTATCCATGGCCGTAGTGCATATGCACTGTCACCTGTTGGGCACAAAAACGTACACTGTTAGAAAGTCCTGGTTGGTGTGCACATTGATCTGTGTGTATGTCTACATGGTGTATGCAGCTCTACCTAGGAGGTATCCGTCTCCAAACTCCCCATGTTCCAGGCGTTGGTGTATCCCACTGTGCCTAAAAATGTAGGAGTCATGAGTACTGCCTGGAAATTTAGCTATAATGTCAGTGATGACATAATGGGCGTCACAAACAACCTGAATATTGAGTGAGTGGGTACACTTTCTATTGCCGAACAGATATTCCAGGTTTGCAGGAGGGCATATTTGAATATGTGTCCCATCTACACACACTATGACATGGGGAAAGTTGGCACTCCGGTAAAAGTCCAGCTTGGTGCTGTTAATTTCTGCATCATTCCTGGGTAAGTATATGTATTGGGACATGTGTGTGAGTATGGCATCTAGGAATGCCCTGAGGAACCTTGATAGTGCACTTTGGGATACCCCACCTGCCACAGCAATGACCCCCTGATAGCTCCCCGAGGCCAAGAGGTGCAGTGAGCATAGCACTTGCACATGCGTAGGGATGGCGCAGCGTCTGGCGTTCTAGCTGTGGTTTGAGTAATTCAATTAAATCTAGTATAGCTGCGCTGCTAAGTCTGTATTTATCGTAGATTTCTTCCTCAGTTTGCTGGAAAAGAGTCTGCCTTGTTCTGTAAATCTTCTCCTGTCTCTGGCTCCTCCTCCTCCTCTGCTGGGCTGCGTGGGCTCTCCTCCTCACTGCTATCAGGTATATCTCCGCCATCTTGAGTAACCCAGATGCCTTCTGGGTCTCCTTTTATACTTTGGTAATGATTACCACCTGCTCTGAGTTAGTGATAAATTGGACATGCAAACTGGGCTTTTTGCGACTAGTCGCAATTTGTGAGTTGCTATTGCATATGGTTTGCGACTCGCAAATTGCGACTTCCTATTTGCGGATCGCAAAATGGGGTCGCACATTTTGCGAGTCGGTAACGGTTCGCATCGCTTTTTGCGAGTCAGAAATGGGATTATTGCATCCCATTTCCGATTTTGCGGAGTCGCAAATAGCGATTCGGGCCAATTGCGACTCGCAAAAGTTTGCTACATCTGGCCCTTAGTTCTGTCCAGGTAGAATTTAACACATCTCTTAATCTCTAAGGAGTGTAATGCTCTTTCCGCCTGAGTAGATGGATGTGGAAAAAAGGTTTTGAAAACTAAGGGCTCATTCATGTGGAAATCCGAAGGGACCTTCGGGATGAAATGAGGGTTCGTGCGTAGCAGTAGTTTGTCTTGTATGATCTGCAAGAATGGCTCCTGTATAGAGAGGTCCTGTATCTCACTGACCCGTCTGGCTGGTGTGAGAGCCACGAGTAAAGCAACCTTCCAAGAAAGGAATTTCAGAGAAACTCGTTGGATCGGTTCAAATGGATGCTTCATTAACTGCGCTAGAACAATATTCAGATTCCACGAGGGAGGAGGAGGTCTGAATGGAGGAAAGACCCTGAAAAGTCCTTTAAAAAACCGTTTGATTAATCTGGAGGAATACTGCGAAGGTGAAGAGTCTGAACGCCTGTATGATGCTATTGGCGCCAGATGCACCTTTATGGAGGAATGCACCAGGCCTGATTGCGCTAAATAAGGCAATATTTGTTCCGGTGGTGAGGACAGTGGATCAATTTGCTGCTGGTGACACCAGAAACAAAATCTTTTCCATTTGCAAGAGTAGGCCTTATTAGTGCTATCTGCTCTAGCTCTGGACAAAATGTCCTTACATTCCTGTGGGATATTCAGATGTACAAACTCCCTGTGCTCAGGAGCCATGCTGACGATCGCATCGACTGAGGATCCGGGTGTGATATTTGCTCTTTGTTCATTGTTAGTAAGTGCAGAGACGGTTTCAGCGGAATGTGAGGCTTCATTGATAGAAGAAGAAGCTCTGCAAACCAGTGTTGGCGAGGCCAGTACGGAGCTATCAATATCAGGGTGCACGGCTCTGCCTTCATCTTCGTGAGGACTCTTGGGATCAATGAAGTTGGAGGAAAGGTGTAAGCAAAGATGCCTGATCAAGCTATGGAAATTGCATTCCCCCAAGATTCCTTTTGGTGATGCCAGCTTGCGAAGTACTGGCATTTGGCGTTCCACTTGCTGGCGAACAGGTCGATTGTTGGCGTTCTTCACTGGGAGAAGATGTACTCCACTGTGGACTGGTCCAGCTCCCATTTGTGGCAGCTCGATCTTTGTATGCTGAGCGAGTTCGCTATCTTGTTCTCTATCCCCGGCAGATGCACCGCTGTGAGTCTGATGCCTTGCTGCAAGGCCCAATTCCCAATTTTTTGGGCTTCCCTTGAGAGGGTGAGAGATCTTGTGCCTCCTTGTTTTTTGAGGTAATGCATCTTAGTGTTGTTGTCTGTTCTTATTACTACGTCTGATCCCGCTATCGTCGGAAGAAAAGGCTGCAAAGCGAGAAACTGCTTTGAGCTCTAGCAGATTGATGTGCATCGCCCTCAACTCCAGTGGCCACTTGCCACTTACTTGAAGATCTTGCAAAACGGCTCCCCAGCCCTCCAGAGAGGCGTCTGTAGTGATAGTCCACGGAGCTGGACGATGTAGAAAGGAAAGGCCGACAGATAGATAATGCTTTTGAGACCACCATGTCAGAGCTTTGACTATTGCTAGGGTTATGCTTATCCGATCTTCGAAGCTTCCCGAAATCTAGAGCCATTTAAGGTTGAGTTGCTCCTGTAGCGGTCGCGTTTTTAGTCTGCAGAGAGGAACCAGAGTTATGCATGATGACATCATGCCCAACAAGCATTTGAAAAGGCGGACTGAAACGTAGTTTCTTCCCTGTATTGACTTTGCTAGAGTCAGTAACTTCTGTTGTCTCTCCACTGTGGGACACGCCATGGTGGATTGAGTGTCCAGGTTTGCCCCTAAAAAGGTGATACTGCGTGATGGTAGAGGTTTGGACTTATCCTAGTTGATGATAAGGCCTAAACTGTTGAGTAAGGAAACGCACCTTCTTGTTGATCTTTGCGCTCCTGCGTAGGTGTTTGCTTTTATCAGCTAATCGTCGAGATATTGGAATATCTGGTGTTTTCTCCTCCTGAGGAAATCTGCGATTGGCGCTATGCATTTGGTAAATATCCTAGGAGCTGACTTTAGGCCAAAAGGGAGGACACGAAATTGAAAATGGCTTCCGGCTACCATGAATCTCAGGTACTGTCTGTGGGTTGGGTGGATGGGAATATGGAAATATGCGTCTTTTAGGTCTAGTGTAGATATGAAATCTCCCTGGTTCAGTCGCAGGAGGACATCCTGTAGGCTTATCATGCGGAACGACTGCTTTTATAAGTAAACATTTAATTCTCTTAGGTCGAGGATCGGCCTCCAGTCCTTCCACTTCTTGAATGAGAAAGAACCTGGAATAAAACCCCCTTCTTCGCTGTGACAGAGGTACTTTCTCTATAGCTCCTTTGAGGAGCATCTTCTTGATCTCCCTCTTGAGCTGTTCTGAATACCTTGATGGAGTCCTGCAAGGAGGATTGGAGGGAGGTAGTTGGATAAACTCCAGAGTGTGGCCCTATTTCACTAATTGGAGGACCCACTTGTCTGAAGTGATGACTTGCCATTGTTTGAAAAACCGAGATATCTTTCCTCCTAAAACCAGAGGGGGAGGGTTGGATGTAGCCGGAGCCTTGGATGTATCAGGCTGTACGAGCCGAGTCCTTAGCAGGGCGAGTTGAGCGTCCCCTAGTGCCAGATCTACCATAAGCTGCTTGTGGTGGTTGTCTTTGTGGGTAGTATTGACGGAACTACTGAGAGGAGGAAGCATAGTTTGAGTATCTATATTGCTGATAGCCTCCTCTATATGGCAGCAGTCCACGTCCTCTAGCTCGAAAGGAAGGCTTCTGAAACTGGAGAGTCCCTAACGATCTTGCTGTATCCATGTCGGATTTGATAGATTGTAAAGCCTCATCAATATGTTTACCAAATAATGCTTGGCCATCGAAAGGTAGGTCTAAAATCTTATTCTGTACCTCAGGCCGGAATGATGTAGCCTTTAGCCAGCCTTGTCTCCTAAGTACAGGCGTACCTGCGAGCTGGCGAAATGCAGTCGTGGCTATGTCCATTGCACAGTCTATAAGTTCCGCTGACATGTGCTGGCCTTCCTGCAACGTCTTCCTTGCCTCTGATCTTCCATCCTCCAGCAACTGGTCAATATGCGGGCCGATGTCTGTCCATAGCTGTCTGTCATAACTGGCTAACACCGCTAGGGAGTTAGCAGCTCTTATCACTACGCTAGCCATCGACGAGAACCTCTTTCAAATATTGTCTAGCCGCCTACCATCTTTGTCTGGAGGTGCAGAAATCAGTGCAGATGGATTCTTGGACTTCCTCTGTGCCGCCTGAGCCACCACAGAGACCGGATGAGGATGACCAGTTAGACATGCTGGGGCATCCTCTGGTGCCTTGTACTTTTTGTCTAGTCGGGGCAGCACTGCTGTGACAGTAGCAGGGATGTGCATCACTTTTAACCCTTCTTCCCATAAGTAGCTGACCAGTGGAATAGAGCGCACAGATTTCTGGAACGGCTCTTTAAAATCATATAGGAAGCAATCTGTTTGATTGGACGGCATTGGCGTTAGCTGCTCTCTCCAGAAGATAATGAAATCCCCTGATGTGGTCTGGAGGGGAATCCACCTTTGACTGGGAAGGAGAAGGAGGAGCAGGAATAATGTATTCATCCCACTCCGAATGAGTGTCAAGGAGCTCTCCTTCTTCCCGATCACCTTCAGACATGTCAGTGTCCTGAGGTAAAGTCATATCCGGCGTGGCCACATTTGTTAGTGGCAAAGAGGTCGGTCTCTGATGTGGAGTGGTAACCCCAGAGATGGGTGACGGAGGAGGTTGCTCCCCTTGAGGAGGAAAACGCCTACTGTATTCAGCTAGCATCGCTCAGAGGTCACATAGCAACGAGGTTGGAATGTATGCCCCTTCCTGATATTGTTGATCTCCTCCATAGTACTGAGGGTCAGAAGCTTCATCAAATTCGGCTTCGTCCTGATATTTGATGTTCAATTGAGCGGGGCTATGGGCTTTTCCAAATGGACCCTCGTCGTCTGACTCTTCATCCCCCTCTAACAAGTGAACTGGTATGTGAGGGGTCACCTTTCTAGGTGAGGTGTGCTTTGGGGTAAGTCTTTCTTGTTTTTTATGTTGTTTTTCTCTCGTCGACGGTGTCAATATAGTCTTCGTCGACGGTGGAGCTGTCGACAAACGCATGGAGATCTTGATCGTCGACAGCCTTACCGAAGAGTCTACCGTTGACGATGGTAAAGCAGATACCGTTGTTACCGCCGTCGACAATGATGAGGTGTAGATCTTCGTCGACGATGACGTCATCAACACTGCTCTCGGCGACGGTGGGGCACTCGTCGTCGACGATGTCGTCACAACTGTCGTCGACGGTGGAACAGTGGAAGTCGTTGTCACCGGTGGAAAAGCACTCACCGACGGTCTCGTCGACGGTACATTCTTAGCTGCAGAAGTAGATGAGAGCCTTTTGAAAGGCACAGATGGTGGTACAGAGGATGACTTCTTATGCCTTTCAGAACTGCTGGCATGACCGCTCTCCCCTTTCCTGGAAGATTTATGAGGTGAAGTAGAGGGGCTGCTGCTCTTGTAAGACCCTGAGGCAGTCTTTTTGTGGGCTTTCCTTGATTGTTGGGAAGGAGATCTTGTGTCTGATCTCGCCCTTTTTGATGACTTTTTGGAATAGGAGACTGGATTTTCTCTGTACTTATGTTTCTGCAGCTAAATCAATAATCTGCCTTCTCTATTCTTCAGAGTCTTAGAGGAAAAGGTACGACAAACCTTACAGTCCTTGGCTGAGAGGTCTGGATAGAGGCAGTATATGCAATCCTGATGAGGGTCTTCAGAATGTAGTCTTTTCTTACCAAAAGTTTTGTTATTTCTGAATAAACCCTTCTCCTTGTCAGACATGTTGTAGGTGTTAACCCCAATCAGTCAAAACAAGTTTTAGCAGAGAAAAAATAGCTTTAAGCTAATCCAAAGTTGTGAAGAAAGAGCAGAGCTCTGAGGAGACTCCCTAGCACGACGTGCGGTAGAAAATCTGAGGTGCTGGAGCTTCTCTCAGGAGGATTCTAGAGGGTGGTGTTGTCTGATTGGTGGATGCTCAACTTTGGTCCTTTTTCTTAAAATGACTATGATAGACTATTAAATTGAAGAGGCCTAGGGCCCTTGTGTTAAGACATTTCAACACTACTTGTGTAATTGTACCGGGGGTTCCCATCTCAACGACGGGGAATAATTCAAGCATGTGAATCTATGAAAGTTCCAATACTGGAGTAAATGTGTGTGTATTCAGGAGTGTGTAGTCTGGATTGAGTGTGTGTGTCTGTGTGTGCATATTCATGAGTGTGTGTGAATGTGACATTGTTCTCGAACTAAAAAGGTTGGAACCTGTATCGCAATTGTCCACTCAAGAGTGTGTGAGTAGTTGGGAGTATATGTGATGTGTAAAGCTCAGGATCTCTCACAATTAGCCAGTGCAGCAATATTTTAATTTGTTTACAGTCACCGTGTCTTGTCGAACAGTGCATTTGTAAACCTCTTGACATTCTTTGACTTGTGCACTGGACAGGACACCTACATTTTGCAAAGTCAACTGAACATAGTTTTACCAAATCGAGAAAAGACATTGGTTGACAGAAAGATTAATGTGCCATAACATTTTGATGATCATCCATTGAGTGGTTTCAGAGTTATGTGTAAAGGAGAGCCTATAAGAAATCTGTTTTTATAGGCAAGTGAAAAATGAGTTTAAACCTGCCCCTTTAAATTATGAACCACTAGACACATCATAGTCACAGTTGGTAAGCACGTCAATATCCCCCAAAATATTTGGTTCTCCTGGTTTGATGGAAAATAGTTAACAGGTGTGAAATTATTGAGGACTCAAACATGAGAATTCCAATAGAGTGTGACATCAACCATAACTACAGATGTGCAACTGTGCCTCTGTAACCAATATATATTTTAAACTTTAGAAAGTGCCTCAAATTACACAGGTAATGTAAAGTTTCAGTAACTAAACAAAACTGCAAAAACATAGAAATTGACCAGTTATGTTTAGCAGAGCAAATTATAACTAAGATACCCCAATGCAGACCATAACTTGAATTATAAATACAATGCTCTTGACTTCACAATGTCTATGCCAATTATTATCAGGGCCTAAGAACACAATATTGATAAATAACACTTATAACAAAGAAATGATTCTGTATCCATAGTGATGTTATTGATAATGCAATTTTAAGGTGCTATATAATGTCACAAGTAATGTCATTGATATCATGTCTGAAGTCTTTTGTCCATTGGCAAATTCATGAGGTTCTCATTTAGGATGTGAGTTTTTGCTTTATATACATGTATGCAAAGTAATGACTCCTGATATAATGGCAATTCTGAAGTAAGCAGTGCCTATGAAGTAGTGTTCCACTGAGAAAATTAATGGATTTAATTTAATGGCTTTACAATAAATTTACAATAAATTAACTTGATTGTTTATGCTGTTATCTAATTAGTTCAAAAACATAGAGATTCAACTATGTAGAATGAGTACTGAATTCTAGATCTTTAAAAAAAATATATTTATCCAGGGATAGATAGCCAGATAAACAGTTGTAATAGCAGTTAATTGACAGCATAATCTTTATCACGATAGCACATTCATTTATTTGGTTCTTATTACAGATAACCATAAAATATCATACAATAAAAGTATAAATATAAAAACAGGTTGATAAAAATACATTGATTGATTGGTTAAAAATTCACAGAGCTACGCCAATGTATTGCACTTTCGAGAAATGATCCCACGGCACGACAAACATGAGCGTTAGCTACCATACGCAGAAAATAAAATCCTGGTCTGCACTGTAAAAAAAAAACTTATCTTTCAAAATGGGTAACAAAAATCTTCACCAAAAAGTATCATAATACTTACAGAATAGGAAAAATGCAACAAAGTCTGGAAAGAGGCAACATCAAAAGAACAAACAATAAATACTTTTTGGATTGAAATGGCCCAGAGGAAAACAAATATTGTACCTAATGGTGTCCAGTCGAAACCTTGTTACACGCAACCGTCCCCACACATAATTGATCTGGGATGGGTAGGGCTATGTGCCTTGACAGGTCTTCATCATAGCAAATCTCACACAGATGGTTTCACCAACATCTTTGCTTCCCTGTTGGTCATGACGAGTTTTATAAACTCACTCCTGACCCAACCCTTCTCCCGTTTATTCATTGATTGCAGGGAGGTAAATAACTCTGGTCGGCCAAGGCTGTTGGTAATATTCCTAATGTAGTTCAACTAAGGAATTTTCAGGCCCAAATCACATAACAAACAATCAGAAATTATTTCCCTGTTTAAAGTTGTGTGCTTATTTAACCAAATTCAGATCCAAAGGAGCAAGCTTTATACGATCCTCTACATAGCCTATACCTAATTTGTCATGTAAGGCGAAGCAGGGACTACTAGGCCCAACTCCCAACAACTGCCTGCAGAATCTATCCTCTTCCTGCTATAGTGATGGACTGTTTGACTTCCCCAAATGGGTTCTCTATAAGTTATACTCAGAAGGCATTTTAAATGATATACCTCTAACGTCAGCCAAATTGGCTTATTTCCCATTCGGGATAAGAATTCAAACACTGTACCCACAGCAGCATTAAAGCGGGCACATCACTTGGATATACATGGTAGCCAGTTTCCATTGTCATCAAATGTCACACACAGATATAGGAACTCATGAACACAGCTACTGAGTTGGCCTTTAATCATCATCGGGCCTGGTTTGCTCTGCATTTTACCACACACCATGAAGTGGGTTTTGGCAACGTTGACTTCTAGGTCCAAGTCATCCATAAATTTCACAAAAGCATCCGCAATTCCCCCCTAAGCCATGCGCAGTTCCAGATAATAAAACTGCATCATCAGCATACAGCAATGCTGGTATCCCCCTGCCATTGACAACTGGTATGTCCTTACAGTTGTCCACTAAAAAAAGAATACAAGCCTTAATATTTTAAAAGTAATAAAATCAGAGCTAAACATAACCCTGGCGCACCCCCTAAAAAGATTAAAAAGTTCTGTACATTAGCCCTCCAGGCCATACCGTGTGGAAGCTTTAGTTCAATCATTGAGCACTCATAAAAAATCAACTATGGAGTAGGGTACGCCCATTTTATACAGGATCTCCCAAAGTTTAGTGTGATTGACCCCATCAAAGGCACTACTAAGATTTATAAATGCCAACTATAGAGGGCCTTTCTTTGCAATTGCATATTTACCAATCAACAGATGTAGGTTTAGGCACTGCTCCTGGGTCCCCAAGCCTTCTCTAAACCCATACTGCCAGGGCTCATAATGGCATTTTTGTTGGCCCAGCTCTCAATCCTCCAAAAGATAGTACAGCCCAGGATCTTACTAGTAAGTCTAGCAGGGAGCTAGGCCAATAACATTTGGGGTCACTTCTATCACCTGTTTTATACACTAGAACTATGTATGCTAATTGTCAGAAGGAGGGGATTTCATTAATTGCCGCAGCATTTAAAGTATTGGCGATAATGGCTGCACAAAACTGGACATTTTCTTTGTGAAGGTCTGTTGATATGCCATCAGGGCCTGGTACCTTGTTTGCCGGACTCTCTTGGATGGCTACAGTCAACTTGTCCAAACAGAACCTAGTATCTAGAAAAGGGTGACATTTAACCAGTACCTCCACATCTTCCAGGGATGATTATACCAACTTTCAGGTGGGATGTTACACCCTAAACCATTTGACTTTCCAGTTGAAAAGCTACCTTTGTTTACAACACTCCAAAACATACTAGTATTTCTAGTATGACAAGCTTGGACAAGATTCTCTCACATCCCCTTCTTGGCCTCCAGTTTCCTATTTTTGGTTACTAACCTATATTAAGATCTAGCCTCCCTCACTCTCATCGCATCGCAGGGATTTGTACTCAGTTCCTTACGCAATCTACTTATATTGGCTTTATAAGTACTATTCAACCATCCACAATTACTTTTTTAGATGGTCTACTGGTGCCAATGATTATATATCTAATAGAATTATTCAGTTTATCCATGGCATTCATAGCCTCTACAGGGGATGGGTTTTCAGACAATGGAACATCCAAGATCAGGCTAAGATTACGTTTCACCAGGGTTGAGAAAACAAGTGTGATATTATTGCATTGCAGGCTCACCCTGATGCCCATATCCTTGATATCCATGCCCCAGGGTCCCATAACTGAAGGGGATCACCTAGGAATTGGTAAATCGAATACTATCTCGATAGGGTTATGATCACTGTGCTCCGTCTCCTGACCCTGCCCCTAAGAACAAACTGGCTCAAAATTCTAGATACAAAGACATAGTCAATGACTGTGCCAGAGCCCCAGCCCTCTAAGGTAGGAGGTTGCTTATGGAGATTACCTACGAACTCAGCAGTGTTTATGAAGCCAGAGTCTAGAAGGCCCTCCAGAGGTTTTACTCCTCTATGGTCTGAGCTCTGCCCATCTATTTGGCTAAGATCTCTCTAGTCAAAGGGGCTTAGTAAAGTGGAGTTTGTGCATATTTTTGCATTAAGATCCCCTGCTATGATAACACCGAAATCATTAGAAATAATTTCCATTCTCTGTTTCAGAGTTAAGGCCCTAAATAAAACATGGATTTGACATCCCCAATCCCACATAGCATTACAAAAATGTACTACAAAAATGTTACACTTATTTGGAAAAATAACCCAAACAATCACTGCAGCACATCATGCAAGTAAATAATTCCTCCTTGCATAACATGTAGTAATTCATTAGCATAGAGCCACCTTTAATTAATTCCTTTCTTCCCACCTCCCAAATACTCCAAATTCTATCTATACGAGCTATTGAACCCATTCTCCTAGTATATCTAATTTCTCAAATCTTTTTGAGCTTTAAAATCCATTGAGAAACCAAGGGAATTACATCAGATTTCCCTTTAGCCAAATTAACAATCTGGTCACCAGTGCTGCAATAAAAAATAATTGATGCTGCGGTAATGACATCTCAGAAGGAATGACCGCAATACCAAACAGTGCCCCATGCTTATTTGGAGAGATGTTATACCCAAATCTTAAGCTTAATTCAGCAAAGATGCCAAGACGAAAATCCTTAAGTTACCTGCACTTGAATATCATGTGCAGCTAATCCATTCGCCTGCTTGCATCTAAAGCAGCAAGAATCTGCCTCTGGATAAATGTTTTGGATTTTGGCAGGTGTATAGTACAGAATACATTTGCTGACAAAAGCCATCCTTCTTAAATTCACAGCACCTAGTGCCTTCTGGCTTGTTGTCAGAGTCACCAGATCCTCGGGGTCTGTGCACGTTCCCAACACTTCCACCACAAGACAGCTCCAATACTCTGATTAGATTTATCACAGCGTCTAAGAGAGTCCAAGTGGGGAAAAGGGGATTAGGACGGGAACAGCTGGGAAGGAGACCTGTAGGAAGCAAAAGGTTAAAACACAACATCAAAATTACATCTCATGAATTCAGTACCATGCTACAACTCTAAGCTTCGGCTTTTTTCCGAAAAAACATGAACAACCCTAGAATAGTCCTGAAACTGACTAGGCTTTAGATGACCGAATACCTGAGGAGGAAACAGGAAAAGTTAAATAGGACTTTCAGATTCGAATACTTTCTTTAGCATGAGAATCAGGAAACACTCTGAGCAATTTCTAAACAACCATATGAATCTCCTTTTAAGAATACATATCAGGAACACACAGCATTACATCTAGAACTCTGGTATTGTTGTGTTCTTCTCAGAAAAAACATTGGGAAGTGAATTACGCACATTGCAGAGTTTTATATGAGTATTAAACACCATAAAGGAATGTGCACCATGAAATCACACAACGTAGATTCAAGGAATAAATCACGCAACGTGTCAACTTGAAATGCTACCAAGAAAATGTCTTAGAATAGTAGCGCACAGTAATTTACATTATTTATACACGAGGAAAGTATTGCGCGTCTTGCCGATTCAAATGCCACCATACAAATGCCAAGCAAAGGTAGCGCACAATGAACAACATGAAAAGCACTCAGGGAAAGAATTGCGCGTCTTGTCAATTCAAATGCCACCATGCAAATGCCAAGAAATGGTAGCGCACAATGAATAACATGAAAAAACACTCAAGGAAAGAATCGCGTGTGTTGCCGATTCGAATGCCACCATGTAAATGCCAGAAAATGGTAGCGCACAATGAACAGCATGAATTACACACGAGAAGTGAATTGCGCGTTTCGCCGATTCGAATGCCACCATGTAAATGTCAAGAAAAGGTAGCGCGCAATGAACAACAAAGTTAAATGCTCATGAAACGAGTTGCACGTCTTGCCAACTCGTAAAACATAATGTAAATGTCAAGAAATATCAGCGCGCAATGAACAACAATGTAATAACGAAGTCAAATCTTTATGGAATAAATTGCGCGTCCTCCCTATTTGCAAACCACCATACAAATGTCAAAAAAAGGGCAGCGCACAAGTAATCTGTTATTCATTTAAGAATTAAAGTCAAGAAGATGAAAATTCTCAATTACGGTGTTGGGAAATGTCCAAACACCGTCTTACCGCCTGGAAACAGTGATCACCAATGAGAGATGAGTGCAGAAGACTGGAAAATCCAAATAGGCCTCCGGGACAGGAGCTCAGGAAGAAGCTGCTGCTCTGCACCGGGACCTCTGAATAGTGAGCACTGGAAGTTGGGCTGACTCTCTTTTATAGAGTCTTGGCCCAGCCTAGAACCACGCCCAGGCATGTTGCAGGGAAAGTCTCTAGAAGGCCCTGGAAAGGGACCACACCCTAACACACTCTGAATGTCTGCAGCAATACATTGCAAATGTACAGTATTTATAAGCACCTTAAAAATGAATCTTTTGGATGGAATTCTGCAATGCAAAAGGTTAAACAATAACATATCATCACAATGCATAAATTACATTATCTTGCAAGTGTTGGGTTTTTGCATTCTAGATGTCCGTAGAGCGCGCACTGTCCTGGTGTTGACAGTACTCCCCTCTCCCAGGCGCGCTCTAGGGCCTGCTTTATCTGGATTGAGACGATGAAAGCGTCTCACAAGTACTGGAGCATGAACATCAGATGCGGAAACCCATGAATTACTTTCAGGGCCATAACCTTTCCATGAGATTAAGTACCATAGGTTATGCTCTCTCAGTTTAGAGTCCAACACTTTCTTGACTTCATATTCTTCTTCCCCCTGTACTAGAACAGGAGCTGGATGAGGGTGGACCTTTTGGACTGCCTTTTTTAAGAGGGAAGTATGGAACACTGGATGAATCCGTAATGATTTTGGCAATTGTAGTTTATAGGTCAAAGAATTGATTTGCTGAAGAACAGTGTAAGGACCTATACATTTGGGGTTGAACATGTGCTTCTTCTTGAAGTCTATATGTTTTGTGGAAAGCGACACTTTGTCACCAGGTTGATACTGCGGTCCCTCACAATGTTTCTTGTCATAATGCTTTTTTTTTTCTTTTGGCTTTTTCTAAATGTTGTTGAATCGATTTCTGAGTTTGATGCAAATGTTGAATGATTTCTGACACAGCTGGAGTGAGAGAACTTTCTTGAGGAATTGTGATGGGCAAGGTGTCAGGATGATAGCCAAACAAACCAAAGAAGGGTGTAACGCCAGTAGAAGTGTGGAAGGAGTTGTTGTAGGCTAACTCAGCTAACCAGAGCATTGATGTCCATGAATTAAGTGCTTTTTCAGCGTAAGCACATAGGTATTGCTTCAAAGTCTGATTTAGTCTCTCCGTTTGACCATCTGTTTGAGGATGGTGGCTAGTAGATAGGGTAGATGTCACTTGGAGTGTTTTACACCATGTCTTCCAGAATTTGGAGGCAAATTGCGATCCCCGATCGGAGAGGATCACTTTTGGCAGTCCATGATAACAAACCACTCTATTCAGTAAGATAGTTGCCAGTTCACTAGGGGTGGGTAATTTCTTACAGGCAATGAAATGTCCATATTTCGTGAGACTATCTACTACCACCAGAATTACTGAATGCTGTTGAACCACTGGCAGACCTGTAATAAAGTCTAAAGAGATGTGTTGCCACGGACGACTTGGGGTTGGGAGTGGGTGTAACAACCCTTTCGGTTTTGAATGACTTGTTTTAGTGCGAGCACAGACTTCGCAATTGTTTACCTTTGTTTTTACATCCTTTGTTAAGGTAGGCCACCAAAAATAGCGTTGGATTAATTCAAAAGTTTTAGGAGTACCAGGGTGACCTGCTGTAGGTATAACATGCAACCAATGAAACACTATCTTGCGAAGTTTGGTAGTGGGCACGAACAAACGAGCATCGTGAAAGGGTAATCCTTGCTTGATTGATCTTTTCGGATCTGCTTGGGCCCACGCCTGCCATTTTTCAACAGTGAATGAATTGCGGATGTCTTCAAAAAAATCTTCTGTTTTTATGATACATAGGACCTTGTCAGGAACAATGATAGCTCTGGAGGTTTGAACTGCAGGCAATGTGGTAGACTCTTGGCGGGACAAGGCGTCAGCTTTGCGATTATCTTTACCAGGCCGGAAGGTTACCACAAAATCAAACTCGGCAAAAAATTGCATCCAGCGTAATTGCCGAGGAGTCAAAAGTCTGGCAGAACTCATGAATTGAAGATTGCGATGATCAGTATGTACTGTGACAGTATATTTAGCTCCCAACAAATGATGTCTCCATTCTTTAAAGGCGTCACGAATTGCCAGAAGCTCTTTTTCAGCAATGACATAGTTCTGTTCGGCTTCGTTCAACTTCCGAGACATGTAAGCTACAGGATGAAGCTGACCAGTGTCTTTGTTTCGTTGTGACAAGACTGCTCCTATCGCCACATCTGAAGCATCAGCTTCCACTATGAAAGGTCAATCCGCATCTGGATGAGTCAAGACTGGGGCAGTGGAGAAAGCTTCTTTCAAAGTTGAAAAGGCTTGGTCTGCTTCTGGGGACCATACACATTTTTCTTTCTTTCTTAATAACTTAGTAATTGGAGCCACTGTCTGGGGGAAATGATTGATGAACCTCCGGTAAAAATTTGCAAAGCCCAGGAAACATTGTACATCACGAACAGTCTTTGGAATGGGCCATTCAGATACGGCTTTTCCTTTCCTTTCTGCCATCACCATACCTTGAGGGGTAAGGATAACCCCTAAAAACTCAACTGTGCTAACATGAAACTCACACTTGGTTAGCTTGCAATATAAATGGTGTTTACGAAGGGCTGCTAACATTTTCTTGACATGTTGAACATGTTCATTCTCATTGTCTGAGTAGATCAAAATGTCATCAATGTAAACTATGGCAAAGATATCGAGGTACTCTCTAAGAACGTCATTTAAGAAAAATTGAAATGCTGCTGGAGCATTGCACAGACCAAAAGGCATGACGGTGTATTCAAAAAGGCCATATCTTGTTTTGAATGCCGTTTTCCATTCGTCACCCTCTCTCATTCTGACCAAATGGTAAGCACCTCGAAGATCAAGCTTCGTGTAGATTTTTGCTTTCTTTACTTGTTCCAGTAAGACCGGAATTAGAGGCAAAGGATATTTGTTGTTGATGGTGATTTTATTCAAGCCCCTATAGTCGATACAAGTTCAAAGCTCTCCGTTCGCTTTTGGAACAAAAAACAAAGGAGAAGCTGTGGGAGACTTAGAGGGGCGGATGAAACCATTATCTAAGAATTGATCCAAGTATTTTCGTAAATGTTGATTTTCATGTTCTGACAGGGCATACACACGACAGTTGGGAAGTATCCCCCCTGGGACTAGATCAATTTGACAGTCATAAGATCTATGAGGAGGTAAGTTCTCTGCTTCCTTCTCATCAAATACATCTTCATAAGACGAGTACTGTTTGGGCAACTGAACTTCTTTCTCTGTGGCGGTAGCTATGTAAGAATGGCGAACTTCCGATTCTTGAGTCCTTTGGAGACAATGTTCTTTACATAGCACTGATGAGAACACGATCTTTCGTTCTGCCCAATTAATCTCTGGATTGTGATGAGTTAACCATGGCAAGCCAAGGATGATCCCATACTGGGGAGCATGGATCACGTCAAGGATGAGTTCCTCTTTATGTTTCTTTCTTTGATTTTTACCTTCACAAATTATTGTCAAGGGGACAGTCTGAAGAGTTATCGGACCTCCAGTCAAGAGTTTTCCATCAACTGCCTGGATGGTTTCCGGGGTCTTCTTTTCAATACATGGGATCCCCCATGCACGAACCAATTGGGCGTCAACAAAGTTTCCGGTAGCCCCAGAGTCGACTAGAGCCTTCTTGAAATAGGTCTTTTTCTTGACCTGAACTCTTATTCCCAATTTTAGATGTTTGGATTGTGAAGGATCCACGGTGACACCCAAGAGCAACCCTTCTCTGCAACTTGGGTGCTTTAGATTTTCTGACTCGACTGATTCATTGGTTGCAACTTTCTGAACTGAGCCTCGCTTGCTCTTTGTTTTGATTGGACAATCTTTGGCGAAATTACCTTTCAGCCCACAATAGAGACATTGCCCATTTTTTCTGCGTAGGTCCTTTTCATCTTTGGTCAAAGGTCTCCTGATGGTTCCAATTTCCACCGGTTCCGACGTTCTTTCTCTCGGAGTTCTTGAGTCTTTGTTATCATGAGCATGCCAAGAATGTTTTTCAGTCTTTTTACGCGTTCCTTTTCGTTCATTTAAACGATGATCAAGCCTCAAGACCAGGTTTATTAAATCTTGACAGTTTGCAGGTTGTGGGTCGATTTGCGCTAAGATGTCTTTTAGCTCCTCTTTGAGTCACCTGTAAAACAAGGCTGTTTGTTTTTCTTCAGGCCAGGATGTCTCAGCGACCAGCCGATTAAAGTTGGCTAAATAGGACACTAAGTCCTGATTCCCTTGGCGTAAGTCTAATAATTCACGATCTGCTGACTATGTTACAGTTCTACGATCGAAAACTCTCTCAAATTCACGAACACATTTTTTCCAGTTGTACAACAGGGGACTATTTTTACGCACAAGAGGAATAGCCCAGGTAGCTGCATCTCCAGACAGATATGACAACAAGAAAGCTACTTTAGACTGGGCATCGGGAAAAGTATGTGGTCTGCAGGTGAAGTGAAGTTCCACTTGAACCAGAAAAGATTGCGCTTTCAAGGGATTACCTGAGAAGCGTTCTGGGGGAGCTAAAGGAATGGCTGAAGGAACATTGAGGGAAATGTTAGTCGGATTACCTCCAGAAGTCTGAGAAGAAGTACCTGGCCAAGACACACCTGTGGGACTTTGTTCTTTCTTCTCAACCTTATTCTGTAACTGACTCACCCTCTCAGCTAGACTATTTGTCAAATCCTTTGATGATACCACTTCTGACTGGAGCTGGGTGATAGCCTTGACTAGCTCGTCCAGTGTGGCCATGCTGAGAACATACACAAACCAGGAGGATAATAATTTGTGGTCTCACTATTCTGTCAGAGTCACCAGATCCTCGGGGTCTGTGCACGTTCCCAACACTTTCACCACAAGACAGCTCCAATACTCTGATTAGATTTATCACAGAGTCTAAGAGAGTCCAAGTGGGGAAAAGGGGATTAGGACGGGAACAGCTGGGAAGGAGACCTGTAGGAAGCAAAAGGTTAAAACACAACATCAAAATTACATCTCATGAATTCAGTACCATGCTACAACTCTAAGCTTCGTCTTTTTTCCGAAAAAACATGAACAACCCTAGAATAGTCCTAAAACTGACTAGGCTTTAGATGACCGAATACCTGAGGAGGAAAAAGGAAAAGTTAAATAGGACTTTCAGATTCGAATACTTTCTTTAGCATGAGAATCAGGAAACACTCTGAGCAATTTCTAAACAACCATATGAATCTCCTTTTAAGAATACATATCAGGAACACACAGCATTACATCTAGAACTCTGGTATTGTTGTGTTCTTCTCAGAAAAAACATTGGGAAGTGAATTACGCACATTGCAGATTTTTATATGAGTATTAAACACCATAAAGGAATGTGCACCATGAAATCACACAACGTAGATTCAAGGAATAAATCACGCAACGTGTCAACTTGAAATGCTACCAAGAAAATGTCTTAGAATAGTAGCGCACAGTAATTTACATTATTTATACACGAGGAAAGAATTGTGCGTCTTGCCGATTCAAATGCCACCATACAAATGCCAAGAAAAGGTAGCGCACAATGAACAACTTGAAAAGCACTCAGGGAAAGAATTGCACGTCTTGTCGATTCAAATGCCACCATGCAAATGCCAAGAAATGGTAGCGCACAATGAATAACATGAAAAAACACTCAAGGAAAGAATCGCACGTGTTGCCGATTCGAATGCCACCATGTAAATGCCAGAAAATGGTAGCGCACAATGAACAGCATGAATTACACACGAGAAGTGAATTGCGCGTTTCGCCGATTCGAATGCCACCATGTAAATATCAAGGAAAGGTAGGGCGCAATGAACAACAAAGTTAAATGCTCATGAAACGAGTTGTACGTCTTGCCAACTCGTAAAACATCATGTAAATGTCAAGAAATATCAGCGCGCAATGAACAACAATGTAATAACGAAGTCAAATCTTTATGGAATAAATTGCGCGTCCTCCCTATTTGCAAACCACCATACAAATGTAAAAAAAATGGCAGCGCACAGGTAATCTGTTATTCATTTAAGAATTAAAGTCAAGAATATGAAAATTCTCAATTACGGTGTTGGGAAATGTCCAAACACCGTCTTACCGCCTGGAAACAGTGATCACCAATGAGAGATGAGTGCAGAAGACTGGAAAATCCAAATAGGCCTCCGGGACAGGAGCTCAGGAAGAAGCTGCTGCTCTGCACCGGGACCTCTGAATAGTGAGCACTGGAAGTTGGGCTGACTCTCTTTTATAGAGTCTTGGCCCAGCCTAGAACCACGCCCAGGCATGTTGCAGGGAAAGTCTCTAGAAGGCCCTGGAAAGGGACCACACCCTAACACACTCTGAATGTCTGCAGCAATACATTGCAAATGTACAGTATTTATAAGCACCTTAAAAATGAATCTTTTGGATGGAATTCTGCAATGCAAAAGGTTAAACAATAACATATCATCACAATGCATAAATTACATTATCTTGCGAGTGTTGGGTTTTTGCATTCTAGATGCCCGTAGAGCGCGCACTGTCCTGGTGTTGACACTTGTATAGTTATATAACTGCCATTGATTGTTATGCAGCCGACACCCTGTTGAGCCTTCTATAGACTGTAGCAAATCCCTAATCAATGCTTCACTCTGCTTTGGTTGCAGTTCTTAGTGCGTCAAACCTTAATAAGTAAACTTACAAGGGGACACGAATAGGTCGATGAACCTTTTGACTCATTTAAGATGTTCTTGCCATAGCTCCAGTAAATGAACAAAGAATCAATTCACAGTAATAAAAGATCATTAATAATCAATAAAATCAATAATCAATGGAGTCAGTAAATATGACGCATCATGACCCTTCAGCCATGAATAACCACACCTTTAGTAAAAGTTTTATACTTTTATTTCCCTGATGTTAACAATGCTAAAGTCATGTAGATTAATTTAAAAATCAAATGAAACACATATACGAACAATACTGGTTGACCAAAACGGCGGAAGAAACGCAATCTAATCAAAGCTTGATTCACGACACATTCTAAAGTTGCAGTGCAGATCAATAGCAGAATCATCTGCAATAAAGATATATGATACATAGAACTCAGCAAGATAACTCGTCAATCATTAGTCCCTGTATTTGTCAGTTAAGTTTGAGTGCCCTCAACTAACATCAGATTAGCATCAGCATGTTGGGCTTCATGCAAAACAATTTAAAACACAAATTTAGAAAAACATCTAGCTATGGGTCTCATCAAAACAACGCAGTTGGTACCTAGAAAGAAAAGGCATAAAATGCATAACAGTCACATTGTCATATCTACCTATCCTCGGTATGGGTCAGCAGCAGAATCAGTCTTCGTCCTCAGGTCATCAATCGACCAGCAAACAATCAGGCTCTCAGTCAGAGAGTATGAGCCCAATGACAGAATCTCAAATCTCTTCTAAAGTCTCTTCCTCTCTCAAAATCTGCATAAGTCTGAATCTAAAATCTTAATCTCTCTCCTCTGTCACGTTGTTATATCAAAGTCACCTAAACTATCCCCTAATTTTCTATTTGTCAGTCAATCATACGTTTATACTCTACCCAATAATATTTCTATACCAAATCTATGAATTATAATATTTCGCTCTTCACACAAAGTTGATCGGTCCACTTTATGATGTCCTCATCATCCGGCTCATCAGGTAACAACTTTGTTGCGTTTTCCTCTCCAGTTAGTGTCTTCATTGTTCGTGTCCTGGGAGAGTACATCTCACACATATTACACACAATTTGTTACATTGCTATGGACATCATCTCCTGTTCGTTGGTTCCCACAGAAAGCTTTGGTTAAGCACTTTTAACAAGACAATGGACATTTCACAGTTTGGTCCACTCTGTCAGCATATTTTTTGATTATTAACCGCAAAGAAATACAGCTTTTGCATGAGGCCTGGCAAAACTAGGCCAAGACACTTGCTAAGTTAAGGCCTACAATTAATAAAGCTGAAGCATACTTCATAACCCTTAATATGGCATATTACTACATTAATCTAATACGTTTTCAACATTTCATAAGTATTAATCATTAATTAGTACATTTCGTCAACATTGGTGGCCATTCTCCGAGGTCACATTTTCAAATGCATGCATTATTTTTCTCTATGTTATTCATTGTTCTACAAAATTCATTATTCAAAATACATAAACACTCATTAATAATTTCTAGTTAAGACACCTGCTCTACCACAGTCATCTATAGCACTTTCCTATACCCTGTAGTTGGGTAAAAAATAGGCTTTCCTAAGTCCATCTCTAAAAGATCCTAAGCTGGGTCTATATCCCAAGCAGAATTGTTTAGTCTACATAAAGCTAAAACATGGGGATCGACTTATACTAGGGTTGACCTCCACCAACCTATTCCACCTGTTAAATTCATCGTAAAAATATAAATCCTGCACTGTCTTGAAACCTAAGCGGGCCAATGGAGGGATGTGGAAATTGGTAAATGCAACCCTAGTGGAATCTCATATTCCTCCCAAAGTATTTTAAAACGCTCCATAATTATTCTTGGGATCTTATATCTATTTTGTTTTGGGCAACCTCTTGGAGAAATTAATTTCAGAGTCTTTTAACATAAGGTTGAGATAGAAGTTCCCTATCCTTGAGTTTGAAGAGGAGAATCTGGTTAACCAATCTATAAGTGCTACCTGACAATAGGTCTTGAGATGAGGGAGTGCCAGCCCTCGCTCTTCCCTATCTAGTTGCAATGCCTGGGTCTTCAATCTAGGCTTCTTTTTTGCGAGATAAATTTAGTGATTTCTGAGTTCACCACATGAAAAAAGGACTGAGGAACTTTTATCATGATATGCGCAAACAAAAGTAATGGAAGGATACTCATTTTGACTAGAGCTTCTCATCCAATTATCAATAAAAGAAGATTCTGCTATAGCTCCAATAAGTTTGATATCTTTTTCAATGTAGGGCTAAAATGAAGTGTGAATACGTCATCTTAGAGGTTACATAAATCCCTGAATACCTTTTTGGAGTACCCTCCGAATAATAAGCCTTAAGTGAGTTGCAGTACATCGGAGAAGCAATTAAGCAGACTCACTTCTGATTTCCCATAGTTTAGCTCATAGCCCACAAGTATACTCGCTAATTTTCACGAGAGACGCTGCAATGTGAGCCTTGTCTGCCGTCAAATAGAGAGCCATATCATCAGCAAATAATTTCAGCTTTGATGCTCCTAGTACAGTTGGCTGGATAGATTGTTCTTGTCTTATGGCACACGCTAATGGCTCAATGAATAGAGGGAATAAAATTGGGGGAACGGGGAAGCCTTGACGTGTTCCATGACTTATCATAATCTTGCCTGCTTGTTTGCCGTTTATAACAATTGCTGCTTTTGCCTTTGCATAGAGGTTTTTAATAACCTCAACGAATTATGGAGGTAAAGCAAACTTTAACAAAACGAAGAACAGCACCTCCCATTGTACCTGGTCAAATGCCTTTTCAGCATCAAGCAATACAATTGCTGTCTTAGTATTTAGAGTAGAGAGGAAGTCAATTACTTGGGCCAAATAATGCATGTTAGTAGCCATGCTCCTCCCTACCACAAATCCATTCTGGTCCCAATGAATTACTGAGGAGGCTATAGCTGACAAGCGTTTCGCCATGATTTTCATAACAACCTTATAGTCACAATTAAGCAAACTAATAGGTTGATAGGAGTTCATGTTGGTTGCCATCTTGCCTTTCTTTAAAAAACTGACCACTACTGACTGTGAAAAAGTCAGGGATTTCAGACCCTTGTAGGAATGTGTTAAACAGCCTAACCAGGAATTCTTTTATTTATGGTAAAAACAGCTATATACACTTCAGCTGGAATTCCATCGGCATACAGGTTTTTGAGTTGGGGCAAGTTTTAATTGCCTGAACTACCTCAGTCAATGTAATTGGTTTGATTATAGCCTCTCTCTGCTCAGCCGCTATCACAGGGATATTAAGTCCCTCAAGCTACCCTGTAACCATTTCTGACATCACGTTCTGAGGACTGGAGTAAAGTCTGGTATAATGTTGAAGAAAAGCTTTGCATAAATCCTGTGGCTGGGTCAGCAGGCCCTCCCCATCTGAATCTAAGATCTGCTATATCATATTAATATTGGTTCTACGTTTAGCTGGCCAGGCCAAGTATCTTCCTATGTGCTCACTTTCCTCAGACCTTTTTTGCATTGTTGCATTGTGATTTAGAATTTCCTTGCAGAGAAAATTCTCCTGAAGACTTTGCTCAGCGAAGGTCACCCCACCCTTGGTTGTCTTTGTAGGAGATTTTAAATGCTTTGCTGTTGCCTGATTCAGAGCTGCTTGAAGGGACTGAACCTTAGCCTTCTAGTGCTTTATTGCTTCTGCCTGGAATGCTATAATAACTCCACTAAAAACGCCGTCAGGGACCCCCAAACTGCAAAATGGGAAACTGTAGCGATCCTGCATTCTAGAATGGCTATTATCGCCTGATGCATTTGGGCCACCCATTCATGGTTAGCCAATAAAGACTTATTGAATCTCCACCTAGAATTCATAAAGTGATGGCCTACCATGTGAGGATTTAAAGAAACAGCAGAGTGGTCCAAAAATGGGTTAGATATTATCTCTGACAGGGCCCTTTGGAGTGAACAAGGTACAAGAAAAAAAATCAATGCGCGAAGATGAGTGAAACATTCGCAAATGACAAGTGTAAAGTCTCTTGCAAAGATGAATACTCTGCCAGGGATCTACAAAAGCAAACTCTCACATGAATCTACACATGACCTTAAGCAATTTAACGTTGTTTTGAGGTTTATTTAAACTAGAAGTGTCTAACCAAACATTTGGTAAATGTTTAAAATCTCCCCCAGTACTATGAGGTCCAGATTCTTGTTTTGCAGAATTATAGAGGTCTTCAATGGTCTGTGTAGAATCTTCAATAGGACCATAAAAACTAACCAGTTTATGTACTGTACTAGAGATTCTAGATTTCAACCAAATCCAACTACCACTGGGATAAACTTTAATTATCTCACATTTCAGTTTTTGTCCTATAAGAATAGCTACTCCCTTAATCGCTGTATTGGCAGATGCAAAAAAGCTGTGTTGCACAAACCCCGGAATTCGGAACGCAGGGGCCTTATCTTTTAAATGCGTCTCCTGCAAAAGGGTTATTTTTGCCCCTAAAGACTTAAACCAGGCAGGCATTGCCCTTGCCTTCAAACAATTGTTAAGGGCATTGACATTACATGAAACAATTCTCAGCTGTCATATTGAATACTGAATGATACACTGTCTCCTTGCCTGTCGTATTGTACTAAAAGGCTGTCATCCCTTATTTTAAAAGTTTTAACACCCCCTAATTCCACCTACCCAAATCCTCCCAACTTGCCCTCATCCCCCTCTTGCCCTCATCCCCCTCTATTCCTCCCCATGCCCCCATCCTTCCCCCCAGTGCAAATCTCCCCTGAGAGTCTCACCTGCCTCAGACTCCCAACCAGGTTCAGCGGACCCCCCTTGCTCCCCCTTCCCCTTGCCGAGTGCTATGGAATGGCACTCAATAACTCGTCTACCCGAGCAGCCACCACGTAGGTAGAAGGTACTCAGGGTGTCATAGTTTCCAGTCACTCTAATTTGGTGATCTCTGGCACCCTTACTGCCCAAGTCTTACAGCAAAAATATAATAGATACTGGAATCGCTTGTCCATTAATTTGTAACTTTACAAGAGTTTTCTTGTGGAAGTTCTTTGACTTGTTCCACTGAGATCAACAATTCATGCTTCCCTTTTCACCAAAACATTTAGGGCTATATTTACAAGGCCCCTTCGCACAGGGCAGCACAGCAAGTGCCTTGCTGCGCCACAGTGCGCCACCACAAAAGAGCAGATATGGTGCATTTCTGTCCTTCCCACTGCGCTGGCACAAAAATTGCTGCCATGCGTCAACACAGGCACCTTTGCACCATGGTGCAAGTGTGCCTGCATTGTGGGATGATTGTTTTTTGCAGGAAGGCACACCTTCCTGTACAAAGACAATCAATGGCGACGAGGTCTTCCTTCTATGTGTACTGTAGAATGTAGCACACATAGAAAAAGGAAAAAACAGGGAGATATAAAGATATTTCTCCATGTTGCCTCATTTTCAGACCACCCCTGGTGAGACATAGGCTTTAGACACATTCTCAGGTTTACAAAACCTTGTAAATCTGGGAATACGTAAAAATCCTTGAATGTTAGGTGGGAACATCCACGCAACATATGCCTCCCTGGTGCAAAATAAGGCAACGCAGTGACTTGCGCTGAGTTGCTTTACTCCACATATACAAGGGCATGAAAAGCCACACAAAATGGCACTGCGTGGCCTTGTAAATATGGGTCAGCAGCCTGTGCCGGCAGTGCCTCACAATAAGTGAAGCACCAGCGGTGCAGGCTGCTTGTAAAATGGGCCTTAGTTTAGACTGCTGCACCAAAGCTGCTTGTAAACCCTGCTTCCTAAAAAGATCTAACATCCTTCTGAACTCTCTCCTGCACCAAGCTGTTGCTGCAGACATGGCTGAATAAATGTTAAGCCTCTCCTTATCCCCTATCTGACATCCTTTTGCCTTGATAGCCACAGAGCGAATTTGTTGTTCTATAACGGAAACCCCCCAAAATTCACCAGAAACATGAATAGATGTCTAGTAAAGGGGATACGGTGAACGCGCATGATTGAGAAATTCTGGGCTGTGGCTGGATTGCCTGGAAGGATTTGCTTTTGAACCAGTTCTGCAATTAATTTAATGGGGTCCTTTCCCATCTCCTGTCTTTCTGGAATTGTTATGAAGCTCAGGTTTGTATGATGAGAACTATTCTCCATGTCATCCAGTTTAGTCTGAAGCTCCCAAAGTTCCTATTTACCCTTTTTTCCAAAAGACTCAACGCTTCTGCGGAAATCCGCTAAATCAGAGATTAGCTGTTTGGCAGCAGCTAGTCTGGAATTGATCTGCAACAAGCTGGTACTCATATTGCATATTACACAAGGGAGAGCGGATGCTCCCATCCACTCATATTGCATAGCCTATCCTGCACCTCCAAGTGTGCCTTCTTGTGTTCTGAGCGAAGATTGCATATCTTATCCAAATTCTTGTGCAATAAGACCCCAGTCTGTTTGTCCATTCTGGGCGCAGCCACAGATGCACCTACTATCCTTACAGGATCATCCACCACTCGGGCCACATGATATATTGTGGAAGGCTAGGTTGGCAGTCTAGCTTGACTGTCCATCTTTATGCCATTGAATTTAGAGTCTGCAGAGAGTGGCCGTAATTGAACGCCCATCACTTCCTTAAGCTGTCCGACCATGGCCTATGCTTTCTTTGCCCCTGCAGTGGCCAACGGCTTAGGAGAAAAAAAAGGGTATGATAGTTTTTCACCAGTGCTTCTCAGTGGTTCTTGAACTGGAGTTGAGCTGCACAAAAAGCGAGTAGCCTCATTTTGTCCCAATGCAGCCTGAGTAATCAGATCTCCCAGTTGCTCAGTAGATGGTGGCGAACTCATTCTGCTAAATTGCAAACATCCTGGTTCGGAACACTCTTCTACTAAACTGCTGAAATTTTCTGTTAGAGCTCTCCACTGTCCTCCCTCCCCATGGGTTTTCTATTATCATTCTGGGAGGGTTCCATATTGCGGTCCCTGGAGGTTCCCACCGCTGATAAATTCGAACATACTTTGTCAGGTTTAATAGGCGTTGTCTTATCGAGGGTACAGCCTTTCCTCCTACCCCTTAAGGCTTTTGCTGTTTCTTTGGGCTGAAAACACCCAGAGGGAGAGGCGGAGGCGGTCTGCATCCTTAATGGATGAATTGTTTCAGGGGGGCGGCATGTTGCTAAACAGGCCTAAGAAAGAACAGTACAGGAGCGCTGAACAGCATTCAGTCTTGTCTTCCGTCTTAGCTGCCAGTTAAATGTTGAAGCTCACTGCTAGGATTCCGTATCTCCTGCTATTTTTATGCTTGGACCAGCACACTGCTTCACTTTGTTTCCTATTCCCCCCTCTTGTTTTATACAAGTCCTTGATAAATGCGAAATGCGAAACTGCAAGGAAGCTGAGCCGCTGCAAGCCACACCTGCACCTCAGCAGGACGCTTCCGTGACTGACTCAGCTCACACTGCGTTCTCGGTGGGAGCCTAACGCAATCCCCCAGAACACCACCTCTCACCCCCATTGGCTGCCAGCCCTTGTTTATACAACTATCAAATTCATTTCTAAGCATAGACCTCCTCTTAATGTTGCTGCTGTCTTACCCCCTCGCCCTCCATGTTTCTCTCATTCCTTGTTTCTGGCACTCTTTCACCACTCCTGGGGCCGCGGTGGAGTAGTCATTCATCACCAAGTTCCTCTGAGCTGTGCTTCACTTCCAGCTCCGGACTGCCATGATGGGAAGAGCCACGCTCAGTTTCCGCCCTGCTTTGGATTCGTGTTATCCTGCTGAAGCAGTGGCTTACACTCAGACGTGGGTTAGAGATAAAGCATGACGGGAGCTTCTGCCTCCTCAGACTTAGGCTCTGAATCTTACACCTGTAGCAAAATGAAAGGAGTGACAAGCATTCCTATATGCCACTCTTTTATGTTTGTGGAATGAAGAGAAATGCAATTACTTATTAGTAATCCAATATCTTCATTATTCTTCATTATGTTAAAAAGTGACAGAGTAGTCCCTTTAAAAGAATAGCGGAAAATCCTCGGAAATGGGCCGACCCAGGCGTCCTAATTCTGTTTCCCCTGATTCTCCAGAGGAAGACTCTGACATGTTTAACCCTTCAGAAATTCATCACCCCAGATACTCTGAATGGGTCCCTGAGCCTATAATTGCTGATTATGTAGCTAATAAAAGTCGCCAACCCTTAGAGAAAGATGTCAGGGCAAACCCCAGCTCCCATTGTGTCACTGTCTAGTGTGAGGTGCAACCAGCCAAACTGACCCAGATAGGGAATACACAAACAGGCAGAGTCACAGAAATGGTATAAGCAAGAAAATGCTCACTTTCTAAAAGTGGCATTTTCAAACACACATTCTTAAAATCAACTTTACTAAAAGATGTATTTTTAAATTGTGAGCTCAGAGACCCCAAACCCCACATGTCCATCCGCTCCCAAATGGTATCTACACTTTAATCATATTTAAAGGTAGCCCCCATGTTAACCTATGAGATGGACAGGCCTTGCAACAGTGAAAAACTAATTTAGCAATATTTCACTGTTAGGACATATAAAACACATTACTATGGGTGTCATTCCGACCCTGGCGGTCATGGACCGCCAGGGCCGGGGACGGAGGAAGCACCGCCAACAGGCTGGCGGTGCTTCAGGGGCAATTCTGACCGCGGCGGTAAAGCCACGGTCAGAAAAGGGAAACCGGCGGTTTCCCGCCGGTTTTCCCCTGCCCCAAGGAATCCTCCACGGCGGCACTGCAAGCAGCGCCGCCATGGGGATTCCGACCCCCTTCCCGCCAGCCTGTTCCTGGCGGTTTACACCGCCAGGAAGAGGCTGGCGGGAACGGGTGTCGTGGGGCCCCTGGGGGCCCCTGCAGTGCCCATGCCAGTGGCATGGGCACTGCAGGGGCCCCCTAACAGGGCCCCATTAAGATTTTCAGTGTCTGCAAAGCAGACACTGAAAATCGCGACGGGTGGCACTGCACCCGTCGCACACCAGCAACTCCGCCGGCTCCATTCGGAGCCAGCTTCATCGTTGCTGGGGCTTTCCCGCTGGGCGGGCGGGCAGCCTTTTGGCGGTCGCCAACCTGCCCAGCGGGAAAGTCAAAATGACCGCTGCGGTCATTTGACCGCGGTACGGTCTTTTGGCGGTCTCCGCCCGGCAGGCGGCACCCGCCGCCCGCCGGGGTCGGAATGACCCCCTATATGTCCTACCTTAAACATACACTGCACCCTGCCCTTGGGGCTACCTAGGGCATACCTTGGGGGTGCCTGACATGTAAGAAAAGGGAAGGTTTAGGCCTGACAAGTGGGTACACTTGCCAAGTTGAATTTACAGTTAAAACTGCACACACAGACGCTGCAGTGGCAGGTCTGAGACATGATTACAGGCCTACTTATGTGGGTGGCACAACCAGTGCTGCAGGCCCACTAGTAGCATTTGATTTACAGGCCCTGGCACCTGTAGTGCACTTTACTAGGGACTTACTAGTAAATAAAATATGCCAATCATGAATAAACCAATTACATACAATTTCCACAGAGAGCATATGCACTTTAGCACTGGTTAGCAGTGGTTAAGTGCTCAGAGTTTAAAAGCCAACAGCAACAGGTCAGAAAAAAAATAGGAGGCAACAAGGGAATTGACACATCTTGGAGGAGTTGCCAGGATAAACTCCTAGACATTGGTGGCCCGCTAACACAGAATATCCAGTTGGCTGAGCAAGCTAAACAAACTGGAACCCCGCTATCAGCAGACATTATCGCCGGTTTGGCACAAAGAGCCATATGCCTCTTGGGGAATGCGAACTGCGCTTTAGCAGCAGAACGCAGGATATCCCTACTCATTTAAATAGACCCCAAATTTGGGGAACTGTCAACTTCCGAGGCGGGGGCTATAGCCCAGGGCAATCTTTTTGGGAGACTTTTTGTCAAAGAGTTAGGGAAATTTGTTGCAACATTCTCGGCCCAAACGTCTATTAAAAAGATCTTCCCTGCTAAGGTTTTTGCTGGGGCCGGACAAGGCAGGGGTCACTGCTCCGGGTGTTTTTATCACCAAGGCCCCACTAGAGGATACCCCAAAAGAAACAACGGCTGGAATGACAGTCGTCAAGGAACATTCTATCCCTCTCTAGGTTCAGGTAAAGCCAGAGGCAACCGCTACAGAGGAGGAGCAAACGTACCTGGAGGAAATTCTGGTAAGCATTATCCCTACTTCCCCTCAAGATCTTGGGGGAAGACTTCAGAGATTTGCCCAGAAGTGGAAAATGATAAAAAAAAGATCCTTGGGTCCTTCAATCAGTTCAGGGTTTCCACATAGTGTTCTACGGATCTCCAATCCAACAAATTCGACCCAGACTGTTAATATTCTCAACGCAACAGATGAATCTTAGAAATTTAGAAGTGGAGGATCTTCTACAAAAAAAGAGCCATTTGCAGGTCAGTACTTCAACCATACGGCTTTTTGAGCAATATTTTCCTAGTCGAGAAAAAACACAAGAGCTTTCGCCCTTTCATAAACCTGAAGGAGTTCAACAAATGGATAATTTATTGTCACTTCAAGATGGAAGGAATTCATCTATTGAGAGACATCCTACTCCAGAAAGATGCTTATCTTTCAGTTCCCATTTTTCCTCCTCACTGGAGATTTCTTCAGATTACATGGAAAGGGCAGATACACAAATTCAAAGCTCTCCCTTTTGGTCTATCCTCAGCTCCTTGGTGTTTCACCAAACTCCTGCGTCCAGTAGTACAATTCCTTCGTACCAGGGGAATAAGGATGATAATTTATGTGGATGATATTCTTCTGATGGATCAATCCCTAGTTCAGCTCAAATACAATCTGAACTCAACTATTGGGCTCTTGGTTTTGTAATCAACAAATCGAAATCGGAATTAATTCCAACCCAACAGATATTTTTTCTGTGATATCTCAGAAACATGGTCACAGCATTACTCAGCCTTCCACTATCGAAACTTTCCAAAATTCGTAAAGAACTTAAGAAGGTTCTCAGAAGGGAGGTGAGATCCCTCCGCCAATTGGTCAGGATAGTGGGACTTCTTTCCTCGTCAATTCAGGCCATCTTCCCAGGTCCTCTTCATTACTGTGTATTACAGAGACTAAAGGAGTCTCATCTCCGAAAGGGGCTAACTCATTCAGAAATAATCTCTTTATCTCCAGAAGCCAAGTCGGAACTCCAGTGGTAGATAGACCACATCAAAGCTTGTACAGCAATATTCGGCATGTCACCAGACATGATAACAGAATCAGATGCCAGTCGTCTGGGATGGGGAGCGAGAAGCGGGGAGAAATCCATGGGAGGCAGATGGTCAGAGGAAGATCTCTCTCTCCATATCAATGGCCTAGAACTTCTGGCAGGATCTTTTGCAATCAAATCCCTCACCAAGGACAAAGTATGTTGCTCCATTGTCCTGAGAATGGACAACAGATCAGCTGTCCAATATATTAATTGCTTGGAGGGCACTCAATTAAAAGCCCTCTCAGAACTAACAAAGGACTTCTGGCACTATTGCCTTTAAAAACAGATCTCTGTAATGGCAGAGTATCTTCTAGGGATCAACAACATTGTAGCAGACTGGAACTCCAGGAACTTTACAGACAACACAGACTGGAAATTAGATCGAAACATTTTTCTAGCCCTGATGGAAAGATGGGGTCCTTGCAATGCAGATCTTTTTGCTTCTCACCTGACTCACCAATCAACGAGATATGTCAGCTGGGAGACCAGACCCAGAAGCAATAGCAGTAGATGCCTTTCTCCAAGACTAGTCGAAGGATCTCCCATATGCATTTCCCCCATTTATAATGATTCCCAGACTAGCAGCTCAGGTAAGACATCAAATGTAATCTTTGGTGCTAGTGACTCTGATAGGGAAATCTCAAGCATGGTTCCCATCATTGATGGAATTATCTTGGGATCTCCCAATCAAACTTCCATCATTATCTTCAATACTTCTAGATCACCAGGGCTCTCCTCACCCGTTAATACTTCAAGGCCAACTTTCCATCATGGCTTGGAGGATTTCCGGGGATGTTGGAAAAACGAACATCTTTCAAAAGAAGCTACTAACTTCATTCAACAGGCCTGGTCTACAGGTACCACCAAGGCATATAAATCGGCTTGGAACCAATGTAATCGTTGGTGTATGGAGAAACATCTCGATCTCTTGGGGGCAGAGCTTACTTACATCCTAAACTTCCTGGCTGAACTTGCCCAATCGGGTCTAGCTTATTGTACAATCAATATCTTTAGATCAGCCATTTCTGCTGGACATATCTTCGTTGATAACAAACCAGTAGGTGAACATCCATGGGTATGTAAATGAATGAAAGGCATTCGCCTTTCTAAACCCCCAGCACCCAGATATTCAGGACTTTGGGATGCTAACATAGTTTTAATTTTTCTCTCTCAATTGCAAGATAATCACTTCTTATCTCAAAAACAATTATAAGCTAAATTGGCTATTCTTTTACGCCTCATTTCCTGCAAGAGAGTTTCTGATGTTAGAGCCCTAGATGTGCCAGCTAGAGTCTTCACTCCAGAAGGTGTTACTTTCACTATTTCTAGGAGGACCAAAACAAATAAGAGGGCCCTGAGGGATAGCAAGATTAAACATAAGGATAAAGCCTGGGAAGAGTTAGAACGTGCCATAGCTCTGAAGGATCCTGGCCTGTTTTGGAGAGTGGTAAATAGAGGTTCCTTTGGAACAGACACATCTGAGGGCCTTGGCTGTAACATCGCCCCGGAAGCATGGGTAACTCACTTTTGTAGTATCTTCGATGGTTCTCCCCTAAGAAATAATCGGGAGAATGAGTATGAGATGGCTCCCAATCTAGCAATTAGGTTTTTGCTCCAGGAGGTTATGGATGCAATACAGAGTAGTGCATGCAATAAAGCTCCGGGCCCGGATTCGATCCCTATGGACCTGTATAAAGCGAACCCCCAGTTATGGGCACCTTTTCTCTTAAATGTCCTCAATGCAGCAGTTACTGTGGGTATCCCTGCCTCTTGGAGACTGGCATGTATTGTCCCAGTGTTTAAAAAGGGCGACCGTAATGATCCTAAGTCCTACCGCCCTATTTCTCAACTGGACTCTTCAGTGAAGATTTTGGGACGGATTATTTTAAGGCGCCTGGAGTCCTGGATGAGAGGGAATGATATTTTAAGTCGGGATCAGTATGGTTTCAGGGAAGGCCTTGGCACGCGAGATCAATGTCTTAACCTATTGATGCTGATCGGCAAATACACGCAGGCTAGGAAAGGTACGCTCTATCTTGCTTTTATGGATCTTAGCTGTGCCTTTGATAAGGTGAACCGGTCTATATTATGGGAAAGATTAAATCAGCTAGGGCTGGATCCTAATATTGTAGAGTTGCTCCGATACTTACATTCTGGGACGATTGCTAATGTTAGGGTGGGGTCGAATGGGGAATGCTCAGAGGCCTTTAAGCTGTCAAGGGGTGTGCGCCAGGGGTGTGTTCTGGCTCCTACTTTGTTCCTTCTATATACAAATGGATTGTCTGATTTTCTGATGAAACATTGTAGGGATGTTCCAAAGGTGAATGGTACTGATATCCCTGTACTAACGTACGCGGATGATGCAGTCCTTATGGCCCGTACTATGAATGGTCTCCGGGAATCAGTTAGAGCCTATGCCTCCTTTATGTCAGCTTTGGGTTTAGAGGTCAATTTTAAGAAATCTCATTTTATGGTGTGTGGAAGACCCCTAAGTAGGGTGGGGGAGCTAAGGGTGGACGATCAAATTATTAGTAGGGTCCATGACTTTCCATATCTAGGGATTATTTTTGATGAGAAAGGATCTTGGAAACCTTGTATTGCCAGAAGGGGTGCGCTTTTTCATGCAGTAGTTGGCACAACTTTTGACTTTGCTGTAAGGGTAGGCAGTAAACCCATCAAGCCCTTGCTTGAAATTTATAGGCGGAAATGCCTCTCCGTTCTGCTGTATGGTGCTGCTCTTTGGGGGTATAGGGACTCCAGAGCCCTTACAGTGGAAGAAAATCGGTTCTGTAGAAGGCTATTGGGAGTAGGACAAAATATCCCTGGTTTCAGCCTTCATTTGGAGCTGGAGCTTGAGTTTGTCCAGGACACTATTCAGTTGGCTCCCCTTCTGCTATGGATTTCAATTTGGACTAACGAACATGCCACTCTGAATAGGGATATCTTAAAGGATTGTCTGGCTTGTGACAATGTAAAGAATATTCCCTGGCTGATGCACATAAGGAAGATGGCTCATGATTTGGGGGCGGCCTGATTTGGTTGATTATCCTGAAGGCCTGACCAGGTGAGATAAGAAATGGGTTAAGGAGAATTTTAAAAAAATCCAGAAGAACAGGTGGGAGAGGGAGGCCTTAGAGAAAAAATTGATCAGGGATTTCATTATGCTAAAGATGTGGGTAGGTCCTGAGCGCTATCTCTTAGAGATAAAGGATGTGAGGGAAAGGTCTCTCATAACCCGTTTCCGTTTGGGGATCATTAGAAGTAATTTGTGTTTCCCGTTAGGTCAGTATGGGGACAAATGTATTACCCTGCCCCTGTGATGGGGTGTCCCAACAGACCTTGCCCCATTTTACTTTGTTTTGTGTTTTTTATGCACCATTCAGAACTCGTTTTTTATTACCTCTCCTAAGGCCCAAGGGTTTTGTGCAATATCGTCTGGCTTTTATGTGGCTGCAGATGGCTTCAGATGTATTGGTGTGGAAGGGGCTGGGATCATTCCTGAAGGGAGCTATTACTTGGCGTAATAATGTAGAGTTTTTAGAATGAATCCTTCTATTTTATTGTTTCTATGTATGTGGTTATATATGTTTTTATTCCTGATGGGTGTTCTTATTATTTATGGTTTTATTGCTAATTTTAACAAATGTATTGAAGATTATCTATTGTAATGGATGAATTTTTTCATACCGAATAAAAGTTATTATTATTATCAGGTTAGTATATTATCCTACTTTCCCAGACCATCCTAAATTATGTGTAGTCAGATGTATCAAGGCATACGAAGATATGATATTCGATGTCAGACCAGCAGGCGAGAATCAACTTCTCAATTCCTTACAAAAACCATTTAAAGCAGTTTTATTTCCTATTATTGCTAGATGGGTTTGATGGATCATGATAGAGGCAGGTATTGATATTCATAGGTTTGGAGCACATTCCACGAGAGGAGCGATGGAATCTAAAGTCATCCAGGTAGGTGGTAGACTTGAGGACATCATGAATTCAGCGGATTGGTCATCAGAATCCACTTTCAAAAAAATGCTATTTTAAATCAATTTTAAAAACTGCAACTCTGGTTGTTAGTAATCTTTAAACATGCATAATTCTCGCCGCCGGTCCTGACATAAAATGAAAGATTTCCTAGTTAACCAGACGGAAAGTTTCAATTCTATTAAGGACACAAAGGTGAGGATTATCCCTCCCGGGCACTTTTTCTTCATAATGAGCCTCTCCCTCCCACAGACATGTATACCAGTAAGTAATTATATAATTCTAGTGCCATTTTATTTATAAACTTAAATGTTCATTTACAAACATATCTTATAATATCTCATGTTAAAAAAAAAAAAATCTTTCTCTTTCATTTTGATGGTTTTTATTGTAACATAACCTGTTATATAAAGAACTAGATTACGTTGTTATAATTTTCAATCTACACAGGTAAAAAACAAGGACTGGATTAGTATTACCATCCGCATTAACTTCCTCAAGTGAAGAAGAGGAACATGAAAGGACGTTATAGCTATTTATATGCTGGACTGTGCTTTGATTGGACTATGGCTGGACTCTAATGTTGTGAGCCTCATGGACATGTAGTCTTTATTTTTTCTTTGTTCTTTGAATCTGCTGTTGAAATAAAGTGAAGAAAGTTATGCATAATCCTCACCTCCGTGTCCTTAATAGAATTGAAACATCCCTTCTCGCTAGCTAGGAAATGTTTCATTTAGCAGCAGTGCCACTGAAAAGTGGATGATGCAGGCTATCATGCTGAAGTTGACAAGATAGTTTAGCAAACTAATTGCTGGCTGTAGACATCTGGTGTGATCAGCATGTCATGATTTCAGATCTTAGCAATTACGATTCAGTATTTCACCCTCTCAGGGATGATAAACTGGGTGCTATTAAGTTTGGTACTAGAACATTTGTTATTCACAATGCTTAAAAACTGCAAAGAAACAGCAAATACTGCACTTTGGTACTACGTGGCAGGTATGAATAATTCATTATTGTGTCATAAAAGCTATGGAAGCCCTGTTTTCTGATACTGTGATACTGTTATACTGTGCCACTGCCATTACAAATTACAGATGGCTTGAAATGCAGCCACAAGAAATTACCAATGGCAGAGGTTAGGTAAAGGATTCCATCCATCACTTACTTGTTTTCCTCAGTGTGACGCCCTGGGGACGAAGGGTATGGAGCCCTCTCCTTTGCAATTTAGGGCGGCAGCTTCAGGATAAGGCGATGGTCCAGGGGACCAGTGCAAACTCCCAAGTTTTTAAAAACTGAAACGTTCAATTTAAAGCGGCCCAGTTACCTTCAAGAAAATTGGGCTGCTTTAAAACAAATCCAGAACATCGAAATGCAAAGATAGGCATGGTGGTCTGCTGTCCTTTGCTGGCCTCTGTCTTAGCAATCAATCGTAGGGAGTCTCAAATTGCTACCTGCTTGATTAACATTAATTAGTTAGGTCATTCTATAAGACACTCCATTTTGATAATTTGCAACTGGACCTATTAACAGGTCTTCCAGAAATTCAGTCAATAAATCATTTATGCGTTTAGCTTCACAAGTCCATCCAGCAAGAATCTAGGTGTACAGTTGTTTTGGAAACGTTGGCTCATATTTATGGCCTGGTTTCATCACTCCTGCACCACCACACAATGTGCTGCAACAGTGACACACATCTTAAGTGCGATTTATGAAGCCACACATGGCTACCTTGCACAGGCCTGCGAGGCTTCATAAATCTCAAATAATAAAACGCAGCCCAAACTGCTAAGTTTCATTACTCTGCACCAGAGAGGCGTTTCCACGGGTGTTGCATGGGTGTTCCCATGAAACATCCATTGATTTTGACACATTCCCAGATTTACAAGATATTATGAAGCTGGGAATTCCCAAAAAGGATACACCACCCCAATTGTACAATGTGCACTCTGTGTCCTGTTCAGGAATGTCATCTACGGTACATGATATGCTAACCTGTATTACCAGTCCAGGAGCCAGTTTCTAGCCTCAAAATACACCAAGATACACCATTAAGTCCGGCCTGTTTTCTGAACTCTGTATGGGTTATTATATAAACAACACACAGGCCTAAGAAGGGTAGAAGGCATTCCAGTCATGACTGTCCTGGGATGTGTGCCTCACTACTGACTGCTTTGCTGATCCTAGCACTGACTCCTCAGCTTTCTGAGAGGATTGCCATCCAGACAACAGGCAGACCCCTGCTATCTTATTCAGATATGGGGTTGGGGTTACTCCCTTAGATAGGGACAGGCAGAAGGATTACAACCACTATGCTCTCAGATCTAGACATAGGGTTTAGGCAGGAATCTCTAGGCTTTCTAGAATCATACACAATGGCGGGGTTGTTTATCTTCTTTACCTTTTTGTAATGATGATTACTGTTTTAAGTTTCATGTGCCTTATTATCACAGGCCATGCTTTTTATTCTAGGATGTAATTGCTTCAATAAATGCATTTAAATCCAGTTTGCATCTTGTGCACTGCCTTGGCTTGTATGAGTCACTGAGTAACTGAGTGAAAGGGGTTTGATCTGTTTTCATGACTTCCCTCAGAAGTCAGAGTGTCAGGGTTCGGTTGCCACATATCACCTCTGTTCTTCCAGGGTGGGGTGAGGCACTGTGGGCTAGCCAGGAGTTAGGCCGACAGCTTCAGAGTGGTGTGGTGCGGATTCAGCCACCCACACTCGCCCTAAACATGTAGTCTTAATACCATAATAGGAACCTTGTGACACACTGCAGCACACATAGAAAGAGGAAAAAGCCTCTCAGGTTTGTTTTTGTGCTAGAAGGCACTCCCTCTTGCACAAAACCAAACCTGCAACACAGGCACCCTTACACCATGGTGCAAGGGTGCATGGTTTAGAGCTAGGCAGCTTAAAGGGTGCCAGTGCAGGGGGGAAGGCCAGGAATGTGCCGTATTGTATAAGTATGGCGCATTACTGCCCTTTCCCTGTGACGCAGGGCAGCACAGCAAGGTGACTTGCTGTGCTGCCCTGCGCAACAAAGCCCATAAATATGGGCCACCCTATGTATTGGGATAACTAATGAGATGTCATTCCTCCTTTGAAAGTGTGATTGCAAATGTAACTACAGATCATGGAGAAAACAGTCCATTGAGACTAGGTCAGGAACTTTATCTGTCTTCCATATCTGAAGCTCTTTAACTACCTCAATGTATGTGAAAGAGTCTAAGTCAACTGGGCATCGGTCCTGGTTCGACAGGCAGAGAATTCCCATTTAAATTGTAAACAATATAACAATTACCTCTCAGGCTAAAGAAATGCCTTATTCTCAAGCTAGTTATACATCTAGGTAAACATTGTGGCCCCACACTTAGTACCTCTATCACAAGATCACAATTTAACAGTCCAGTTTAAAGAAGGTTTCCTTTCCAATTGCAGTGGACCCCTTGGAAATTAGAAAACCTTTTCCCCAATATGATATCCTATTCCAAAATTGAAATGGAACCTTTCACTACCCAAAACCAATGGTTAATATTATTCAAAAATTTGTCTCTTTATTCCTGTAACCATCACCCCAAAGTGGACACTTCTTCCTAGAAAACAGCTGTATCCAATCTTTTTTTGTTGCAACAAATGTTTATTTCTATTAAAAATCTGTGGTCCATACCTTTCTACATTTTGCCTAGCAGTCTTTGATAAGCTTGGCTTAGGTGTAACTCTACAATCTATGGTTTCCCTAGTAAGTTCCCCAGCATATTATGTTCTGCTTTGTTTTTAATTTTATTAATTGGTCATTGGTTTATGAGTCCAAAACATCACTAGAACAAAGATTTTCTAACTCAGTGTATAACAACATTTCTAAATTTGAAGGAGGTCAATTGATTAACTGCAGTGGAGAAGTTGAGGCAATCTGGAAGAAGGGGCTGGATTGAACAACCCTTTCTCTGGAACAGAAAGACTTGTTGCAGTGCAGCACAAAAATTGCGCTGCAACCAGCCACTATGAGAAATCAGTCACAGAATATGAAATATGCTGCATTTGATCAAAATCTCTATTGCCTCCTCTTCTCCACTGCAGCTAATCCATTGACCTCCCTCAAATTTAGAAACTTTGGGTTTGATTTAGAGTATGGTGGATGGGGTTACTCTGTTCTAAATGTGACAGGAATCGTGTCTACCATATTATGATTCAGTTTTATATCCTATGACCATTTAAATACAGTGGACGGGATATCCATCACGTTTGTGACGGAGTAACCCATGCGCAAAACTCCAAATCAGGCCCTTTGTTATTTACTGAGTTACAACCCCTCGCACTACAAAGCAACATAACGCAAAAAGCTGAAAACTGGCAACCTTTTTAATAGTAAAGAGGCAGGAATCAGTTTGCACCTCCTTACAATCTGTTGGGAATGCTAGTTGAAGGTCTGCTTGCAACAGTAGACCTCCATGCCAGCATTTAAAATTGCAGGATGGCGACTTTCTACCCTTTTCCTTAAACAAACATGGCACTCACTACTGTAACAAGTGATACACTGTCATCCTAACGTCAAGAAGAGCATGAAGTGTCGTTGGTATGACCATCACACTACATCCCCCTCTTGATATCCCTCGACAGCTTACATTTTTGCAAATGCTTAGCAACTGCCCTCCGAAGGTACTAGCCATTCTATGGACAGAAACTGCAACAAAATGGCCACAAGCCATTTGTGCATGCCTTTGGGAACATTAAATAGCGGGAATACCAATTTGACTCCTCTTTGGCTTGTTGGTCTCTTACTTCTCTCCCTGGATACTGTCATGTCAGGAGAGAATTATTAGTACATTCCGAGGGAAATAATGAAAGAATAGAGAACGAACAACAGCTGTCCCTGCCCATCCTCCTTTATTCTCTGGCAGACTTTGATGGTCTGTTCTTGACCGGTCTTTGCTCAGAACGCAGACATCAACAGGGTCCACCTTTGGTTGGATACTGGTTGGAAGGTTAAAATTAGGAGCGTGCAAAGAGTGAAGCCTTATCGATTCTGAAGTCAAAAAATCCCAGGCTTCTGGGCTGCTGTCCTGTCCAAAATTGTCAATGGGGAAATGTAGGAAAGGTGAGAAAATGAGGACAATGGAAAGGAGACAGACATGCCTTTCAGCACTTCGCAAGGGTTTTTTCTAATTAGATGACACCCAAAACATGCACATTTGTTATTATTCACAAACTACAGCAGGAATATTCCCACCTTGGGCACGGTTAGAGATATACTCCTTTCAAGGGCTGGAGTAAACCCTGTCCAGGATAAAATTAGGAAGGAAAGGGGCTCTGAAATTAGTGTGAAGTAGACAAAGTGATTTCTGCATGGAAAAATATATTTCGGTTGAGGTATATTTACTGATCTGGAACTTTACACCTCGTACGTTTACACATGGAAGAATGTCTTGCTATGTGAGTAACTTGAAATTCAAAAAGAATCTCAGAATTACTTTTGGGAATGTGTTACTAATGTAGCTTACCAGGATTACGCTTGGAATTGTGTGGGAAATCTGACAATTTACACAAAACGCAGGGGGTTAATTTACAACTGTTTTTGAGACCATTACTGTAAACACCTGAGCATATCTCTAGGTGACGGAAAACTACTTTTGCATACACATTACCAAAATTTTGGTCATGGTAGTGTTACAGAAAGAATAGAACTTGCGCAGTGCAGATTGTTGGTGCAAAAACAAGTACAAACTGCACTCAAGTGGATGGACCTTTCGTCCCAGGCTGAGGCTTAACATCAACAATTCAAGAATTAATCAATGAGAGTGAAGCATTATAGGCCCAAAAGGATGACAGAGAGTAGTAGATTTGCAAACCATGAAGGTTTATCAACCAAGAGTGATGTCACTATTTCAAATCAATCGAATTAATCATAATTCGAAGAACACCATGTAAAAGTGTTGGTCAGGATAACTAAAAGCAAATAAAAATAGCAAATACAAAAATAAACTATTTAAAGTTGCTGTAAGTAATTGGATTATTGCTTGAGAGGAAGTGAAGACCCTTCCCAGGCAACAACTGCAATTCTTGTCAGGGTAAACCACAAAAGTCAATAAATTAAGCTGTCTTTAACGCTTTGGTAGGTTGGCACAAAAGCAGCCAGGCCGAACTTAGAGGCACTGTGTTAACTATTTATGCAGCACACCAACAGTAATAAAGTGAGAACACAGCACATGGTAATGTTCAGTGTGGCAAGGCAGCCGCGAGGTCCGAGGAGGAGGCATAAGTCTTCGGGGGGTCGCTGGATGAGTAGCAGTTGAGATAGTATAATTGGCTGTGTCACTATGCATTCCACAAGTGACCTAAAAATGTAATCAATGTCATATACAATGTGTGTTCAAATGTATTAATGTAAACGTGGTGCATCAAAAAGATATATTTCCGAGGTGCACTCATAGGTAGAAACATAGAAAAGTTGTATGTGTGTTTTTTAATAACATTTATCAACTGGAAAATAAATAACACATGTATGCTCTTATATTCAATGTATTGGGATTATGGTATCATAGTTAAATGTTATATTGTTATCGTTATTCATCATTTATGGTACTTATAAAGAGAAAGGCACTTCCAGCTATGTATTCAAGTGTGTCCTAAATTCTATGTTAAAATGACTTGAGAAGGCCTGAAATGTTTTGCTGTGTTTAACCTTCAACATGGAGTTTTGTTTGTGTGGCCTATGTCTTTATTTGCATGTGTGTCTGCACATGTCTACAATTAATGAAAAGCCAGTTGTTGATTTGAGATAAAGTGGTATGGAAGGGTATATTGCCAAAGACGAGGAGCGCTAGCAAGGAGGCATGAAGAAGAACTCACCTCCGTGCTCCTGGCCATGGGAGGGATCCAAGGTCGTCCTGATGTTCGGTTCATCAGATGAAAGCCTAACGAGAGTTGCAAATTCCAAACTGTGTAGAGAGGGTGGAAAGCTGGTGGTGGTGACGTAAACTCTTGAAAGTTCTGGAAGGTCTAAAATGGTATTTAGTTAGTTAGTTACCCTTTGCCTAGAGCAGACCCTTCGAAACCTAGGGCCTGATTTAGTGTTTGATGGACGGGTTACTATGTCACAAACGTGACAGATATCCCATCAGCCATATTACGATTCCCGTAGGATATGAGATCGAAATACAGGGGACAGGATATGTGTCACGATTGTGATGGAGTAACCCCATCGACCAAACTCTAAATCGGACCCTTAGAGAGGTACAGAACTTTTATTTTGCCTCGTTGAAGTGGCTTTTTGCTGTACACATCTCTCTCTTGCAGAACTTCTACTGGGGTTCCTGTTTTGCTGACACTTTTGATGATAAATCTATTCCCTACCTTTTCAGAGAAATCTTTAGGTTTTCCCTTAGCTTAATTAGCATATTGAGATTTAATTAGTTTTCAAATGATTAGACAGGATGATGGCAATCTGAACTCCGATCACCAAGTGCTATTACTTATCTTTTGTATTGCCGCAACTGAAATATTGGCATGCCTTATGCTTGCAGTATTTAAACTCATTAGCCCCTTTAATTCACCTTTGGTGATTTTGTACATATATAGGATGATTTTGAGACCCATTTACATAAGTCTGGTTTTGAATTTGTAATAAACCATTTGAACTTTCATTTCTGCTTTCGAGATGCAATGTGTGACCTAATGGGTTGCACAGTAAATGACTGAAAGTACTGATGCGTTTCACCTTACTGCTGGAACTCCTAACAAAAGATTCATTAGAACTAGAAAAACTAGAAAATTGGCCAGATGCGTTCTCAGATGGTAGCAGAGGATGGTTTGGATCCTGAAGTAAGGAGAGCTAAAACCCTATTTTCTAGTTTGTTCCCAAGGTCCAGTCCCTAGTGCTCATGTCCAGATTTTGGAAGATCAGTGGAGTTGTGGAGATTCGGAAGAGAGCCGTATCGGCAATGGAGGAGTGAGCATCAGTAGGGTTGCGAATTGCAGTGGCTCATGTTTAGTTTGTGGTGTTAGTAGATTTGGATGGTGTTTTGCAGAGATGTTTTGAATATTGCGTAAGTGTGGTGATTAGTGAAGAAGTTGAAGAGGTTATGTGGTCTGATGTGGCCTAACATCTTGGGATAGTATTAAAAGATGTAGAAGTGACCATATTGTAATTGTATGCTACGTTTTTGGTGGTGTTCATTGTGAGACATCGTCGACAGCATAGTTGAGATACGGACTTTATCTTTGTGTGAATGTGAGAACATTAGTGGATCTTAATGCACAGAGTGAACCTATACTTATCTGTGTGATACCCCGCAGGTCGAGGTTTCATCCATAATTTTTATGTTACTGAATTTTGTTTTACGTGTGTGATGTTGAAGAGACTGAGTGCGTGCAGATTGTAAAGGAGGGTGAACCGTTGCGAGGAGCATGACTGACGTCACAGAGTGCTGTGCTGGTATAGGTCCATTGGTGTGTTGCCGTGCTGACATTGGCTGAGGATGTCATAAGGGGTTACGTTGTGACTGGAAGTTGTTATTAAACAAGGGATTATGGATACAAGTTATTTCCGGTTTTAAACATTTTATAGTGATTATTGTTATTTGATTGGGTGAAAATGGCATGTTTTAAAGCTATGCAAGATTTGTTTAGAGGAGATGTGCATTCACCTAGTAAAAAGGGAGAAGAGGCACCTCCTGAAGATACCCCAGGTCATTATATGGCAATAAACATAGTGCTCCATACATGTGTTTAGCTTATTCAGTGGCACAAGATCACAGAAAAAGAAAGTGCATTGAGGTTTCCACAATACGGCACATTTAATTAAAGAATTATTGAAAATTTGAGGAGAGTGTTGTATGAGGTAAAACCACATCCTGGACCTGCACAATATGAGGCACTTAATACTTGGGAACATGCTGCTAATGGTAGAGGGAAAGAAAAATATCAGGGGAGAGCCCGAAGAGGTGTGAGCATCTATGCAGATGCTAAATGGGAAGCTGAACAGAAAAGCTTAAGAATTTATGTGAGAGAGGGAGTTAGACTGTATCTAACTTTGACAAGTGAAACTGCTGAGGGAGAGAAGCATAAGAAACAGAAACAAAAAAGCAAAAGGAACCAGATGATATGAGTGAAGTCAGTGACAGGGATTCTGGAAAAGTATTTTTGCATGTGTTTCTGTCTAAATGTCCACCCCCATATAATGAGGTTCAGAAAGAGGGTAGCAATGGCATTGGTGCTAATGGTAAAATTGTGTTTGCCACTGCCCCAACAAATGTGACTCCTAGTCCTGTGGCTAATGTACATTATGAGCCAATGGGTGAGGGTTCAGGAATTTGTGCTCCTACTCCGAGCACTGTCAATGCTCGTACTGTCCCAGTTACTATTAGTCCTGTGGTTCCTGTGTATAAACCTGAAGGCCCAAGAAAAACAACTTATAATTTGGCTGTCCAGGTGCAGTTGGTGGGTCAAGTAGAGTTGCAGTAAGCCATTATACCAGAGAATTTGTTTGCTTAGTTCCAAGTAGAGTTGCAGTAAGCCCTGATACCAGAGAATGTGTTTGCTTAGGTCCAACATGTACGAGGACTCCATGTGCGGTGAGTGCAGATTTGACTTTGAATCTATCAGGGTGTACTTCTATGGGTACTTACCAGAAAATACCAACTGCTGGAAAACCCCTATGGGAACTGCCTTTAAATCTTAGTAGTGGAGCACAGGGAAATGGGAATGTGTCCAAAGTTGCTATGGTATCACAAACTATTAGTGCCAAAGAAATAGATAATGAGTGAAGGCTTTCAATTATGTTACTTCTTCAAGAGAAAGCATGAGTACGGAGTTGATTCAGGGAACAATTCAGTCACCACCAAGTGAGAACTTTGTGGATATGGTGAAACTGAAATTAGTATTGGACAAAATGATTAAAGGAAATCTTCAATTTGATCACTTAGATACTTATCATGAGAGTGAACCGGAGTTCATGTGTAAGGACATTACTAAACATGCAGGAGAAGTTCATAACAAAGTAGCGGAGTTATCCCAAAGGTATGAGGTAGATTTGAATAAGACCAAAGCTTTACAGAGTAGTTAACGGGTCTGTTTTAACAAGAAAGGCATAAGTCATATGAGAATTCTGGGAATGAAAACTAAAATTAAAGAATTGACATAATATTCCTAAATTGAATGAATTAGACAAGAGGGAAGCTCGATGGGCAAAAAAAGAAAGATTGAAAGAAATCCCAAGGGAAACTACCTCCTTTAGTAGGAGTGGGGCACAACAAACTTTCAATTGAGAGAAGTGCCTGGTGAAGGTTATGTACATGTGCCTTGGAGAAGAGGTGATCTTGCATCATTTACTACTGATTTTCCCAAGTTGAGAGAGAAGCCACTGGAGTGGTGCAATCAAGTTGAGAGGTTTGTAAAAATATCACAGGTGTTGTGGGTTGACTTGAACACTCTGTTTGACATTGTAGTTTTGAGTGATTAGTGGCAGAATGTAAGGTGTCTGTTCAGTGGCCTGAATCAGAACTGCTGGTAAGCCTGGTGACAAAAGGTCCTTTGCCAGTGGTGATGAAAAAGTATCAACAGATCATGACATTTTTTAAATCAAAAGTACCACCCCAAGACATAGATTGGATTAAGATTGATAGACTGACTCAGGACACCAAGGAATCAATCCATGCTTACTATGAGAGATTGTCACAGGCATTTAAGCAGTATAGTGGGATGGAGACACTTGAGCCCAAGGACATGAGATATTTGTTTTGAGGTTTGGGACATGATTTAGACCTTAAATTAACATGTTGATTCAGCATCATTTGATCTGTTGGCAGAATAAATCAGTTGACGAGATTCTGTGATACGCAAAATACTGCAGCGTCAAACTTGAGATGAAACAGAAGAGGTTAATGGAAAAGTTGATGGTTGCTGAGATGAAAACAGCTCAGAGAAGTAGTCAGATTCAGCCATTTCTAGGGAATGTTGGTGCAATGCAAGGTGTGTATACACAGGGACAGAATCAAATGCAGGGTAGAGATTGAAGGGTCCCCACTGATCCCAGTACTGGAATGGACGTCAGTAGTCTAAAAAAAGGCAATCCCTTGTCACATTTGTAATATGTTGGGACATTGGAAGAGGCAATGCCGTCTTAATCTGGCTAATCAGCTTCAAATTTCAGGGTCTGTGCCATCTCAGAATAATAACCATGCACATATGCAGAATGTACAGAGAAAGAGAGGGTAAAATGTTAAGGTGCCTCAAGCTCCATTGATGGATATTCCACATCCTCCGATGCCACAGCAGAGTGGTCCTAGCAAAATTTGAATCAGGTTCCAAATATGAATATAAATGTGTTTCAGGATATTAATACTTTAAAACAGTTTCGCATGTTTGAGACCCCTAGAAACTATGGCTCAGATCAGTTAGCCTGAGAGGGGAGGAAGATTGCGTACTTGGCGCAGTCTTGGAGGTAGACCCGAGTGGCCCATTCGTAGTTGGTGAAATGAATCGCCACACCTTATTTTTGGTTGGCACTCGTGCTACCCATTTTACTTTGAAAAACAAACCTTCCCCTCTTGGGAAAAATGGTCCACATTCCAAAGAAAAAAGTATGACACCCCAAAAAACTGCAGCAATACCACTAAAAAAAGTTCCTCTGAAGCGAAGCACTAATTTGTGGTTTGCGATTCCTGACCAGTGAGTCTCCTGGGAAGGGATCTTCTCCGCAAATTGAACTGCATCATAAATTGTACACAGAGAGGCATAGAGATACAGACTCATGATGAGGATGTCGCCTTTAAATTAGGGAATTATGGATCTTAAAGTACATTGTTTACGCTGTTGACAATTATTTACCACCGGATCTGAAAGACACAGTAAAATCTGAAGTGTGGGATTTTTCAGAAAAATATATCGGACTGAATTAAGGCGTTGAGCCTGTCCAAATTACTGTGAAGCCAAATGCTGCTACCCAAGAACAACTCAATATGATTTGATACCCGAGACGATTGCTGGGATAATTCCAGTGATCGAGTCTATGAGTCAGCAGGGCATCCTGAAGGAAATTATGGGCAGTCTTTGCAATTCTCACATTATGGGCTGCCAGAGGCTGACTGGGAAGTACAGGTTGTACAGGACCTTCAAAAGGCGAACAACATTGTTGTTCCTTGTTGTCCCGTGGTACAGAATCCAGTTGTAGTATTATTTCAGATTCCATGTGAGGCTGAGTGGTTTACTGTCACTGATTTTTGCCAACCCTTTTTCTCTATACCGTTGCATGAGGACAGTCAGTTTCTCTTCTCATTTCAGAAATCGTGTTTTAGCATGATGTTAAGTCCCACAAAGGTATACTGAGAGCCCCTCCATTTTCAACCAGATTCTTAAGAGAAATCTAGGGTCCCTGGTTATGCCTTGTAACTCAGTTCTAATACAATACATCAATGATCTATTGGTGGCATCAAAAACGTAAGAAGCTTGTAAATGAGACACTATTGCACTGTTGAACTACCTGGCTGAGAATGGACATAAAGTATCCAGAGGAATATTGCAATACTGTGAAAAAGAGGATCAATATCTTGGACATCATATTGAAAAAGGAGCAAGAAACGTTTTGCAAGAGAGAACTTCTGCCATTTTGAAAATGAACCCACCAACCACACAGGAAGAAGTCAGGATGCTTTTGGGAATGGCAGGCTACTGTCATCAGTGGATACCCAACTTTTCCCTAGTGGCCAAGCCTTTACAAAGTCTGACACACAAGGATGTATCTACTCTGGTACCTTGAGAGAATGATTGCTTGATTGCCTTCCTAGAACTGAGAGAAAGTCTCTTTCAAGCACTGGGAATGCCTGATTACAATGAGTCATTTGCATGATGGTGCATGGAAGGCAAGATGGACTAGATGTCCTTTACCACAGCTCTCGCCGCTGACTTATAAATCCTTAGTCTGGGCCAGCAACCTCTTCCCCAACTACCACTGCTGAGACACTTCTTCGTGTCGTGGACCTGCCGAGATCCTGTGGGGGTCCTGAGCTGAACCGCAGGCCAACTGCCCGTGGCCCAACTGCTTGGCTCCTGGACCTGGTTGCAGTCCCCCTTTTGCGGGAAGTGCACAGCCTCCTGGTCCGACCACTACCACGCAGCATGAAAGCCCTCCGGCCTGCCTTGTAGGAAGCAACACCAGAACAGTGGGTGTCATTAAGATCTGCCCACTACCTCACAGAGACACCGTTGGGGGTGCACATGTGGCAAGGGTGGCACCAGCGGCCCGCCAGACCTGTGCGGAGGACACCTACTATGGAGCCTGAAGGTGAGGAAAGCCCTCTTCGGGAGCTCCCCTGAAACTGTTGCAGGGGTACACTGGCCCAGGTAAGGGGAGACTGGTGCAGCAGACGGTGGTGGGGACGAGCTGCGCCCCCTGGAATGCTGCTAAAGGTGAGCATGTGCCCGGTGGGATACCTGCGGCCTGTTGGGGCCATGACGCAGAGAGACTGATGGCAGGGATGGGGAATGGTGTAAGCAACCATCCTTGGGGTGCTTGTGTGACCTGGAGGTGCGCTGTCGGAACGGCGCCTGGGAGTGAGTGGCAAAATGAGGAGCAGGCTGAGCCATTAGCAGATGATTGTGGTGGCGCTCCCTGGAATCGACGAGGGGCTTGGGTGGATTTCCTCCATGTTTAAGCCTGGTGAATCTTCTGGAGAAGGCTGTCCTTGGGGCCTGGAGCTGGTAGTTGTAGGAGGCTGGCCTGGTTTGTAGTGGGTACCTAAGGTACTTACACCTTATACCAGGTCCAGTTATCCTTATTAGTGAAATGCAGGCAGTGTTCTTGCAGCTTAGGCTGTCTAGGGGTAGCTGTAGCAGAGCAGCTTAGGCTGAACTAGGAGACATGCAAAACTCCTGCAATACCACTGTAGTTACACAGTACTTATACACAATAAAAGACAATACTCATTGTTACCAAAAATGAAGGTACTTTATTTTAGTGACACAAGGCCAAAAATATCTTAGAGGCAATACTTCTTCTGAAGGTAAGTATTATACACAATACATACACTAGTAACCAAAATCAGGTAAGTAAAGAGTCATAGAACAGTGCAAACCGTAGAAAATCTAATAGATTGCAATGGGCCTAGGGGCAACACAAACCATATACTAAAATAGTGGAATGCGAATGTCGAATTCCCCCCCCTAGGCAAGTGTAGTGTGTAGAGGGGTGCTGGGAGTGTAGGAAAACACCAAAGGTAAGTAAAATACCCAACCCCAGAGCCCAGAAAAGCAGGAGTAAATTACAGCAAGTTTCCTCAGAACATACTACAAGTAGTGATGAAGAATTATGCAGGAACCAAGCAAGACTGCAAGCAACAAACGTTGGATTCCTGGACCTGAAGACCTGTAGAGAGAGGAGACCAAGTCCAGAGTCGAAGAAGAGTCAGGGAAGAACAGAAGCCCCTGCCAACCTGGAAGAAGGTGCAAAAGTGGATTCTCCAGTTAGAAGAAAAGTACAGAAATGCACCAAAGAAAACAGCTGCGGGTTCCTGCTTGGTGCAAGAGATGTCCCACGTTGAATTGTTGGATGCAGGCTGTTTACGTCACTGGATTCCGCCAACAAGCCTTTGTTCAAGCAAATATGCAGTTTGCATCAAAGAGGAGCTGCCTGGACCCAGGAGGGACCTGGGGGCTCAACTCGGACTGAGGAGACAGAGGGGACTCTCAGCACTTCAGAGAGCCCTCAGAAGACCAGGGAGCACCTACGGGAGTCCCAGAACACGGGGACAAAGAAGATGCAAAGTGCAGTCATCACACACCTACACTGGAGGGTCCCACGCTGCCGGAGAACAACTCAGGAAGCTGTGCATCGCAGGATGGAGTGCTGGGGACCTGGGCTACACTGTGCATGAATAACTTTTGGAATAAGTGCACAGAAGACCAATGAGATACAAAAGACGCAGTGCAAAGGGGTACTGTCGCAGCACGGGAAGGCAAGCGCTTACCTCTCCCAAATTTGGTTAGCTGGACCTTTGGACAGTCTGGGTCTCTTCGGTCCACCACCTGTGTTCCAGGGAGCAAGCTCATTGTCAGGAGAGGAGTCCCAAAGTACCGGTTGTCGTTGCAGAACGGTTCCTGCTGAAGTAGGGAAGTGACTCCGTCACTCCACAGGAGATTCCTTTGGTTCTTCTGGTGCAGGGTGAAGACAGGCAGTCCTCAGAGCATTCACACCTTGGAAACTGTTGCAAATGCTGGTTGGAGCTGACGTTGCAGGTCACAGGAGTTGTCCTGGATACTTTGTTGCAGTTTCAGCGGTTCCTGGAGCAGTCTATGGTTGATCCAACAGTCAGAAGCTGAAGCAGAAGATGCAGAGGAGTCCTGGAGGAATCTTGCAAACCGAATCTGAGGAAACGCCCAGAGGAGAGATCCTAAATAGCCATGAGAGGGGGAATGGCTAAATACACAGGTATGCACCTATCAGGAGGGGTCTCTGACGTCACCTGCTGGCACTGGCCACTCACAGGTCTCCAGAGGGTCCCCACACCTTGGAATCCAAGATTGCTAACGCCATGGACAATCTGGAGGAGCTCTGGGCACCATCCCTGGGGGGTGATGGACAAGGGAGTGGCTAGAAGGATCCGAGTGAAACAGGCAAAATACACTGACAAACAGGCAGAAATAGGGGGATAACATGCCAAAAAAGATGGTCATTTCCTACAGTAGTGACTCATCCCGGGCCACAAGATCTGATGGAGACTATGGCGGAAGTTATAGACGGCACTTGGAGCATGCAAAAACTGACCAAGAGCCACTGGGCGGCCCACACAAGATAATACAGGGACCTTCTCTGGTAAACTGAAGCCGGAAATTGAGGGGGATCAAGATGCTGCACTGTCCAAATGGAGGACCCACCCATGGCCTTTCCCTGTGAGTGCTCTTCTCGGGGGCTCTGAGTCAAAGACACCGAATAGAGTGGCCAGTACAATGTAGTGCATTATTGGCCATGGGGAAAGACAAAGGGGCGAAGACATCACAGGCCAACCCGATAGAACGATACATAGTGACCCTCTTGGAGGCGATGGTGGTGGCGCGACAGACCGGTGACCAGCTGGGGGCACGCAGTCCCAGGGACCCACCTCGGCTGAACTAATGGGTGCGAGTCAGGGCTCATGAGTCACGCTGGAGGGTAAGATAGACTCTATGGCCATGGATATTAATCATTTACGTTTAGACCTCCAAAAAGTTGCTGACCACACAGCTGTTGTAGAAGGTGATCTGACCACACTCAAGGCAGAGATTAAAAGGCTAAGAGCTGAGTTGGATGGATTGAAATGCAGTGCTACACAGACGGAAGAACGCCTGAAAGATGCTGAGGGATGGTTGAGGCATAACAACCTCCACTTTGTGGGATTCCCAGAGCACGCAGAGGGTCGCTTGATGGAGCTCTTTCAGAAGCAATGGATCACCTAGACAAGCCCTCAAGACTGCCCAACTTCTTCACAGTGGAGAGGGTGCACAGGGCGCTGGCACCTGAGCCATGACCGGGGGGGCCTAAAGGGCCTTGATTGCATGCCTCTTTAATTACAGTGACCGGGAACCTATCCTGCAATATGTGCATAGATGCAGCCCTCCACGCTATGAGGACAAATAGATCTTCATTTATCCGGATTATACCCGGAGGGTGCAGATTGTACCTAGCTATATATGTGCAACATGGGTCCGGGTCTATTCCCTGCTTGCCGTCACAGACTGGCTAGATACCCTGGAGCAGAAAGAGATGCAATAGGGTGAAGTTTGCCAATCTGACAGGCATAGGGAAACTCCCTCAGCACGCAGACATGAGATGAGACCCCCAGAAACTGAACAAATCCTGGTCTGCCCGGATAGCACCCTGAGGAGGGAGCTGCTGGAGTCGCTGGATCAGGTTACCTTCTCACAGATGAGACTGGTTCCAGACATGCTGAGTGACAGTACTGATACCAGTTAACTGATTTTTCTCCCTAACAATAGCTATTTTCCATATGTCACACAAAACACACTTAACACTGGGATTCTGTATAGTCCAGACATGATGTGACCCCTAAAGGGGTTCCCCAGGCAGATGGTAACTGAATTAATGGGAGAGTGGATGTCTTATATTTTGCAGTGGTAGGAGCTGAGGAAGTGCCTGTCATCCTCTAGTCTGTTGAGCACCGTTCAGGAGCTTATGAACTGGCGGTGATCCGGCTACCCGCCTATCTAAACAACATTCTAACAATTGCATTAGAAATTTAAGGGGAAGAAATGTGTTGGGGGGGGGGGGGGGAAACTGGCTACCTTCTGGCCATTCATAGTGCTGGGAGGGGATCGGAATTGCCCGGAACATGTCAGATCATTTGTCTTTACTTCTGATCTATTCTCTGGCCAGAGTGATATTGAAGTTCCGTTATGCAGGATGCGACCAGAAGCTCTTACGGACCAGATTTTCATGGGTGTGATCGTAGATGGCCTGAAGGACTATTTCTCCCTCAATTGGGAAAGCACCCAAACCAGCACAATGGAATGGGAGACCATGAAGATGGTGGTGAGGGGTTGGACATGAAAACCTCCACAGGTATTAGGTGCACCCTAGAAAGAGACCTTACGCATCAGGAGGAGCAATTGATGACTTTGGAGAAAACCCTACCGGGTGACCAGGAAGAGGGGAAGGGAGAAGCCAAAAACAAGTCCTGTCTATGTGGGAAAAGTTCGAGAAACATGCAACATACTCATAGACGGACATTGCACATTGAAGGAGACACAGCGGGCAAATTGCTGGCCAGGGTAATACAGCAAGAATGTCGCACTGAGCCAGTACTGCAGATTAGGGACCCAACAGGACCACTAATGTGCACACAGCAGGCAATTAATGAAACACTGACATGTTATCTTCGGAGAGTATATCGCTCGCCCGAGATGACTTTGACGGCTGCGGTATTGGCCTGCCTGGATTTGATATAGCTGCCGTGGCTTGAGGAAGCTGAGTGGGCTGAGATAGAGGACCCCTCACCAAGCAGGAAATCCTACAGGCCACTGAGTCTCTGAACACAGCCAAGACTCCAGGTGGGAATGGTCTACCCGCCGAACTGTGTAAGACACTACCAGAGACCATGGCAGAAACATTGCTCCTGGTATATATGAAGGCCCTGTAGCAGAATATTGCCTACCTGTATGAGAGAAGCACATATTGTTTTGATTCCCAAACCAGGGAAAGACCCATTGGACGCGGCCTCTTATTGACCCCTATCTCTCCTAAATATAGATCAAATGTTTTTAGGGCACCTACTGGTGAAGCGTTTGCTCCACCACCTCCCTAAGCTGGTCCACCCTGACCATTCAGGATTTATACTCCATAAAAACACCATTTGCAACTTTCAGTGGCTGCCATTTGTGATGCATGCACCCTGCCAGGAGCATAGCCAGTATGCTCTTGCTTTTTTTAGATATAGAAAAGGCATTTGACTCAATTCAAAGAAGCTTTATTGCGGCTACAAGAGCCAAAAAAGCGCGAGCAGTAATAAATACAAATAAATGCACATGATAAAATAAAATTGCAGGTAAATATGGTGATAAAAGGGAATGAAATATAAATAAAAATTAAAATGGAATAAAAATGAGATAGAATAAAATGGAATGAAATTAGAAAAAATGAAATGAAGTGAAATGCACTCTGCAGGATGTTGGGACAGTCTTATTTGGAGTCTTTGTCCAGGAGAGTTTTCCCTCTAATAAGCCAACTAGCTCCGAGGAATTTGGCGATAGCGATCACTAGCGTTGGCCTGGTGTCTGATCTAAGGATTCGCAGAGCTAGCGCAGAGCAGCGTGCTCCCAGTAGTCTGCATGCCGGGGCCAGCCATTTCCTACGGGGGGCAGTATACGCGGGGCATGCAAAAAGGAGGTGAGGGAGATTCTCCACGGGGGCTTTGCAAGCAGGGCATGCGGTGGATTCGTTGTGTGACCAGCTGCTGGTGAAAAGTCTTAATGGGAGTGTTCCAATGCGAGCTGGAAGTACAGTTTCCTTTCCCTTGGGGCCGTGATTAGGTCCCAAAAAGTTTCGTACTTGCATGACTCTTTTAGGTTGGCAAAGTCACAAGATAATGTAGTGTGGAGTGCAGCCCGAGTGTCTTCGTTGTTGGCCCTTTGCCAGTAAAGTTTCTTTAGTTCGCTTTTCGAGGGAAAGACTGACGTGGCTGGTGAGTTCCAGAGATCATCGAGCCCGATAGAGTGGAGTAAATCCTTGATGGATCGTAGCCAGGGGATTCTGTGCAGGTGGTCGGCTTTTAGGATGACCTGTAGAGCTTCGGTGAAGATGACAAGTTCCGGAGTGGTCCAGAGACGTCGCCAGTACAGCAGAGGTCGCAGGCGGGCTTTGTGACCAATGCGTTTGATGCCGAGGTCCTTGAAAAGAGGGAACAGTGGGGTGCTTAGCGGAAGGGACACAAGGTTTCTTAAGAAGTTGTTTTCAGCAGTGGTTAGGTCTTGGGTTTTGGTATAACCCCAAAGTTCAGCCCCGTAGAGCGCTGAGGAAACTGCCTGGGCTTCGTATAATTGTAATGCTGGGCGAATTGGTTTTGTGTGTGAGAGGTGGAAGTTTTTTAGTAGAGCCCCAGTTGTTTGTCTTAATTTAAGGGCTTGTTTTCCTATGTGTGGCTTCCAGGACATGTTGTCAGTGAGTGTTATGCCCAGGTAGCTGAAAATGCCCACCTTCTCGAGTGAGGAGCCCTCTAGAGTAAATTTCCCTTTGAAAGATCTGTGGGGATTAAGGGTCATTAGTTTGGTTTTCGTTGCGTTGATTTCGAGTCCCTGGGATGAACAGAAATGCTCGAAGCACGCAAGGAGTTTCCTTAGACCACTAGGGGTCTTAGATATCAAGAGAGTGTCATCGGCAAAGAGTAAGACTGGGATTTTTTGTGTGCCAAGTGAAGGTGCGTCAGCCTGCAGTCTGAGGAGGGAGGGGACAATTTCGTTGATGTACAGGGAAAAGAGGGTCGGGGCAAGTATTTGACTCAATTTGTCAATTAGCTGGGAGTATATCTGGCAGCTGCTTGACGGGGTGGGACTGGGTCCTAAATATATCACTTGGGTACGAAAATTTTATATGCAGCACCTGGCAGGAGTGCACACAGGGGGTATGCTTTTGGAGGAGGTCTGGCTACAGAGGGGTTCTACACAGAGGTGCCTCTGTCCCCTTTATTGTTTGCCCTGGGGATTGAGCCAGTGACATGCAGACTGCGCCGGTTGCTACCAGGATGGGGGATACCTGTAGGGTATAAGACGCATATTGTGCCCTTATGTGCAGATGACGCTATGATGTACATAAGGCAGCTGGATATCTTGGCCCCACTCCTGTTGAACGCAATGGCAGAATTTGGTAAGATCTCCAGCATTCATGTCAACCACACAAAGACTGCCTTGTTCCCATTCTGCCAAATGCGCAATCTGCGGGCTGTTCGGCTCCCAGTTTCAGGTATCCCTTGGAGCGGTTAATAGTGTTTGATACTTGGGTATGCACATTACACATGACATGCAGCAAAGTCACTCCCTGAATATGGGGCAGGTGCTCACCAACCTTGAACTGTCCATAGCATTCTGGAATTCCCTTTATTTCTGCTTGATGGGGAAGATTGCATTAACCAAAATGGTCGTCTCGTCACGAATCCTTTATGTATTGCATGGCACAATGCATGAGATCCTGCAGTGGGTGTTTCAGGAACTAGATAGGCTCCTTGTTGAACTGCTGTGGCCAGGGAAACACTGCAGAATTGGACTTGCCACACTGAGGCTGGAATGATATAGAGGGGGGTGGAAGTCCTTGACCTGGAATTATACTGTTGCGCTTCCTACCTGCAACACACAGTACAATAATTTGATTCTGAATCCAACTGGGAGCGATCTCTGCTGGCCGACACTGTGGGTGCTGGTGACCTCGGCTCCCTCTTACTACATGGCACGAGGGCGCCAAAGAATTTGCTGCATGTGGTGACCCTTGTATGCAGATTCTGGGAAAGAGAAGTTCGCAGGGTGCTGCACAGGTCACGATTTGAGCCAGATTTAGAAATATGGCATATTAGACCTTTTCTACAAATTGCGACACTAGTTGGTGTGCGGATGGATGTGTAACCTTGTCAGATCTATCCCCATCAGACCGGTTCATCACTTTCCCGGAGGCGATCAACTCTTTTGGGGTGGGTAGGGGCTAGTTTCTTCAATATGCCAAAATAGCGGCCACACCTAAGGAGATCTAGCCCGCTTCCCAGACGCCCCATCCCCTACCTAACCATTGCTGGCATTACTATCACTAGTGAGGGGTAGGAAACTAATCACTAACATATACTGTGCGCTATGGGCAGATAAGCCCAAGACCCCCACAGGGTAGAAGACACATGGAGCGACTCAGTGAACTCCCCATAATGGCTGCAGGGTGGATTAGAATTCATGGAGTGGTACAGGAGGTATCGACAAAAGTGCACTTCAAACTCGCACAATGCAATCTGATTCATCTCACCTACCTCACACCCTAGAAACTACTGAAGATATACCCCACAAGGAGTGCACAATGTCCACAATGCTGGTATGCACTGGCAGATTTCATTCATATGCTATGGACCTGTCCACCAATTGTAAACTACAGGGACACGATATTGGCCCACTTACTTCGGGCGACTGGACGACAACAAACTCAAGACCTTAAATGCTGCCTATTTGGACTTACCCGGGTGGGAAGAAAAGGAAGCTGAGCAGGAGATTCACACTGCTAGGCTTGACTTTAACCAAGAGATGGGATAGCCATTAGATGGCTTAGCCAGGCATCTCCATTGATGATCAATTGGTTACAGGGCATGACGGATTAGGCTGGTGCTGAGGAGGCCCTTATGAAAAGAGTAAGACTAGAAGATAAACTAGCAGACGATCTGCTGGCATGGACAGCCATGATACATGACCTTGCAGATGACACACTCCTGCAGATGTTTCAAGTGGCCAGATGGGAGACCCCGTAGAATGCAAACCAACAGTCATCGGGAAAAGGGGGGGCGGCATCACTGAAATGAGGATATAGGGGCATTGATCCATTGCATGACATGTTCTGAAACCTTTATCTTGATAATATAAAGTGTTTGGAAGAATCTATACCAAATCTGATGAAAACGTCAAGGTTTTAGTGAGTCTCATTCAAGATAAGAGTCATTTGGTAATGACTTAATATTCCAATAAGAGGAGGTTGAGAGAGCATAACTTGCTCTACCATCATGTGTTCCAGAAGTGACACAAAAATGTAATCAACAACATACATAATGTGTGTTTAAATGTATTCATGTAAACGTGGTGCATTGAAAAGTTATATTCCAGAGGTACATTTCTAAGTAGAAATGTTGAAAAGTTGCAAGCATGTTTTGTAATGCCATTTAACTACTGGAAAATAACACATGTATGTTCTTCTATTAATTGTATTGGGATTATGGTATCTTAGTTAAATGTAGGGGTGGGTGAAGAATTCTACTCCGCCGGCGGAGTTTGCAGAGTTTTCCCCACTACACACGAAGTTCCAAAAAACTCCTCGAAGTTGCGCAGTGCAGATTTTTTTCTCTCTGTTGCCATCATTAATTTGGTGAACATGAGAAATCGCTAAGTTGGTGAGCGTGATTTCTGAAAGCGAGTGGTCGAGGTAGGCCGCGACCACTTGCGATTAGAAATCTGCAGCTTGCGTTGAGTCGACTAGAAAATCTACTCGAGCGGCAGAAAGAAGTTGACGCCCTCTGGTGCTCCACGTGATGCTGTTCGCACTGATTTTACAGTGCAGGAGAAACTCCTAGTCCTGAAAATCAGTGTGAACAGCGTGACTTACCCAAACTCCGGTGCTCACAGAACTCCGTGTAGCGCAGTGGAGTTTTTTTCGGCCATTATGCATCACAGGAGTAACATCATAAGGTAATTCATAATACATATATTGTGTGCCTTAACATTACTAGTGTAAAGTGGAGCATCTAAATTATAATACCGAGGGTGTATTTAAAGTAGAGAATTTTAAGTTCATATATATGTGCATTCTAATGTTTTGACATGCTGAAATGTATTACTCAAGCACATTTATATTCATGTACTCTGAGGTATTATGGTGAACTTGCATATAATCATGTTTCATTCATAATCATGCTGCAATTGCAATTGAAGATGCACGCATAGTTAAGTATTTCAAATGTGAGTTGAAATGCCATATTACATTAGCATAACCAAGGGCCTGAAATCTTGATTTTGTGTGTCAAACCTTCAACATGGAGCTTTGCTTGCACTGCAGTATTCTTTAATTGCATGTGCGTCTGTCTGAGTCTACAGTTAATGAACGGCATATTGTGCATCTGAGATAGTGGGGTATGGCAAGATACATGGCAGGAGACTTTGGCAAGGACAAAGGAGCGCTATCGAACTGAGAAGAAAGGACTACTGTTTATGTACTGGGATCCAAGAGATTCTCAAGGTTATCTTGATGTACGATTCTTGGGATGAGAACTTAAAGGGAGTTGCCAACTTCAACTGTGCAAGGAAAATGGAAAACAATTGGTGTTGATGACATAGATTTCCTGAAGTTTCTGTAGGTTTAATTGGTATCCACCTAGTTAAACAAGAGCAGAATCCCTTGAGACTTGACAGGGTACAGATCTCTCCACTCTTTATTCCTTGGTGCAGCTTTATGCGACGCAACACCTCTTTACAGAGGTTACTGCTATGCTGACACTTTCCTGTATTTCATGAAACATAATTAGGATGTCCCTATAGCTTAGTTTAGATTAATTTACATTCTTTAATGATTAGGCAAGAGAATCACAATTTATTTACAGACCATCATATCTTGTTCCTCTTCTTTTGTATTGCTGCAACTGAGATTATTGTATGCCTTATGCTTGTACAATTGAATCTTTGGTTATTTTGTACTTATATAGCATGTTGTTGAGATTGTCTTGTAATCTGTAATAAATATTTGAACTTTATTCTTCAATTCTGGTATTTAATGTGTGACCAAGGATGTTATACTGTTACTTGATTAGAAGAGGGTAACTACACTTTGCCCCTAAAGACTCCTATAAAGGTCTGTCTGAAAAAGAGAAGCAAGAATATGGTAGCAGCGTGCGGATAGTGATGGTTAGGATCCCAAAGTAAGGGGAGCTAGAACCCTTTTATTCTAGATTAGTTAGTTCCTAGAGCTCAGTCCTTCGTGCCCTTGCCCAGAATTTGGACAATCAGCAGAGTTCAGGAGACAGTCATATCAGCAGTAGATGAGTGAGTATCAATAGGGTCATAAATTGCAGTGGTTCATGTTTAGCTTGTGGTGTATAGTGGAGTCTGCCTGGTGTTTGGAGGAGATGCTTTGAATATTGTTTAAGTTTATTGTTCAGTAAAAACAGTTGAAGTTGTTAGCGGGTCTGATGTGACCTAAGATCCAGGGATAGTATTAAAAAATGTAGAAGACATTATATTGCAATTGTTTGCTAAATTTGGTGGTTCTTGTTGTGAGACGACATCGACAGCACAGTTGAGATTGGGACATATTTTTGCATGAATGTGGCTTGATCAATGGCACAAGATCACAGAAAAAGAAGGTGCAATGAGGTTTCCAAGTTATGGCACTTTTAATTTGAGGATCATTGAAAACTTGAGGAGAGTGTTCTATGAGATGAAACCAACTCCTAGACCTGCACAGTATGAGGTGCTTAGTGCTTGGGAACATGCTGCTCATGCTCAAGAGAAAGAAAAGTATCAGGGAAGAGCTAAAAAATCAGTGCGCACATATGCTGATGCTAGATGGGATGCTGGGGCATTCCTGCTGCCATGGCTGGGACATTCCTGCTGTCATGGCCACTGTCACTTGGAAGGAGCCATTTGCCAAGAAATGTAGCACTGATAGGACTTGCACAAGAGGGGGTATCCCAGTGGGCTTACGGATAGCTGGGATCAGTTCTGGCTCCAATTGAGCACACAGCTCTTGGATTGTGGCCCTATCAAGTCTGTAGGTGAGGATAATGTGCCAAACCTCCATTGTTGCCAAGTCCACCAGGGACCTGTACACGGGGGATGTCTCCTAATCATCGTCAGCAGTTATAATCTGGAGGGCAAAACAGTGAGCAGCTGGTCATTTTCAAACATATCCTCAGAGTAAAATGCATCGCATGTTGTGACAGAAACAGTATGTTTACGTGTAGTCCCTAAATGTGCTTATGTCTGCTGTGATGCAGTTACGTGCCATGGCCTGCCCCCCCCCCTGAAATGGCGGACGCCTGTCCTGTGTGGAGGAACAGGTGGAAATGAGGTAATTCCGCTGACGTTGTGCGCCGTTGCGGGAGGCGGTCGAGAACCGCAGTGCAACTCCTCATTGGTTATCATTGGGCCCTATGGGGTACAGTAGCCAATGGTGATGTACACCGGCGGTGACGGTACACACCACCACGGACGTGACTGCCATTTTCTATCTGTTCACTCACTTGCTACCTGACGTTCAACAGGAGAGGACCTACACTGCAAGTGCTGCTGTGACCTGTGCCTGGAAGCGATCATGGCTCGAGTGTCTGGGGAAAGGGCCCCAGCCTTCACTTCGGAGGAGTTGGAGAGACTGGTGAATTGGGTCCTACCCCAGTACCGATTGCTTTATGGGCCTCCAGACCAACCGGTGAGTACACTGTGTGCACAATGCATGGGGCATGAATGCATGGAGTGCTGTGTGTGAAGGCCTCGTGTAAGGGGGGGCTGGTTGAGGGGTCCTGGGCAGAGTGCTGCATATATGGTGGTCAATGTATGTGCGTAAGCGGATGGAAGAGATATGGTGGGCCATGGGTGTAACAGGCCGGACGGTATGACTGATACCTTTTGTCTAAGTTTATATGTCTGCAGGTCAGCGCACATCAGAAAAAGGGTATATGGCATGCCATCGCCAAGGATGCACGGACTCTGGGGGTCTACGACAGGTGGAGCACCCACTGTCGCAAACGGTGGGAGGACTTGAGACGCTGGGCAAGGAAGACGGCAGAGGCCCAGCTGGGGATGGCCTCCCAACGAGGAAGGGGTGCACGCCGAACCCTGACCGTCCTGATGTTCCGCATACTGGCGGTGGCCTATTTGGAGTTGGATGGGCGTTTGAGGGCATCACAGCAACCACAAGGTGGTGAGTACAGTTTCCAAATCTGCAAAATGCGCGTGGTGGGGTGTTATCTGGGTGGGTAATGTGGGCCTGTGGGTGCTCCTAGGCCAGCTCAAACATTGCAGGGTAGGTTCCATGTTGGGCAGGGTATGTTGCACTCCACCCCCAAACATGCTAGTGGGCATCTACTACTGGGCAGGGTTCTGTGGGTCTCAGGTATGCTGCTATTGGCCTTAGGCATTATTCTCCATGGCCTGGTGACTGGCACCTCCAACCACCACTCCCTCTTCCTCCACTCCAACACTTTCACCCTCTTCCCACCCCAGTGTCCCTAAAAAGCTTTTCCTCTCCACCCTTGACCTCTTCCCTGCCACCCGTCCTTCACTTCGGGCCAGGGTGGGAAGAACCCAGGCCAGCACTTCAGCCACCCAGTCCACAGCCACGGTAGTTTCGGAAGCTAATGCAGGTGTGAACAGCTCAAAGGAGACACCCATCAGCACTGGCAGTGTGCCTGCACCAGCTGCCAAGGTCAAGGAACAACCACCAGCTGCCAAGGGAAAGAAGACACCACCAGCTGCCAAGACCAAGAATGCACCACCAGCTGCCAAGGGCAAGAAGGCACCACCAGCTGCCAAGGGCAAGGGGCCTGCCCCTGCAGGCAGGAGGGACAGGAGGCCTGGTGCAGTGACAGGATTTGAGCCCCCACCACCAACCATGCCGCTTCAGTCATCCAAGGCTGCAGGGGAAGGGCTGGAGCCTCCCCCCACCACTGGCAGCACCAGTGGGCAGCCGTCCGAGGCTGCAGGGGAAGGGCTGGAGCCTCCCCTCACCACTGGCAGCACCAACATCAGCACCGGCACTGCCACCACTGTACAGCCGTCGCCACAGGCGGATGGACTGTAGTCCTGCCTCCATGGATTGTCATGCATCCTGCCCACAGCAAATCACGTGGATCTGACACCCAGGTGAGAGACTGTGACCTTGCACTCCCCATGTGCTGCATCACAGGGCACAAGGCCCCCTCCAGAACCAGTGGAAGAAGGCATCCACTCACCCACACCTGGCCAGGATGAAGCACACTGGGCACAAAGCCCCCTCCAGAACCAGTGGAAGAAGGCATCCACTCACCCCCTCCTTGCCAGGAGGGGGCACACTGGGCACAAGGCCCCCTCCAGAACCAGTAGAGAAGCCATCCACTTGAGAGACTATGGCTTTGCACTCCCCAGGACCAAGCCGTGGGCAAACCACCCACTTGAGAGACTGTTGCCTTGCACTCCCCAGGACCAAGCAGTGGGCAAACCACCCACTTGAGAGACTGTGGCCTTGCACTCCCCAGGACCAAGCAGTGGGCAAACCACCCACTTGAGAGACTGTGGCTTTGCACTCCCCAGGCCATCGCAGAGGGCATGTGGCCCCCTCCAGGAGCAGTGGCGTTGTACCATCTTCCGGCTGAGGTGCCCCCATTGCCTCTGAGGTGCCTGTTTATTTTCGACCTGATGCCCAAGCAGTGTTCTCTCTGTATTGAGGCAGGAGTCAAGTGGGGCCTTGGCCTATGTGATATGGCCCTGTGGCGCACGGACATTATGGACTGGGCAGTGTCCCTTCATTTGTATATCTGTAAATACTGTTTTGATTTTTTAGGATGTATTTCTAGTATTTTATATTATTACACTCACTTTCTTAAAATCATTTTGTCCTTGCATTATTCCTGAGGGGTGGGGGGTGAATATGTATCTGGTTGTGTGTATGTTGTTGGGAGTGGGGGTGTTGCGTGTGTGTGTCACTCGCTTTTTCCTCCCCCCTCCCCTGTGTGCGAGGCGGCAGTACTCACAGTGGTCGTCGTCGCCGGCGTTGGTATTCCTGGTGTAGGAGGAGGTAGACCAGCACGGGGAACACCTGCAGTTTGGGCTCCATGACGTTGTGGTTTTTCCTTGAATCTCCTTCTGTGTACTGTTTCCACAGTGCTTTTGATGGCGTTGGTACCGCCCCGGAAAAGGTGGTGGATTGGTGTGACATAATACAGTGGGAGGAACCTAGTCTTCCGCCTGGCTGTTGGCGGTTACAGCCGCAATGCTTGTTGCTACCGCTGTGGCGGTCGGTGTGTTAAAGTGGCTGTCAGTGTTGGAGGTTTCCGCCGTGGTCATAATTCAATTTATTTTACTACCGGCCTGTTGGCGGTATTACCGCTGCTTTATCACCGACCGCCAGGGTTGTAATGAGGGCCATAGTCTGTATGAGAACATTAGGGATGAAAATACAAATCAAAGAGCTAATTCAGAACATTAGAAAATGGAATGGAAAATATAAGTGGGAAGGTCGGTGGGCGAGGAAGAAAGAACCGAAGAAACAGACAGGGGAACCACCTTTTGCTGTAGCGGGAGAGGTGAGAGCATCAAATTTCCCATTGAGAGTTCCTGGTAGAAGTTATGTACATGTGCCTTGGAGCAGAAGTGATCTTGCATCATTTACAAGTGACTTTCCAAAGTTGAAAATCCAGTGGAATGGTACAAGCAAATTGAGTAATTTGTGAAGATTTCACAGTTGTGGGTCGATCTGAACACTTTGTTCGACACTGTGGTTCTTAGTGACTTGTTGGCGGAATATAAGATAGCTGTTGAATGGCCCCAGTCAGAACCGCCAAAGAGGCTAGTGATGAAAGTCCTTGCACTATTGGTGATGAAAAAGTATCAGCAGGTGAGGACATTTCAAAAGTCAAAGGTGTCACCCAAAGATATTGATTGGATTATAATTGATAGAACAACTCAGGAACCTAAAGAGTCAATTCATGCCTTTTATGAGAGACTGCTGCAGGAGGTCAAACAGTATAGTGGAACAGAGACACTTGATCTGAAGGATATGGGATGTTTTGTGTCGAGGTTTGTGAAAGGATGGTGATGTGAAATTAGCATGATGATTCAACAGCATTTAATTTGTTGGCAGAATAAATTAGTTGATGAGATTCTGAGATATGCAAAGTACTGTAGTAATGAAACATATATGAAACAGAAGAAGCTGAAGGAGAGGTTAATGGTTGCCAAGACGAAGACTGCTCAGAGGAGTAGTCATATCCAGCCATTCGTAGGGAATGTTGGTGCTATGCAAGGTGTGCATTAGCAGGGTATAACTGTGATGCAGGGTAGAGGTTGAGGAGTCCCATTTGACCCTAGTACAGAAATGGATGTGACTATTCTGAAAATGACAACCCCTGGGCATTTTTTCAACACGTTGGGATACTGGAAGAAGGAATGTTGTCTTACCCAGCCAATAAGCTCCAACATTTAGAGGTTGTACAACCCCACAATAACAACTCTGTGCAAATGCAAAATGTGCAGAGACAGAGAGGGTAGAATTTTAATGTACCACAAGCTTATTGCAGGTTCCACAACCCCCGATGCCGTAGCAAAATGCGAATAGACCCAGACTGAATTCTTATCAAGTTCCAAACATGAATTAAAAAGCATTTCAAGACAATAATCCATTCCAACAGTTTCCAATATATGAGACATTCGAAAACTATGGGTCTGATCAGTCAGCCTGACGGTGCCTGAGTGGGGAGAAAGATTGCTTAATTGGCGCAGTCTTCGAGGTAGACCAGCGTGGTCCATTCATAGATGGTGAGGTGAATGGCCACCCCATGTCATTCTTGGTTGATACTGGTGCTACCCATTCTACTCTAAGAACAGTAGAAGTCACAAACCTACCCCTGTCAGGAAAAATTATCCAAGTTACAGGAGGTGCGAATAAACAAATGACAACTCAAGAAATGACAGACAAGCCTGTGAGAATAGGATCCTTTGTAGAGAATCACCTATTTGTGGTGTGTCATTCTAGTCAAGTGAGTCTCTTGGGAAGACACTTACTTTGCAAGTTAAACTATATAATCTATTGTATGATGAAAAGCATACAGATGCAAACTCATGATGAGGATATTGCCTTCAAATTGGCGAATGATTGTTCTTACACTACACTGCTGACCATTGATGAGTTACCGCCATACCTTAAAGATGCAGTTAAGTTTGATGTTTGAGATTATCAGGAAATGTTGCCTGTACCTCCCAATGAAAATGATGACTGTGAAGTGGAGCATGACTGTTTCGATGTCACTGAACTAGGCACCAAGCCACAACCAGATAAACTAGATGAGCCACTACCTAAATCTGATTTTATGCTATATGCTTATGACTCATGTTTACGAAACAATGGAGGAAGTCTAGTCTTAGGGCTGTCTATGCAGTCTGCACAATTTCAAGAGTTGTTGAAGCTTCTTGGCTTCAGGAAATATTTTCCGCACAAGTGGATGAGTTGATTGCTCTTACTACAGCATGCTGTGTTTCAGACCAGCTGAAAGTGGTGTTTTTTTACCGACAGTCAGTACAGCTTTGGTGTCTTATGTGACTTCGGACAGTATGACTTCGGACAGTCCCAGAAGGGGTTCATATCTTCTGGATTCCCCATCCGGAATGGTGAACAAGTGAGAAACCTCCTTGAAGCCTTATAGTTGCTTGAACAGGTTGCACTGGTCAAGTGTCCTGCACATCGTAGTGGAAATGATTATATAACATTGGGCAACAAATATGCTAATAAGTCGCAAAGTACTGTGCTCACATTGTCTGTACCTTTAATGGAGAGTATACCAACGAGGGAATGCATGAGACCAAATACAACCATTTGTTAACAACTGCAGACACACGGAAAGAGATAAAGAGGCTTCAGGAAGAAGTCTCAGAGGAAAAACATCAGAGTTGGGTCAGAGCATGTTGTGTTAAGAGAGAGGACAATGACATTTGGGTTTCAATGGATGGAAGACCAGTGTTGCCAAATAGCTTGTTGCCTCTGATGGCTATACATCCTCATGGTCCAGCTCATGTTGGTAGAGATACAATGGTACGATTGTTTAGGCAAACGTGGTTTAATCCGAAGTTCAGATTGATGGCTGAAGTATGGTGTCACAGATGTGTTGAGTGCCAGGAGAACAATGTTGGAAAAAGGTCTGCAGTAACGAAGTCACATAGAAAGAACAGACGGACCCTTTAACATGATGCAGTTGGACTTTATTGCGATACCTGTGTGTAAGAGGCCGAGATATGTCCTGATGATTAAATACATCTTCTCGCACTGGGTTGAAGACTACCTGACCAGAAAAAAATGATAATCTCACTGTAGCAAAACTGGTTTTGAGAGAACTCATACCCAGGTTTGGTTTCCTGATTTTTCTGGAATCAGATCGATGGACTAATTTTAATAATGAAGTCCTGAGATTGTTGTGCGCAGTACTGCAAGTGGAACAGAGACTACATTGAAGATATAGACCTGAGGCTTTGGTTCTTGCTGAACAGGTCAATGGGATGTTGCAAACCAGATTGGGAAAAGTGTGTGCTTCAACATTTTTTAAATGGCCTGATGCTTTGCTGCTTGTGCTAATGAGTCTTCACAGTGTACCTGATCAGAAAACAGGACTATCTCCCCATGAGATCATCGTGGGCAGAGCTATGAGATTGCCAGCTATTCCTGCAAATGCACTTGAGAACATTACAGATGATATGATTCTTCACTACTGCAAAGGCACAGCTGACCTGCAGTGTTGCCAGATTTTTAAAGCCTTCTAAAGCCCAAAGCTGTTGAACGACCAGCCTAAATTAGGCCCTAATGAACCGGTCCCAGCCCAAAAAGTAGCCCAAACTTTTAACACTGAAATAATGCAATCGTACGCTGAAGCAACATTTTAAAGCATAAATCACATTTCTATTGTAAGCAAATATGTGAAACTCACAGTTCCTAAATTATTCATTGCATTACACACTAAGGGGGTGATTCTGACCGCGGCGAACGGCGGTCGCCGCCCGCCAAGCGGTTCCCGCCGAAAGACCGCGGCGGTCATTCTGGCTTTCCCACTGGGCCGGCGGGCGACCGCCGAAAGTCCGCCCGCCAGCCCAGCGGGAAACACCCTTCCCACGAGGACGCCGGCTCGGAATGGAGCCGGCGGAGTGGGAAGGTGCGACGGGTGCAGTTGCACCCGTCGCGAATTTCAGTGTCTGCAAAGCAGACACTGAAATTCTCCGTGGGGCCCTCTTACGGGGACCCCTGCATTGGCATGGGCACTGCAGGGGCCCCCAGTGGCCCCGCGGCACCCCCTACCGCCATCCTGTTCCTGGTGGGAGAACCGCCAGGAACCGGATGGCGGTAGGGGGTGTCAGAATCCCCATGGCGGCGGAGCACGCTCCGCCGCCATGGAGGATTCTCAAGGGCAGCGGGAAGTCGGCGGTACACCGCCGACTTTCCGTTTCTGGCCGCGGCTGAACCGCCGCGGTCAGAATGCCCGGCGGTGCACCGCCAGCCTGTTGGCGGTGCTACCGCCGACCTCCGCCATGGCGGTAATTACCGCCAGGGTCAGAATGACCCCCTGAATATGGAAATAAACATGGAAAAATGGTCCCTCACTTCTTATGATGAGCCGCAAATTGGAACAAGTAAATCTTTGATTATGTGCACAGAAGTCCTTCTTTGACAAACCTTTTCACATTGAAGCCTGTAGCAGCTAATTTATTTTCTTTTATTTAGAGACAGAAGGATGAACATCGCTTTGATCAAGTTCACAGCAGACCTTTTGACACCAGTTTTGGCATTGGAGCCTTTTGTAGCAGGCAGATCATTATCCTTTATTTGCAGACAAAAAGCAAGGGCAGTAGCCACTTCCTAGGCCGCAATATGCTTGTTTCAGAGTGCGAGGCATGCACTGGTAAGTAAACATGGCTGGTAAAGTGAAACTGCGAATGGTTCATTAAATCAATTACTTTGTTTCCTGCAGGTTGCTTCAAACCATTGGAACGGGTATGCAACTTTTTATGGCAGTACTTGAATGCATCCTTGGTATCAGCTCATTTTACAGGGCATTCAGTCTTTTTAATTCAGAAACCACATCTACTCTTTTTATTATATTGTAATATTGAGCCCACTTGCCCATGTTGCAATAATTAAACTACCACTGCTTGGCAGCTGGGATAACCTGCTCAATGAACAACTGTTGTTGAGACGACAGGGGACTACCTGAAACTGCAAGAGATAAAGTGACTATCTCTACATCTGTGCTGGCATAACTGCGGTAGTCCTGGAGCTAATACATGTCAATTACACTGTCTTCATCGAAGTAAGGAAAGATAGGTTTTCCTGCTCTTGATAAGTTAAGTAGAGCATTCTTGATGCATACCAGTGGTACACATAAGACACCACACAAAAGTGTAACTTTTTAAACATCATATTGCCTGAAAAACATACATGGCTAGTGGTAAAGGGAAACTACAAATGGTTCATTGAATCAGGTTCTGATGCAATTCTGATTTCTCTTATTTTCAAGCCATTTGATATCATTCGAAGTGGCAGCAAAAATTATCACAGACACACTAGGTGCATTAGAATGTGAATGCTGGCGTGTTTGACAATTGTAAATCTCAATTATGAAGGTTGCAAGGAGATGTGGCTGTAAAAGGGTCCATGCGAATAGTCATTCCCTTTCACCTTTAGACAGGAAGCAAGTCCAACATCCATATTAAGACATGTAATTTTAAGTAGACAACGCTGGTAATGGGAAACTGCGAATGACTCTTGGCGTCAGTCAAGGGTTGCAAGAACGTTAAGTACAAGATTTGCTCCATTTTCTGTCCAGGGCAGCTTTAATCCCATAAAGCTAAGGTAGCCGCTTACAACTGTGTGATGGTTTACTTCAGGCACATGCGCATGGGTTTTTCGCCCCGCCTACATCCACAGAGCCACCAATCAATAAAGAGATATCCAGATTCTCCCAATCTTGTTGCAGCCTTTCTTCAAAATAGGGGTGTCAATCTCTACATCTCTTACTGGCATAACTGTGGTGATCCTAGAGTTAACACATGACAGTGGCAGAGGCTCCATTAAAGTAAGCTCATAGAAACAATGGGTGCCTGCAGCATCAGTGTAGTTAAACACTTCCATTCATAAAGTTACCAGGTCTGATGTGTTAGCAAATGAGCATAAATTGTTTTGGGACTTCAACTGAAGATCATCTCTACATCTGTACTGGCACAACTGTGGTAGTCCTAGAGCTAATACATGGCAATGGCACGGTCTTCATCGAAGTAAGAAAAAATAGGTTTGCCTGCTCATGATAAAATTTGTTGCGCATTCTTGATGCATACTAGTGCTAGACATAGGATACCATACAAAAGTGTAATTTTGAGACATCATGACACATTTCTGGAGCATCTTTCCTGCAGGATATTGTGCTAAAGTGTAATTTTATGGCATCATTGTTCTATTAAACGCTCTACACAATCTGCCATCACTAGTCCTGTCTTTCGCAAGACGAAATTAATTTCAGGGACAGGCCTCCATCCAATGTGAGATACAAATACCTGTAGTCGGCCTGGCATTTTGGTGAGTGGAAAAAAACTGTTGTAAGTTTCTCTGAACATCAATTCTACATTACTTGGAATGCTCCTTAATGCTTTCATAGCAATGATCTTAAAGAACTGGTAAATGCAGCGCACAAGTTGCAAGGAAGGTTGCTTTTCTTTCAACAAGGTGAATGCCGAGTGATGCTTTCTGCACATGACGCTTGCCCCATCTATGCCTATTAAATTTCCAATCTCAAGGCTACAAGTTTCAAGCAAGTTCTTTACTTCAGTGTCCGTAGCTTAAAGTAGTAGAAAGTGAAGTATGGTGCCCTTCGGGGCTTGGTACCACCTGCAGGATTGACATGCAGTGCTCTGGGATTGACAGTGGCAAGAGCAGGTCTGAGAAAGTGTTCTTCTGGTCCTGTCACTTGAGGCCTGGCAGGCATGGCTCCTTCTGCAGCTGACAGTGGCGAGGGCAGGTCTGAGAAAGTATTCTTCTGGTCCTGTCACTAGAGGGCTGGTAGGAATGGCTCCTTCTGCAGCCAACAGTGGCAAGGGCAGGTCCGAGCTGCATGCATTCCTTGGGGGAGGGCTGAATTTTGCAACTTTAATCATACATACTGCTGTTAAATTTTGCAAGCAATTGCAGAAGGGGCACAGCGAATAGGACTCAATTCCAATGCATTTCAGTCCAAACTTTATGTAGAGAATATTTAATAGTAGTTTTAGGCCCATTCTATTTCGTCTATCATTTTTCAGCAGCATCATTTGGGAAAATACCCTTTCAACATGAGCAATGGATATCAGGAGTGTCAACATTTGTATAGCACCCATTGCAAGCTTGTGAAAGCAATGTTTGCCAGCAGCATCAGTGTAGTTATACACTTCCATCCAGAAGGATTCCATGTTAGAAGTCTCAGGAAATTAACATGAGGATATAATTCTCCACTGTGACTCCAGTACTCCCAATGGGTATGTGAAAAATGTATGTGGTAAGTCAGTTACAGGAGGTTTGCAATCTGCAAGCACTTTTTGGGGACTCAAAACTTCTAACTTTTTAAGCATGCTTAGTGACTCTGGAAGGTGAAATTGATATTCACATGCCAAGACTTTCAAGAACTGCAAGCATCTTTTCACAATGCCATCCTTTGATACCGAGGTGAGTTTACTTTCTTCCAGCTTCTTTCAGAAAGCAAGTCCAAGATCCACATCCTCTTGAGAAAGAGAAATGGCAGAATTTTGTAAATCTAGGCTCTGCAACTGTTCTTGATAATTACTGGTGAAAACACTTGGTTTAAGTATCCTTTTCAGTGAGGACATGTACAGAGAATATTGGTCGCAAAAGATGTGGAGTGCATCTCCAGATTCTGGCTGAAAGATTTTGTTAACAACCTTTATGTCTTGAAGAATAGGCTTTAAGAAAGTAAGGTAAAGTAGGTTGGTCTCATTGTGATACATTTCTTGGAGCATCCTTGCTTCATAGCAGTGTTCCACATAGGATGCTGTGCTATAGTGTAAGCTTAAGGCATCATATTTTTCTAATAAACGCTCTACACAATCTGCCATCACTAGCCACCGTGTTTAGCAAGGCGAAATTCATTTGAGGGAGATGCCTGTGTCCAATGTCAGATACAATCCCCTGTAGTTGGCCAGGCGTTTTTGGGAGTGGAAAAACCAGTTGTATGTTTCTCTGATCATGCATTCTACATTGCTTGGGATGCTCCTTTTTGCTTTCTTTGCAATGATGTCCAGGGAGTGACAAATGCAGCGCACAAGTTGCAAGGAAGGTTGCTTATCTAGCAACAAGGTGAAGGCTGAGTGATGCTTTCTGCTCCATCTGTGGCTATGCCTATTAAATTTTCAATCTCAAGGTTAAAACTTTCAAGCAAGCTTAGGACTGCATTTGCTATATCTTTGGCACAGGCCTGATTTAATTCTAGCATTCCAAGGAAGATGCTTACTAATTGTTATGCTTTATGCTGAAATACTTCACACAAATGTAAATCATTTTTTTTACTTCAATGTCTGTTGATTCATCAATTAATAAGGAGTAAGGTGATGTTCTGATATCTTTCAGCATTTCGTCTTTGAAGTATGGGCCCAACACAGAAGTAATTAGTGCTGTACATTTGGTACAGTGCATTCGGAAGGCAAGGAATTCATCCTTCAAAATGTCACCATATCCATTATTTATGGATGTGCAACAAGCAGTTTGTATGGTAAACCTAATTTCTCTTCTTTTCTGGTCATTGAATGAATGGGTTGTCCAAAGGATGCCAAAGAAGCACTTGCTGAATTGCAGCGAGAGCAGTGTTTTGTGGTTGCTGCATGTTGCTTCAAACCATTACAATGGGCTCACAGGTCTATATGGCAGTACTTGCAGGCCGCTTTGGAATTATCCAATTTGACAGGAGCTATCTATCTTTTTAATTCAGGATCCAACTCTCACTCTTTTCTGTATATATTTTTTATATTGTGCCCACTTACCCATGGTGCAATAATTAAACTGCCAGGTCAGCTGGGAGCAGATCAGTGATGAACTATGTCAAGATGAGAGCCCAGGGGACTACCTCAAACTGCAAAAGAAATTGCATTAATTGTCCCTAGTTCACTGATAATCATGTGCAAAGTAATAACAAAACACTAGCTAGAATTGGCAATGGTTATTGTAGCATACCTCTACTTTAGCTGTCCAAGGATGTCATTTACTTTTTTGGGGTACAACACCAGTGAATTCAAGTGAGATACAAAGAGGTGTTGACTCTGCACTTGGGCAAGTGAATTGTTTCAGGGCAGACAATTGACTCTTTAGATTTGTCATGTTTTGAAATGGAGAATGAGCCAAAAGCTGGCAACTCCCTCGTATTCAAGGTTAAATAAGATGTATGCTCTAGCTTTCAAACTGGTTTTATAATAAAGCAAGAACAACTCACTGATAGCAGCAACAATGAATACAGCTTAATGGACTACCCGTCATACTTACTCAACTTTTCATGTCGAACTCAAGTTTGCGGAAAGCAGACCCAATCCTGTTTTGCCTTTGCATTTTACAGTTCAAGTCCTGTTAATCCCAATATAATGTCATCCCCAACATGCAAAGATAACATTTGCTACATTAGTTCCACCATTAAGCTATGATACTCAGCACCCCACCGAATGGATTCAAAGCACAACCTGTGTTTTTTTCACTGCCTTTCAGATGCACAGGGAAATCAATCAATCAATCAAAAAATGTATAGAGCGCGCTACTCACCCGTGAGGGTCTCAAGACGCTGGGGGGAGGGGGGAATGGGGGTTAGAAGGGGGGGGGGCAAGGAGGGTCACTGTTCGAACAGCCATGTCTTGAGGTTTTTTCTGAAAAGTAGGAGGTCTTGGGTTTTGCGAAGGTTGGTGGGGAGGGAGTCCCAGGTCTTGGGGGCGAGGTAGGAGAAGGCCATGCCTCCAATGGTGGTGCGTTGGATGCAGGGGATTGTGGCTAGTGCGAGGTCGGCAGATCGGAGGTGGCGGTGGGAGTGTGGAAGTTCACTCTTTCGTTGAGGTAGGTTGGGCCGGTGTTGTAGAGGGATTTGTGTGCGTGGATGAGGATCTTGAAGGTGATCCTCTTGTCTATGGGGAGCCAGTGAAGGGATTTGAGGTGTGGTGTGATGTGCTCGTGGCGGGGGAGGTCCAGGATGAGGCATGCAGCTGTGTTCTGGATTCTCTGGAGTTTGCGTTTGAGTTTGAGTGTGGTGCCGGCGTAGAGGGCGTTACCGTAGTCCAGCCTGCTGCTGATGAGTGCGTGGGTGACAGTCTTCCTGGTCTCTGTGGGAATCCATTTGAAGGTTTTTTTCAGCGTGCGGAGTGTGTGGAAACAGGAGGAGGTGAGTGCGTTGATTTGCTGGGTCATGGAGAGGAAGGGGTCTAGGATGATGCCGAGGTTGCGTGCGTGGTTTGCGGGGGTGGGTGCGGGGCCTAGGGCGGTGGCCCACCAGGAGTTGTCCCATATGGTTTTGTTGGGGCCAAAGATGATGATTTCTGTTTTGTTGGAGTTGAGCTTGAGGTGATTTGTTGTCATCCAGATGGCGGTGTCAAGGAGTGCGGCGTGGAGGTTGGTTTTGGCGGTGGTGGGGTTGCGGGTGAGGGAGATGACGAGTTGGGTGTCATCTGCGTAGGAGAGGATGGTGATTCCGTGTGGTCGGAGGATGTTGGCGAGAAGGGTCATGTAAATGTTGGAGAGTGGGGCTGAGGGAGGACCCTTGGGGGACTCCGCAGATGATCTTGGTAGCGGTGGAGTGGAAGGGTGGGAGGCGGACTTTTTGGGTACTAACGGTGAGGAAGGAGGTGAGCCAGTCTAGGGCTTTGTGTCGAATTCCTGTGTTGTGGAGGCGTGTGGGGAGTGTGTGGTGGCAGACAGTGTCAAAGGCCGCAGAGAGGTCTAGGAGGATGAGTGCGACGGTCTCGCTCTTGTCAACCCTTGTTCTGATGTCATCAGTACATGCGATGAGGGCGGTTTCCGTGCTGTGGTTCTTGGGGAACCGGATTGAGAGGGGTCGAGTGTGTTGTTTTCCTCAAGAAAGTGGGATAGGCGGGTGTTAACTAGTTTCTCTGCGACCTTGGCAGGGAAAGGGAGGAGAGAGATGGGGCGGTAGATGGAGAGGTCGTCCTGGTCGGCTTTGGGCTTTTTTTAGGAGTGCAGTGATTTTTGCATGCTTCCAGAGGTCTGGGAAGGTGGTGGTGTCGAATGAGGTGTTGATTATGTGGCGGAACTTGGGGGCGATGGTTGGGCTGGCTTTGCTGAAGATTCGATGGGGGCAGGGGTCGGAGGGGGATCCAGAGTGGATGGAGTTCATGGTTTTTTCATTTTCGGTGGTTGGGGCCCAGGTGGTAAGTAGGTTTGGGGGGGCGTGAGGGGGGTCTGATTTGGGTGGGTGAGGGGCATGTGTGGGGGGTGTGTGTGGTATGAAGCTGTTGTGTATGTCCAGGATTTTGTGGTGGAAATGGTTGGAGAGGGAGTGGCAGAGGGCTTGTGTGTGTGTGTGTGTGTGTGTGTGTGGGGTCTATGTTGCTGGCTTTGGGTTTGGATAGCTCTTTAATGATGTTGAAGAGTTCTTTGCTGTTTTGGGAGTTGTTGTCAATGCGTTCCTTGTAGTATGCTCTTTTGGTGGTGCGTATCAGTTGGTGGTGGGTGCGAATGGAGTTTTTGAGGGTGGAAAAGTTGGTTGTTGAGGGTTCGTGTCACCAGGCTTTCTCCGCTTGGCGATATCTGCGCTTGGAGTCTTAGCGTTCAGTGGTGAACCATGGGGTGTTCTTGATGTTGCGGGCGGTGACGTTTTTTCTGAGGGGGGCTAGTGTGTCTGCGCAGGTAGTGATCCATTTTGAAAGGTTGTGGGCCACGGTGTTGGGGTCGTCGGTGTGGGGGAGTTATGTGTCAGTTGGGAGTTCAGGCGTTCTGTGGGGATCTTGTCCCACATGCGGTAGGGCATGGTGTGTTGGTGGTGGTGTGTGAGGGGTTTGGCGAAGGAGAAGTGGACGCAGTGGTGGTCCGTCCAGTGGGGTTCGGTGGTGTGGGTGTAGGTTATGTGTTGGCTTGAGGTGAAGATTGCGAGTATAAGACAAATGGGGTTCCCTGACCTAGATACAGTAGCTCAACCTGGGAAATAAGAACTGAAATGTGAACCAATGTTAAGAGCTACTCTTGAATACTACTATATAGATATTCATCAACAACAACACTAAAGTACTAAAGTATATATCAATACAACTAATTATGTATGTCATACATAATTAGTTGTATTGATATATACTTTAGTGTTGTTGTTGATGAATATCTATATAGTAGTATTCAAGAGTAGCTCTTAACATTGGTTCTCATTTGAGGTGAAGATTGCATCAAGTGTGTGTCCTGCTGAGTAGGTGGGTGCTGTGACCAGTTGTTTGAGTCCTAGGTTGGCGAGGTTGTCTAGGAGGGAGGAGGAGTTGTGGTCTTGAAGGTTCTCCAAGTGAAAGTTGAAGTCACCGAGGAGGATGTAGTTTGTGGAGGTGAGGGCGTTCGTGCTGATGGTGTCGGCGATGGTGTCACAGAAGGCGGGGCGTGGTCCTGGGGGTCTGTAAATTAGTGTACCTCTGAGAGTCGTGTTATTGTTAATGTGGATTAGGAGGTGCATGTGTTCTGCGCTGTCGAGGGTGTCTTGGGAGTTTGCGGTGACTTTAATGGTGTCTTTGTGCAGGATGGCGATGCCACCTCCTGGCTTGTTAAGGCGGTCTTTGCGTTGGAGTTTGTATCCCATAGGGGTGGCTGTGGCTATGTCAGGCTCTGAGGAGTGGTTCGTCCAGGTTTCCGTGTGGAAGACGATGTCAGGTGAGTGTGATGAGATCCCAGAGTTTTATGCCATGTTTGTGTAGGGAGCGGGTGTTAAGGAGCAGGCAGTTGAGATGGTTGTGGTGGGTGTTGTTGTTGTGTCGTAGGATGGTGTTGCTGTGGGTTGTGGTGGTGTTGTTGTGGGGTGTGTTCAGGTTGTGAGGTGTTATGTGGTGGGGCCGGTTGGTGGGCGAGGGGGCATTTGTGGGTGTTTATTGCGTTGAGGTTTTTGTGTTTGGCGGGGGGCGCTGGGGTTGGTGTGGGGCGAGTGGGATGTGGAGCAGGAGAAATGGCAGGTGTAGCAGGTGAAGGGGCCTTGTGTGTGTGTGGGGCTGGATTGGGTGCAGGTGGGGCAAGGCCCTGGGTTGAGGGAGTGGAGGGTGAGATGGGATTAGGGTTGTCTGGAGTTGGACTTGGCTGGGGGGTATCAGGGGGAGTGGCGTTGGACGCAGTCCAGGTGCGGACTGGCACAGACGGGCTTGCCTCTGGCGCGCCAGCGGCGTGTCCGCAATTAAGGGCGTGGGGTGGGAAAGTGGAGCAGCTGGGAGGAGGGAGGGGGCCAATGGGTGTGCACGGGGGCGGGCCGCAGGGGAGGCAGCGGCAGGGGAGAAGGATACCGGCCGGAGCCGGAGGTCTGAAAAATGGGCAGGAGAGAGAGAGAACGAGGCGAGAGGTGAACACGGGGCGCAGGGGGGCAGAAATCGCGCTGAGAGGAGCGCTAAGAGGAGAAAGGCAAAAACAGGCAAACGCAAAATACTAAAGACTAAAGTATGGCATAGACAGATAAAGAGGCATAGACAGAGTACTAAGGAGCATAAAAAGGCATGAACGGAATGCAAAAAATACCAGAAAAAAAACACACAAGGATCACTTACACGGTCGTCGGAGATAAAGGTGAAATGCAAGTAGCCATCTAGCATTCCCAGTGTGCATCTGTAGTCTGCTCTACTACTGTTCTACTTTCTGGACTTTTCATTAAATGGGCAGCAGACCAGTATTTCCCTCATTACCTGCCTCCTTCAGACGTATTCAGGCACTACCCCTACACTTGTATTAGCGGGCTACCTCTACCCTGAACTTTGGAAGTCAACAGGGCCCTGCAGAAAAATACACCCCTGTGTGAGGTGAAAAAGGCTGTTTGTGTGAGGCGATAGACACCCTTCTGCAAATTCCTACCAGAGGCCGGAATACAGTGACCCCAACTCCGTGAACTTAAACTTAAATTATTGGTAAAGGCTAGTGTTTTCTGTCAAATGCAAGCAATGGCTACACTGAGCAGAGCATGACAACAAGTGATGTAAATAATTAGGGCAATAAGATCACGAGCAGAACCATGCAGTGAGGCCGAGCACTGACCATGTACCCTCATTTCGCCTAGCTCAGCCAATGAGACCACATTTGTGCTTGCAGTGCCTGCAACTGGAGTGGAATAAATTAATAAATCAGCTGAGCACAGAGCTCAAAGTGCATTAAAAAAAAGGTATGGGAACAATGATGCTGCATGCAATGGGGCGGGGTTAAACATGTAGCTAAAAACCCCAAAATATTCTCTTTCAGGTGGCTACATACATAATAACTCATGCCTTAAACGAAAAAACAGAAACATTAAGGTAATCACTGTATATTATGAAACCTCTATTAGTTAATGCACTGAAAGGTCTGTGTGTAACCAAAAAGCCACAGAAGGAAATCTTCATTGGTGCAAAGGAGAATTGTGTGTTGTGCAAATGTAAGTCATTAGGTTAAACTTGCATTACAGGCAGTATCAGATAGACTGCTACCAAACGTGCTAAAAGGTTTCAGATAAAATGGTTTAAGTAATACCCAAACTGAATGATTTATTTTTATTTAACTGCCCTGAAAAGAACTCACTGCACAACTCAGCTGGTAACCCCCTTGCATTGCAAGTCAAAAACAACGACTCTTTGTCATCACCAACCTGCATGTGATTCCATCCAGTGCTTAACTTGTGCTTATTGTTTTCGGGGCCGAGCACCCTCACTTATTTATGAGGGACAGCTCTCTTTTTTCTGCCTCAAGCATTTACAGCGAGCAAAAGACACATATGGGAAAGACGGAGGAAGGCAAAAATGAAAAAAGCCTCAAAAAGGGAGAGAGCAGAAAACTGCAGGAGTGAGGTGAAATGGCAGGAAGTGGCTTAAAATGGATTAAAGAGGACTAAGATGGCTTCAGGATTACGCTGACTTAGTATTTTGTGTTTGCACATTTAATTGCAGCAGCCACGTGTTTAAGAGGAGAGCTTTGGACACTGGCATGTTTTTATTTACAAATTAAGCACTGGCTATGCCACTCACTCTTATTCAATCCTGCCATGCTTTAACTCCACTGCACTTTCAATCCACAATTAGTCCCTGAATATTAAAAATAAGGAATACATCTACTCACAGGTCACACAGGCACAAATTGAAGCACACCTACCTTGTCTTCCGCAGCTGCGAACCAACCGGCCACACGTCAGTGTAGGGGGGGGCAGTAAGTAGCGCCTAAACAACAGGAAGGGGCCAGGGGGATGTCTCCCCTCTCCCGGGCCCCAATCTCTCACTCTGGTGCTAGTGTTAATATGGGGAGCGCACAACAGAAGACACTGGTCCGGGGGGCCCAACACCACACGTGTACAGGATGAGGCTTGCAGCGGGGCCCGCGCACAGAAGAGAAGAGTGAGCGAGGAGGCCACACACACACACCAGACACCACCACGTGTGCAGTCAGTGCACACTCGCACCCAAGCAACATTTTAAATAACGCTGCGGGGCAGGACTTTTGGCAAGGCTGTCAATTGGTAGCGCCATTGCCATCACACACAACAACGTGTGTGTGGTGACGGACGGTCCCAGTTGGTGATTGACACACGACTAACTCATCGGAGTGACGTGAGTCGTGACCCCACCCACCCCAACAACTTCACTGTTCACTCACTCAGCAGGGGGGGTGCGTGCAGCCGTTCGCAGGTCGCAAGGCATCACAACCACGCAGGAAGGCTCAGCGGCACAAAGTCGACTGTCGTTTGAGTCAGACTCGTCGTTACTCAGTCAGTGCAAGTTCATGAATCATGGACCATGATGATGCATAAACTTGCACTGACTGTGAGTGACGAGTCGGACTCTGCAGCTGTGTGTGTGAAGCAGAGACGCCGCCCCAGGTAAAAAAAAATGCACACAACATGCGTTAAGGAGACCAAAAAATAGCCACCCGCCAGTTGACTATTTTCTCGCACAAATGGGAAAAATGTTGCCCATTTGTGTGGGAAATAGCCCAATCTGGCAACACTGCTGACCTGATGCATTCTGTGTCTCGTCAGGTCAGAGCAGCCACAGCCACTCCACATCATGAACATTGCCATGAGCTCAGTCCCAGCAACTGGGTCTTTGTGAAGAAACACATAAGAAAGACGTGTTTGGACCCTTTTTGGAGTGGGCCATATCAATGTTGAAAATGACAGCAGTTAAATGTGAAGGTCTCCCTAGATGGATACACACTTCCCATACTTGCCGAGTTAAATGTCCCTTGATGTGACAGCACCTGTTCCAGAAGTACCAGTGGTGACAGAAAGATAATGGGAACATGTTAGTCAAACTGTCTGGGCTCAAACTGAGCTTGCAACAGCACATACTCTAAGGGTGGTCTAGAGAGCTCCACAGTTGAAGCTGAGATAGAAGAGTCTCATCTTGAAGTGGTAGATTAGTTGAATTCAGATTCAGACGATGACGATGGACCTTGTGCTGTGAGAAAGCAAGTAGAAGCTGGAGACTGTTGTCCCAGAAGACACAAAAGGGAAAACTGAACCTGCCTAAAGAGTGTGGTCCTCAGACAATTCCAGAAGGTACAGAGAACTCTGATCTATGCGAAAGTGAGAACGAAGGAATGTCACTGAGGGGATCTAAAAAAACTAGAGTGCCCTGTTGGATGTACTCTTCACTGAATGGACAAACCTTGCTGTAGATGATGGAGAGAGATTGTTTTGGGATAATGCTGCAAATCCAACTGAATTATGTTGGCATGAAAACTGTGTTCGAATTTTATTTTGAGTTTCCTGTGTTGTTGGATAGACTGATACATTTCATTCTGGACGTGATTATTAGTGAATTTGAACTGAGTCTTATTTAGAAACTTTGCATTGACTATGATTGAGAATTTAGAAGAGTACCGAGGCTTGAGGGATAGGTGAAGGAGCAGAGGCTTGTCTTTTAGAAGAACATAGAGTAGGGTTAAGGAAGACTCATGAAGACTTTGTAAATAAATCCGTTGCTGCTCTTCACCTCAACTTTGTTTTGCCACTTTACACAAGTGGAGATTTACAGAGAATACTCTGTGGCTGCAGCATTTCTCTCTAAAGATCTGATTTTAGAAAACTCATTAACGCTATCCAAACCTGTAGATGCAGATACATATTAGGTGCAGTGTTGCTTGTTATCCTTATAGTATTAACCATTTTATTGCTAGGAGAATTTTCCCCTACATCTTCTGTAATAAATGAGTTACCATTTAGTGTTCCACACAAACACTGAGTCCTAGAGATAGTGGTGTATATAGATTAGACAATAGGGTTCTGCATATAGATGATTCTAAAGGAGATTATTCTGCAAATGTATATTTCAGACTGTTTAATGAGTACATCAACACTATGGACACAAGGGATTGCTATGTTTGTATGCAATTACTTGCTTCTGTTTAAGAATGCATCACTTACCACCAGGTATTTGACATATGGAATTTCCTGTAGTCTTTGGTTGAGTATATTTCATAGACAGGGTAGTGTTCAGTATTATTTTCCAAATTCTTATTTAATTCTTTCAGAATGTCCTATGTTCAAACACCTGAATAAGAATCCTTACTTTAAAGGTGCAGAAACAGCAGGCAAATATTTGGTATATCTCAAGCCACTAGACACTGCATATGCACACAGGCATAATTTGACTTATTTGATGACAGATGTAGATAAGAAATGTTTGAATATAGTGGAATATGGAAGGAGCGATCTAGAGTCCAAATCTGAACCAGAAAAATATCTTAAGAAACACCATAGGTGGAATAGAGAAGAAATTAAACATTTAGGTAAGGGAAACCAACCAGCATTAGCTTTAGATTGACAGCATAAGGGAAAGCTGTGCATAAAGATTAACCATAGTTATTTGGATCTTTAATTTATATGGAAGAGTGAATGTGAACACACTTTTGATGTTAGAGGAAATAATTAATTCTTTTTAGATGGAAATGATCCTATGTTTCCTGGAGTATACCATATTTGTGGGCAGTATGGTTATTTCAAATTGCCCAAGTGATGGCATGGTACATGTTATTTCAATATAGTTTTCTAGAACAATTATGTGGAATATTTCAATGATCCTGTATGGAATATGAAGCTCAGAACCACAAGAGGTAGTGCTGAAGAAGTAGGAGGAGATATTTTGGTGCATTGATCCCGCCTGTAGAAGTGATTCTGAATGAGATTAGGAAGCTGTTTACTATATTGGATTAACTGGCAACTAGTAAAGCAAATTCTTTATTGATTGCAAATTCAGGGATGGTGGTGATGAGATCTATGGTTTTGCAGAATAGGCTTGTGTTGGACCTTCTGCTTGCAAAAGAAAGGAGAGTCTGCCAGAAGCTAAAAGTTCAGCAATGCTGTAATTACATCTCAGACAAAAGTAAGGATCTGGAGAAGTACGTTCAGGGCCTTTCTGGTTTGATGAAGGACTTGAAGAAGTTGGAAGGGAAAGGAGCACAAGAGGCTACTGGAGACAGATTTGTTGCCATAGGCAGATGGTTTAGAAATGTAGGAAGTGGAGTTGTAGGTTTTGTTATGAAGCTGTTGTTGGTTATTGCCATAAGTGCAATAGGTTATGTTTGTGGGTTTCAAAATCTATTAGCAGATGAAGGTTGAACAGGCAAAGAAGAGAAAGAGAGCAGATGTTGGTTTGGAAGAGAATCATTGTAAATATTATGATGACATGAAGCTTATGGAAGAGTCTAGATGGAAATTGATGGCAACCACAAGGTTTCAGCCGGTTTCATTAGAGGGTTTATCATGATTGTGATGACTTAATTCATCATCAGAGGTGGGATTGAGAATGCATAACGTTAGCTGTGCCACTACGGGTCACAGGAGCGACATCATAATACAATTCATAATACAAATTTTGTGTGCCTTAACATTACTAATGTAAAGTAGAGCACCTAAATTGTATTATTGAAGGTGCATTTACAATAGAGAATTATAAGCTTATATATATATGTGTTCTAATGTTTGGTTTTAACATGCTGTAATGTATTACTCAAGCACATTTATATTTATGTACTCTGACTGAGGTATTATGGTGAACTTTCATATAATCATGTTTTATTTATCATCATGTTGCAATTATAACTGAAGAGTCACATATAATCAAGTATTTTGAATGTGCATTGAAATGCCAGATTAAGTTAGCATAACCAAGGCCTGAAGTGTTGATTTTGTGTGTCTAACCTTCAAAGTGGAGTTTTACTTCCGTTGCAACATTCTTTATTTGCAGGTGCGTCCGACTGAGTCCACAGTTAATGAGAGGCATATTGTGTATCTGATATAGTGCAGTGTGGATGGATACTTTGGAAAGGACACACGAGCACTAATGAACAGAGAAGAAAAGACTCCTCTTTGTGAACCACAATCCAAGAGACTCTCATGGTTGTCTTGGTGTTTGATTCATGGGACTCAAGGGTTCTGTAGGTTTAATTAGTATTCACCTAGTTAGACGAGAGCAGATTCCCTTGAGACTTGAAGAGCTACAGACCTCTCCACTCTTCATTCCTTGGTGTGGCTTTATGATATGCAACACCTCTCTATCAGAACTTACACTGAGGTTTCTGCTGTGCTGACACTTTCCTATATTTCATGAGAGATAATTAGGATTTCCCTATAGCTTAGTTTAGGGTATTTAGATTGACTTAGATTCCCCAATGTTTAGGCAAGAGGATCACAACTTATATAAAGACCATCAGAAGTTGTTCCTCATCTTTTTTATTATTGCAACTGAGATTCTTGTATGCTTTATGCTTGTACGATTTAATATTATTCAATGCTTTACTTCACCTTTAGTGATTTTGTACTTATATAGCATGTTTTTGAGATTAATTTACATAGGTTTGGCCCTTAATCTGTAATAAACTTTATTCTTCATCTCCAGGATTTAATGTGTGACCAAGTAAGTTAATTGATCTGAAGTGTTGATTATAACTCCCCTGTAGCCCTTGAGATTCCTAAAAAAAGTCTATTGGAAGAAGAGAAGCAAGTATAGGGGCCTGAGCATTATCAATACAACTGTTTAAGATAAAGAAGCATGGTACGGCAGAGGTTAGTTTAGGATATCACATCCTATTCAGACCAAGCTATAAGTGCCATGACAGTGTCATTTTTCTCAATCTCATTTCTCACTACTGACTAACACCATCCTCATGCTCCCACCCATGCATATAAGTTCCGTACAAATACCAGGTACTGCCTTCGAAGCAACTTCAGAGCACATCAGACTGTTCCAAAGTACTCAGACATGCCATTCCCTGAAGACAAATCTATCTTTACTCAACCATTCTGAAAGGCCAGATGACGGAAAGTTAGGGCTTTACAAAACTGCAGTACAAACCTAAATGATAATATTTAAACTGCATCTACCCTGTGATGCTCTTTGTTTTTTCAGCCACCCATTCTCTTTGGTTTTGCACAGGAACACATTCTCCATTTTATTGGTGTAATGCCTCGCGTGGATGTTGATGAATGTTTGGATTTTGTAATCCCTGAAACCATAAAGTATGCCTTGTACTCCTTGTACTGTCACCTACTTACTGGGCACAGCTACCTAAACCATGGCCTGCGACTGCCTCAGCACCACACCACACTACACTACACTACACTACTGTGGTGGAATCAAAACACCTCTCCTTTTGTAGCTTAGAGTAAAACTTCCAAAAATGGAAAATAACTAAAATGTGGGATGCAATATGCAATATGGACAGTGAGAAACCACATTTTAATTGGATTATATGTGTACTGACAAGTTGGGAGCTAACATGTGAACTGGCAAGAACATGTAGTTCTCCACAGAAAAACAAACATGAGTGGTGCTGTGGGTGAAGCTGTTACCAGAAGTCCTTGGATTCAAAATATGACCTTTCCTGGTTCCAGTCCTGTCTCTGCTCCTAATGTTAGTGTGACAGCAGAGACACTCACCTGCTTTGGGATAGGTGCAGATAAGCAGGTCGTCTGGCCGAGCCTGGAAACTTTCCACTTTGGCCCAATTATCAGCAAAACACTTGACGAACGGGAACCCTTGGATGGTCGTGAGCGGCGGCCGTGGAGTGTATGTCTCTTCTTTCTCCATTGCAGTGCACAATGCAGAGATGACTGAGCAAGAAATAGGACAATAGAGAACATTATATAGGTGGTCAGAAAACGCATTTTTCCTAGAAGGTGGCTAAAAGGTATTGTACAGTTATGATATCTGTCTATTACAGTATGGCCCAGATTCTGGTAGGTGTCACGCAGCTCAGTGCAGCATCCAAAAAAAGCTGTGCTGCACTGAGCCATTTTCACACAGAAATTACACTCCCCTCCCTTCTCCCTAGCGCTGGCACTTATTTCAGCTTCTGTGCGCCAGGCACACACCTTAGCTCCATAGCGCGAGTCTAGCATAAGTTTTGTAAAGGAATGGTATCCTTCCTGTACAAAATACTATGCCAAGACAAGTGCACATTATTTTCCCACTTTGTATGTGTGCTATACAGTCCAGCACACACGCAGAGTCGGAAAAGCAGGGAGAAATGAAAATATTTCTCCGTTTTGTGCCTGCTTTTAAAAGGCGTTCATTTTTGGTGCTAAACTCTTGCATCCGATCTTGTAGAATATGGTTTAGTGTAAAAAAACATGGGTGGTCGCACGAGTACACCTGTGTACCACCCTTATAACACCCCTTTGACGCAAAGTAAGGCAAAGCAGCATTTCGATCTGCTTTGCGTTACTTTACCACACAAGTCAATGCAAATACCTACGTTGGTTTGTATGTGTCAAAAAACTTTAGAGTTGGTTTAGCATTAAAAAAGCAATGTTAAACTGACACTAAACCTTTGAGAATCTGGGCCAGTCTATGAGCTGGAATGTGTCCATTTTGCTATTCAGCTGGGGTTGTCCAACGTTTACTAATTTTGTGAATTTGTAAAGATTTTGGACTTCGCACAACAAAAAGCCTTCCCAACTATGAGATTTGCTAATTTTGAGAACTTTAGTTCAATTTCAGGAAGTGAGCATAAGCAAAATTAGACAACGGCCACCCCTTCCAATTTACTGAGAGGCTCAAGGAAATATGGTGCTGTCTAACATCAATAAAAAAGAGTGAAAGGGGCAGACGTGGGCAGAGCTACCCAAGTTAACGGCTTCCCAAGCTAATACTAACAACACCACAATTTTATCTGGGCTCTATTTAGGAGATGTGCAGATTCCTTAGGAATATCCAGTGATCATGGAATTATTCACTATTAGTTTAGGTTTCTCAGGTCATTAATAAAATGTAAGACAATTCCTCTATCTCACAGTAATAACGTACAAAGGATGGGTTTTATTGGAAGGGATTTTTAACATCACACAGATACCCTACCTCACTGAGAGGTGAGCACACTAGGAATGCCAAAGAGATCTTGATCGCCTTGATGGGCCCTTTCACTCTAGAGCAGAGGTCTTCAAACTTTTTGATGCAGAGACACCCCCTGTCAAACTTTTTTAGGCATAAGGACACCCCCGACAAATATTTCTAGAACCTGGTACTCCTCATCATTGACAGCTGTAAATGCTCCCAATTCCCACAGCGAATCATTTTTACTGTAGAGAAATATTATTATTAGCCAGTGTTTAGCTAACCAAGGTTTTGTGGATGACTCCTAGTTATGTTAGTTTGCTGCTGTTGTTGGCTTTAGTCATGTTTGGGGTTGAGGGGGAAGGCTGGAGGGTCTTGAGAGTCTGAGCACGGAGAAACATGTGATAGCACTTCCCGATCCAGTGGTATAACATCCTGTTCTGTGCCGCCATGCACCATAGGGCTTAATTATTGTGTGCACCTGCGACACACTACTTACTTTTTCTGCTGCTGCCTGGGAGTGAGAGCTGGCGTAGGTGCAGGGGTGCAGCCATATGCTGAGGCAAGCACTGTCTGGGAGGGACAGCAGCTGTGGCAGCAGCTAGCACAGTACTGTAGGACAATGCATTTCTGCACAACTTAAAGGTGAGGTGCCCCTCACAATAAAAAAACACATACACAGGGCTCATTTTAGCCCAAAATTAAGTAAGTGGTTGCGCATTGTTAATGAGGAATGCACCAAATCGGAGGCAAAGGCAGAAGCGCAAAAAAGAAACATAACTGCTGCTTGTGGCCCGGGCTGAGTGAGTCTCAGCTGTGGTCAGACTGCTGCAGCCAGTGCAGCTGAGCCCCCAGGCCAATGCGACCAGTGCCGGCTATATTGTGATGAGTGATTTGTACTCACTAAGGCTTCAGTGCAGTGCTCCAATTCTGGTCAACCTCCCACCACCCGGCACAGGAATGGTCAGCCAGGCCAACCAGCTGTCAGAGTGCATTAAAAAAAAGTATGGGAACTGGGATGCTGCATGATATAGGAGTGATGTCAGTGATCATAGGGGTGGGGTCAACGGTGTGGCCAAAGACCTCTCATTGTCCGGTAGCTACACATAAAATAACACACAGCTTAAAAGAAAATTACATTTAAAAAGTTGTTACTCATTGGGAAACGCATGATAGTATGTTATGAAACCTCTATTAGTTAATGCATTGCAGTGGTATGTGTGTAACCAGAGAGTCACACAATTACATTTTGGATGGTGCAGTGGAAAATAGTGACTAGTGTGTTTTTAGTGCTACAAGGTCACAGCCTGTGACAGAAAGCACTGTGAATATGCAAGTCATTATTTTAAATTTGCATTACGCACAGTATGAAATATACTGCTATTTAATGCATTAAAAATCTTATGGTAAAATGGTGCTTCCAAAATATAGATTTTAGCAATACCAAGACTGTGTAATGTAATTATTTTTACATACCTGCCCCTTCAACCTACTCCTGGTAGTAAGAGCTATGTAAATACACTCACAATTAAAAGCACTCACTTCACTGCTCAGTTGTTAACTGCACTACCACTCAAAAAGAATAAGGAGGTCATTAGCCGCCCGCCAAGGTCTGACCGCCGGGCGGCCGGCAATGAAGCCACACTCCCACCGTGGCCATCAGGAGATCCCCGCTGGGCCGGCGGGCGGAAACCTGGTTTCCGCCCGCCGGCCCAGCGGGGATCTCGGCCACAACACAGGAGCCGGCTCCAAATGGAGCCAGCGGTGTTGCGCCCGTGCGACGGGTGCAGTTGCACCCGTTGCGCTTTTCTGAAAAGCTGCACGGGCCGTGGCAGGGCATGGGCAGTGCAGGGGCCCCGTGACTCCCCTTTCCGCCAGCCTTTTCATGGTGGTGCAAACCGCCTTGAAAAGGCTGGCGAGAGAGGGACTCGTAATCCCCTGGGCAGCGCTGTCCTGGAGGATTACTCCCGCCGGGACTAAAGTGTCGGGAAAACGCCGGTCCCGGCGGTGCGACCGCGGCGGTCATAATACCAGGGATTTCACCACCAGCCTGCTGGTGGTGAAATCCGCCAAAACAACCCTGGCGGTCCAAGACCGCCAGGGTTGTAATGACCCCCTAAATCTTTGTGATCACAAAGATTTGAACAATTAAAGCCAGTACTGGATCCCAAGCATCCTTTACATTTGCAGATTACCTTTTACATTTGCAGACGAACTAGAAGTTGTGTATCTGACTGTTCGGATTCACAGCACAGGACACTCCCTGAATGACACTTCAGCTGAAGCATTTGCAATATCAGAATTAACCGTCCCCTGATGGTTGTTTTACAAAAAGTAGGAGAACAGTTTTTCATAAATCCTTTTTGTGCTTACAGTAAGGCTGGGGAATGCGTGACCCCCTTCCCATGACTTCACGCCCCCCCACCCCCACAGGGGTCACGCCCCACAAATTGAAGACCTCTGCACTTGTGACTATCAGCCAGATGAGACAATCCTATGATGAAGAGAGAAACCTAGGTTGGTGTGGAAGGGTCAGTTTTACATTTTTATTAATGAGCTGACACATGAATTATTGTGAGTGCCAACATGACCACAGGAAAATCCACAGGAATCTTCATATCTCTTAAACTTAAATAGAAACCCAGCTGACTATGTTGCTAAATGCCTAACCTGTCTCAAGAGAGATGAATTTTCTTTTAAAAAATTTGTATATAATTTAACTTACCTGCAAACAGCTGTACGTTCTTTCAAAATGATGTGCACAATATGTAACCAATCTGTACCGATGTACTACATCTGACTATAAGGTTCTGTATAATGTCTAACCTGTTTGTTAAGACCTGTCAGTTCTGTTGAAACTGCTGAAGATGTGTCATTTGTAACCAGTCTGTAATGTGCTGTGATACCAGTGGATAGAAAATGCTGAGAAATGTGCAACCTTCCCATAAAGTCCTACGAGTCTCATGACAGAAGAAGTACAAAGCATAAAGTGTATGTAAAGTATGGACACAGCAAAGTATAGAAAGTGCTATAAAATATGTATCTTGCAGTACTGGAACTGGAAAAATAATTACTTAGAGTACCAACAAATTGGAGGATAGGGCAGAAAAGGGGTTGCGGTCACAGGAGCGAAATCTCACAGGGGTGGAGACTTGTGGGGACAAAGTTATTATGAAGGACAAGAGGGGACGTGGCCATTAAGCTTAACATACGGGATGCACTTTGACCTGGCCCCTAGCCTGGTGGCCAGCTGCATCTGCAGGCATCTCTGATGCTTAAACGATGGCGAGCAGGAGGGTACGACAGCTGAGGATTTCCAGGCCCCCTTGGGGCATGACAGCTGGGTGGATTTCAAAGAACGTAAGTGGAGTGCTTGTGACTGGATCCTGTCTGGAGAAGCTGCCACATGGTAAGTTTGCATCTACCAGGGGTGGTCCCACAGCATCCTAAGGACACATTACATTTGTGGATGGGCCTGGATCAACTGCAGGCTCATTGAGGTCTCAAGCGCATTGGCAGATTGAAGCTAGACAAATCTGGGGTCCTGTCCTCGTTGGGGAATGGGGTTCCTCCTGAAGTGCTCACCCTACTTCTAAGCCGGACAAGCTAAACACTATCATGAAGACCATAGAAGTGTTCAGTGCTTCACTTGAGGTGAAGGTTGATGCAGTTACTATTGAACTTGGTTTCCTGTGAGCCAAACACAAGAAGTTGGCCAACAGAGTTACTCGTTCAGAAAAATACTACAAAAATACAACCCTAAACGTCAGATCTTCAGCAGAGTGTCCAAAATCTGATGCACAGTGTGTGCTTCCTTGAATGCAGAGCAGAGGATGCAGAGGGCCGCACCCTGTGCAGTAATATTAGGATAGTTGGCACACCTGGGGGATCTGAGGGGTAAGACATGAGGGAGTTCCTATTGATCTGGATAAAGAGTTTTGTGATGAGCCATAAACTTTCCCTCTTCTTCTCCACAGAGAGGGCTTACTGAGTTCCATCTTCTTAACTCCCTCTGGGCTCCCAGCTCAGACCGATTGTCACCAGGTTCCTGCAGTTCCAAGATCGGCATGAAAAACTGCAGGCAGCACAGCATGTGGGGCTTCTGGATATTAACAATTATCAGCTCTTGTCTTCCAAGACTACACATTGGCTGTTCGACATCAGCAGGCCTCTTTCCTTGGTCTGAAGAGTATGTTTAGGGAGATGGCCTTGAAGTATTCATTACTATTCCTGGCAAAACTCAAAATCCTGCCAGGTCAGAACACCACTTTTTTACTGAGCTGGAAGCAGAGTGGGATTGCGATGCGGGTCAGGGGACTTCATCTTAAGCAGATGCAAGTCACGAATGGAAGTGGTAGGTGACCAGACGTTGACCCGGGTGCCTCAGGAACGGGTCTCATGCTCTACTTTTCCCAGTGGCAGCTTCTTCTCAAAAAGAAGCTCATGATGACAGCCACTTGGTCTGGTGGCTGCGGCTTTTCGGACTATTACGCTGGCTACCACTTTTCCATGATGATGTCACCACCTCACATTTAACTCCTGTTTGAAACCAGGAATCCATTCCAGTGGTGACCCCCACCCCACCTCTAACCTGCGAACATTCTCATATGATTGGGGTGCCCTTTGATAACCCGGATCGACGTGGACATTTTGACCCCATCTTCTGGTTTTGTAATTCTCTACTCAAGGTGAATCCACACCCACCTTCAAGATGAGCCCAAAACTTGAGTGATCCCTCTCAATATATGCTTGAAACGGGGACAACACCCCTCCTCCAAAAATACATTTTTACACCTCTCTAAAGTGATGTTGGGCTAGTATCTGCCACCGCGCTAAGCTGTCTGATGCTCTGACCATGCCTTTATACTGAGGACCTTTGGCCCCAGAACTCCTCCAGGATGGACATACCGAGCAGGCCCTCAGTCTAAGGCAAGCCGCTCAACACACTCTACAAGATGCTCACCAGTTGTTTTATTTTTACTGAATCGTTGGTAGCTTACCTTCCGTACTCAATATTGTTGTTGTTGTTGTTATTCTTGTTTGGTTTTCTATGGTTGGAAACTGTTCAGAATGCCATAGTTTACCCAGAGACTCCTAGGGATAAGAGATGCCCTTATTTGGGTAGTGGGGTGGGGGTGGGTTGGGTTCATGGAGCAGAGATACATACAGTATTACTATGACATGTCGAAGTAGTTTTTCTTTGATAACATGAAATATCAGGGCATCCACAACTCAAACAAGCGCTACAGAATCTACTCCTCCCTCAAATGCAGGAAGATTCAAATTGCATTGCTCAAGGATTCCCATACCACACACAGTGGGGGGACCAAATTTTAGACATGCTGGTGAGGTCAGGACTACAGCAATTATCTTTCCACCTATATTACAGGGGCTTAAATGAGGGTGAGAGTAGAAGTCCTGCTTGCTGCAGATACGCTTCCAACATACCAAGACTGCAGATTTATCCTGGTTGAAGGCAAGCTGGTTGGAGACCCAGGTGTAATAGGCAGCACGTACACCACTAAGACAGAACAACAGGCATTATCCACTTGGCTATCAGACATTTGCTAAATTTTCACAAAACCTAGGGCAGCAAGAAAAGTTGCTGTACTACGTTGCGTGAAAGGGAGAGAGCAGAAATGCTCCATTTTTAAAAAGAGCATGTCTTGCTTTGGTGCAGTGTGTGCAGCCTAGAGCCAATACAGGCACCCTTGCACCATGGTGCAAAGGTGTCTGTGTTACAGGTAGGATTGTTTTGTGCAGCAAAGGACACATTGCTATGGACTCAGATAAGAACTACGAAGCTTGATTATTATGGATAAATCTTCCCTTATTATGGAATATCTGGGTACCCCGGATTGTTTGAAGGATAAACTGGTGTCCCGGATTAAGGTGGCAGTTACGCACAAATGGGGCCAACTAATACAGGAATGAAAGTTACTTTCCTGGGAAGAACTATACGAGGCGGCTGGTCTCCAGATTTACCTCAGAATGTAAGCACTAAAGCTGGGGACATAATCCAATTAGAAGAACTCCTGTTAAGAGAGAATCCAGGGAAAACAGACGTCTCAGCATGGTATTGGAGGTAACTGGATACCACAGACTGCAACTTTCTACTGCCAGAGTAGTTGTGGGAAGAAGCTCTGTCAAGGATACAGATCATACACATATGGCAAGTATTGATGCACACACTTTATAGTATGGTTAAGCCTGCTTTTCTAAGAAGAAACCATCTGTTTTCTCTTCACAGAGCAAAATGAACACCCTACAGGATCTCAAAACTGGGGAAAAGGAGTATTGCTAAATGTATGAAATGTGGTCTCAAAAAAGCGCATTATATCCACATATTTATGGAGTGCCCCATGATTCAAAAGTACAAAAATGACAAACATTTTGTGAAAAGCCATTAAGGTAGGCCTCAGGTCTAATAATTTTTGGCAGCTAGGATGATCCTGAAAATTGAATAATGATGAGAGTAAGCTGCTATTCCATTTGACACTGCAGGCATGGTGGGAAGTATGTAGAAACTTGTAATCTGGGGTGCCACGTACTAGCACTGAGTGGTTAAATTCTGTAATGTACACTCTAAAATTGGATTCTACCAACAAAACCGCTAAGAAATATAGAGGCATATTTAAGAGCCCTTAGCGCCACCTTAGTGCTGCTATTGAGTCATTTATTTTTTACAATAAGGTGGCACTAAAGTGGCTTTTCTGCTGCACCATATTTACAAAGTGGCGCAATGCATGCATTGCGCCACTTTGTAAACCCTTGCGGCACCTTATGCATGCTCCAGGCATAATGTATGCCAGTGAGGTGTTCCAGTGCTAGGAGGTGCGCAAAAATGGTGCAGTGAAATTTATAAGATTTCACTGCGCCATTTTTGGCATCATTTTTAATGCCTGCTCAGAGCAGGCGTTAAACTGACACACCCATAGAAACCTATGGGCCTCCTTGCAGTTTGCTACACTAGCGTCAACATTTTTGACGCTAGTGTAGCAAAGCGCCACAATAGTGTCAAAATGTTGTTGTTATAGTATTATCTACCACCATGGTGCCCTGCATTATAAATACAGCACAACCATGGTGTAGTTAAGTGCCGGTAGGCGGAGCGCAGAAAAAGTGGCACATCATTGCTGATGCACCACTTTTTCTTAAATATGTGCTATAGGATTTGGGAGCTTGTGGTAATATGGAGGGGCAGAAGAGCTTAGGGTGAGAATACTTGAAGCTCATACATCTAGCAATTAGGTGATATTAACTCATCTGTCCTAAGATTCCACCAGTCTCGGGTTTTGGTGCCCGGCAGTGAACTGGTTGGATCCGAAGAGAGGTATAAATCCTGAAATATGCCCACCCATTGATCTTGGTTCCTGTAAGACGGCGTAATATTGGAAAATAGGGGTTAAAACGTCAGAGGTGAATGACGACAAAAATAAATCATACTCTAGTGTCCTAGTACCCACATTGGCTCTCATGTATGAAAAAATTATGTCAGGAGGTTCACTAATTCCATCAATTTGAGAGAAACTACAAGTTTTGATACATTAAGTGGGCAGCCACTGATCCTGCTTCATATAAACTAGCATCTATCTTGAACTCTGATTACAAAATCCTTAGTAAAGTCTTATTTAGGACGAAGGCTATGGTCACTCCCCTATTGATTCATCTCAATCAGATTAATTTTATCCCTGGGAGGAACACATTTCTGAAAATATGGATGTTATACAGAATTGGCGAAGCAGCCACGTCTGTGTGGCCTCGTTCAGCCTGCCTGATCATAGACGTGGAAAACACATTTAAAACCATGTCATGGGACTCTATTTCGTGTAGTGATGGAATTTAGTGTTGAGAATCACACCTTACAGTTTATCAGGCTGCTGTATACTGATCCCATTGCCTAGGTCCCCCTGGGTAATTTGATTTCGGCCCCACTAAGATTGATAGTGGCACACGGCACAATACCCTGTTTCCCATCTGCTCTTTGTGGTCACCATAGAACCATTGACTAAGCTGAGATTGGAGAGACAGAATGAGGCATTCCTTTAGTTGACAGAACACACAGTGTGTCATTGTACAAGTCTGTTGCCTCTAGCTATACATCCAACTGTGAGAATTAAGTAATTTTGTTGACTTCTCCAATACCCGCTGCAGTCGCTTGCAGTGAGTCGATCACCCCAACTCCTACCTTCTCTCTCATCCTGAAATATTTGGCTCCTTATAATAAGGACATGCTGACATTCTACTTTACATTGAGGACCCCAGGGAGATAAACAAAACGTTGCCCGGACTTTTAAAGTATTCTGTGCAGCACCAGGATTGCTCATTAATTGGGCTAAATCCTCCTTATTTCAATAATAATGCCCTAGTCTCTTGCTGACTCTTTGGGCAGCCATCTTTGATTGGAGGGTACCTCTTTTCCTTAGCCAGGTATCCATTTATACCATCCTTATCAAGACCTCCTAGATGGGACTCTTACCCAAACAATGACTGCCCTTCAAGTATAGTTAGTCTTTTGGAGATTGCTCCTGCTCTCGGCTAAAGGATGGGCAACTCTATCCAAGTTGGTGATGCTGCCCTGCCTCCTGTAGTTTATGTCAGTATTCCTATCTTCCTCACTAGGAAGTTCTTCCACAAGATGGACACGCCGATGGGGGAGCTCTTTTGACACAGTGGCCAGTACAAGGTCACACCAATAAAACTGCGTCATCCCCAGGTTCACCAAGGCGGTTTGGTGGTTCCAAATCTTTAACATTGTTATCTAGCAGCTCAAGAAAAATCTCGCTGCTGGTGGTTATCAGATTTGTCACTGGAGGAAACTTGTGTTGGTGGTCCACCATTGCATCTCGAAGAAATATATGACTATTCTTCCAGGTGCCAAGTTTGGGCGACATAGGTGGTCATTACAACCCTGGCGTCGGTGTTAAAGCGGCGGTAAGACCGCCAACAGGCCGGCGGTAAATAAATTGCAATTACGACCGTGGCGGAAACCGCCAACAAAGACAGCCACTTTAACACTCCGACCACCACGGCGGTACAAACAAACAGCGCAGCGGTCACCGCCAAAAGACAGGCGGGAGACAATGTACCGCCCACACTATTATGACAGGCCAATCCGCCAGCTTTTCCGGGGCGGATTCACCGCGGATAAAAACACAGCGGAAACAGGAATCCCGAAGGGAAAACGCTCACCTCTACACACCCCACGAGGAACGAGGACGCCATGGATCCGGAAATCCAAATTCTCCCTGCAATAGTCTTCCTGCTCCTCTACCAGGAGCACGAACGCCGGCGGCGAAGACCACGGTGAGTACTGCACCTACGACACAGGGGAGGGGGGAGGCAAAAAACAGGGAGACACACATGCAACACCCCCACCCCCACCCTCACCCTCACTCACTACAACACACACACTAATGCAAATCAATACATCACAGTTACACCCCTCAAACTCCCCAGAAGAATGTAAAGACAATAGAAAATGAGTGCAACCAATGTAATATATTAAAAGCAAGTAGGCAGAAATATATATATACACCATGTACAAAATATATACCAAGCATAGTAGTTCAGGTAGTGCTCTAAGAAAGTCCGTGGAACACTGGGACCACACGGTATGGGCAAGGCCCACACAAGATCCCTGACCATGAAGTAGAGAACACTGCAGGGGCATCAGACAGCAACTAAACAGGCACCTCAGGGGGAGGGAAAGGAGGGGCACCTCAGCCGCTTGAGTGCACGACGCCAAATCCACGAGGGGGCCACATGCCCACTGTTCCATCCTGGGGAGTGCAAAGCCACAGTCTCACAAGTCTCTACAGTGGGTGGTTTGCCCACTATTCAATCCTGGGGAGTGCAAAGCCACAGTCTCTCAAGTCTCTACAGTGGGTGGGTTGCCCACCGCCATATCCTGGGGAGTGCAAAGCCACAGTCTCACAAGTGGGTGGTTTGCCCACTGACATATCCTGGGGAGTGCAAAGCCACAGTCTCTCAAGTGGATAACAGTCTCCACTGGTCTGGAGGGGGCCTTGTGTCCAGAGTGCTTCATCCTGCTAAAGACAGAGGTAGTGGATGTATCTCTCCACTGGTTCTGGAAGGGGCATGGTGCCCAGAGTGCTTCACCCTGACAAGGACAGAGGTAGTGGATGACAGTCTCCAGTGGTTCTGGAGGGGGCATGGTGCCCAGAGTGCTTCATCCTGCCAAGGATTGGGGTAGTGGATGCTTTTCTCCACTGGTTCTGGAGGGGGCATGGTGCCCAGAGTGTTTCATCCTGTCAAGGATTGGGGTAGTGGATGCTTTTCTCCACTGGTTCTGGAGGGGGCATGGTGCCCAGAGTGCTTCATCCTGCCAAGGATTGGGGTAGAGGATGCTTTTCTCCACTGGTTCTGGAGGGGGCATGGTGCCCAGAGTGCTTCATCCTGCCAAGGATTGGGGTAGAGGATGCTTTTCTCCACTGGTTCTGGAGGGGGCATGGTGCCCAGAGTGCTTCATCCTGCTAAGGACAGAGGTAGTGGATGACAGTCTCCACTGGTTCTGGAGGGGGCATGGTGCCCAAAGTGCATCATTCACCCCGTGACGGACTCAGTTGCGTCAGTGCCCTTGCCGCTCATGGGCCTGCGTTGCTTGAGACGGCGGTGCCCTGTTCAGCGGTGCTTGAGATGGCGGTGCCCTGTTCAGCGGTGCTTGAGATGGCGGTGCCCTGTTCAGCGGTGCTTGAGACGGCGGTGCCCTGTTCAGCGGTGCTTGAGACGGCGGTGCCCTGTCCAGCGGTGCTTGAGACGGCGGTGCCCTGTCCAGCGGTGCTTGAGACGGCGGTGCCCTGTTCAGCGGTGCTTGGCTTGAGATGGCGGTGCCCTGTTCAGCGGTGCTTGGCTTGAGATGGCGGTGCCCTGTTCAGCGGTGCTTGAGACGGTGGTGCCCTGTTCAGCGTTGCTTGAGATGGTGGTGCCCTGTTCAGCGTTGCTTGAGATGGTGGTGCCCTGTTCAGCGGTGCTTGAGATGGCAGTCTCCATTGCAGGGTCTCAACTGCTGGCAGGCCTTCATGGCCCAGCGGGGCTTTTGCTGGCGGTCCTTCATGGCCCAGCGGGGCTAGTGCTGGCGGTCCTTCATGGCCCAGCGGGGCTAGTGCTGGCGGTGGCCTCCTGGGCAGCTAGGCTGGTGCTGGCGGTGGCCTCCTGGGCAGCTAGGCCGGTGCTGGCGGTGGCCTCCTGGGCAGCTAGGCCGGTGCTGGCGGTGGCCTCCTGGGCAGCCGGGCCGGTGCTGGCGGTGGCCTCCTGGGCAGCTGCTGGCGGTGGCCTCCTGGGCAGCTGGGCCGATGCTGGCGGTGGCCTCCTGGGCAGGTGGGCCGATGCTGGCGGTGGCCTCCTGGGCAGCTGGGCCGGTGCTGGCGGTGGCCTCCTGGGCAGGTGGGCCGGTGCTGGCGGTGGCCTCCTAGGCAGGTGGGCCGGTGCTGGCGGTGGCCTCCTGGGCAGGTGGGCCGGTGCTGGCGGTGGCCTCCTGGGCAGGTGGGCCGGTGCTGGCGGTGGCCTCCTCAGCAGCTGGGCTGGTGCTGGAGGTGGCCTCCTGGGCAGCGGGGATGATGGCGGTCTTCCCCGCCGTGCTGCTCTTCCCAGACTTGCCGGGTTTCTTGTGGCCCTTCCCCACCTTGGAAGGTGTCACAGCTGACTCCACACTCCCACCGGGACCCCTGGGAGCGGCTTTGGTGGCTGGAGTCTTCCCCCTCTCCTGCCGGGCACTGGCCAACTTCTGATGCTTCACAGGTGGGGGACTGTCTGTGCTGTGGCTCCGTGCCACACTGGCTGCCCTGGTGTCCGGTGCACTCCAGATTCCGGTGACTACAGGCACCACTGGTCCCGGAGATGTGGCTGAGGTGCTAGTTTGGGACCTAGGAGACGGACGGGGTGGGGGAGCTGTGGGAAAGAGGTCAAGGGTGGACAGGAAATGTTTTTTGGACACACTGGGACAGGTAGCTGGAGGGGGTTTGGGAGTGGAGGAAGAGGTGGTGGTTGTAGGAGGTGTACGTTTGGTGACTTTGGGTGAAGGTGCATGCGTGAGGTGGCTGGCTGTTGGGTGGGTTTGTGCCTGCGTTTGTGTATCTTGGGAGGGGCGTCACAGACACACTGGGAGAGGACACAGGGGACGTGTGAATGGTAGTGGGGGTGGTGACTGCATGTGAGCGGGGTGTGGTGGTGGGTGTGCTGGTGATGGCAGTAGTGGCTGTAGAGGTAGTGCATGCAGGTGTGAGTGTAGACGAGACTTGGAGGGAGGAGGGAGACAACGAGGAGGGGGACACAGTGGAGGCAGTGGATGTTGGTGTGTCTGCATGTGTTTGATGCTTGCGTGAGTGCCTGTGGGATGTGTGGTGCTTATGTTTGCCAGAGCTTCCCTTGTGTGTTGACTTGTGTGCATGCTGGTCTGTAGGTGTGCTTGGGATAGGCTGAGGTAGAGGGGATTGGGTCTGGGTGGAGGAAGTTGGAGGTGGGAGGCTATAGACGGGGACAATGGCTGCCATCATTGCTGAGGCCAGAGTCTGAAAAGCTCGCTGAAGGGCCGCCTGACCAGAATGAATGCCCTCCAGGAATGCATTTGTTTGTTGCAACTGCCTTTCTACACCCTGGATGGCATTCAAAATGGTAGACTGCCCAACAGTGAGGGACCTGAGGAGGTCAATGGCCTCCACACTGAGGGCAGCAGGGGAGACTGGGGCAGGGCCTGAGGTGCCTGGGGCGAAGGTGATGCCCACCCTCCTGGGTGAGCGGGCACGGGGCAAAGTCTGAGGGGCTGCTGGGAGGGCGGTGCTGGTGGGGGGGTGGGGGCTGTACCTGTAGATGCGGGGGCACACATGTTGCCGCCACCACAAGGGAGCTCCCACCAGAGGACGAGTCCGTGTCGCTGGTCTCAGCTCCTCTCCCCGCTGTGGAGTTCCCTTCGCCCTCCGTCCCACTGGTGAACTCCGAGTCCGTAGTCTCGCCCTACAGGGCCATGTGGGATGCAGCTCCCTCATGCTCCGGTGCCACTGCTCCTCTGCCTGATTATGCTAATGCACACAAGAACAGGGAGACCACAAAAAGGGGAGGGGGCGACAGAAGAAAGACATGTTGAGTGCATGCATTACCGCTACTGTTGGTGGACACGACAGACAAAGAAGCCCCCTGCACTACGCCGCGCTCTTGGGCTCCACTGTTCAATTCCTGGGAAATGGCCTACAAGGCTATGGACGACATCTGCACACATAGATGACACAGGGGCATGACTAGGTGTACTTGGCACTCTACAGAGGTGGGGTGGGGTGCCACATGGCCTGCTTAACGGAGGGGCCTTGCCTACGGAACTCGCCCTGGCCTAGGGAAACCCACAGCCCACCTCCCCCACCCAGACCCCTCCACTGCGCGCAAAGTCAGCAGAATGAGAGTGTACTCACCCCCTTGTGGCTGCTGTGATGCCCTCAAGCGCCCATCCAACTCCGGGTAGGCCACCGCTAGGATCCTGAACATCAGGGGGGTCATGGTGCGACGGGCACCCCTCCCACGTTGGGAGGCCATCCCCAGCTGAGCCTCCGCCGTCTTCTTGCTCCAGCGGCGAACGTCCTCCCATCTTTTCCGGCAGTGGGTGCTCCGTCTGTGGTAGACCCCCAGGGTCCGGACGTCCTTGGCGATGGCACGCCAAATATATTTTTTCTGGTGGGTGCTGACCTACATGAAATGTACAGGGGAAAAAGAGAAGTTATTACCAACTGCACCGTCAAAGTGATTGGCCCCCATCCCTACCCTTGCCATGTGGCACATGCATTCACCGTCTTTCATGCACGCAGCTCTCCCCCACCTTCCTTCTTACATCCAGCCCTCTCCATACAGGAATAGCCCATACAACATGCTCCCTGTGTACTTACCTGTTTGTCTGGAGGACCGTAGAGTAGCGTGTACTGGGGGAGGACCCCATCCACGAGCTTCTCCAACTCCTCCGGTGTGAAGGCAGGGGCCCTTTCCCCAGACACTCGAGCCATTGCCTCTTCCAGACCGAGGTCACAGCAGCACTTGCAGTGTAGGTCCTCTCCTGTCGAAGATCAGGCATCGAGTGATTGAAAATGGCGGTCACGTCCGCGGCGGTGCGTACCGTCACCGCCGGCGTACATCGTCATTGGCTCCTGGGACCCATATGTTCCAATGTTAACCAATGCAGCATTGCGCAGCGGTCTTGACCGCCTACCGCGACGGTGTACAACGCCAGCGCAGTTACCTCACATCCCATTGTCCCACTTTACAGGTCAGGCAGCCGCCATTTCAGGGGCCCACATGGCTTCATTTTCAACTGCGTCACACATACCAAGGCCTACACTCTACACACATACAGGCCATCTTTTGGTATGAATGGTGTTCTGTGTAAACTGTGGGTACGTACCTCTGAGTTGTTTGACTCTGTGCTCGCTGTTGTCCTTCATAGGCACCGACCGCTGGGACATGTGAGGAGATGGCGGCATCCTCCGGTGTACCGACCGTTGGTGGACCTGTCGACAATGGAGGAGCGACATGTGATTATCACATACAGGCTTGACCGTGCCACAATCCAGGAACTGTGTACCCAGTTGGAGCCAGACCTGATGTCTGCAATCCGCCATCCCACAGGAATCCCCCCTCAAGTGCAGGTGCTGTCAGTGCTCCATTTCCTTGCAAGTGGGTCATTTCAAACAACAGTGGCCATAGCATCAGGGATGTCCCAGCCTCTGTTTTCCAACGTATTGTCCAGAGTGTTGTCTGCCCTTCTGAAACACATGCGGAGCTACATCGTTTTTGCCCTGGGACACAACCCCAACATCATAGGTGCCATTGATGGGACCCATGTGGCTTTGGTCCCCCCCCACAGGAGTGAACAGGTGTACAGAAACCAGAAGAGTTATCATTCGATTAATGTACAGATGGTATGTTTGGCAGACCAGTACATTTCCATTGTGAATGCCATGTTCCCTGGCTCAGTGCATGACGCCTACATCCTGCGGAATAGCAGCATCCCTTATGTGATAGGTCAACTCCAGAGGCACCGTGTGTGGCTATTAGGTGAGCACCTGGAAGCAAGTCAGTGGGAATGGTTGTCTGGGTCTGGGGATATCCCTCCAGGTTAGTGCGTGTCTAACAGTTGTCCCTCGCCATTTGCAGGTGACTCTGGTTACCCCAACCTGTCATGGCTACTGACCCCAGTGAGGAATCCCAGGACAAGGGCAGAGGAATGCTACAATGAGGCCCATGGGTGAACTAGGAGGGTGATTGAGCGGACCTTCGGCCTCCTGAAGGCCAGGTTCCGGTGCCTCCATATGACAGGTGGATCCCTATTCTACTCACCAAAGAAGGTGTGCCAGGTCATCGTGGCCTGCTGTATGCTTCACAACTTGGCTTTGCGACGACAGGTGCCTTTTCTGCAGGAGGATGGTCCAGATGGCGGTGTTGTGGCAGCTGTGGAGCCTGTGGACAGTGAAGACGAGGAAGCAGAGGAAGAAGACATGAACAACAGGGACTCAGTGATCCAGCAATATTTCCACTGAGACACAGGTAAGAGTACAGACCTGCCTACTACATGTGCTTTAACACTACTACCTCTCTACTGTCTGTCGTTTTCACCCAGTGTATGGTCACCGAGTTGTCATTTTCCCTTACGATTTCACAGATGTGGGTCCCACTGTGTGACATCTGCTTAGATTCCTCATGGACTAGAGCTGTGTGACATAGGTCTGTTGACATTACAATTGAAAGAGTATTTTGTCACTGTAATTGCTAATACACTATTTCGAAATCACTTTATTTAAGTGCTCAACATTGGAGGGGGTAGTGAAATGGTGAGGGGTGATGGCGGAGTAATGTCCATGGCAGAGTCCAGTCTATTAGTCTCACAGGTGCATTGCCCATATGGGCATAGGAAGTGGAGGTGGGGCAGTTTAAGTATGGACAGGGTGACAAAGTGGGACAGTAGGATGACAATCAGGGTGGTCTCATTTCTTGGCGGGGCTCTTGGCATTGTGCTCTGTCTTGTTCCTGGATCTCAGGGACCGTTTGCAGGGTAGTTCTCCCTCTGCAGGGGGTGGGGTGCTGGTGTGGTGGTCCTGTGGCAGGGCATCCTGTCCACTAGCGCCGGCGGAGGTGGTGGCCAGTTCATCGTCCATGCTAGTGTCAGGGGCCCCTTGTAGTGCCACAGTGTCCCTCCTGGTGTTAAGTACTTCCTTCAGCACCCCTACGATGGTGCCCAGGGTGGAGCTGACGGTTCTGAGTTCCTCACTGAAGCCCATATACTGTTCCTCCTGCAGGCGCTGGGTCTCCTGAAACTTGGCCAGTGCTGTTGCCATCGTCTCCTGGGAGTGGTGGTAGGCTCCCATGATGGAGGAGAGGGCCTCGTGGAGAGTGGGTTCCCTTGGCCTGTCCGCCCCCTGTCGCACAGCAGCCCTCCCAGTTCCCTTGTGTTCCTGGGCCTCCGTCCCCTGGACCGTGTGCCCACTGCCACTGCCCCCAGGTCCCTGTTGTTGTTGGGGTGGTGGGTTAGCCTGGGTTCCCTGTAGTGGTGGACACACAGCTGATTGACGTGTCCTGGGGATGGAGGTATGGGCCCGCTGGGTGGGTGCTGTGCTGGTGTTTCCAGAGGGGGGAAGGTCTGTGGTGGCCTGTGAGTGGGTGAGGGGAACCGACTGTCCTGAGGTCCCTTATGGGCCGGGCTGGTCATCTAGATCCAGTTGGACAGTGTTGCTGTCATCACTGTGGGCCTCTTCTGTTGGTGGTGTGGACATGTCTGGACCCTCCTGTCCGGTGACGTTGGGTAGGGGTCCTGCAGGGGTATAAAAGGATGGTTATTACATCTGTGTGTGGCATGGTGTGCAATGGGTGGGTGACCGTGTACCCCAGTGCTTGCATTCCTGTTTGGGACCTTGTGTGATGATGGTTTAGGGGGTTGTATGGGTATGTGCAGTGGGCATGCTTTAGTGATGGGTGTCCATGCTTTGTTGTTGCATGCAGGGCTTGGTGTTGGGATGGGTGGTTTGTGATGTTGGGACATATGTGAGGAGTTGGGGTGCTGGGGGTGAGGGTGGGGGTGTGTGCTGGCATGCAGGTAGGGTGGGGGATGTAATAGTTAAGATTTGTCTTACCAGAGTCCATTCCTCCACCTACTCCTGCAAGGCCCTCAGGATGCAGAATCACCAAGACCTGCTCCTCCCATGTTGTTAGTTGTGGGGGAGGAGGTGGGGGTCCGCCGCCAGTCCGCTGAACCGCCAGGTGGTGTCTTGAGACCACGGAACGCACCTTCCCCCGTAGGTCGTTCCACCTCTTCCTGATGTCATCCCGATTTCTTGGGTGCTGTCCCACTGCGTTGACCCTGTCCACTATTCTTCGCCATAGCTCCATCTTCCTTGCTATTGAGGTGTGCTGCACCTGTGATCCGAATAGCTGTGGCTCTACCCGGACGATTTCCTCCACCATGACCCTGAGCTCCTCCTCCGAGAACCTGGGGTGTCTTTGCCGTGCCATGGGGTGGTGTAGGTGATGTGTGGGGTGGAGTGTGTGGTGATAAGTGTGCTGATATGTAGTGGTGTGTTGTGTGAGGTGCGTGGAAGTTCTTTGGGTGATGGTATTGTGTGCCTGTGGATGCTGTTGTACTTGCTGGTGGTGTCTCTCTCTGGCCTTCTTTCTGAATTTTTTGTCGTAGGGGTTTGTGGATGATGTGGGTGTGTGGTTTATATTGTAATGGATGTGTGGAAGTGGTGTGTGTATGTGTATCAGGTGTGTGTATTTCGATTTGTCCAATGTGGCTGTGTTTTGTAAGAGTGTGTGTATTTTGAGCGCGGCGGTGTTTACCGCCAATGGAATACTGCGGTTGAAAGACCGCCGCGTGGATTCGTGTGTTGTGATAGTGTGGGCGTTTTTCTGTTGGCGTGACGGTGGAGGTTTTGTTTTCGCCAGTTTATCACGGACCTTTGGTGTGGCAGACTTTTGTGGGTGTCTGAATTTTGGCGGATTCCGAAATGTGGGTCATAATAGCTGTGGCGGAATTCCGGGGCCGCGGCGATGTGTTGGCAGTCTTCTGCACGGCGGTAATTGGCTTTTACCGCCAATGTTATAATGAGGGCCATAGTCTTCAAATATTATATATAGTGATGCCTTCTTATGCCACGAGTTCACGGCTCACCAAGCATGTTTTCCTTAGGCCTCTGACATATCCCTACTAGGTTTGCCAAAACATCGGGACTTCTCACTGTCACCGACCTACGACACTGGGGATAGGCAGGTATTACAATCCTGGGTGATCTATTTCTAGATGGGCAACTGTTGTCCTTCCAATCACTTACATTGCACTTCGAAATACATGTGTGACAATTCCGGATATAAAGACTCTTGAGCCATATCCTCCGAACCACGTTGTCCATTACTGATGCAGAACCCAAAACACACTCCAGTGTCTAGATCTTATACTTAATGGGTAATGGTAGGAAATGCATTACGTAGCTATACAAATCCCTCCGCACACAAACATCATTTCAAACTTTGTGAGACACTTGGAAGTCTGAAAAAGGGAGGGTAGTTCATGAAAATGAGTGTGCTAAGGCAGTGGGGTATTAACATATTGTTTTGGGTACAGCTAAATTTAGATTTATACAACCTGACATTTTTCACAAAGTCCACCTATCCCTGGAAACAATAAATAACATCTTCCCAATCCCAGAGCTTTCTGTGCAAGCTGTACTGCAGCTTCTGCCAATTTTCGCCAAATGTTCTGGCATTGTTCGTTCTTGGTGACATGCTGGCATGCAATGACCAGACAACTGACAGATATCAGAAGGCTATTCGGCTTGAATGCCTTGAAAATCTACCATTTGGGATTGTAGAAAAGGTCCAAAAAGAATAAGGTGGTAGCTCGCTTGTTGAATCTTGTGCTGGGAATGGTCAAGCCTATGCAATGGAAATCGGTGGTTCCTCTGAAGTTCGAAGCATAGCGGTAGGCCACTATAAACTGGGACACAGATAAAAGCAGGGCCTTGTACAAGGAGGAGACTAGAGGCTTCTGGAACTTCCAGTCACTAGAGACTGGGACAACTTGCTGTTGAGTCTATAAGACTAACACAATGCTGACTCCCTAACGCCACAGATACTTTCACAACGCCTGATTCCGGGTGGCGACAAGTCTATTGCCTCTAGCTATACATCTAACTGTGAGAATTAAGTAATTTTGTTGACTTCTCCGATACCCGCTGCAGTCGCTTGCAGTGAGTCGATCACCCCAACTCCTACCTTCTCTCTCCTCCTGAAATATTTAGCTCCTTATAATAAGGAGATACTAATGGTGATAATGCTGCCTGAATGTGGTAACAACCTCACCACTCCTCCAGAGTTGAGTGGGACACTACATGTCCCCAATTGTGGTTTTAAATTGTGACGAAGATTAGGGCATATGAGATTGGATGACAGGGAATAGATAATCCAAGCTTTAAGTCGCATGTCCTGGAGGCAAAAAAGGGAGCTCTGATTTAAAAACCTGCTTAATTAATGCCATATCTCTTCTTCCCAGGAATAAAATGGGGGTCTGGGACATACTAAATGATAATGCCTGAGATATTATCTTTTTAACCCCTCAGCTGCTGGGCCTGCCCCCCACACCCCAGTGCTGAGCCCTTTTTTTGCCTATTTAGGGTAGTTCTCGCTTAGGCCCCATACCTTTTTGTCCACATAAGCTATCCATGCCAAATTTGCGTGCTTTTTTTTCCAACATCCTGGGGATTCTAAAGGTATCCAGAGTTTGTGGGTTCCCCTGGAGGAGACCGAGAAATTAGCCAAAATACAGCTAAAATTTGAGTTTTGGGGAAAAATGTGAAAAAAATGATGCAGAAGAAAGCATCTGTGTTTTTTTTCCCTGCAAATGGGATCAACAAAGGGGTTGTGGTGCTAAAATCACCATCTTCCCAGCTTCCAGGAACAGGCAGACTTGAATCAGAAAACCACATTTTTCAACACAGTGTTGCCATTTTAATGGGATATACCCCATTTTTACTATTTTTGTGCTTTCAGCCTCCTTCCAGTTGGTGACAGAAATGGGTGTGAAACCAATGGTGGATCCTGAACAGCTAAACATTTCTGATAGGTAGACCTAATTTTGAATTCAGCAAGGGATAGTTTAAGTAGATCCTTAAAGGTTTTCCTATCAAAAGTAACAGTTGAAATAAATAAATATTGAAATTGGGTTGAAAATAAAAAGCCATTTGTGTCTACATTTTCTTCTGTAACTTTTTCCGGCTACCGCAAATTTTTTAAAGCAATATACTGTTAAGTCTGTTGGACCCTTCTGGTTGTGGGTATATATATATATATATATATATATATATATATATATATATATATATATAGCTTGTAGGTTCATCAACAACCCAAGGTACCCAGAACCAATAAATGAGCTGCACCTTGCAATGGGTTTTCATGCTATACAGGAAATACAGCAATTGATTTGGTAAAATATAAATAGTGAAAAATAGGTATCAAGGAAACCTATGTATTTCTGAAATCGACACAAGATATGGAGTTTTTCAAGCTGTGGTTATTTGCACATCTCTGAATTCGTGGGTACCCATACCAGCATGTGAATTACAGAGCATTTCTCAAAATGACTTCTTTCTTACACACTTTCTTACATTTGGAAGGCACAAATGTAGAGAAAGACAATTGGAAATAACACTTGTTCGTCTATTCTGTGTTCCTCCAAGTCCCCTGATAAAAATGTTACCTCACTTGTGTGGGTAGGCCTAGTGCCTGCGACAGGAAATGCCCCAAAACACTACGTGGACACTTCACATTTTGCCAATGAAAACAAACAAGTTTTTTGCAATGTGCCCAGCTGTGGATTTTGGGCTCTAGCTCTGCCAGCACCTAGGGAAACCTATCAAACCTATACCTATATTTTTTAAACTAGACTACTAGGGGAATCTAGAATGGGGTGACTTGTGGGGCTCTCATCAAGTTCTGTCACCCAGAATAATTTTCAAACATCTAAATTTGTCTAAAGAACACATTTTCGTCCTGTTTCAGTGATGCAAAATTCTGAAATCTGAGGGACACCACAAACTTCCCTCCACCCAACATTCCCCCAAGTCTCCCGATAGAAATGGTACCTTACCTGTTTGGGTAGGCCTAGTGCTCGCAACAGGAACTGCCCCAAAACACTACATGGACACATCACATTATTCCGATGAAAACAGATGCGTTTTTTGCAAAGTGCCTAGCTGTGCATTTTGGGCTCTAGCTCAGCTGGCACATAGTGAAGCCTAGCAAACCTATACATTTAAAAAAAAAATAAGCATCTAGTGGAATTCAGAATTCGGTGACCTGTGGGGCTATCATCAGGTTCTGCACACAGAGTCCTTTGCAAACCTCAAAATTTGGCTAAAAAATACTTTGCCCACATATTTCAGTAATGTAAAGTTCTGGAATCTGAAGGGAGCCACAAGCTTCCTTCCACCCCGTATTCCCTCAATTCCCCCACTAAAAATGTTACCTCACAGCGTCACCAGTAAAAGGTGGAATCTGGGGCTGAACTAAGTGGGGGGCTGCCAAGACAGCACTCTGTCTTTGCTTGCCGCCGCATGCGCCTGCTCTCTGGATTGGGCTAACTCGTTTTGTCCCGCTGCACAGACTGTGCTTGCGAAGGGACAGCACGACTGTCCTCATCGTCTCCCTCAGAATCACTGGAAGAGGTGTTGTCAAATGGGACTCCTCTGACTGAAAAATCACTCCCAGATTCTGCTCCATTGTCCTCTCTCTCTCTCAGATGCTGTCTCAGAATCTGCTGTCTTAGTCTCTGATTCTGCCTCAGAGCTGTTCACCATTACTTGAGTTGCGGCTTCAGCAGCAGTCATCCAATGAGACGCCATTTCTTCTACTGGCTAAACTGTGCCTCTAAAACACTAGCCTACTTAGAAGGCAGCTATGATGACAAAATTGTGTGTGTGTGTGATGTGTGCTAAAGTAACTGTCAGTCACCTTACCTTTGCTTCTTCCCTCAATCAGCAGGTTCTCTGAAGACACTGAAAAAAGCAAAAAAGAAACACTATTACTTCACCTTGCCACATACCCACTATTATAGCCTTTAGAGCTGGTGGCGCCCAGTGCAACAAGCTTTTTTGCTGCTCCCCGTCCCATGGCCTTCTCCTTGGATTCCATCAATACCACCCAGCAAAATTGCCCTTCATCTCTTTATAACCCCCCTCGCAAATACATTCCATTTGTTTTAAAGCACAGGTAATGGCTGGCTTTACTAATCCACTCAGCAATTTACATAAAATACAGATCTGTTCTTTGCAGCAGAAATATAAACCTTCTGCGCTACTTTATGGCTTCAAAACTGCCACAAGACAAAAGTCCAATCTCTTTCTCTAGCAAGAACATAATCTCAGGAGTTATCTTGGCATTTTCATTGTGGCCTTTAGGTAGCAATTAAAATATACATATATACATATAGCCTATACATATATATATATGGAGAGAGTGTCTCTCTCTCCATATGTATATGTAAAGAGATCACTTTTATATGTTTGTGTGGTTTCTCTGGGGAGGATCACAGCCCCCAGGGAAACCACACATGCAATGACAAAAGCGATCTATATATGAAGAAAGGATTGACCTAGAAACACGTGTCCAGAGATGATTTTATAACCTAAGGCCTGGAATAATGAAACTGCTTAAAGAATTCACTGTGAGTTGCTGGCTTTGCTTTTTCTTACCGTTTATATAACCTGTTGGGAGTGAGCTTTCACATGAGGACAACTTCGTTTTTGATAATTAACCGGCCTGTCCAGCCAGGAAAGCAGCACCACTGCACATCGAAGCAGGTCTGTGTGACTAAAAATGGATTGTCACATAAGAGCAATCAGGTTGGGATATTCACAGCAAATCTGACATTTTTACTTTGGATTCGCCTACAAAGGTTTTGCACTTTGGTTCATTATTTCGTTTGGCTCCAGCAACCCTCGTGGGGCTAAATGACAAAATTGCAGGACCACCACAACCAGCATGCACTGTTACTCACTTGAGAGGCCCACTGGGGTGGACTGGTATTTAAAGAGACTAATCAGGTGCCTGCCCTCTACATGAGGATTGACGAGGGCCAGGTCTTACGGGAAAACAATTGCACACATTGGTATGTTAGACAGAATTTTATATCCTAGCTTTTATCTTTTTTATTCTTAACATTTTAGCCATGTCTTATTTATTGTACTTTTTATCTACAATCAAATACTTAGGGCCTGATTCCGAGTGAGGCGGGCGGCAGTAGCCGCCCGCCTCGCGGGAACCGCCATATGGCCGCTCCGCGGTCAAAAGACCGCGGAGGCCATTCAGGCTTTCCTGCTGGGCTGGCGGGCGACCGCCAGAAGGCCGCCCGCCAGCCCAGCAGGAAACCCCTCCCCACGAGGAAGCCGGCTCCGAATGGAGCCGGCGGAGTGGGTATGTGCGACGGGTGCAGTTTGCACCCGTCGCGTATTTCAGTGTCTGCATTGCAGACACTGAAATACACAGTGGGGCCCTCTTACGGGGGCCCCTGCAGTGCCCATGCCATTGGCATGGGCACTGCAGGGGCCCCCAGGGGCCCCGTGGCACCCCCTACCGCCATCCTGTTCCTGGCGGGAGACCCGCCAGGAACAGGATGGCGGTAGGGGGTGTCAGAATCCCCATGGCGGCAGAGCGCGCTCCGCCGCCATGGAGGATTCTCCCGAGCAGTGGAAAGTCGGCGGGAGACCGCCGACTTTCCGTTTCTGACTGCGGCTGAACCGCCGCGGTCAGAATGCTCGACGGAGCACCGCCAGCCTGTTGGCGGTGCTCCCGTGGTCGGTGACCCTGGCGGTCACCGACCGCCAGGGTCAGAATGACCCCCTTAGTCTTGTTGATCTTATTGTTATGCTGTCCTGATTGTTACTGTTTTTATATTGTTAGCTTGTTTTTTTGTTTTTTTTTAACAAATACTATTTATCATGTATGATTGTTATCTTTGTTACTCAAAATGGTCTAGATCTCTAGACCGAATGAACTCAATAATAATAAAAAAGGTGCCTGTAATTAGACAAGCTGTAGCCATGCCGGTCTTTTCAGTAAGAAAGAAATGCCTGGAACACTTCCAGCACTGGCTGCACCTACGAGGGTGAAACACTTTTATATTTTTCTCTGCTGAAGAAAGGATTGACCTAGAAACACGTGTCCAGAGGTGATTTTATAACCTAAGGCCTGGAATAATGAAACTGCTTAAAGAATTCACTGTGAGTTGCTGGCTTTGCTTTTTCTTCCCGTTTATATAACCTGTTGGGAGTGCGCTTTCACATTAAGACAACTTAGTTTTTGATAATTAACCGGCCTGTCCAGCCGGGAAAGCAGCACCACTGCACATCGAAGCAGGTCTGTGTGACTAAAAATGGATTGTCACATAAGAGAAATCAGGTTGGGATATTCACAGCAAATCTGACATTTTTACTTTGGATTCGTCTACAAAGGTTTTGCACTTTGGTTCATTATTTTGTTTGGCTCCAGCAACCCACTTGGGGCAAAATGAAAAAATTGCAGCACCACCACAACCAGCATGCACTGTTACTCACTTGAGAGGCCCACTGGGGCGGACTGGTATTTAAAGAGACTAATCAGGTGCCTGTAATTAGACAAGCTGTAGCCATGCCGGTCTTTTCAGTAAGAAAGAAATGACTGGAACACTTCCAGCACTGGCTGCACCTACGAGGGTGAAACACTTTTATATTTTTCTCTGCTGAAGAAAGGATTGACCTAGAAACACGTGTCCAGAGATGATTTTATAACCTAAGGCCTGGAATAATGAAACTGCTTAAAGAATTCACTGTGAGTTGCTGGCTTTGCTTTTTCTTCCCGTTTATATAACCTGTTGGGAGTGCGCTTTCACATGAGGACAACTTCGTTTTTGAGAGATATATATATATATATATAGGGAAACCACACATCTATAAAAATATAAATTGCACCCACAGGGGGTCAAGCCTTGCTCACTGGCAACCCCCCATCAATTAAATTTTTTATAAATAGTTTTTTTTGTTCATTTTTAACCCGGGGGATCCATTTCCACGAGGGCCAAGTGCAATTCCTGCCATCAGTGGATCGCAGAATCTCCCCTTTCCGATGAGGCCTTCCTGAAAGCTGAGGAGGCCCCTTTAGGCCCATTTTCCCAACGGAGTAGAAAGCGGCCTTACCTGCTGCTTCCTGCTCAGGTGGGGAAAACAAACTGTGTCATCAGAGCGCCAATTGGCGGGTGGAGACACAGAAGCTCTTCGGTCTGTCCTGAGGGTGTTTTTAAATAAAAGAAAATCCTCCTGTGCTTTTTAAAACACATCCTTTGTGTCAGCCAATGGTCGTGGACCGCACCGATGGTTAAGTGAAAAGTGGCTAAATACGAGTACTGGAATGGATATATCCCTTGTAATTGTAAATGGCTATTCCAGTTTTCATTTTGATCGGGATGGAAGCCTTGGTGGGGGATTGGCATCATATAGCTCTATAAATGTTTGTGGTCTACATGAAAGCTAGAGGAGCTGGGGCAGGCGGAAGGTTTGTCTTTTCACTTTTCGAGCAACTGCTGTGATTGGCTGGCTGCAACATGAACAGGACTTGGGGACTTGGCTCACTGTCCTGATAATGTTTAGAAAATACCACATAAGTATGGGTACCCTGACCTCCTGGCCTTGTGGGGAATGGGATTAAAGAGGGACCCCTGGGTCCAAACTTAAAAAAAAAAAATGGGGAACTCACTGTGAAACTGCAAGGCTCTTGAGGGACTGGTAAAATGTATTACATATAAAAAATGTGGTGTGGATGTCCACTGGCTGTCTGTGGCCCTGCGCCCAACCCTATGCTACAGAAGGCCATGTTGATGCATTGCACAGATTTGGGTGTCCAGGGAGCGTGAGTATAGTAGTAAGATCTTGCTTTGTACTTTTAAAAAAGCCCTAGAAATTCACTGAAAAAGCCAAAGGTTAAAGTGACGTTTTAGTTAGGTATTGTATATCTTACTTTACATTTTACAAATCTCAGCAATTCACTGGAACAAAACAAAGGTTAAAGTGACATCATAGGTGAAACTGTCAGTTAAAAAGTAATATTTAAACTTAAAAACACTGATACTCACCAGCTCTAGTTTACTGAGATAACTGAAACTTGTGCTTCCGCCTTGTGCTCTGCTTATCACCTTACAAGTTGCCTCACTCATGACACCTGACATCACTGATAACATCTCAGAAGAGATCATTGATGGCAACACTGTGCATGCCCCCTGCAGTGCACAGTGATTGTGAGAAATTGGGTTGTTGGTTGAATGGGGTGTGAGCCCTGCTCAAGCAACAGCTACAATCCCTTGCAGGGTGAAACACAAATAGTCACTAATTTAACCTGTGCTTAACCCTGGATAGCATGGCACAAAAAAAGTCAGGCTAAACACGCAGGCAATGTATGTTAAGGAGCTATGAAGCCCACAAACAGCAATACAGTGACAACACAACACAATAAAAATCCCAAATCAGAACGTTTTAATAAATTATTTGACACCAAAACCATTAAACCTCAATTAGTAGAATCAGAGTTATGAATTTGTAACTATTTAAGGTTCAAAATAGTAAGTCCTCAGTTTTAGAAAATCTCTACCTAGGCACCTTAAGCACCACAACCAAGGGCCCAGGAGTGGATGGAGACCACTTGCAGGTTTAGGACTCACTCAGGCTGGGTCCAGGTGTGGGTTCAAGACAGTGGGAGCCTGTTATGTCCCTGTGGCTCCCAACAGGAGGCCGGAAAAACTAGCCCTTGGAGGCACTTCTGGATGTCCTGAGTGCAGGTGAAGATGCATGGATCCACAGCAGGGCTGGCCTCTGAAGGTTCAATGTAGGCTCCAGGCAGCAAAGCAATCCTTCCAGGTACAGAAGCTGTCAGTCCTCTGAGAGTCCTTCCACAGGTCCGGTATTGAACTGAAGAGTGAGTCTGGGAGCCCTATTTTATGCCCAGGGTATTTTGTACTCTGTTCCTAGAAGTTGGGAGAAGTTTCCAGATGGGTTCTTTGAAGTTTCAGGAGTTTCCTTCCTCCCCTGTTCTGGCACCTAAATGGCTGCACAGACAATACAGGGACATTAAGCCTTCTGTGTGGTGGTAGAGCCCAGTCTATTCAGGAGCAAGTGGGGCTGTGGTTAGCTTCGCCCAAGCCCCCTATACAGGTCAGTTAAAACCCATTCAGACTCTGCTTTCCCCACTATTGTGTGACTGTCTAGGGTGAATTCACAAGGTCTCAACTCTCAGTTACACCTAGTCATGTGATTTAAGGCAGGCTGCAGGCACAGAGGACTGACAGCAGGAAAATGCCAACCTTCTAAAAGTGGAATTTTTAAACTTGTATTGATAAATCCAACTTTACAATTAAAGATGGTTTATCCTTACAAATTCATAAATAGCAAACATTATATAAATACCACCTCTGGTTTAGGAATTAAAGCTTTTTAAATATAATAAGGAATCCCCAATGTTATCCTTTGGGCGGGGTAGGACTCACAGCAGTGAAAAATGAATTTGGGAGTTTTTCACTAGTAAGATATGTAAAACTGAGAAATACACGTCCAGCCTTTTAAATTCACAGCACCCTGTCCTGAGAACTACTTAAGGCCTACTTATGGAATGACATATGTAATAAAAGGGGAGTTTAAGGCTAGTCAAAGGATTTTAAATGTCAAGGCGACATGGCAGTGTGACACTACCTTCAGGCTGTAAGGGCAGGCCTGGTACATGTTTTAAATGCTACTTAAGTGGGTGGCACAATAAGTACTGCAGGCCCACTGGTAACATCTAATTTACAGGCACTGGGTATATGGTATACCACTCTACAAGGGACTTACATGTAAATTAAATATGTCAATCAGGTATATGCGAATAAAACAATCTTTTAGGAAGAGAGCACAAGCACTATAGCACTTGTTAGCAATGGTAAAGTGCACAGAGTTCTAGGGCCAACCGGGCAAAAATACAGCAAAAAGTAGGAGAAGGAAGGCAAAAAGTTTTGGGATGACCTGTAGGGAGGGCTATTTCCAACAGTGATGTTATCAATGATATCATAGAACATGCCATGAGTGATGTAATATGCAAAGTAATTAGCAGGACATGGCAAGGTTGCAAGGTATAGTTACTTTAGGGAACAACATGGTACATTTTAATTGACATTTAAACCTAACTATATTGTCCCTTTAACCATCGGTGTTTTTCTATGAATTTAGTGAGATAGTATTAGAATTAGGCCTGGGCGGAGTTCGCAGAGTCACGCTGTGCTGAGCTCCGTAGAGCAGTCAAAAAACTTTGCCGCGCTAGGCGTGGTTCTGCGGGCAGACGGAGTTTCCCCATCAAGCCCGTTCACATTGAGTTTTACATCAAACGCAACACAAAGTACGTTCTTGTGTTCAACACTGCGCACAAACAGCACCACGTGGTTCGTATGGGCGTGGTCATCTTTTTTTTCTTACTCTGTTCATGGAGCTGGGCCTGTTATTTGAATCCTTCAAACAATACGTGGGCGGGTTAAAGGATTTGTGGGTGAGTATTGGGTAAATGGATGGATGGGTAGAAGGATGATTGAAAGAAAGGGTAAATGCTGAATGGCTAGATAATGGATTAGAAATGTTGGTGAAAGACTGGATGAGAGAAAGTAAACCTTAACTCATAGTGGCAATGGGTGAATATAGTAGGAAGAATGAAAGGATGATTGAATAATTGCTTGGATAAATAAACAAGGGTGCTCTTCTAGAGAGGGGCATGCTGCTCAACTACTTTGCCTACTTTGTTTTATGGTTCTCAAAGCTAATGTTCAAAGTGTGGGGAGTATTATAACTTGCGTTCGAATCCCTTTACTCAATGTATTTGTTAAGCAAGGCAGATATGTATCCCACCCTTCCTATTTCATCAACCCCTCCCTGCTCATGGCATTTTGCCACCTATGACCGATGAAGTATGGTTCAGTTTGTGACTGCAGTGTTGACTGTACAATGTGGATCTGCTTCAGTTACTGCAACATTTACAAAGTTTTCCATGCATTGCAAACCGAACACACAAGGTTTGCTACCCTTTGCCCACTCAGTCACCTATTAGTACTTCACTCCTTTATTCTTTCCTAAGTTCCTCCATCCCGGCCTACCAAAAAAATATTTTACTTCATTTATGTCTCAAATGCTTATTTTGGTGGTTTAGTTTGCACTGTTGTCTTTTAGTGTAGCCTGTTTTTTTTCTAAATCCATTAAACAAAGTGTCATTTACTTACTATCTTCCTCTAATGGCCTATGTAACTGTATTGACCACTAGAGGATGATTGCCTATTGTGCCTACAAAAACCTAGATACACACAAACAACATTTTCAGTAGAAATGAATTACTAACTAAACAAGTTAACTTCAATCCATAGTTCTTCTCTTGTCTTAATAGATGAAGCAAGGTCTGCAGGGTTTTCCCAAGGTGGCATCTTATCTTAACTTAAGGGGGTAGTAGTAGTAGCAGGCTAGCACGCTTTCAGGGAAGACACAAGGTACCACTCCCACCTATGCAGACTCCAACTGCAGGATTAATCAAAGGGATACCCATCACTATCAACTAGATAGATTGAGAGAAAACAGAGTTAGTGGGTCATATATCATATCATAACTTTACAAAGACTGAGACCAGACTACCACAATGACAGTAATTGGCACATAACGAAGAAGACCTTATATGTTAATAAAAACTAGCATACCAACATCTTCTGAGTAATGGGAAGCTAGTATTTAAAAACTAAACTTAGGAAATTAAATCCTTGAGTCATGAGTGGTTGGACAAGGTTAAGAGTTTATGTAACACACAACACAAGGCCTTAATGATAATGTTGATGGGTCCGCTGTAGAATATTAATCAGGTAATAGAAGGTCATGCAGTAAGCTGGTGCTGCTTTCACCACAACTGCCCCAGCAAGTGTGTGATCCATTTATGGTGCAACATTAAGTCTCACCTCAATAAATCACACAGCCCGGAGGAAGAGGGTTAGAGGTTCAATGAATGGAAGGAAAAGGGGATCTTGGGAAACGTTGTGACAAAGACAAACTTTACACAAAAGAAACCATGACAATATTTTTGGGGGGCTGAGCAGCACACCATAATCAATCTGTTGTGGAAGGAAACGATGAAGGGATAAGTATCCCGCCGTTCAGTTAAATGAATTACAAACAGTCCTTCTACCCCAAAGGGACCCAAGACATAGTATATCTCTAAATTCTATTTCTTCTATGTTTGGAAAATACACCTGTGGGGGATTGGAGTTAACCCAGCCAGTACTAAAAATTATGATTGTTAAAAGGAAAATGATACTGCATTGCCGAATTGGGTGGTGCACCTCCATTCTTAGTGGAATGTCCGCCACTCTTGGGTGCCTGGCTGACCTGTCTGGTAGGCAAATTGGAGTGTTGAGCTTTCACCAAGTTTTGTTCATGCAGGAGAGGAGTAGGAGAAGGCTTGCTTATTGAAAAACAGTAACTATATTATATAGTAAAGAAGAAGGACAAAAGGAAGTAAAGTAAGCTTCATGAGGAGTCAGGGGTGTACCAAGAAGGCAGCGCAAGACCATAAAGAGGAGTTTGATGTTTGAGTCGGCAATGCACCAAACACATACTCAGCAGCATTTCCCAAATCAATGCACCTCTCCACAAAGCTGAGTGAGTACTAGGTCTCAGAGTCTTCACCATCATCATGGTTTCCCTTTGAAGTCAATAACTTTCTCCTTCTAACTGTTGTGGTAGTCCCACCCTGAGTCCTTCCATCCTCTTCCTCCTTCTCCTGATTCTGAGTAACTCCGTTCTAATCTCAAACCAAGTGAGGTAGACCTGTGTAGAGCACTGCTGTTGAAGAACAATTAGAAAAACAGAATTGGAGTATTTTGTGTAGATTTGTGTTTGGTAACTAAAGTGACTGGTCTGGTCTCTGAGGAACCAGAAAAAAGGAGTAGACCCTGCAAGTAAATTTCGCTAAGTTTGAAAGGCCAATAACTTTCAGGAAAAATGATCAACCATCAGCTCCAAACCATTGAAAATCATTGAAATCAAGTTTACAAATCTGTTAATTAATCATCACTCACAATCACTCAATATATCACCACTCATTGGTGCAATAGTTAGTAGTTACCTCTTCCAATCCAAGCACAGTGGTTGATACAAATTATTATCTTCTCTTTGATAGTAGCAACATATTAGAATTTGGCATTGGCATTGGCAGTCTTTTAATCAATCATCTTCTGGGCAGCCCGGCTAGATGATGTAAAAATAAAAAAAGAATAGGCAATGGCATGGGGAGCGAGGCAGGGATTGTCTTGAATGTGCTGAAGGGAAGGTGAGGGCTTCTTCACTGCACACAGGTCCAACTCCAATCTGGCCATATATGTGATTATTATGAATGGTGGGGCAGCATAAATCGGAAACAATGTTCCACCACCTTTTTTATTTATTTTTTGCAGAGGATTGAAGAAAGAGAGAAGTTCAAAGAGAAATAATTACAAAGTTTTATGGTGGCACTGGCATACTCAGTCTGATAAGTAGAGTTTGTCCTCAAACTCAGGTGGTTCACTCAGAAGCTGGTCAGCAAACACACTTGATTTTGACCAATCATCCTCTTCCTCCTCCTGTGATGTTTCGGGAACAGTGCAATCAGCTGGTATAAAATGCTGGTTCATTTTGATCATGGTTAATCTTGCCACATTTTGAGGCAAGAGATTGGTCTTTCTCAATGTAACAACTGCGCCAGCTGTACTGAATACACATTCAGCAGACATACTGGCTACAGGACAAGCCAGATGCTTTATTGTCAGCCTGCTGAGCTCTGACCATTGGCACATCTTCCCATACTGATACATTAATCGGTTTTGATCAACATACTCTTTTGGGTCATCCAGATACTCCTGGAACATCCTCTGAAGTGTCATTTGTGCTGCCACTTGCTCGGCCTCTTTCGCCTTTGCCTCTGCACTAGACTTAAGAACTGCCACTTGAAACCAAGCCAATGCAGATGTTGGGTCTGATTCTTCTGATGCTGTTGTTGCCGGTGTTCTTGTTGCTGGTGTTGGTTGCTGTGAGACAAGACTGCCCTCTCTGGAAGCTGAATGCAGCACCCCAGAACTACAGAGTGGGACTCTAAGCTTTAGCTATTCTTCTTCTAGTACTCCAGCTTGCCCAACAATCCGCCTCCTGTATTTTGAAATATACCCTTCAGAAAAAGGTAAGCAAGTGGGAGAATGTTTTGGTAGTGTGGATCAAGTAGGGTGGCTTAGATGTGCTCTTTGTACTTGATAATGTCATTTTGCAGCCTTGCATTACAAGTCAAGCAATAGCTTAGACACTCAACCAAGGCATGCACTTCTGAGTTTTCGTTCATACCTCTGAGTGCAAACCGTTCAAACACCTTCTTTAATTGCTCCTGGAGCAGATGCAACAATGGGACCGTTGGCCCACTATACTGTACTCCTTGCTAACTTCCCATGTGAAAACTTCAAAAGGGAGCAGCATCTGTATCAGGCATTTGACTTGGCCCCGTTTGTTTATATCCATGGTTATAGCTTTCCCAATTGCATCCCCTCCTCTTAGAGTGACAGTCATTGATCTGTCAGTACGCCTCAAACAGACCTTGCAACATACAATAGGTTGAGTTTGTTCCAATGTGTTGGCACCACCTGTATCAGAGCTTTAACTGGTACTCTATTACCATGCTGAATAATCTGCAACTGATTTTGGGCTTTAAAAGAATGGATGACATTAGTGTAGATTCGTCTGCAGGTGATTAGTATGTTGCTGACTATGTCTTCTTTTTTGAGAAAGCCTTGCACAACCAAGTTGGTGCAAAGTGCCAAACACAGTACCCTGAAATAGCCAACATTTATGTTACTGCCATTGTCTGTGACAACAAATCCAATTCAGAGACCTCTGGGTATCAGCCATTTAGACATCTTGCTTTTAAATTCGTCCAAGATGTTTGCAGCTGTATGTGACTTATCCATGGCAACCATGGCTACTGTTGCATGCTGCCGACGCTCTTAAAATATTTTGAGGGCCAAGAACTGTAGATAGCTTTTGCTTTACCCCCACAAAAGACATCTAGTGTGCAGTGATGCACATGTAATCAGTATCCTGACAACTGGTCCATGTGTCTGACGTCAGTTGGATAGTGTGGACAAGCTTTGCTGCAAAGCTTGCCCAACCAATTGTAGCAAATCCTGCTGCACCACTGGAACAGCAACCCTGCCAAAATAAGTCTGACTTGGAGTCTTCCATTTCAGGAAGATGGCTGCCACATACTCTAAGAATCCCACTCCTTCCACAAAAGTAAAAGGGAGGAGGTCCAGTGCTAACATTTATGCCAACTTCTTGTTGTACAAACATGCAATTGGGTGGTTGCGGCCCCTCCTGCCAAACATGCCTGTAATAGTAGCCTGGATTTTCTTGTATTGTGGGGCCACTGACACATGTGACTTCTGAGATGTAAGTGGTGGTACACTCAGAGTACATCATGGTGCAGTCACCATATGCTGTGGTGTCTCCATGTGACTTTGAGTCTTCCTGAGCCATTCTGGGTTGCTTAGGTGGGTGATTCTGGCGCACTGCTGGGGACAGGGCTGCTTTGCGTGAGGATGTCACCCCCTTCTTCCTCACCTTCCATCATAAATTAACCAGTTGTAGCTGATGTTTCCAGGATCTCCTCACCTTCAACTCTGTGACCACATTCACCAATTTTTTAAGGTGCTCCTCCTACCAGATTGTGTGATGTTTCTTCTATATGGGTCTTCTGGCCTCCAATACCATTATGTGAATCAGGCTTACCTCGATGAACACTGGCATGACAAATGAAGCATATCTCCATGTTCTCCTCCTGCTGGTTAATTGTAAAAAAAAGTCCCAACCTGGGGGGAATTACTTTCTTACTGGGCCACTGCCAATACCTGAAGAAGAACTGGAGGTAGGTAGGTGTGTTGATTGCCTCTCTGCAGTGCATACTTCTACTGGGGTACTGGTTGGTGCAGGTCTCTGCTGGGGACTTACAAATATGGGAGCTGGTGGTGCTGCCTGTGCCACCTCCTTTGGAGCAGGTTGGATAGTAATGTTGGACTCCTCTGTGCCAACTTCCATAATGACTAGCTCATAGTCATAATCCTCCTCACCATCATCGCCCTTCCATGATTCTAAGGCTTTCTGGAACTTTTCTTTTCCCTTGCCTTTCCTGGTGTCTGTCAGACCCTGCCGTGGTCCACTCCATTATTGTCATCCGAAGTGGTACTTGGAGACGATGGTGGAGCAATACTGTTAGGAAGCACTCATCGTGCGTTGTCTCTGTCCCTTTGTACAAAGCACCCCATCAAAAGGTGTAGGAAAATATAGGATATTGCACTGTTCTTATGGTTAGGACTTGCCCTTCTAGTACACCCCCTGGAGTATAAAGAATACTTCTTTGTTATTGTTTTGGTGTGAGTGTTTGTGTTGCTGATTATACAAAAGCATGCTGGTTCTTTCTCAGTGCACAAACCATGCTAAATTCTTCCCCACAAACAAAGTCTTCAAACGTGATACTGGTGACTCATCGTCCTTGTCACATGTATTTCCACCTGCTTGGCTCCCATGTCTAACAACATGAGTAAAAAGCTATTTAAGCCAAATCAATCATCATTTCCTTGCTTGGCTTCGAGAGTTCTGGCTCTTGTGTCAGAGTGTTCCTGTGACGATCCTTGAAGTCTTTGTGCGAGTGAGCAGATTTCCTGCAAGAAAGGATTTTGGTTCATCTCTTGGAAAAGGCAAAGCCCAGCAGCTTTACTAGTAAGATGCTTTTCCTGCCCCCTGTGCCCCTGGGTGCTTCAAGGTCAGTGTTATCAGATTTCTTTTACAGAGAAAAAGAGAGAAATGAATGAGACTTTCTCAGGGAAAGACTGTTTATAAAGGACAACATTTATTTTAAAAAACTGCTCTTTTATTTTTTGAACTTTGGAACATTATGGTAAAAGTTAATCAGGACATGTTTTTGAATTGACTATGTAATGAGTGCGACTTTCTCAGAGAAAGACTGTTGATAAAAGTGAAAATTTATTTCAAAGAAACTGCTGTCTTTTATTTTTTTAACTTTGGAACATTATGGTAAAAGTTAATCAGGATACGTTTTTGAATTGATGCAGTAATAGTCTTTTTTTTTTTACTTGCTCCGTTTGTTGGTAACTTATAAAGGATCCTGGAATTTTGTTGAAAGAATAGAGAGAAATGGAAAGACAATATTGCTTACGTCAATGAAAAGAAGTGAACATTAATGCAACTTTAATTTTACCTGTCAGCACGCATTGCCAGCATTGACTACGGTGTGTGAATGTGTGTTTTGATTTATGTTACATTGTTTTCCACACACTAAAGGGCTATATTTATTTTTGTTCATTGTCTCTCACATAGGCATTGTGATATACTATAAAAGAGGCGTGTTCCTTTGGATTGGATGTCACAGGAGCTTCTGATACCAGTTTATCTCTTCCCTCTCCCCCCTGGGAATTATTTCCTCAGTAGCTGTTATTCTTGGCTGTGAGAGAATAATTCATAGGGGTGTGGGTTACCTCTTCGCTCCCGCGGATACCTGGATTTCAGGTGAGTGGTCCTGGCCTTGTCAAATACCCTTACTTTCTCTTGCTGGAGATCTGGAGGCATTGATTCTAAAAGAGGAAGTTCTTGTTCGGCAGGAAGCTCGACCTTTTGTTCTGCTCCAACTTTGGGAAGGTCTACCATTGCTGGCTGTGGATGCCATCCACCTTGCTCTGTTTCCTGAAATGATTGGGTACTACTTTGGAAAAGGGACAAATTGAATTCAACATCACTGCTTGTTGGCATTGCCATGGTTGTAGTGACTGCCTCATTGACAGACATGGTATTTGGCTTAGGTTGGGGTGGTGTTGTTGATGCAGGAGTGCTGCTCCCTGGTTCCTCCCCAGAGGCCGGTGTGGCAGGCACATGTCTCCCGAAAAAGGCTGCAGTAAACACTCCACTGGTGGAAAGCTGCTTCTTCTCACTGACCACTTTCTTGGAAGGAACTTCCTTTGGAGCCTTCTTAAAGCTCTCAGTTGGCAGCGGCACTAAGCTGCACAAGTGAAAGAGATTTGAGCACTAACTGTACAGGTCTTCTCTTTGGCAGTACTGTGGGTGGTGTGACGTCGCTTTTCTTGTGCACCTAAAAACAATCAAGCAAGAAAAACATGTATGCTGCTGATCTGTTTTCAGTGTACCGCACCCAGGGTGTCCAGGAGGAAATTGAATTATTATGTTCCTAAAGAAACCAAATTGTAGAGTGAGGCTGTCACCTTTGGTCAATGGATGGATGGAGGAATGGATGTGGATGGATGGATGGATGGATGAATAGAAGGCAAATGAAGATTTAAATAAAATGAAATAAAAAAATTAAAAAAAATTACAAATCTAAAATTAAAATTAAAATAAAAACAAGAAATTAAAAAAAAACATAAAAATTAGAAAATTTCAATAAAAAGCTAAAATAAAATAAAAATTAAATATTAAAATAAAAATAGAAAAAATTAAAACTAAAATTAAAATTAAAATAGAATCTTACAATAAACAAATGATCAATAATTGCCGATGTTTGTATGCAAGCCTATGGCAAAGGCACACTGGCTGCATACACAAAATGGCTGCCAGCCACATAGTCAAATAACAACAAGAAGCAAGGAGGCATGGGGAACAAAGAACACATGCAAGCCTATCACAAAAGGGCACTGGCTGGATACACAAAATGGCTGCCGGCCATATGGTCAAACAACAACAAAGAGTAAGGAGACACGGTGAACAAAGAACACATGCAAGCCTATGGCAAAAACACACTGGCTGGATGCACAAACTAGCCGCCAGCCACATGGCCAAACAACAACAGCATGGAGCGAGGAGAACAAAGCACACATGCAAGCCTATAGCAAAGACAAACTGGCTGGATGCACAAAATGGCCACCAGCCAAATGGTCAAACAACAACAAGGAGCAAGGAGAACAAAGAACACATGCACGCCTATAGCAAAGACACACTGGCTGGATGCACAGAATGGCCACAAGCTACGTGGTCAAACAACAACAATAAGAAGCAAGGAGGCATGAGGAACAAAGAAGAACCCATGTAAGCCTATAAGAAAGACACATTGGTTGAAAGCACAAAATGGACGCCAACCATGTGGTTACGCAACAACGAGCAAGAAGGCATGGGAAACCGAGAACACATGCAAGCTTATGGTAAAGGGACACTGGCTGGATGCACAAAATAGCTGCCAGCCACATAGTGAAACAACCACAACATGGAGCAAAGAGAACAAAGAACATATGCAAGCCTATGGCAAAGGCACACTGGCTAGGTGCACAAAATGGCTGCCAGCCACATGGTCAAACAACAACAGCAAACAATGAGGCATGGAAAACAAACAACACATAGCCTACCCAAAATGCCCCCTGGCCACAGGACATGTAGAAAAAAGACAAATGGTGGACAATGACACACACTGGCCATATGGAGGCATGGTGGTAACACTGAAGAAAACATTAACCCTAAATCAGTAATGCAAAACACGAAAATTACCTGACTTACAAAATTTCACAACACACATCCTCCTATTTCATCAAATAATAACTCAAAACATAAACGTTTTTTAAAAAAATGCAAATAATAGCCAGCATTTTTAATTTAATCTAATGCCATACCTGCCCTAAATTACGTTTTAAATACATATACCACTGAAACTTTTTTTTCATGCACTAAATAACAACTAGGCCCATACGTAAACTCCAGGCCACCCACTACTATACATTTTTAAAATCAAATTAAAGTAGGAAGAAATACTGGTGCATTCACAAGCAAACAAACAACACCCTTTTTCAATAGTTTTTTAACTTAATTCTGTGATTTCACCAAAGTCCTTAAACCCAGAAGTATATCCAGAAGACAAAGAGAGTGACCCTTCCATCTCAAAATCCAAGTGAAAAGTGGCCAGGAGATGGAAAAGACACTGGGAAGAGACTGGACAGGAATAGGAAGTTGGAGTCTCGCAGCACTTCCTTACTGTTTGAAAAAAATATTAATGCTTCTCACACTAAAAAATAACTTGAAGGGTCCATTGGAATAGAAGATCCACTCAAAAACCTCTTTTGACTAGATTTAGATGTATATTGAGTAGAAAATCTACTCCAGGTGCATTTGCACTCTCAAGTGGGACTGTTTTGACTGCCATCGCAGCCAGAAGCAGCACAGGTAAACGAGAAGTCTTGCGTGTGCAGCCGTAAACAGCGCAATCGAACGCAAAGTCTCACGCATGCGCTCTCGTCACTTGCTCGAGAGTATTGTGGTGCTTGGGAGAGAGTGCAAATGTAAAGTAAAATGGCCATCATGGTCCATGGCGAGAGGGGTTGTGCGCATGGCCTAGACTGCATCCAAGGCCTGTGTCCAAACCCCTCCGGCACCCCCTCCATAGAGCACTGCCGACTGTTATGTAACATTATAAAGAATATCATTTTGAGTAAGGCAGACCTACTGACTTTGTCAAAGTGTCAAAGTACCAAAATATAAAACGTGGGGGCATATTTGCTTTATCAAGATGTGAGCACATCAACATATATAAAGCAGATGGATTGGCTTAGTCAAAAAGTCACCAATAACTATAATCAAATGTATGTTTCTTAAACTCACAGATTGCAATTTTTCATAATAGTGATTATCACATAATATATTCAAAAGAAAAAATATTTAAAAAAAACATTAAATATATCTTTGAGTCTTTTTTTTAAACATTTTCCGGGCCACAAAGTGCAGTCATATAACCAACCACAAGCGATCCCTGCACTCCAGCTGGGAGAACACAGCTTTAAAAACATATGGTAAGCACTCCTGGGGTCATAGATTCAATGACCAAGGAGGCTTTCTGAGTTTTTATTTTCTTTTTTTTGCTGGGGGCTGCTGCTGGGCGCTACAACATTAAAAGCAGGCATTGGCAAAGCCAATAGGTATGGTGTTGGCTCTCAGCCTTTAGGCAATTCTGTTTTTTGTTTTGTAATGGTGCTTGTAAAGTTTTGTTGTTTGGGAATATGACGAGCCCTCATCAGTCTAAAAGAAACATTTACTGCAGGCAAAAAAGGTTTTGTTGGTCCCAATAAGCACTCAATACCATAGTGGTCCGGGCTCGGAAGAGAACACTTTTTGTATGGATGTGTTCCTTGTGAAAGGCTGGTGTGCCATAACTCTTAGTGAGGTCAGCCAATGGCGGAAGTGGGCTGATACATATCCTCTTAATGCAAGCTGTAGTGGGTTCTAACTGTTTTAATATTATCAGGAATATATGAGCAGCCATGCTTCGAGTTCAACATTTTGCAAACTCCTCCATCTTTGCTAAAAGAATGTCTAACACAAGGCGGTTCTGAAGAGTCATAGATCTTAGGATAATGGCTCCTGAAAAAGTTGTCAGCATGTTATCCACGATAAAAGACAACTTTTGAATTTTCAATGAATTCAGAACAACTCCTACTGAAGGAATGATTTCTCCAAATATGTCTCCAACTATGCCAGAATAGGATTCTCACTTATGTCTAACATGATGTAATTCGGTTATTTTAGGTAATTTACTCAAGTTCTCTAGTTGAAATATCTTTGGGAAAACTATTCCCAGTAACATGTGCCATACCATCCTCTTGGAAGACAGTGATACGCTTTGGTCCACAGATGTAATGAACTCCTGGAATTGCCAGATCCTGTCTATTCAACATGAACGTCCATTTACTCTGAAACAAAAACACATGTCTGCATCCACTGGGTCCCACAAACATCATATCAGTTCTAGATTTAGGTGTATATACACACAGCTTTCCTACGTGTTGCGCATCTAAAGCTAATCTTTCTTGTATCTCCATGTTACTAAATGCATAATAATTTCTAAATGCCCTTTTCTTTAAGCCCTTTTCTAACTTCTCCTTTAATGCTCTTCTCCTGTCTGTCTGATCTAAGAAGATCTTTTCTATGGGTGTAAGCAAGCATGTTAAATTGTTGCGGTGTGCGTAAGCTGTGCCAAAAGTCAACGTAGGCTCAAAGAATCCTCTCACTAATTCTATAGTGTTTTCCTTAGCTACGTTACTCAGGTACTTTATTATAGAGACAAACAAAAAATACAACCTCATGGTTGGAATAGAAATACTGGATGTACTCCTGGTTATAGAATCTTGCTAGTAACAGACTACAACTTATCCCGTAAGTAAGGGGCAAACTATGATAAGTAACTCCTTCCTCGACTGATGAAGGAATCTGCGTGCAAACATAAAACATTTTCTCGTTTCAACATACTCACTCATAAGCGATAGAAAACATTAGAGGAAAGTTCTCCTTGTGTGCCGTCTACATGTAGATATTTCTCATCTAACCTAAACTTCTCTACTTCTGTGTGTGTAATAGTTGTCTCTAAAGCTAAGGTATGGTTGGTTTTACCCTTGTCAAGAACAGTCATACCCACAATCAATACCAGGCACAATATAATGCATACAGTCGCCAAACCAATACTCATGTATTTACAGCATCTATCCTTTCTACCCTGCTGGCTAAGGTTACTCATGATCTGTAAAGAATCAGAAAGTAGAAGAGAAAAAATATATAACTATGCAGCAAAAATCAAAAACAAATCTTCAATCTTCTTCCGCAATTATTTAGAGCTTTCAGTCTTTCTTCCAGGATCCTTTTTCAAAAATCAATAATTTGTCAAAATCGGTTTAGCAGACTGTCAATCAGGTTATCGAAAAGTATTTTCTGCTTGCCTTCAATAGTCTCTTTTCTTTTCTCAGTTTACAGTTTTCAACAGTTCTGTTCATTTATTCTCTTCACGTGCCAAAATACTGACCTGGAACGTCTTGATCAAAACAAAAAGACAAAAATTCACTCTGCCATTCACTTGTTGTTGCATATGCCCATTCAGGACCAGCGTACCTTCCACTTGCAATTCTCTTTCTTTTCAATCTTTGATCTCCATTTAATTCTCCATCAGTCAAATCTACTTTCCTTGCCGTGTCTACTTCTTCCTGGATTGTTGTCACTGTAATTGCTTCTTTTCTCTTTGCTTGACTTCGACCAATTTATCGCCTTTCAGTGGACCTTTCATTAACGCTCTTTTCGGTGTCGAACTTGTAATTTCTCCTCGTTCTGCAGGATATTCTGTTGACGGAGAGGAGTCATGGGGAGTCAGAGCACATTGGCTTTGATCCGCCTCAACTCTTTCCCCCTCGAGGTCTGTTGTTTGCTCTGTTTGTCTCTCAAGATCGTATGCTTCTGGGAGAGCCCTTCTTTTACTAGACTCTCCTGTTGCCTCAGTTAAGGTTGGTTCACTTCCACTCTCCCGTGGATCTTCTCCTTCGTCTGTTACAGGAGTGGCAAAACCGCTTTCAGTTTGCTCAGATTCAGTCTCAGTTTCTCCTTCTCTTGTCTCCAATTTTGGAGTTGGTCTGGATGTTGTTGGCACTCTCAACAACTCTTCATTATCCAATGGACATGCCACTTTCTTCGTATGGCTTGCGTGGATCCAGTTCAGAACTCTAGCGCACTTCACAGCTGTAGTAGTGATCAGCACTACTTGGTAAGTACACTTCCAACGAGGCTCCAAACATGTCTTCATCATGTGCTTTCTGATCACAACCCAGTCACCTGCTCTCAGGTTGTGTCCTTGATTTTGAGACGGTTGCAGTGTGGTAGCTTCCACCTGATGAGAGAAGGGGCGAACCACATCAGCCAGACCTCTGCAGTAGTCCAACACCATATCATCTGTTATGTTCACAAGAGCATTTGCAAGAACCGCTGGCAACCTCATTGCTCTGCCCATTAGGATCTCATGCAGTGACAGGCCTGTCTTCATGTCGGGTGTGTTCCTCATTGTCATCAAAACTAACGGTAGTGCATCGGACTATTTCTGATTTGTGGACGCACACATTTTCGCCATTCTTGATTTCGAAGTACCATTCATTTGTTCCACAAGTCCTGAGGGTTCAGGGCAGTAGCTACAATGCAACTTCTGCTCAATGTTTAAAGCTGAACATAGTAATTTAATTACTTCATTGTTGAAGTGACTTCCTCTGTCTGATTCTAAAGAGATCAGAAACTCAAAATGTGGTACAGTTCCCTAAGCAGTAACTTCATTACTGTAAGGCTGTAATTTCTTCGTGAAGGGTAAGCTTCAATCCAATGGCTAAAGATGCAAACAATCACCAACACATATCTCAATCCTCCGCATACAGGCATCTCAATGAAATCCATCTGCATTCTGCTGAAAGGACCTCCTGCTCTTCCAATGTGGCTCAAATTGACCACTGTCCCTTTACCCACGTTCATTTGTTGGCAGATGTTGCAATGATGGCAACCTGTCTAAACTTTGGATTGAACCAATATTGTCTGAACAATGGAATCATAGCATCCCTCCCAACATGTGCTTGACCATGATAATAAAGAGCCATTTGAGTCAACAAACTATTTGGCAAAACCATTTGTCACTCCCTTGAAATCCAAACATCATCTTCACGTTGAACACATTTTAATATGATCCAAGTCTTTTTTTCCGCATTTGTCACCATTATCCTGCAATGCTTTTAATTTTTCCAAGGTATCTACAACATGTAATGCACAACTCGGGTACATCTCGATAAGATAACATCAGATAACAATTCCCATTTATCTTTGAACGATAGACAGTTCAATGCGCAAAACCTTGCGACTTGATCGGCATATCCATCTCCCTTTGACACAAAATCTTGTGATTTCCGGTGTGCATTGCATTTCACCACGACAATCTTCTCAGGCATTTGAATAGCTTGTAACAATTCAAGAATTCTTTCACCATTTCTAACTGGTGAACCAGAAGAGGTTAGGAAACCTCTCTGTGACCACAGCTGGCCAAAACAATGGGCTATTCCAAATCCATATTGGCTGTCCGTATAGATGGTAACCTTAAGCTATGCAGAAACATGGCATGCTCTAGTAAGGGCTACCAGTTCCGCCACTTGTGCAGAATATACTCCTCGAAGCCAGGACGCTTCAAGTATACTAGAAATTGTGCACACAGCATATCCCGCTCTCAGTGTTCCCTTGTTATCTCTTAAACAGGAACCATCAACAAAAATAATCTGGTCATTTTCCTCCAATCGGGTATCACTAATATCAGGTCTAGGTTTTGTTCACAGATCAGTTACTTCGAGACAATCATGTTTGACCTCTTCCAATTTGTCAATTTCAGCATTCTCTTTTGGGAGTAAGGTTGCTGGTTTAAGCACTGTACACCTTTTCAATGACACATTTGGGGACCCCAGATGCTCGTCTCATAACGAGTCAGCCTGGCACCTGTAAGGTACTGCATTTTGGTTTGTGCAAGTAAAACTTCAATGGAGTGAGCGACTAGAACATTTAGAGGGTGTCCCATCACAATAATCTCACTATGAGTGAGGCTCAATCCAACCGCAGCTACTGAGCGCAGACAGCCTAGTAAAGCTGCTGCAACTGGGTCCAAAGTAGCTGAAAAATATGCTACTGGGCAGTTTATACCACCATGGACTTGAGTCAAGACAAACAATGAACATGAATCACGCTGATGACAAAACAACGTGAAGGGTTTTGTGTAATCAGGCATTCCCAAAGCCAGGGCTTTGCACAGACTTTCTCTCAACTCAAAAAATGCTTTCATTCAGGCTTGATCTAACACTAATGGATCAGTAACTTCTTTGTGAGTCAGCCTCTGCAATGGTTTTGAAGTGACTGAAATGTTAGGAACCCACTGGCAACAATACCTTACCATTCCCAAAAACATCCTGACATAACTCTGTGTGGCTGGGGGATTCATCTGCAATATGGCTGTGACCCTTTCTCTGGATATTTTCCTAGTTCCCTTATCAATTAGGTGACCCACATATTTCACTTCTTTCTGACAGTACTGTAATTTCACTGGGGACAGTTCATGACCATTCTTCCGTAAATGATTCAGTAAGGCAATCGTATCATATTTGCATGCTTCTCTCATCTTTGATGCAAGAAACAAATCATCAATGTAATGTAGCAATGTTGACTGAAAAGGCATTTCCAATGACTAAAAGTTCTTTTTCAAGATCTGGTTGAAAATGGAAGGTGACTCTGAAAACCCTTGTGGAATTCTGCACCAACAGTGGACGTGAGCCAAAATTTGAAACCGAAAAGAAATTGACTATCCTCATGAAGAGGTATAGAAAAGAATGCTTGTGACAGGTCTATTACGGTGAACCATTCAGCATTGCATGGATCTGAAACAAAATCACTGCTGGATTTGGCACTACGGGGCAACATTTAATCACAAATGCATTAACATTTCTCAAATCCTGAACAATTCAAAATTTCCCACAGGGCTTTCGCAATCCTATTATCAGTGAATTACATGGACTGCTCAACACTTTTTTCAAAACTCCTTCTTTACAAACTCTGCAGTTATGGGTGCAATCCCTTCAACTGTATCCTGCGTCATGTGATACTGAGAAATCTGGGGAAAAATCGCATTTGGCTTGACTGGGACCTTAACTGTATCAACCCCTTTTATTAGACCAATGTCTTTTCCTGTAAAATCCCACACTTTCATTTTAACTGTTCCCGGTAAGTCGGAAGGAAGATCTCTGTAGAGATGGTCAATGATCACATAGGAAAGCGATGACAGTGTAATGATAAGTTTAATAATACAACGCCCCAGCCACCTCACATCACAGTCCCTGTCACCCTCAGATCTCCCCCAACAGTCTCAGCTCTCCTCCTGGAATCCTGGTGGGAGAGCCCATTATGATAAGGGTCAGAGGGGACACCTGGGCCAGGGATGAACCAACACAGGAAATACAAGATGCCACACATCCCCCTTTCATTACAGAAACAAGTTAGTTACCGATGATCACAGAGTAGGGAAAAGGGGTAAACAGGGGAAAGAACTAGAACTTAATTAAATCTAAAAGGAACATGTGACGCTTTTTAACCATATGTGTAATACATCAAATAACCACGGCTGTTAACATATAATGAGGAATGAAGGAAAACATACAATAGACACCCTGCACAAATCAGAGAATAATCTGAGGTTCTTTTTAGTTACAGACATAGTCCATTAAATATTTCGGTGGTCGAACGGGTCGTGTTCGTACTCTACAGGGATATCTCCATGAGGTGTCTTCACGCAGTGTTGACGAGGATTCCACAATTCCATGTGGTTTGTTTTTGTTTGATCCTCCTCTACAGGCATTGTGGGTTGTAGATCCAATTGAGAAAGGCTTGATTATAGCTATCCTCCCTAGGTTCCATATTCTGCCATCATCAGTTTTAGCAGCATTGCGGAACAATTTGACCACTCTCATTGCTCTTGTAAATTTCGAGTCCTTAGCGCTTCCCGTGGGAGCCTTGACCTTTACCCAGTCACCTACCGAAACCTTATTGTCTTTTGTGTGATTATCTCTGTCATATTTCTCCTTTCTCCTCTCCTGTTTTCGGATTTCCTGCTGTCTCCATGGCTGTTTCGTGTTTATCGTGACCCATCCTTTTCCCCATTTCATCCATGATGGAAGTAGTTGTGAATGGGGCTTTCTCCCTTTAAGTAGTTCAAAAGGTGTTTTCCGAGTGCTTTGGTGTGGAGTCAGGCGATATTCAATAATTCTTTTGCCTATTTCCATCTTCCAGTTGAGGAAATTTACTTTAGCAAGCTGAATGATCTCTTTTAAAGTTTTGTTAAATCGTTCAACAGCTCCATTGGTCTCTGGGTGGTATAAAGCTGAACGACAATGTGTTATGCCATTCTCTTTCATGTATGTTTGCATTTCATTTGAGCAGAATTGGGCACACCTGTCCGTTTGTATTGATGATGGTAATCCTTCTCTTGCAAATAGTTAACTTAAAAATTTTATGACACTACTGGAGCTGATGTCGGCTGTGATTTTTATTTCAGGCCACCTAGAGTACAAATCGATTACAACTATGATATATGGTGTGGCCTGTTCACCTTGTAGGGGCCCTATAATGTCCAGTGCCAGTTCATTCCAGGGGTGTTTTGGGAGTTTACACAACTGCATTGGTGGTTTTCTTGTAATTCGAATTTTGTCACTCTCATTGCAGGGTACACACTCCCTTATGCATCTTTCAATTTGGATATCCATACCAGGCCACCAAAAGTCCATTCGTATTCTCTCTTTGGTTTTGGACACACCAAAATGACCCTCGTGAGCTCTGTTTATAAATTTCGGTCTTAGATTACTTGGGGGTATCAGTTTTGTACCTCTAAACAAGCAGTCATCATGTTCTGCTAATTCATTCCTCACACACCAAAATGCCTTCAGTTTGTCTTTGATTTGGGTTTTAGACGGCCATTTGCTGTTCAAGTACTGCCTGACCAAATTCAGATCCTCATCTTCGCTGAGGTTTGTTTTCCATTCTGCTTCTGTTATCACCCCTTCAGATATTACGCAGACATTCGAGAGCACAACATCTTCCTCCTCTGAAAGTTGTTTGTCATCCACGACACTATCTGTGCTGGGAGGTAATCTGGATAGGCAGTCTGCTGCTTTGTTTTTTACACCTGGGATGTAGTCAACTGTGAATGTGTACTCCTGCAGATTGATTATCCACTTCCTAATGCGACTTGATATAGCATCTAGACCTTTCTTCTCAAATATCTCCTTTAGCGGTTTGTGATCAGTTCTGACCTTGAATTTACTACCCCAAATGAAATTTTTACATTTTTGGAGGGCCCAATATACAGCCAATGCCTCTCTTTCTATCACCGAGTAGTTGGCTTCTGCTCCTCTCAATGATCTTGAGGCAAATGCTATGGTGACTTCTCCTTTACTATTAACTTGGGATAGGACAGCTCCCAGACCTTTTGTGCTGGCGTCTGTGGTCACTATCACTTTCCTCCCTGGTATAAAGGCACTGAGGTTGGGTGCATTCCTGAGGCACTGTTTCACATCCTGGAATTCTTTATCACACAAGGAGTCCCACATAAATTCTGTTTTGAATTTCAAAAGTGATCTCATGTGGAATGTTCTTTCAGAGAAGTTAGAAATGAACTTACTGTAAAATTCCACCATCCCAAGAAATGATCGAAGTTCATCTTTGTTTGATGGAGTTGATAAATCTATTATTGATTTCACAAGATCTCCCTTCGGTTCGATCCCTTTGCCTGAAATTTTGTGTCCTAGGTAGGATATCTCTGGACATGCGAATTTACATTTGTCCGCTCTCACTGTGAGGCCAAATTTCTTAAATCTTTTGAGGACTTGATCAACCCTAGCTTGATGTTCCATGTTGGTTGCTCCACAAACTAGCACATCATCTTGGTAGTAGAAAACGCCTGGAATACCTTTTAGGATTTCCGTCATAGCTCTTTGGAAGACCGAGGATGCTGAAATTAATTCAAAAGGCATACGTTTGAATTTATATGCACCCATAGGTGTGATAAAAGAGGTTAGGTCTTGGGAATCTGGGTGTAATCTGACTTGGTAATATGCTGAGGCCAGATCTAGGGTGGAAAAGACCTTTGCTCCTTTTAGGGCGGTGAACATTTCTGCAATAGTAGGTAGGGGAAATCTGTCTACTACCACTTCCTTGTTTAGTGCACGCAAGTCCACACATAATCTCACTTTATTATCCGCTTTGCGAGCCACTACAATCGGAGCAAGCCACTCCGTTGCTTCAACAGGTTCAATGACATTTTGCTTACAAAGTTTCTCTAACTCATCCCTCACAGCATCTAGGATACTTATTGGTAGTCGTCGGACTTTAGAAACAACTGGGATTGCATTCTGCTTCAGTTTTATTTTGTGAATGTATGTTTTGAGGCATCCCAGTTTCTCAGTGAAAACTTCTGGAAATGTATTTACAAAGTAATTTTCTTGTACTTCTTGAACTTTGATTTGAGGTGAGGTGATGCATTAGGGTCCAAGATAACTCCTAAGTTTTTTTGAACAGGCCAGCTTAAAATGTTGTCACCTCTTTCTGCTACATAGACTTTAGTTTGTGTTTCTGTTTCTCCATATTGAATAGTTCCCCAAAAGTATCCTCTCATGGCTATTATCTGACCCCCATACCCGCCAGGTTGTATGTCCATTTCATACAATTTTACTTTGTTTGCAAAATTTCTACAAAACACCTGGTCAGAAATGATTGTTAGACGTGAACATGAATCAAACATTGCTTCAACCTCAGTGTTATCTATTTTTATGATGTCTTTGGGATTAGCTTCGCCTGAATTGGTCACTTGCAACACAATTTCATCATAAACCTCAGAAACTTTGACAGTGTTATTTCTTTTATCATTTTTCTTATATCTACAACATGCGACAAAAAGACCTTTCTTGCCACAACCTTTACATACTGCCCTCCATGCTGGGCACTCTTTCCAGTAGGCCATGTGACCTGTCATTCCGCATCTGAAACACTGTCCTCTAAACTCTTTATCAGGTGTATTTTGAGTTTCCTTCTTCTTCTCTTTCACCAAGTTTACTTCTGCTTTATTCTCAGATGTTGCACTTTTACTCTCAATTCTAAGTTCTTTTACACACAAAAGCATATGTTCTACCTGTTTTGATACTAATAATACCTCATTGAGGGGGGGGGGGGTCATCCTTGAGCCATAACTCCTCACGGACCCTCTCAATGTTGCATGTTAATAAGAACTGGTCACGAATGCGTTCTTCCAAGGTTGCCCCAAATTTACAGGATGAAGCCAATCTCCTTAGCTCAGACACAAAGTCCTCTATGCTCTCCCCCTCCCTCTGTGAGCGATTGCCAAAATGATACCTCTCTAGAATTGTACTAATCCTGGGTAGGTAGTGTTTATCTAGCTTCTTCATACATATTTCATATGCATTCAAATTGTTTCCTTCCTCATCTGACAAACCTGGAAGGTGTTCTAAGATTTCCTGTCCTTCCGCTCCCAAGCAGTGTGCTAGTAGTGCAACTTTTCTCTCGACATTTATATTAGGACCACACACTATAAGGTAGTTATTAAAAACCTTTTTCCACTTATTCCATGTCATTGATGGTTCCCCTGGGGTGTTTAAGAAGAATGGAGGTTGCGTGATGTTTTGCATGGTGGGAGACTACGTGGTTAGATGCTATTCGAGTTATGTGCTTGGTCAAATCCCTGTGTACTAAACTATTTGACACATATATGCACCTACAACCTCATATTTTATCCAATTGTAGCTCTTCACTTGATTTTAAATATATATATTGATTACATTTATTTGCACTTCACATGAATATTCTATTATTAAATTCTGAAGTAATCAATACACGCAGCATATGTAATTGTATTGTAATACATAAGGGTGCCTTCAATCTTATTATTTGTAATTTGAGTAATACAACTGTTGTTAACTATGCAAACATTTCTTTCCTTTGTACTCTGAATATTTCTAGTGTGTGGATCACTGTATCTCTTTAGTGCCCACTGTTCTAATATGTTCGATTCAGACACAGAGGTCTGCTGAAACCTCCTATGTTATTTTCTTGCTGCCTGACACCTTTCAAGTTTGTCCACTAGATGGTGCTAATAGCACATAAATTCTATTATGGAAAAACGGGAGCTGTATCTTGAGAAAAACGACTCGATGTCCCTTATTAAGGTTCAGTTCTATAAAATGTTACACATTTTTGAAATACAGCAGTTGTTTAAGTCATATTGACTTGAAGATTCCTTGAACTATTTGTTTCTTCCTTGGTTATACATGCAAAGTGCGTGCGCTCTGCCTCAGCTGAGAGGAATTCCCTGAGGTGATATGAACATTCTAAATGAAACGCCCAGAGTGTGCTGCAGATTTATAGCTGTTGGCCTTTGTGGTGAATTCCCTGAGGCACAATTATCGATATAATTCGGACTTCAACCACTTTACACCTTTGATTTTTAGCTGGAGAGTTATTTCCACAATTTAGCTGCTAAATATAGAGACTTCCAGGTAACAAACAGTTGACATTCGTAGCCACTACACTTTTCCTCACACTCTGAGCTGTACAGAAATAGTAATGTCCCTTAATTAAATGTGGCAAGACTGCCTTAATGTTCCAGTGCGAGAGTGCTGGCTAAAAGGACAGATGGTCACTTGTGTCGTTACGCAAGCTTTCACATCCGATGACTTTACCTCTACACTGCAGCGTTACATTTAAATTTCACCATCCCTCGTGAAAAGTAAAAGACACTGCCTCACCGGAATCTGTCTCAGGACCACAGCGCTCAATTAATCCTTCTTCACAGTTCGTATGTGCTGTTCACAACTTGCCGTGTTGGGGCGGGTTCTCTTTTGCATCACAGGATCCCACCTTCGTCGCCAGTGTAGAGATGGCCAATGATCACACAGGAAAGCGATGACAGTGTAATGATAAGTTTAATAATACAACGCCCCAGCCACCTCACATCACAGTCCTTGTCACCCTCAGATCTCCTCCAACAGTCTCAGCTCTCCTCCTGGAATCCTGGTGGGAGAGCCCATTATGATAAGGGTCAGAGGGGACACCTGGGCCAGGGATGAACCAACACAGGAAATACAAGATACCACAATCTCGCATTGTGAAAACCGGAAAGAAGCTAATCAAAGGGTACTCCTCATTCACTGTGTCACAATCTGTTTCTGGAGTCACGTCATCTTCATCATCACTGTCTGAATTTCAGTTCCATCATACGAGCAAGTAATTGAGCATCTCGTTTTACACAACAAGGCCCTTCCTTGTAGGGATACTGAACTCGAGTCACAAACTACGAATTTGTGTAATCCTTTAACCCCTTCGCTGCTAGGCCTTTTCCCCTCCTGTGCCGAGCCTTTTGTTGGCTATTTGGGGCAGTTCGTGCTTAGACCCTGATAACTTTTTGTTCACATAAGCTACCCACGCCAAATTTGCGTCCTTTTTTCCCAACATCTTAGGGATTCTAGAGGTACCCAGACTTTGTGGGTTCCCCTGAAGGAGACCAAGAAATTAGCCAAAATACAGCAAAAAATTTCGTTTTTTAAAAAAAAATGGGGGAAAAGGGCTGCAGAAGAAGGCTAGTGTTTTTCCCCCTAAAAATGGCATCAACAAAGGGTTTGCAGTGGTAAAATCACCATCTTCCCAGCTTTCAGGAACAGGCAGTTGAATTAGAAAACCCAATTTTTCAACACAATCTTGACATTTTACTGGGACATACCCCATTTTTACTATTTTTTGTGCTTTCAGCCTCCTTCCAGTTAGTGACAGAAATGGGTGGGAAACCAATGCTGGATCCCAGAAACCTAAACATTTCTGAAAAGTAGACAAAATTCTGAATTCAGCAGGGGGTCATTTGTGTAGATCCTACAAGTGCTTCCTACAGAACATAACAGCTGAAATAAAAGAATATTGAAACTGAGGTGAAAAAAACAGCAATTTTTCTCCATGTTTTACTCTGTAACTTTTTCCTGCGATGTCAGATTTTTGAAAGCAATATACCGTTACGTCAGCTGGACTCTTCTGGTTGCGGGGATATATAGGGCTTGTAAGAACCCTAGGTACCCAGAGCCAATACATGAGCTGCACCTTGCAATGGGTTTTCATTCTATACCGGGCATACAGCAATTCATTTGCTGAAATATAAAAAGTGAAAAATAGGTATCAAGAAAACCTTTGTATTTCCAAAATGGCCACAAGATAAGGTGTTGAGAAGCAGTGGTTATTTGCACATCTCTGAATTCCGGGGTGCCCATACTAGCATGTGAATTACAGGGTAGACAAGATTAGACATCTTTTTTTCACACTGTCTTACATTTGGAAGGAAAAAATATAGAGAAAGACAAGGGGCAGTAACACTTGTTTTGCTATTCTGTGTTCCCCCCAAGTCTCCCGATAAAATTGTTACCTCACTTGCGTGGGTAGGCCTAGCACCTGCGACAGGAAACACAAAATGGACACATTACATTTTAACAAAGAACACAGAGCTGTTTTTTGCAAAGTGCCTTTGCTGTGGATTTTGGCCTCTAGCTCAGCCGGCACCTAGGGAAACCTAGCAAACCTGCGCAATTTTGAAAACTAGACACCTAGGGGAATCCAAGATGGGGTGACTTGTGGGGCTCTGACCAGGTTCTGTTACCCAGAATCCTTTGCAAACCTCAAAATGTGGCTAAAAAAACACTTTTTCCTCCCATTTCGGTGACAGAAAGTTCTGGAATCTGAGAGGAGCCACGAATTTCCTTCCACCCAGTGTTCCCCCAAGTCTCCCAATATAAATGGTACCTCACTTGTGAGGGTAGGCCTAGCACCCGTGACAGGAAACGCCCCAAAACACAACATGGACACACCACATTTTCACAAAGAAAACACAGCTGCTTTTTTTTACAAAGTGCCTAGCTGTGGATTTTGGCCTCTAGTTCAGCCGGCACCTGGGGAAACCTAGCAAACCTGCGCATTTTTGAAAACTAGACACCTAGGGGAATTAAAGATGGGGTGACTTGTGCGGCTCTGACTAGGTTCTGTTACCCAGAATCCTTTGCAAACCTCAAAATTTGGCCAAAAAAAAAAACACTGTTTCCTCTCATTTCGGTGACAGAAAGTTCTGGAATCTGAGAGGAGCCACAAATGTCCTTCCACCCAACTTTCCCCCAAGTCTCCCGATAAAAATGATGCCTCACTTGTGTGCGTGGCCCAGGTGCCTGCAACAGAAAAATGTCAACAACCTGTAGAGATTGAAGGGATAGCACAGCGAGTTGATAAGCACATATTTTTCTTTTATACATCTTTTAGGCTGGGTTTGGTAGGTTTCCCTAGATGAAGGCCGCACCCGGGACCAAAAGCATAGGTACCCCCCCCCACCCCACCCCCTCCCCCCAACACAGGTAGTTTTGCAATAGATCATTTTGGTGTGTCCACATACTTATGTGATGCTCCAAAAACTAAAATTGTGAAAAGAAACACTTAGGTTATGTTAAAAAGACCCCTCACCCAAAAACCAAGTTGGTGGCATGCTTCATCATCGGGCTCCCACCCGAGACACCTAGCGTGTCACAGGTGTGCTGCGACTCCTGATTACAGCTGAGCAGGTTTTGTCATTTTTACCACACATACTGGTTGGATTTGGCACGAGGGTAAGTGATGGTTCAGTGGATCAAATTTTATTAACAAGAGATTTCACAAAAATGAAATGCACTGTTAATAACTGAAAGGCCAAAAAACTGAACCAATGACTCACAGCTCATGAGCTGTAAAGCCACGGCAAGGCACCAACCGCTTTACCATCCATTCACACACCTTTCATTCATGACATGAACAAGACCATTTACGCCGCCAGCCACGGGCCTCACACATTACAACACTCGCATCGACAGACAGCGCCACTCAAGGGCCCTTCACTTACATATGCCCACATGCCTGATACAGCAATCACACCAGCTGATGGGAGTGTGTGGACTGGCATTTGGTTGGCAGTGTGTTGCAGTAGCCAACAGCAAGTCAATATGTACACCGTCAGCCAAGCGCCACTCCAAACACAATGGTATCACTTTTTTTTTTTAAAACAAAGAAACCACTAACTAATTAGAAATAATTACAAAACTACAAACACAAAAGCTCGAACTAAGTACATGACAGAAATGCCAACCATGAAACTGAACACATGAAAATATAAAACAGGCAGTTTACACTCACTGTAGTTCCCAGTAATTCTTCTGGGTGTGGTAATTCTTGAAACAACCACCCACAGACAGCCCAGGCTTTGAAGGACAATCTGGGCAGTACATTCGAGCCCCCCTCCGGATACCTCTTAGAGCACACACTCTACATTTCTAAGCTGGAAAGTCTTTTATGTGCATGGGAGGAATGTGCTCAGCGAAGTGGCGATCTTTCAATCTAGCCACATCCTCCACCACTGCTTCTCTAGGAGCTCTTGCCTGTTCCACCACAATAAGGCTCTCTATCACTGACTCCTGAAATTTCACAAATGTCATCTTTGACTCTGGAGACCTATCCTTAAACACAATAAAAGCATTAAAAGTTGCTAAGTGGAAGAGGTGAATTGCTAACTTCTTATACCAAACGTAAGACTTACGAATAGCAGTATAAGGTCCCAACCTCTGATCAACTCTATCTACACCTCCCATGTGCTTATTATAATCTAAAATGCACACAGGTTTGCGCACTTCAGCAACCTGGCCCCAAACAGTCACGGGGGAAGTACTGTCATCATGGATGGTATTTAGCATGTAGACATCCATCTTGTCTGAAAATGTCAAAGCTAGCAGCTCATCATTCCGCAAGGCACTGCACTGTCCCCTCTCAAGTGTTTTACAGACAAGCTCCCTTGGATAGCCTTTCTGATTACAACGAATTGTGCCTCAAGCAACAGTGTCCACTCTAAATAATTCCTGGAACAACTGCACTCCAGTGTAAAAGTTATCTACATACAAATAATGACCTTTGTTGAACAGTTGTCTACCAAGTTCCCACACAATTTTCTCAGAAACTCCAAAAGTGGGAGGACAACCAGGGGGGTCAATATTGGAATCCCTACCAGTGTAGACATGGAAACTATACACATATCCTGTACTACTTTCAGACAGTATATACAATTTAATTCCACATCTTGCCCTTTTGCTAGGAATGTACTGCCTAAAAACCAAACCACCCATGAAGAGGACCAAAGACTCGTCCACAGCTACTTCTTTGCCTGGAACATAGACCTCTGAAAACTGATCTACAATATGATCAAGTACAGGCCTAATCTAAAAAAGATGGTCAGAATCAGGGTGATCTCGTGGCACGGCTGATGCATTGTCAACAAAATGCAGCATCCTAAGAAGAAGCAAATACCGATTACGACTCATGGTTGCAGGAAATATAGCTGTTGCCATCAAGGGACTAGTAGACCAATAGGAAGCCAGTGACGGCTTCCTTATCAACCCCATCAAGAGAGTCAAACCCAAAAACCTTTTCATCTCCTCCAAATTTGTGGGAATCCACTGGGTAGCTCTAGAGTGTGGCCTAAGTCTAGCAGCGTTGTCCCTCAAATTCTGCTCAGCATACAAATTATCTGCTCAACAATCTCTTCCAAAAACACATCATCCACTAATATCTCAAAGAAATTGACAGGCAAAAAGTTCTCTGTATTGACTCTACACCCCGGGAGACCAGTAAAGGCAGGCAACTCTGGCTGCTCCATGTTTGGGGCAACCTAGAGTTCAGGTCTTCTAACGGGAAACCTTTCAGCCCCAGGGTGCTGCACTAATGGCACATCAGAGTCCTCCTCTAAAACAGGTCCTTCATCTGCACCGAGTGTGGCTTCCTCATCAGAAGATTCCTCTCCGACAGAAACTTCACTGCTGGAATCTCTCACTTCCTCCTCAGATGCAGAGTCCGTTTCATAATCATGATCAGACAATGACTCAAAAAGCATACCAACCACCTGCTTACCGGTCATCCTGCGGCTGGCCATGATCTTTCCTATTAAAATTAACTGGACAAATGCACCACCAATAACCAGCACTGTGTAAGATAAGTAATAAAGTGTAGCTTTATCAGTAAGAGTTATAAACTCAAAAACTATACCGCTCATTTGCCTGAAAAAGCTTGACTCACCAGCAACTACTCTGCACAGACACAGCAATCACCAATGATATCCCACCAAAACTAAAGAAAGAAAAGCAAATTAGAAATAAGACAACACAAATATCATTGTGCACAAATTTAAGGACAATTTCACACACAATCCTGCATTTAGTACACCACCTACAAACATGTCATTCATGCATGGCAACAATACTCCTTTGGAGTAAACTGTTTTACTTACCTAAAATATGCAACTATGCAAACCGCAGGTCAACCACTGCCAAAACCGCAAGGAGCCACAGCAAAGAAAGCAAAAGCTTTGAACTAGAACAAAAAAGAGATTTTTTTTTTATCACAAATGCAAATACTTTGTCAGTTGACAAACACCCCACCATCAAGCATTTAGAAATTGGTGCCTAAGTGGATTCTGCCATCGAGGCAGATGGGCCTACTAAAAAATAGGCCTATCTGCCCCAAGGAGGGCAGAAAATACCTTTAGCAGTGTGTCCCCATGGGGAGTGTCCCTTGCCCAAGGGGCCACCCTCTCCCCCCCCCAAAAAAAAAAAACACACACACTCACACTATCCCTGGTGCCTAAGTGGCTTCTGCCCCACTTGGGGGCAATGGGCCTAAAAACAAATAAGCTGAACTGCCCCCAACATTGTTGGCTCCCCACATAAATAAACATATAAAAAATCCCTGGCGTTCTTGTGGTTTCTGTCCACCCTGGGGGCAGATCACCCTAAAAATAATAGGCCGATCTGCCCCCAAGAGGGGCAGGAATGGCCTTGGTACATGTGCCCCCAAAGGGGGGCGACCCTTGCCCAAGGGGCCACCCCCAATCCACTAACACACACACTATCCCTGGTGTCTAAGTGGCTTCTAAAAAAGGCCCATCTGCCCCCAAGGGGGGCAGAAATGGCCAACAGTTCAATGCCCCCCCACACATATAAACATTTTGATGAAAATCCCTGGTGTTCTAGTGGTTTCTGCCTTGGGGGCAGATCAGCCTAAAAATAATAGGCTGATCTGCCCCCAAGGGGGGAAGAAATGGCCACAGGTAACATGCCCCCAAAATGGGAGCAACCCTTGCCCAAGGGGCCGCTCCCATACACAAAAAACATGCATTATAAACAAACAAAAAATCCCTGGCATCTAGTGGTTTCTGCCCCCCTGGGGGCAGATCAGCCTAGAAAATAAAAGGCCGATCTGCCCCCAAGGGGGGCAGAAATGGCCACAACAAACATGAGAGCGATTCTTGCCCCAGGGGCCGCTCCCCGACACAAAACACATTAGAAATAAACAAAACAAAAATCCCTGGCGTCTAGTGGGCATTCCTGCTGCCCGATCGCAATGCGATCGGGCAGCAGGAATGCTCAAAGAGTCACCGGGGGAAAGATAAACCCTTTCCTTTCCCCCGGTGCCTCTTTGTTTGCAACCCCCCCCCCCTGCCAGAGGAGAAACTTACTTCTTTCTCCCTCTATCACATTGGAAGCAAATGGCTTCCAGTGCGACCAGCAACCTGTAATGTCAGCGCGCGATTGCACGCTGACGTCATTGGGGGGGAGGGGTTGGTAGGGTAGAAGAGGAAGGGCTTCCCCTTCCATCCCTGCCTTGGGGAGGTGGGAGGGAAGCCCACGGAGGGAGCGCTAGCACTACCTCTAAGCTCAGTGCTCAGGACGTAATGGTTACGTCCTCTGCACATGAGCACTGTGCCGTTGGACGTAACCATTACGTCCACGGCACAGAAGAGGTTAAAGTTGCCAATTTTAACCTGAACTGGTTCTGTAATTAGGTGGGTCAAATATTGATTCACGACCCCTAAAATCTGGACTGTTTTTCCTGAATGGGGTAAGTTTGGAACTTCTGCAGTTCTTACTGTAGAGCGTGTAGCTCCTGTGTCAACCAAGAATGAAACTTTGTGACCCATTACCTTTCCCTTTACATATAGGCCTTTCTGGTCTACTTCTAGGGAAGCTGCCAACACACATTCTTCTTCATCCGAACTCTCATTCACCCAATAATTGTTTATTCCATTCTCACTGTGTAATGGGGATTGGTATACTGACTTATTACTCTGATTAAACCTTTGACCTGTGACCTGCTGAGGAAGCATCACATGCTACTGCTCCGTTAGGGCTTGAGGTATTTGAATTAGCTGTCTAGGTACCATTTGCACTTGCGGTTGCATTGGCTGCGACTGGGGCATCTGCAAAGATGGCATTTGAACCTGTTGCATGGGCTGAAAACCTTGCATCTGATCCACATTGTTTTGAAAAATTGGATTATGACCTCTCATTCTTTGTCCTCTTGTTGTTTGAAGAGAATTGATGTCACTTGTTTGCTGAACAACACCTTCCTGTACTAACATCGGACACTCCCGCTTCCGATGTATGAGCCCTCCGAAAGCGTGACATGGCAACGATCTCTTCATTTCCTGCACATCATTTTGAACCCCCACAATATTCAAATCAGGACTACGGTTCCCCTTTCCAATTCCACCATGACCTCTACCTCTGGTTTGATTCTGAAACACCACGTTTCCCTGCTGCTGTTGTTGTGGAAAATTTCCCTGCATTCCTGTTTGTGCTGCTCTAATCTGCATCGCCATTGCCTTTTCTTTCAACTTTCTCTGCTTCAACTCAATCTCATCACTACAGTACTTTGCATACTGCAGTACCTCATCAATCGGCTTTGCTTGCCAGCAAATCAAATGGCTCTTAATCATCTGGCTAATTGCAGGTCTCAATCCTTCAACAAATCTGAACACAAAAAGAATTATGGGGGTCATTCCGACCCTAGCGGTAAAAACCGCCAGGGCCGCGAACGACGGAAAGCACCGCCAACAGGCTGGCGGTGCTTCCTGGGCCATTCTGACCGCGGCGGTAAAGCCGCGGTCAGAAAACCGGGTCCGGCGGTTTCCCGCCGGATTAACCCCGGTTGGCCCAATCCGCCATGGCGGCGCTGCAAGCAGCGCCGCCATGGGGATTCTGACCCCCTTCCCGCCAGCCTGTTTCTGGCGGTTTTTACCGCCAGGAACAGGCTGGTGGGAACGGGTGTCCTGGGGCTCCTGCACTGCCCATGCCACTGGCATGGGCAGTGCAGGGGCCCCCTAACAGGGCCCTATGAAGCTTTTCACTGTCTGCTTAGCAGACAGTGAAAAGCGCGACGGTGCAACTGCACCCGTCGCACACCTGCAACACCGCCGGCTCCATTCGGAGCCGGCTTCTGTGTTGCAGGCAGCCTTCCCGCCGGCCCAGCGGGAAGGTCGGAATGGCACCAGCGGTCTTCCGACCGCGGAGCGGCCATATGGCGGTTCCCGCCAGGCGGGCGGCGACCGCCGCCCGCCGCGGTTAGAATGAGGGCCTATGTCTTTTGGCTCAATTGCCTTTGCAACAATCTTTCGTAATATGCACATATTGACTCTTTCGCTTCCTGGGCTGTCCTATCTATTCTCTGCCAGGCAATATTCTTGGGCGAAATTCTCATTTTCAAAAATTCAATCACCTTATAGAATATTTCATTATGTTAGGGGACGGTGTATCTGTTGCTGGATCTCTCTGAGGTTCTCTTGTCGGCCAAACTATGGCCCTCTTGCATTCAGTCTATACATCTGCTGGACCTACTATCTCTATGAGGGTGTTCAAATCCTCCCACAGGCATTTTGAGAGTTTCACAAACCTGTCTGTCTGTTGGTACCACTCCACTGGCTTCTGTCTCAACCTGGGATAATCATCTGTAAACAGAATGTCCCTTCTGCTCCAAGGGACATGGACAAAATTCCCTCCTGGAATTTCTCTCATGGGTAGAATGTTCACTGGGTCCTCAACCTGCTGCACATTTGCAGTAAGATTTGCAGAATCCCTTTTCTTCTTGTCTCTTCTTCACCCATTTACCTTCCCATTGGTCTAATGCTCCCCATGTTTGAATGCTCTCCATTAACCCCTAGGTTGCCCCGGACGAGGTGGTCTCGTCCGGCTATGGGCCCTCAGGGGGAGCGCTAGCACTCCCCCAGATGGCCGTGCACCCCCCTCCCCTGGGCAGAGATGGAAGGGGAATCGCTTCCCCTTCCACCCCGCTGCGTCTGATGACATCAGCGCGCTTTCGCTAAGCTTCCAGCGCCGATCGAAGGAGAAATGCAAAAGCATTTCTCCTCCGATCACGTGGAGGGGGCAGAGAAGCCTGAAAGGAGAGGAAAGGCCTTTCCTCTCCTTTCAGGCTTCTCTGAGCATTTCTGCTGCCCGATCGCATCGGGAGCGGCCCCTTGGGCAAGGGCCGCTCATCGGGGGGCAATTTATTTCTTGGCATTTCTGCCCCCCCGGGGGCAGATCAGCCTAATATTATTAGGCCGATCTGCCCCCGGGGGGGGCAGAAATCCACTAGACACCAGGGAAATGTTTATTTATTGTTTTATTTGTTTTTTTTTATGTTTGGGGAGCGACCCCTTGGGCAAGGGTTGCTCCGGAGGGGGAAATCATTATTAGGCCATTTCTACCCTCCCTGGGGACAGATCGGCCTTGCGATCTGCCTCCAGGGGGGGGAGAAACAACTAGACACCAGGGAATATTTTTTTTTGTGGGCTATTTCAAGTAAGGGGAGTGGCCCCTTGGGCAAGGGCTTCTCCTCGGGGGGCAAATTATTTACAGGCCAATTTTGCCCCCAATGGGGGGTGGGGGGGGCAGAAATCCACTAGACACAGGGATAATTGTTTTTATTGTTTTTAGTATTTTTTTATGTTTGGGGAGCGACCCCTTGGGCAAGGGTCGCTCCGGGTGGGGGGGGGGGGTGAGGGACAAATTATTATTAGGCCATTTCTGCACCCCCTGGGGGCAGAAACCACAAGACACCAGGGAATGTTTTTATTTTTTATACTAACGCATAAGGGGAGCGGCCCCTTTGGCAAGGGCCACTCTCCGGGGGGGGGGGGGGGGGGACAAAATATTTTTAGGCCTTTTCTGCCCCCCCTGGAGGCAGATTGGCCTAATATAATTAGGCGGATCTGCCCCCAGGGGCAGAAACCTCTAGACACCAGGGATATATATATTTTTTTATTTACTTTATGTTTTTATGTCTGGGGAGCGACCCCTTAGACAAGGGTCGCTCCCCTGGGGGGAAAATTGTATTTAGGCCATTTCTGCCCCTTTGGGGGCAGATCAGCCTTTTTTTGTTAGGCCAATCAGCCCCCAAAGGTGGAAGAAACCTCTAGACACCATGGATTGGTGAGTGTGTATGTGTGTGTTTTGTTTGGAGGGGGCAGCCCCTTGGGCAAGGGTCTCTCCCCATAGGGGCGCATTACTGTTGGCCGTAACTGCCCCCCTTGTGGGCAGATTGGCCTATTTTGGAAGGCCCATCTGCCCCCAAGGGGGGCAGAAAGCCCACCAGAGACCAGGGAAGATTTGTTTTCAAAATAAGAGGTTGGGGGTATGACCATACCCCCACCCCAAATAAATGGGGCCAAAGTCGTTCTGCCCACCAGTGGGCAGATTGGGCAATTACCCCCGATCCACACCCCGGGGGGACAGAAAGTCTACTAGATGCCAGGGAATAAAAAAAAATAAAAGAAAATAGTGGCGTGGTGGCTACCAACCAATAGGGGCCTGGTTATGCCCCCATCCAAACTGAAGGGACTAACAGTCTCCAGCTCTCCCCTGCACACTAAACCATCTTATCCCATGGCAAGCAAGGGGACATTTGATTATTTTTAGTTTTTGTTTTACATTTGGGCATGAGAGCTTAGTAACTCTCAAAATCGTCCCACTTGGAATGGTGAGGGCTGCACTTTTTTTTACTTTGGGACGCTGCCATGTAGAAAAATCCACAAGACCAATACACATCTGAAAACTAAACATCTAGTTGATTCCAGGGTGGTGTGCTTCATATGCACCCGTACCATTTCCTTACCCACAATGCCCTGCAAACCTGCAACTTTGCTGGAAAGCACACATTTTCCCCACATTTTTTAAATGAAACCTTCAGTAATCTGCAGTAATCCACAAAATTCCTACCACCAAGCATTGTCTCATCTATACCGATAAAATTTCTGCTGCACTTGTCAGCCTAAAAATTTTTTTTTCAAACTGCCCTTTTGGACCCACTTTGGTCCCCCCTCAATTTCGACGTGTTTTTGGCTCTTCCTTGTCACAAACACTTGGCCCACATACACAAGTAAGGTATCATTTTTACCGGGAGACTGAGGGGAATGTTGGGTGGTAGGAAATTTGTCCCGGTGCAGTGATCCCACACAGAAATCTGGGAAAATTTGATTATTTAGCTACATTTGCGGTTTGCTGAGGATTCTGGGTAAGAAAATATTGGGGGATCCACGCAAGTCACACCTCCCTTGACTCCCTCAGATGTCTAGTTTTCAGAAATGTCTGGGTTTTGTAGGTTTCCCTAGATGGCTGCTGAGCCCAGGACCAAAAACGCAGGTGCCCCCCAGCAAAAACAGGTAGTTTTCTATTTGATAATTTTGATGTGTCCAGATAGTGTTTTGGGACATTTCCTGTTGCGAGCACAAGGCCTACCCACACAAGTGAGGTACCATTTTTATCGGGAGACTTGGGGGAAGGCTGGGTGGAAGGAAATTTGTGGCTCCTCTCAGATTCCAGAACTTTCTGTCACCGAAATGTGAGGAAAAAGTGTTTTTTTAGCCACATTTTGAGGTTTGCAAAGGATTCTGGGTAATAGAACCTGGTGAGAGCCCCACAAGTCACCCCATCTTGGATTCCCCTAGGTCTCTAGTTTTAAAAAATGCACAGGTTTGGTTGGTTTCCCTAGGTGGCGGCTGAGCTAGAGGCCAAAATCCACAGGTAGGCACTTTGCAAAAAACACCTCTGTTTTCTTTGAGAAAATGTGATGTGTCCACTTTGTGTTTTGGGGCATTTCCTGTTGCGGGCACTAGGCCTACCCACACAAGTGAGGTACCATTTTTATTGGGAGACTTGGGGGAACATAGAATAGCAAAACAAGTGTTATTGCCCCTTGTCTTTCTCTACATTTTTTCCTTCCAAATATAAGACAGTGTGTAAAAAATACGTCTATTTGAGAAATGCCCTGTAATTCACATGCTAGTATGGGCACCCCAGAATTCAGAGATGTACAAATAACCACTGCTCCTCAACACCTTATCTTGTGCCCATTTTGGAAATACAAAGGTTTTCTTGATACCTATTTTTGACTCTTTATATTTCAGCAAATGAATTGCTGTATACCTGGTATAGAATGAAAACCCACTGCAAGGTGCAGCTCATTTATTGGCTCTGGGTACCTAGGATTCTTGATGAACCTACAAGCCCATATATCCTTGCAACCAGAAGAGTCCAGCAGGCGTAACAGTATATTGCTTTCAAAAATTTGACATTGCAGGAAAAAGTTACAGAGTAAAACATAGAGAAAAATGGCTGTTTTTTCACCTCAATTTCAATATTTTTTTATTTCAGTTGTTATTTTCTGTAGGAAACCCTTGTAGGATCTACACAAATTACCCATTGCTCAATTCAGAATTTTGTCTACTTTTCGGAAATGTTTAGGTTTCTGGGATCCAGCATTGGTTTCACACCCATTTCTGTTACTGACTGGAAGGAGGCTGAAAGCACAAAAAAACGTATAAATGGGGTATGTCCCAGTAAAATGCCAAAATTGTGTTGGAAAATTGGGTTTTCTGATTCAAGTCTGCCTGTCCCTGAAAGCTAGGAAGCTGGTGGTTTTAGCACTACAAACCCTTTGTTGATGCCAATTTCAGGGATAAAAACCACAAGCCTTCTTCTGCAGCCCTTTTTTCCAATTTTGTTCTTTAAAAAACTGAATTTTCACTGTATTTTGGCTAATTTATTGGTCTCCTTTGGGGAAACCCACAAAGTCTGGGTACCTCTAGAAACCCTAGGATGTTGGAAAAAAAAAAGACGTAAATTTGGCGTGGGTAGCTTATGTGGACAAAAAGTTATGAGGGCCTAAGCGCGCCCTGCCCCAAATAGCCCAAAAAAGGCCTGGCACCTGAGGGGGAAAAGGCCTGGCAGTGAAGGGGTTAATTACTTAAGGTGAATTTTCATTCCTGGTATTCTCATGTTTTCAAAATCCTTTGAGTCAAAATACAACCTGTAATTCCTCTTCAAGTGCTTTGTTTTCTGAACATCTATGTTGTATTTCTTTGCTAGGTTTGCTCATTTCTGATGCTCTGTTCCTGCCTGGTTAGTAATCAGCTTGCATAGGTATCGCAACTCGTCTTCTTTGAATGTAGCAATACTGTCTAACCCCATGGTTCCCTCAAAAAGGTCTTCTGCCTCTAGTTTAAGCCCGGTCAAGTTCAGGGCATTTCCTCCGTTAGGATCTCCTTGAGTGCTACTCAATCTCTCTAACAATTCAGTTAACTGCTGAACTGTCAAACCCTGTAACGCACTTACTGTACTGTCAGATTCGAGGTTTCTGGTGTCACCATGCTTGGATTTGGACCTATGTATGATCTCACCTCATTGTTTGGAGGAGTCCTAAAAGGACTTAAATCAATTAACTGACCTATTCTATCAATTGTTGGCTTCATGGAAGTTGTCATTCTCGCTTTCACGTTGTATATCTCCCTTTCTACACTCTGGGTCAGAGACTTCTGCTCCCTGTTCTCGTTATTTCCCTGGGCGAACAATTGTGTGACCGGACCTATGGTAACTGGTCCTGACACTGCATCTGGGCTTGGTCTGAAATTTGGCTCTTGTGGGTGCACTATTCCCATATTCTGATTTGTCAAGGTGAACATTTCTGTCTATGATCATGTTTTGGGGTGTATTTCTGAACTCTCTGTGACTGTATCAGGGACATCAAGTTTGGGGTGGACTCTATCTGGAGCAATGTTGGCTTCTGGTAAACTTACCCTGTCAGCACTATCAAGTTTGTTGCAGTATCTACAATAGGTACATCAGGATAAGTTGTTGAAATATCCATCAGTGGCATACGTCTCTTAACTGCCAAAGTAACTGGAGAATTATGGCTGACCTATATTGGGCTCTGAGTGGATTCAACTGATGTCAGAGTTGTAGGATCTACACTGATGTTTGAGCTTCTCTCATGCGCTGCATGCGGCAGGGTCAATTTCTCAATTACTTTTAAATTAATTCATCTTCATCTGAATCTTCATCATGTGTCAAAGACTTCCTAAATCCAGTGGATTTCTGCTCTTTGTCATTAGGAGGATAAGAATCCCTCTTTCTAGTGCTCTTTCTAGCTTCATTCTCATTCTCCTGTGTAATTGCAGGAAACAACTTAATTCCCTGTAAAGTCTCAGTTCTCCAAAATTTCTGATCACTATTCCATCTAGCCTCTTCTAGTGTCTTCTCAGCTTTTCTCATTCTTCTCTTGAATTTCGATTTCTGTTGCTGTCTAGCCACTAGTGTCCAGATTGCTAAAGCTTCAAATTGCGCTTGTCTCGGAGGAGGTTTCAGGTCATATTATACTCTCCTCAAATTCTCTAGGCTCCTCAGATTAAATGCTCCATGGGCAGGAAACGCCAAGCTCCCATCTTTCTCTGTCACTTTGCACCATTGTTTCAGCCAAAGACATGGCGCAGCACCCTGCTCTCTGAATACAATATAGGCGGGTATACCTTCTGGCATTGTAATTTCTCCTATTCTCATTGGAATATACATATCTCCCCTTAGGGCACACTTCAAAGCTTTGAAAAATTTAATCTCCGAGTTCACGCTACTTTCAATCAAATCAGGAAGTGACTTTGAATCCCAAAATCCTTTTCTCTGACCTTCTCCACCAATTGCTCTGGATGTCCGCCAATCCATGCGTGACCCTTCTCACTAACCGACCTATCCCAGTGTGGATCTAAGGACGTCACACTCACACGCACAGCGGCTGACAAAGTGTTTCGGCTTGTCCACCTAAACTCAGTCTCACACAAACTAATGCAAAATTATTGCGAGCACTAAACAAAATCAAAACCCAATTTGTTTGTTTACTACAGGTAAGGGAACACAATTGCTTCAGAAACCTTATGGATTTTTGACTGACAGCCTTTCGCTCTAGCAGCTACTCTTTCTTTCTCAGTTTCCCTGATTTGCAAGCAAAATTCGACCCGCAAACTCTACTCTCAACTGATCAGTGGGTCTGTCCTGGTTCACATAGGACTCGCCAGATTTCAGTCGAAAAAACCTTTCATTCACTTTAACACACATTCTCGAGTTTGTCAACCATGCCCGATTGACCTATCAAATCAGACACATTATAACAAAAACAAGTGTCTCATACACTTTTCAATATTCTTCGGAGTCTTAGACCTCACAGGGTCCTTATACTAACAACCATGTGGACAATTTTTGAGCACCACACACATGTGAAGATCGACAAATTCCCTACTCTCACACTTCGAAGTAAGCAAACTCCTCCAACTACTTCATGTGGAGTACGCAAACTCCTTCAAAACCTTTATATTTGGGAGTACGCAGACTCCCTAAACCCTCACAAACATCACAATTCAACTGCAATTCGCATATGCTGTGCAAGCGCAAAACCTAATCCCATTCACACTGTCACTAGAATGCCTAGAACATCTTCAAACAATAATTGGCAAGCTCTAAGGTTCTGGGAAAGTCAGTCTTAGTTCTTGGGGACACATTTGCTCTCCACTTTGTATCAATGAATCCGAAAATCTGAACTTTTACCAATTTCTCTTTCTCTTAGCCAATCTGCAAATTATTTCCTTTCTTTAGGGGACTAACCATTACCCCACTACCATCTCTGGGGACCAGCTACTTTCTCAAGGGGGAATCTTTTGTGGAGGTCTCTTAAGGAGAGGTGCTACTCTCTTACCTTCTCTAGAGGGCAAACGCAAATTTGGCCTTATGATGGGCTCTTAAGGGAACAAACCATGTACCAGGCCAACTAATCATGTACTGGGCCTTATGATGGGCTCTTAAGGTAACAAACCATCATACTCTGCTACCATCTCTGTTAGTGCTTCGGACCTTGATTGGTTTCTTATCTTTAATTCATAAGGGGACACGTTAGAGGTTCGATGGACCTTTTGACTGCGCTTAGAGTAACTCCCACCATAGGACTGAATTTCAATACAAATCAATGTTATGTTATGTTATAGGATCTTGTAGAGCGCATGGCTACCCATAGGCCTCCCAGCGCTAGTCACAGACCATAAAGACACAGACTGAGGGAAAAGCTTTAAAACAGCCAAGTTTTGAGTGTGAGTCTGAAGGTACGTTCATGGCAAGTACGTCAAAGACCAAGTGGTAGAAAATTCCCAAATTTGGCTCTGAGATACGCCATCGACCTTCCGCCCCATTTGGATTATTTTTACTCTGCGATTGAGGCTAACTCGGTTGATGAGGACCTAAGCTGTCTGATGGGCTTATGGAAAGAAGCAAGGGGCCTTAAAAAAGGGGGACCTTTATTGAATAAGGCCCTGTGGATACAACACAACATTTTAAACGTTATACATTGCTCCACTGGGAGCCAATGCAGGGAAGAAATGGCCGATTTGGCAGATTCATGCCTGAGAATGTCAAAGAGGAGGCGGGCAGCGGTGTTCTGCACCACCTGAAGCTTCTTTTTCACATATTTGGGGGCATCAAGATAAAAGGCATTACCATAATCTAAACAAGAAAGAATGAGCGTCTGGATGATAAGTCTTTTCGCAATGGGTGGAAGTATTCTAAACAACTTCCTTAGGAACCTGAATGTACCAAAGCAAGTGGAGGACATTTTCTTAACCTGATGATCCATGGTGAGCCCTGGATCACGCCAAATGCCTTGGCTCTTGATATATTCCTTGGAGGGGCAAATCCCCTAGAGACTGCAACACTGGGGAATTGAGACCTTGCAGAGAGCAATGTCCTAGAAGCATTACTTCGGTCTTGTCTCCATTTAGCTTCAGTTTACATTCGGACATCCATTCCGACACTGCCCGTAGGCAGGGGGAAAGTGACAAATCATAAGAACTGGGATTAGTAGAAAATGAGACCACCAACTGGGTGTTGTCTGCATATGACACTAATGAAAGACCATATGACTCCACTATCTTTGCTAGGGGAGACATATAGATGTTTTATAACGTGGGGCTAAGAGACGAGCCCTGTGGCACTCCACAGCTGCTCTTGAAGCGGCTGGAGAAAAAAGACCGATCTAGCACCTGAAATGATCTCGCCTCTAAAAAGGAGGAGATCTAGCTCAGAGCATTGCTTGTAACTCCAATCTCTCATTCTTAGAGGTAACATGTTGCGATTGACTGTATCGAACACCGCGCTAAGATCGAGAAGGATAATAGCAGACACGGACTCCTGATCAAGACGCTTCCTGACCTCTTCCTTAACTGCAATCAAAGCCGATTCTGTACTGTGTAGAGGTCTAAAGCCCATCTGAGAGGGAGGAAGAATATTGTTGTCCTCAAGGAAATTTGAGAATTGCGCGTTAACGTGTTTCTCAATTATTGTAGATAGAGCTGGCAGCAAGGAGATGGGCCTATAATTACTGAGTGGCAATATTAGGTTTTTTCAGCAGGGTTTCACTATAGCATGTTTCCACTGGTCTGGGATCGGGCTACTAGACAGCGAAGAGTTCAGCAGGTCAGTCAAGACTGGGGCTATGACAGGAGACAATAGGGCTAATATTGAAGGGGGAGCAGGATCAAGTGGGGAGCCAGACTTAAGGGTAGAAAGTAGTTTAGAAACCAAGTCCAAGGAGAGAGGCGAAAACTGAAAACTGTGAAAGCACTGTAGAGCAGTAATAGCAATAACAATATCAATCAACAGTATCAATAATCTTTGGAGTCAGTAATTTCCACGCATCATGACCCCTTTGGCCATGAATAACCACACCTTTATATAAAAGTTAGAATGTTGATTTCTCTATATTAACAATGCTAATATCCCGTAACTTAGTCTCAAAATCAGATGATATACATACAGAAACAACACTGGTTGACCAAGTCTTCTAAAGAATCTCAATTTAACCAAAGCATGGATCACTACGCATTCCAGAGTTACAGTACAAATCAATAGCAAGAAAACTGCTCAATAGAAATAGCATACATTTAGATTCAGTAAAGAAACAACATCAACTGTTGTTAATAATTAGCAAACATTTCCTTTGGGTCTTCTAGCTAACATTCTGATTAGAATAGCGTGTTTGGGCTTCATGCAAAACAATTTAGTCAACACAAATTTGAAAAAACATCTAGGGCCAGATGTACGAAATTTGGGAATTGCGACTTGCAATTTGCGAGTCGGAGCGACTCGCAAATTGCAAGTTGCAATTCCCAATGCAGTACGGTGTCTCAGACACCGACTGCAACTCGCTATGGGGTCGCAATGACCCACCTCATGAATATTCATGAGGTGGGTCGCAAATTGCGGCCCCATAGCGAGTATGGGCACTCGCTAACATGGAGGCCTGCTGACGTCAGCAGACCTCCATGTTCGCGACCTGCTTTTAAATAAAGCAGTTTTTTTTTTTTTGAAGTGTAGCCCGTTTTCCTGACAGGAAAACGAGCTGCACTGCAAAATAACCAAAACCTTTTGTTTCGGTATTTTTTCAGGGCAGGGAGTGGTCCGTTGGACCACTCCCTGCCCTGAAAAAATATTTTGGGGTCCAGTCACAAACTGGAAGGGGTCCCATGGGGACCCCTTCCAATTTGCAAGTGGGTTACCATCCACTTGAAGTGGATGGTAACTGCGATGCCATTTGAGACCGCATACGCGGTTGCAAATGGTATTGCATCCCACAGCGACTCGCAAATAGGAAGGGAACACCCCTTCCTATTTGCGAGTCGGAAATGCATATTGCGAGTCGGTAACGACTCGCAATATGCATTTCTGCATGCCAAACCCACGTTTGCGACTCGCAAACGGCTTGCTACATCTGGCCCCTAGTTCTGTCTCTATCAAAAGTGGTGGCTGGTACCTAGAAACAAAAGATAAATTACATCAAACAATGATATTTGATTAATACCTCTCCTCGGTATGGATCAGCAAGCTGCGATTGTCTTCGTCAATTGGACATCGGTTCGGCCAGCATCAGCATTGGACCATGAAAGAGAATGGTTCAGAATCTTGGGTCCATATTTATACTTTTTAGCGATACATTTGCACCACTTTTTGACGCAAAAGCGGTGCAAACTTACAAAATACAATTGTATTTTGTAAGTTTGCGCCGCTTGTGCGTCAAAAAGCGGCGCAAATGCGGCGCTAAAAAAAGTATAAATACGGGCCTTGGTCTCTAAGCTATCCATCAAAAGTTTAAGCAATAAGGTTAAAGATAGAATTCTCTAAGTAAAGGAAATCAAGGCGGGTACACCTCTCCAGTGGAGAAGGAGAACAGGAATAGGCCTCCCTTCCCTCTGTGCGGTCTGGCTAAGTTAAAATCATCTAAAACTCTTCCCACATTGCTATTGGTCAAAGAATCGTACGTTTTCATTCAGTCCAATGAAAGTGAAATTTCAAATCTAAATATAACTAAACTGTCTTTCACATGTTGATGCGTGCCTCCTCTTCTCCTGTTCAAATTGTCGGACTCATCAGGTAACAATTTTGTATCTCTCTGTCCTTCAGTCAGTGCATCCATTGTTAGCTCCTGGGAACATCACTTTCTCACACACTGAACTTTACATTGTAACAATAACTAATACAGCATATTCTAGCAAGCAGTTCTCATGGAAAAAGAAACTATCTACTAGCGTTTGGTCAACTCAGTGAAACAATACAAGTATTCATTTCTCTAAACAGCCATTTTATGTGAATTATTTGAACAGTGCAACTTAACATGAGGCTGTGCAACTGAGCCCAAGACTTTGCTAACTTAAGGCCTACAATTTAATAAACCAAATACATAATAAGAAATCATTAATATACCATACTACTAGATTAATTTAAACATGAGCACATCATTTCATTTTAATAAGCAATTAATAGGGACACTTTGTGATTACGGATGGCCACTCAAGTAGGCACATTTTAAAAGTCGGGCATTATTTTCTATATTAATTCATTTTCTATAGAGATACAACATTCAGAATACATGAATATTTATTAGTAAAAACTCAGTGTTCACATGTGCATTCCGAATGAGAGAAGGTGCTGTATGATGTGTAACAGGTCTATAAAGCACTGTGGGATCCAATAGAAATTGCTGTTAATGTGTGAACTGTCTGTTTCTGAGAAGCAGCGAGAGGTCTAGTAGAAGGTGTTGTGTAATGCGGATCCTGTTGTAAAGTGATACGAAGTCTAAGAGAAGGTGTTGCTTAGTTTATATGAAGGTGAAAGGTATTGTGGGGTGTGAAGAAAAGTGCAATGTGGAGTCTGTTTTGCCTGAAAAGTGTTAAGTTTGAGTCAATTTCCTGTCTAATGTGAAACCTGTCTGTAAAGAATCTGAGGTGTGATATAAGGTACCGTATATAGGAAAGCGTGATGAGATCTGATATAAGTTGTGTAACATGTGATCTTTGTGTAATGAACTGTGAGGAATTTATAGCTAGCAGTATATGATGTTTAACCTGGTTGCACAGTGATTGAGATCTGAGTAAAGAGGTGCTATCAAACTGCCATCTTAAGTGTGAGTTGAATGTAAAGCGCTACGCAGTCTGGAGATAGGATAGAAAGTGCTATCTAATGTGTCACTTCTATGTGGGTGTTGTATGGTCTAACAATAAAAGGTACTTTATAATATATCAAAAAAGCAACAAAGGAGGGGCATGAAAAATGGGATATTCGGAGAGTGACTCCTGGTCCCGTGTGTAAGGATCCCAATAGACAAGAAATCAAAAAAGATTACACACGGTTCCACCTAATACGGAGGGTTTCTTTCAAGAAAATAGTTCAGCAAGTCAATGAAAAGCGAACTTTATCGAAGCAAGAGCCCTCACTCACCATCCGGTGACATGCTTCATCATAGGGCCAGCTCCTCGTCAGGCCGGCACTGCAATGCCTGACGGGCCCCGCAAGGGGGCTCTTTGCCGGAGATCTTTTAAGAATCGATTGTGGCCGGTCGAGAAAGAAGTGAAGTGAAGGATTGGTAAACAGGAAAAAATTAAAAATGTCTAGAGGTAAAAATTTATAATTTTAATACTCATGACTCTACCTCTGACAAGATTAAAATCAAATAAAGCTGGGAATTAGTGGAATAATGTCCATAATTCCCATGAAAGCTAGGTAGGTATAAACGTCAAAAGACGGAGCACACAGGGTCCCCTGTGTCACTCTATATAGTTGGTCAACATGTTTCTCGCTTATTACCAAGGAATTACCTTATGCGATTCGTCAGGACCTAGTAACATACCTAATCCTTTAAATTGTGAAATTGTCACATATGAAAGTCAAAAAACCTAAAGAAATGTAGAAGGAAAGAAACCACAATTAGCATTGCATATGCTTAAACAGATAACAATACAAATGGTGTGCAACCCCAAATTGAAGTGCAAATTCACTCTAGTGCCAAGTGGTATATGAGTGATTAAGATAAATACAAGTGCACAAGCCAATTTAGGCAGAAAAACATTCAAATAGCTTACCCTCCAAAAATTAATGGTAGGGCCACGTCGGGGGAGGCCAGGCTAGAAAAATCAATTCTGATCTACATATACGCAGATAAGGGGACATAAAAAATACTTTCATTGAGAGAATCAGTAATTCATAAGATATTTAGTGTAACATTTATAGAAATAATTAAAGTAATTTATCCGATTGAGAACCTATGATATCCCAGCAGGACATTAAGCCTGCAGAGGCAGGGAACTAACTTTGACATGGCCAGCAAAAATAAAATAAATGGTTTAAAATTAGAAGGTTAATGTTAGAGTAGGTATGGGCACAATCATTAATACATCTAGACTCTTAGCAAGGGGCAATGTGACCGCTGGACCCAGGACATGTATAAAAATAGAGATAGAAATACGCGTGTAAAAGTAAAAACGCGTATCAATGTGCTGCCGAAATGAAGGAAGCGCGCGACTGCTACGTGTCGCTCCTTCAAGTGTCTACGAGCGCGGAATGAAGAAATCATTAAAGGTCAAAACAGAGGGGCGCGTGTAAATTAGGAACGCGTATCAATTTCGGCAAAAATATGCCGAAATGAAGGAAGCGCGCGGCTGTGACGCGTCGCTCCTAAATGTGTCAGCATGCGCGGGCTGAGGAAAAGAAGATAACCTCAGAGCCTGGCGTCACGGATATCTGTACTAATGTATAGATTAACGGTTTAGGGAAAACCGGCAATAACGACTTGGTGCTGAAAAGGCCGAGATCGCGGTGATGCCGGTTACTAAGACACAAAACTAGCACTCTTCGAAGATGGCACTTACTTTCAATGTACACGGGCACTGCCGGTAAACCTGCGCCAGGTTCTGCACCCCGGAATCATGGAGTCTCTGTCACCACGGGGTTTAAGAACAGTAAGGGAGAGCAGGGAAAAGAGAAAAGGGACTAAACAAGGGCAGAAAGGTGGCAGCCATCTTAGCATGTAAAAACATGAACTAGAAGGCTAAAGGTGTCGGCCATTATTGAAGTATGCCAATAATCAAGTGAACAAATCTAAGACCTATCATGAAAGTCAAAAAATAAAAATTTAAAGATGTAAATATATATATCTATATATATATATAGCGAACAATGTCGCAGTTAAGTGTAGGGAAGCAATATTCAGTATAATTAAAGGAACTCCTAAGTAATGGATCATGTCCTGAACAACTCGAGGTTTGGTCATTGTGATGAAAAGGAGTAAGGTGGTTAATGGATAAAGTTAGTCCATTGAATATCATCATTTAGACCAGCTATATGTGTCTTAAGTCTGAAGACCCACCATTGTTCCTTTTCAAAGAGCTTCTTTGTGCTGTCAATGTTGTCTCTCATAGTTTCCAGAACAAACCATTTAATATCGTTAGGGGTGTGCTTTTTCTCGATAAAATGGTTGGTCAGTTTTGTGGATGATCTCTTACACCTAATGGTGCTCCGGTGTTCGTTAATACGAATTTTCACCATTCTAGTCGTCATGCCGATGTATTTCAGATTACACGGACAGGTAATCATATAAATACAGTTCTTAGTCCGACAGTTGGTATGGGATCTTAGTTGCCAAGTTTTTAGTTCCCCTATGTCCACTTCTTGAATGTTATAAGTCAGAGGGCACACATTACAAGAGCCGCAGGGATAATGTCCCTTTACTCTCAGCCATTGACTAGGGCCCAGGTTGTCAGGGGGCCGAACCACTGCGGGTCTAGTGTGTACCACCAAGTCCTTAATATTGGGAGTTCTTTTGAAGGCGAATAAGGGACGTTCTAGTGTAGCACCCGCACTGGTGAGAATGGGCCAAAGCCTACGGACAATACCCTTTATTTGGTTACTGAGGGGAGTGAATGTAGTAACACAGGTTAATCTAGTTTGTTGGGAACGAGTGTTATTAATCAATAATGTATCTCTGGGGATATTACCAGCCCTCTTTCTTGCTCGTCGAATATTCAGTGGGGGGTAGTTCCGGTCACTCAGTTTACGACATAGAGTGTTGGCTTGTGAATGAAAGTCATTCTTATCAGAGCAATTACGTCGTATCCTCAAAAATTGGCCAAAGGGTAAATTATCTCGTAGGGCTTTTGGATGGTGGCTGTTGTAAAGTAAAAGACTATTGCGGTCCGTAGGCTTTTGGTAGATAGATGAATTGAGGAGGCCATCCTTAAGTGTGATTCGTAAGTCCAAAAAGGAGACTTCCTTGTTGCAGACAGTAGAGCTAAAACGCAGATGGGTATCCAAGGTATTAACCCAATGGGTGAAGGCTATTGCGTGGTCCATCTCGCCCTTCCAAATTACCAAGATATCATCTATATATCGGCGCCACAGTTTAATGTTGGAAAAGAATGGTTGATCAGGAGTCAAGATGTGGCGTTGTTCAAAGGTAAACATGTAAAGGCAAGCCAAACTTGGCGCAAATGTGCTACCCATCGATGTACCTTGTATCTGATGGAAGAGACTATTCTCAAATTGGAAGAAGTTCTCTTGAAGGGCCACACCAGCACATTGCATGATGAAGCTCACTGGAGTGTTGTGAGTCCAATTGTCTGTCAGAAGCATTTCCTCTACAGCGGCAAGGGTAGCCTCTTGTGGAATGTTGGTGTAGAGAGCCTCTACATCTAGACATATCAGTATATCAGTGGTGCCTGCCTCATTTATGTCGTTCAATAGAACCAGAGTATCTTTTGTGTCCTTTAAAAAGGTGGATGTTCTCCGAACGATAGGTTGCAGGAAGAAGTCACAAAATTTGGACAGAGGCTCCAGTAACGAGCCAATGCCGGACACTATAGGACGTCCAGGAGGAGGGAGACCTTTATGGATTTTTGGAAGACAGTAGAAGTATGGAATTCTGGGACTCTTAGTATCAAGAAATTCCGCTTCTTGTTGAGTGATCCAACCGGATGCTTCTGCTTCCACAATCATGCCACGAATTTTACGTTGTAAACGTGAGGTAGGATCAGTGGAAATAGGATGATAGTAAGATGTATCACTAAGTAATCTTCTGCATTCCTGTTGGTAGTAGGTAGTGTCCATAACCACAATGGCACCACCTTTATCTGCTGGTTTCAGCACAATATCTGGATTGGAAGACAGAGAGTTAATAGCCACCCGTTCTGATTTAGAGATGTTCTGAAAAACTTTAGGGGAGTTAAGCTGTTGAATTTCATGACAAACCGCCTTTTCGAAGGTAAGTACTTCCAGTGGGACCGAGGTGGTGGGAGGCATGAGAGTGGATGGATTCCTTAAATTGGTGTCGCCCCTTGTCTCCACACTTGGACGGTCTTTAAAGAAAAAATGCAGTCTGACTTTACGGAACAAGGCTGCCATCTCACAATGTAGTCTGAATTGATCCTCCCTTGGAGTGGGAACGAAGCCTAAACCTTTCTCCAGGACTGCCAGTTCCGATGAGGTCAGGACGGAACTTGAAAGGTTGACCACTAGGGTCTCTTTTGGCTTGTCGCACTGCGGCTTCTGGTGATCATCTGGGGCTCTTCCTGTGCCCAATGAACATTTCTGCCTCTCCTTCTGTTTCTTCCTCTGCCTCTGCCCCGGCCTCTTCCTAAAAAAGGATTGAAGTTATATTGGGGCTGTGGTTGAAAGTACGGCATAGGCATAGGTTGCCAATGTGGTATTGGCTGATAAGGGAAAGGAGAGTTGAACTGGGCAGGTGGAGCATAACGATTCCGATTCGGTCTCTGTCCCTCATCTCCGCTCCAGTCATCCGAGCTGGAGCTGTCATGTGGAAAGCGGGGTCTCCGTTGTGAGGTATCTGAATCGTCTGAGGTTTCAGAAGGACCCTCACATTGATAGTCGTCTTTAGTATAAGGATATACTCTCTCTCTGCTAAACCGTTTGATGTCTTTCTGTAATTTGTTAATCTTCTGGCGTGTAAGGTATTCCTTGGACTCATTAAGTTCCAAGTTAATCTCGGCTAGGCGAGACTTAAATTGCGCAAGTTGAACCGTCGTTTTCATGGCTGCTTCAGTAATGGAGATCTGGATGGTAATAGAGTCCGCCAAACGTTTAGAGGTATTGATGATAAGAATCAACCAGTCACGAGTGCATTTCCACGATATCTGACCAGTCAAGGCGGAATTGAAGATCTTGAAGAAAGATCCTAGGCACATTGGTGACAATAAGGCCATTTGGAGATATATTGGCCCTGAGATATTCAGTCATAATGGTGCCGTGTAAAATGGTCTTAATGAGTTCCTTTTTAAGAGCTGATAATTTACTCCAGTCCTCTTTGGTACCGCTCGTGGGACCACTGCTGTCATCCCCTAGGATAGAGGGGGTTTGTAGGATAGCCTGGACCATGCTATCATCAAAGCTAAGACCCTGGAGGTCCGACATATTCCACCACCAGATATAGTTTATCGGGGTGTTGAGGAAAAAGAAAAGAAGGAATAGAGACGCCCCGTAGCCAAAGGCTACTCTAAATCATCAAAAAAGCAACAAAGGAGGGGCATGAAAAATGGGATATTCGTAGAGTGACTCCTGGTCCCGTGTGTAAGGATCCCAATAGACAAGAAATCAAAAAAGATTACACACGGTTCCACCTAATACGGAGGGTTTCTTTCAAGAAAATAGTTCAGCAAGTCAATGAAAAGCGAACTTTATCGAAGCAAGAGCCCTCACTCACCATCCGGTGACATGCTTCATCATAGGGCCAGCTCCTCGTCAGGCCGGCACTGCAATGCCTGACGGGCCCCGCAAGGGGGCTCTTTGCCGGAGATCTTTTAAGAATCGATTGTGGCCGGTCGAGAAAGAAGTGAAGTGAAGGATTGGTAAACAGGAAAAAATTAAAAATGTCTAGAGGTAAAAATTAATAATTTTAATACTCATCACTCTACCTCTGACAAGATTAAAATCAAATAAAGCTGGGAATTAGTGGAATAATGTCCATAATTCCCATGAAAGCTAGGTAGGTATAAACGTCAAAAGACGGAGCACACAGGGTCCCCTGTGTCACTCTATATAGTTGGTCAACATGTTTCTCGCTTATTACCAAGGAATTACCTGATGCGATTCGTCAGGACCTAGTAACATACCTAATCCTTTAAATTGTGAAATTGTCACATATGAAAGTCAAAAAACCTAAAGAAATGTAGAAGGAAAGAAACCACAATTAGCATTGCATATGCTTAAACAGATAACAATACAAATGGTGTGCAACCCCAAATTGAAGTGCAAATTCACTCTAGTGCCAAGTGGTATATGAGTGATTAAGATAAATACAAGTGCACAAGCCAATTTAGGCAGAAAAACATTCAAATAGCTTACCCTCTAAAAATTAATGGTAGGGCCACGTCGGGGGAGGCCAGGCTAGAAAAATCAATTCTGATCTACATATACGCAGATAAGGGGACATAAAAAATACTTTCATTGAGAGAATCAGTAATTCATAAGATTGTTAGTGTAACATTTATAGAAATAATTAAAGTAATTTATCCGATTGAGAACCTATGATATCCCAGCAGGACATTAAGCCTGCAGAGGCAGGGAACTAGCTTTGACATGGCCAGCAAAAATAAAATAAATGGCTTAAAATTAGAAGGTTAATGTTAGAGTAGGTATGGGCACAATCATTAATACATCTAGACTCTTAGCAAGGGGCAATGTGACCGCTGGACCCAGCACATGTATAAAAATAGAGATAGAAATACGCGTGTAAAAGTAAAAACGCGTATCAATGTGCTGCCGAAATGAAGGAAGCGCGCGACTGCTACGTGTCGCTCCTTCAAGTGTCTACGAGCGCGGAATGAAGAAATCATTAAAGGTCAAAACAGAGGGGCGCGTGTAAATTAGGAACGCGTATCAATTTCGGCAAAAATATGCCGAAATGAAGGAAGCGCGCGGCTGTGACGCGTCGCTCCAAAATGTGTCAGCGTGCGCGGGCTGAGGAAAAGAAGATAACCTCAGAGCCTGGCGTCACGGATATCTGTACTAATGTATAGATTAACGGTTTAGGGAAAACCGGCAATAACGACTTGGTGCTGAAAAGGCCGAGATCGCGGTGATGCTGGTTACTAAGACACAAAACTAGCACTCTTCGAAGATGGCACTTACTTTCAATGTACACGGGCACTGCCGGTAAACCTGCGCCAGGTTCTGCACCCCGGAATCATGGAGTCTCTGTCACCACGGGGTTTAAGAACAGTAAGGGAGAGCACGGAAAAGAGAAAAGGGACTAAACAATGGCAGAAAGGTGGCAGCCATCTTAGCATGTAAAAACATGAACTAGAAGGCTAAAGGTGTCGGCCATTATTGAAGTATGCCAATAATCAAGTGAACAAATCTAAGACCTATCATGAAAGTCAAAAAATAAAAATTTAAAGATGTAAATATATATATATCTATATATATATATATAGCGAACAATGTCGCAGTTAAGTGTAGGGAAGCAATATTGAGTATAATTAAAGGAACTCCTAAGTAATGGATCATGTCCTGAACAACTCGAGGTTTGGTCATTGTGATGAAAAGGAGTAAGGTGGTTAATGGATAAAGTTAGTCCATTGAATATCATCATTTAGACCAGCTATATGTGTCTTAAGTCTGAAGACCCACCGTTGTTCCTTTTCAAAGAGCTTCTTTGTGCTGTCAATGTTGTCTCTCATAGTTTCCAGAACAAACCATTTAATATAGTTAGGGGTGTGCTTTTTCTCGATAAAATGGTTGGTCAGTTTTGTGGATGATCTCTTACACCTAATGGTGCTCCGGTGTTCGTTAATACGAATTTTCACCATTCTAGTCGTCATGCCGATGTATTTCAGATTACACGGACAGGTAATCATATAAATACAGTTCTTAGTCCGACAGTTGGTATGGGATCTTAGTTGCCAAGTTTTTAGTTCCCCTATGTCCACTTCTTGAATGTTATAAGTCAGAGGGCACACATTACAAGAGCCGCAGGGATAATGTCCCTTTACTCTCAGCCATTGACTAGGGCCCAGGTTGTCAGGGGGCCGAACCACTGCGGGTCTAGTGTGTACCACCAAGTCCTTAATATTGGGAGTTCTTTTGAAGGCGAATAAGGGACGTTCTAGTGTAGCACCCGCACTGGTGAGAATGGGCCAAAGCCTACGGACAATACCCTTTATTTGGTTACTGAGGGGAGTGAATGTAGTAACACAGGTTAATCTAGTTTGTTGGGAATGAGTGTTATTAATCAATAATGTATCTCTGGGGATATTACCAGCCCTCTTTCTTGCTCGTCGAATATTCAGTGGGGGGTAGTTCCGGTCACTCAGTTTACGACATAGAGTGTTGGCTTGTGTATGAAAGTCATTCTTATCAGAGCAATTACGTCGTATCCTCAAAAATTGGCCAAAGGGTAAATTATCTCGTAGGGCTTTTGGATGGTGGCTGTTGTAAAGTAAAAGACTATTGCGGTCCGTAGGCTTTTGGTAGATAGATGAATTGAGGAGGCCATCCTTAAGTGTGATTCGTAAGTCCAAAAAGGAGACTTCCTTGTTGGAGACAGTAGAGCTAAAACGCAGATGGGTATCCAAGGTATTAACCCAATGGGTGAAGGCTATTGCGTGGTCCATCTCGCCCTTCCAAATTACCAAGATATCATCTATATATCGGCACCACAGTTTAATGTTGGAAAAGAATGGTTGATCAGGAGTCAAGATGTGGCGTTGTTCAAAGGTAAACATGTAAAGGCAAGCCAAACTTGGCGCAAATGTGCTACCCATCGATGTACCTTGTATCTGATGGAAGAGACTATTCTCAAATTGGAAGAAGTTCTCTTGAAGGGCCACACCAGCACATTGCATGATGAAGCTCACTGGAGTGTTGTGAGTCCAATTGTCTGTCAGAAGCATTTCCTCTACAGCGGCAAGGGTAGCCTCTTGTGGAATGTTGGTGTAGAGAGCCTCTACATCTAGACATATCAGTATATCAGTGGCGCCTGCCTCATTTATGTCGTTCAATAGAACCAGAGTATCTTTTGTGTCCTTTAAAAAGGTGGATGTTCTCCGAACGATAGGTTGCAGGAAGAAGTCACAAAATTTGGACAGAGGCTCCAGTAACGAGCCAATGCCGGACACTATAGGACGTCCAGGAGGAGGGAGACCTTTATGGATTTTTGGAAGACAGTAGAAGTATGGAATTCTGGGACTCTTAGTATCAAGAAATTCCGCTTCTTGTTGAGTGATCCAACCGGATGCTTCTGCTTCCACAATCATGCCACGAATTTTACGTTGTAAACGTGAGGTAGGATCAGTGGAAATAGGATGATAGTAAGATGTATCACTAAGTAATCTTCTGCATTCCTGTTGGTAGTAGGTAGTGTCCATAACCACAATGGCACCACCTTTATCTGCTGGTTTCAGCACGATATCTGGATTGGAAGACAGAGAGTTAATAGCCACCTGTTCTGATTTAGAGATGTTCTGAAAAACTTTAGGGGAGTTAAGCTGTTGAATTTCATGACGAACCGCCTTTTCGAAGGTAAGTACTTCCAGTGGGGAACGAGGTGGTGGGAGGCATGAAAGTGGATGGATTCCTTAAATTGGTGTCGCCCCTTGTCTCCACACTTGGACGGTCTTTAAAGAAAAAATGCAGTCTGACTTTACGGAACAAGGCTGCCATCTCACAATGTAGTCTGAATTGATCCTCCCTTGGAGTGGGAACGAAGCCTAAACCTTTCTCCAGGACTGCCAGTTCCGATGAGGTCAGGACGGAACTTGAAAGGTTGACCACTAGGGTCTCTTTTGGCTTGTCGCACTGCGGCTTCTGGTGATCATCTGGGGCTCTTCCTGTGCCCAATGAACATTTCTGCCTCTCCTTCTGTTTCTTCCTCTGCCTCTGCCCCGGCCTCTTCCTAAAAAAGGATTGAAGTTATATTGGGGCTGTGGTTGAAAGTACGGCATAGGCATAGGTTGCCAATGTGGTATTGGCTGATAAGGGAAAGGAGAGTTGAACTGGGCAGGTGGAGCATAACGATTCCGATTCGGTCTCTGTCCCTCATCTCCGCTCCAGTCATCCGAGCTGGAGCTGTCATGTGGAAAGCGGGGTCTCCGTTGTGAGGTATCTGAATCGTCTGAGGTCTCAGAAGGACCCTCACATTGATAGTCGTCTTTAGTATAAGGATATACTCTCTCTCTGCTAAACCGTTTGATGTCTTTCTGTAATTTGTTAATCTTCTGGCGTGTAAGGTATTCCTTGGACTCATTAAGTTCCAAGTTAATCTCGGCTAGGCGAGACTTAAATTGCGCAAGTTGAACCGTCGTTTTCATGGCTGCTTCAGTAATGAAGATCTGGATGGTAATTGAGTCCGCCAAACGTTTAGAGGTATTGATGATAAGAATCAACCAGTCACGAGTGCATTTCCACGATATCTGTGACCAGTCAAGGCGGAATTGAAGATCTTGAAGAAAGATCCTAGGCACATTGGTGACAATAAGGCCATTTGGAGATATATTGGCCCTGAGATATTCAGTCATAATGGTGCCGTGTAAAATGGTCTTAATGAGTTCCTTTTTAAGAACTGATAATTTACTCCAGTCCTCTTTGGTACCGCTCGTGGGACCACTGCTGTCATCCCCTAGGATAGAGGGGGTTTGTAGGATAGCCTGGACCATGCTATCATCAAAGCTAAGACCCTGGAGGTCCGACATATTCCACCACCAGATATAGTTTATCGGGGTGTTGAGGAAAAAGAAAAGAAGGAATAGAGACGCCCCGTAGCCAAAGGCTACTCTAAATCATCAAAAAAGCAACAAAGGAGGGGCATGAAAAATGGGATATTCGGAGAGTGACTCCTGGTCCCGTGTGTAAGGATCCCAATACACAAGAAATCAAAAAAGATTACACACGGTTCCACCTAATACTGAGGGTTTCTTTCAAGAAAATAGTTCAGCAAGTCAATGAAAAGCGAACTTTATCGAAGCAAGAGCGTCTTTAAAGCGTCTTTTCTTTAAAGACCGTCCAAGTGTGGAGACAAGGGGCGACACCAATTTAAGGAATCCATCCACTTTCATGCCTCCCACCACCTCGGTCCCACTGGAAGTACTTACCTTCGAAAAGGCGGTTCGTCATGAAATTCAACAGCTTAACTCCCCTAAAGTTTTTCAGAACATCTCTAAATCAGAACGGGTGGCTATTAACTCTGTCTTCCAATCCAGATATCGTGCTGAAACCAGCAGATAAAGGTGGTGCCATTGTGGTTATGGACACTACCTACTACCAACAGGAATGCAGAAGATTACTTAGTGATACATCTTACTATCATCCTATTTCCACTGATCCTACCTCACGTTTACAACGTAAAATTCGTGGCATGATTGTGGAAGCAGAAGCATCCGGTTGGATCACTCAACAAGAAGCGGAATTTCTTGATACTAAGAGTCTCAGAATTCCATACTTCTACTGTCTTCCAAAAATCCATAAAGGTCTCCCTCCTCCTGGACGTCCTATAGTGTCCGGCAGTGGCTCGTTACTGGAGCCTCTGTCCAAATTTTGTGACTTCTTCCTGCAACCTATCGTTCGGAGAACATCCACCTTTTTAAAGGACACAAAAGATACTCTGGTTCTATTGAACGACATAAATGAGGCAGGCACCACTGATATACTGATATGTCTAGATGTAGAGGCTCCCTACACCAACATTCCACAAGAGGCTACCCTTGCCGCTGTAGAGGAAATGCTTCTGACAGACAATTGGACTCACAACACTCCAGTGAGCTTCATCATGCAATGTGCTGGTGTGGCCCTTCAAGAGAACTTCTTCCAATTTGAGAATAGTCTCTTCCATCAGATACAAGGTACATCGATGGGTAGCACATTTGCGCCAAGTTTGGCTTGCCTTTACATGTTTACCTTTGAACAACGCCACATCTTGACTCCTGATCAACCATTCTTTTCCAACATTAAACTGTGGTGCCGATATATAGATGATATCTTGGTAATTTGGAAGGGCAAGATGGACCACGCAATAGCCTTCACCCATTGGGTTAATACCTTGGATACCCATCTGCGTTTTAGCTCTACTGTCTCCAACAAGGAAGTCTCCTTTTTGGACTTACGAATCACACTTAAGGATGGCCTCCTCAATTAATCTATCTACCAAAAGCCTACGGACCGCAATAGTCTTTTACTTTACAACAGCCACCATCCAAAAGCCCTACGAGATAATTTACCCTTTGGCCAATTTTTGAGGATACGACGTAATTGCTCTGATAAGAATGACTTTCATACACAAGCCAACACTCTATGTCGTAAACTGAGTGACCGGAACTACCCCCCACTGAATATTCGACGAGCAAGAAAGAGGGCTGGTAATATCCCCAGAGATACATTATTGATTAATAACACTCGTTCCCAACAAACTAGATTAACCTGTGTTACTACATTCACTCCCCTCAGTAACCAAATAAAGGGTATTGTCCGTAGGCTTTGGCCCATTCTCACCAGTGCGGGTGCTACACTAGAACGTCCCTTATTCGCCTTCAAAAGAACTCCCAATATTAAGGACTTGGTGGTACACACTAGACCCGCAGTGGTTCGGCCCCCTGACAACCTGGGCCCTAGTCAATGCTGAGAGTAAAGGGACATTATCCCTGCGGCTCTTGTAATGTGTGCCCTCTGACTTATAACATTCAAGAAGTGGACATAGGGGAACTAAAAACTTGGCAACTAAGATCCCATACCAACTGTCGGACTAAGAACTGTATTTATATGATTACCTGTCCGTGTAATCTGAAATACATCGGCATGACGACTAGAATGGTGAAAATTCGTATTAACGAACACCGGAGCACCATTAGGTGTAAGAGATCATCCACAAAACTGACCAACCATTTTATCGAGAAAAAGCACACCCCTAACGATATTAAATGGTTTGTTCTGGAAACTATGAGAGACAACATTGACAGCACAAAGAAGCTCTTTGAAAAGGAACAACGGTGGGTCTTCAGACTTAAGACACATATAGCTGGTCTAAATGATGATATTCAATGGACTAACTTTATCCATTAACCACCTTACTCCTTTTCATCACAATGACCAAACCTCGAGTTGTTCAGGACATGATCCATTACTTAGGAGTTCCTTTAATTATACTGAATATTGCTTCCCTACACTTAACTGCGACATTGTTCGCTATATATATATATATATATAGATATATATATATTTACATCTTTAAATTTTTATTTTTTGACTTTCATGATAGGTCTTAGATTTGTTCACTTGATTATTGGCATACTTCAATAATGGCCGACACCTTTAGCCTTCTAGTTCATGTTTTTACATGCTAAGATGGCTGCCACCTTTCTGCCCTTGTTTAGTCCCTTTTCTCTTTTCCCTGCTCTCCCTTACTGTTCTTAAACCCCGTGGTGACAGAGACTCCATGATTCCGGGGTGCAGAACCTGGCGCAGGTTTACCGGCAGTGCCCGTGTACATTGAAAGTAAGTGCCATCTTCGAAGAGTGCTAGTTTTGTGTCTTAGTAACCGGCATCACCGCGATCTCGGCCTTTTCAGCACCAAGTCGTTATTGCCGGTTTTCCCTAAACCGTTAATCTATACATTAGTACAGATATCCGTGACGCCAGGCTCTGAGGTTATCTTCTTTTCCTCAGCCCGCGCACGCTGACACATTTAGGAGCGACGCGTCACAGCCGCGCGCTTCCTTCATTTCGGCATATTTTTGCCGAAATTGATACGCGTTCCTAATTTACACGCGCCCCTCTGTTTTGACCTTTAATGATTTCTTCATTCCGCGCTCGTAGACACTTGAAGGAGCGACACGTAGCAGTCGCGCGCTTCCTTCATTTCGGCAGCACATTGATACGCGTTTTTACTTTTACACGCGTATTTCTATCTCTATTTTTATACATGTGCTGGGTCCAGCGGTCACATTGCCCCTTGCTAAGAGTCTAGATGTATTAATGATTGTGCCCATACCTACTCTAACATTAACCTTCTAATTTTAAGCCATTTATTTTATTTTTGCTGGCCATGTCAAAGTTAGTTCCCTGCCTCTGCAGGCTTAATGTCCTGCTGGGATATCATAGGTTCTCAATCGGATAAATTACTTTAATTATTTCTATAAATGTTACACTAACAATCTTATGAATTACTGATTCTCTCAATGAAAGTATTTTTTATGTCCCCTTATCTGCGTATATGTAGATCAGAATTGATTTTTCTAGCCTGGCCTCCCCCGACGTGGCCCTACCATTAATTTTTGGAGGGTAAGCTATTTGAATGTTTTTCTGCCTAAATTGGCTTGTGCACTTGTATTTATCTTAATCACTCATATACCACTTGGCACTAGAGTGAATTTGCACTTCAATTTGGGGTTGCACACCATTTGTATTGTTATCTGTTTAAGCATATGCAATGCTAATTGTGGTTTCTTTCCTTCTACATTTCTTTAGGTTTTTTGACTTTCATATGTGACAATTTCACAATTTAAAGGATTAGGTATGTTACTAGGTCCTGACGAATCGCATAAGGTAATTCCTTGGTAATAAGTGAGAAACATGTTGACCAACTATATAGAGTGACACAGGGGACCCTGTGTGCTCCGTCTTTTGACGTTTATACCTACCTAGCTTTCATGGGAATTATGGACATTATTCCACTAATTCCCAGCTTTATTTGATTTTAATCTTGTCAGAGGTAGAGTCATGAGTATTAAAATTATTAATTTTTACCTCTAGACATTTTTAATTTTTTCCTGTTTACCAATCCTTCACTTCACTTCTTTCTCGACCGGCCACAATCGATTCTTAAAAGATCTCCGGCAAAGAGCCCCCTTGCGGGGCCCGTCAGGCATTGCAGTGCCGGCCAGACGAGGAGCTGGCCCTATGATGAAGCACGTCACCGGATGGTGAGTGAGGGCTCTTGCTTCGATAAAGTTCGCTTTTCATTGACTTGCTGAACTATTTTCTTGAAAGAAACCCTCAGTATTAGGTGGAACCGTGTGTAATCTTTTTTGATTTCTCCACTTTATAATATATACCTTGTCTTTAAAACATTGTGTGAAGTGCAGGTAATGAGGGGGAGCCATCCAGATCCTAAATTCGGCAGCTATTATTTAGCTGAATCTGGGTTGGACCCTTTGATATATACTGAATTTATCCCAGTGTAATTTGCCCATACCGGGACACATTCAACAGCACCTGCAAGTTGTCTGCTTTCCGCTGTTACCAGCAACATTCAGGTTGCCTTGGGCCGACTAGATCTATTTAATATGATTTTGCTCTTTTACATTATATAAATGTACCCATATACTATCTTTTACCAGTTTCTGACTCCTGTCTGGGCTGCTGCATGTTCCTTTTTATGGGATTGGAAAGTTTGGAGGTTTTCCTGGAACAAATGTATTCAGACACCATATGCTAGGGGTTTAAACATGGTTGACCTGCAGCCCAACTATCAGATAGAAATGACTGGCTTTTCTACAAACTATTTGAGGCCCCCACACTTCAGCTCACATATTCTGATATATTCTGGGCTAACTCCCATTGACCTGCAAGGTGGTACTGTGTTCCTGGAAAAGAGACACAGCATTGGACAGAGTGGATGGATAGAGTGGATGGACAGACTCTGAAGTGAAGTGAAATACCATTATGGCAGGGTGTGTGTCTTTGTCGCTCCCACAGGTGACGTGATTTAGGCAGTGGGACCTTTGTGGTATTTCCATATTTGGGGATGTGTGGGGTCCAGGTCTTCTGAAGCCCTTGTAGACACTAGTGAAATGAGTTTGGACTTCACAGATCCCAATTTTCTGATATCTCCAATTAAGATTCGCATTAGATGTGTATAGAGCAAACCTGATGTCACTCCTCGAGTTCAACCCATTGAAATTGAAAATAACGATTTAGCTGATTAGTAGACGAGAGTTATAATGAGTATGCAGCTCACCAATAATGAACTTGCCCGACCACTTTAGAACTCTGTGAGCCTAATAAGAAAGCAAGGTTGGAGACATGGAGGACAAGGGATGTGTGGAAGTGTAGGTCACTCCATGGGAATTTGCAATCTCAGCATATTTTCCTCTAGTCCAGCTGAAATGCCTCCATAGATACCATTATGCTTCAAACTGACTACTAAAGATGGATAGGTTGCAATCAGCTAACTGCCCTGGACAATGATTTTTAAATCTTTTCAGTTTTATATAGGGCAAACTTGGTCCAAAGGCATCAAAGTCCTTTACATGGGCTGCTAATTACATTACACAATTTCATTTTTTTTGTTTTAAGCATGGAGAGATTAAGTGATTTGCTCATAATCGCAGGATGTTAAGATGAAGCCAAGACTCAAAAGATGTTCCCCAGTTCCAAGGTGGGCAGTCAGGCTGTTACACCACATCGCTTCCCATAGACAACTGCAATATCTTATATGTTGTGTGATTTGTCAAGCAAGGACAAATGTGCATTCACGGAAAAGGGGATTATACCTAACAAGAGAATGCAAAATATGGAGTCCCTGGGTGGAGCATTTCGATCTCCAATGTATTTAACTCACTTGGTGATTATTACATAGATAAACTTTAGGAACGATTGAATTTTACCATCCAACATTTTAATAACACTGCATATTTTATTACATGAATATCCTACCAAATGCGATATGCTGTTAACTACCATAAGTTATTAAGAAAAAAAGAATACAGTATATTTATCAAAAAATAACTGTTTTCACGCAGCATGTGAATCAAATAGTCCACTTCATAGAATGTTTATATTTGGTTTTACCCGGGGAACAAGCAGAAACAGTATTAGAAATGGACTAGACCACTTTGTAGAATATAACGTCCAAGTGATCTTATATTATGGGTGATTCCTTCATGCTGTCCTGGCAGTTTAGCCAGCAAAACTTTGCATGTTGTGATTTTCAGCCCCAGCTTACAAGCTAAAAAATCTAAGGGGGCATGGTCAAAATAGACAGCTACAAGAAGGTGTTATTATGGCTCAGCAAAATTTTACAATCAGTCCTCCACATGCATTTTGGGTGTCGGGAAAAGAACCTTCCAAGAAGTGGGTGGAGTGCAAGGACTATTTTGTAAACTATATTAGTGCAATTGACGACACGAATAAGCCAGCTGATCAAAAGAAAAAGGAACCTCCTGCATTCCTTGGGTCATGTGGGGTTAAAGACAATCAGTCGTATGGCAAAAGCTACTGTAAGTGGGGATGTTAATGCTTTCGCAGCTGCACTACAAGATCTAGTTAAATACTTTGCGGCAAAAGAATGTATTGCCATTATTACTAGATATAAATGTAATCAGTGCAAACAGAGTAAGGGTGCTTAATTTGTAAATAAAAAGGTGCCGGTGCCCAAAGTCCTCCTGTTAAACACGCGGCTGCTGCAATTAAATGTGGGAGCACGCAATACTGAGGCAGGGTAATCCCGGAGCCATCTCGGACCTTTTCAATCCATTTAAAGCCACTCCCTGCCCCTTCTGCTCACACCTGCAGCTTTCTGCTTTCTCTCATTGTGACCTTTTTCGTTTTTCTCTTCCTCCGTCTTTCCCAAGCGTGTCTTTTGCTTGGAGCAAATGCTAGAGGCAGAAGTCTAAGCGCCGGCCCTCAAAAATAAGGGCTGGTGGGCAGCACCGGAAACAATAAGCACAAATTAAGCACTGACTATATGGCAGAAACTGGCAATTGACTGCTAATGTGGAATTCTATATGACGACATGATAAGAGATCAAGTAGTCATGAACGCTAAGAACCCAGCCATCCAAGAGCGATTATGAATTATTGGTAGTTCTCCACCTGAGGATGTACTAGCCATAGTATGCAAGGCTGAAATCTCAGGAGGATGTGCCTCGGAGTTAAAATAATCTGATAAAGAGTTGGATTGTATTTTTCAAGTGACTGCTCATAAAGCGGAGAAAGAACAAAAGAGTAGTTTCAAGGAGAAACGTGTGAGTAAAGATAAGAGATGCTACAGCTGTTGCAGCAAAGATCATCTAGCACATTGTAAGAAGTGTCCTGCTCTTAAGCAGAAGTGCAGCAATTGTGGCACCACTGGCCACTTTTTCGACGGTGTGCAAGAAAAAATAACATTTTTTTTTCTTATAATTTTATCAGGTTTGCATGCAAACATAACAGACATTAGAGAACAATACGAGCTAGTCAAAGCAAAAGTACAGCGGTAGCATACATAACTACAATGCAGCATTGATCAGTCTTCAATACTCAGCATATTGTTAGTGTGTGACATCTGGATACTATTTAACATAGGAGTAGATAGGGCCATGGGCCAGTTCTAAGGAAAAGAGTTAACAGAGGGAAGGGGAGGGGAATTGTTCACCCCAGCATCATGCTCTGAATGCCGACAACAAGTGTCAGGTGTACTCAGCCTTATGTAATGGTGACCAACAAAGATATGTAATTTATAGCAATACACCTCAAGTCAATACCCCTGTGGGCAACTCTGATGTCCGTGCTTGTAGGACATTTTTCAATGGGGCCCAAATATCAGGTGGTCGCACGTTCAGCGGCATCATCCCCTAGAATAACTGTAGCTGCTCTTGGCAATACGCAGCATCTTTTAACAAGTCCGACGTGCGCTGTACCCGTGCCGGACCCCGGCAAATCACAATTCTTCAGCAAGCAGCAGCAGCATGCCTACTAGTTTTCTGACTTCAGTCCTCACATTCTTACCATACCCCAAAAGGGCTAGGAGGGGGTAGCGCGAGAGCACCTGGTTTGTCGCATCCTCTATAATATCGAACACCCCCCACCAGTACCCCCGGAGCTCCGGGCACTCCCAGGAGGAGTGCAAAAAATCCACCTCAGCAGCATGGCAGCGCGGGCAGTATGGGTCGGCATAAAGCCCCATGCGTTGCAGACACAACGGGGTATAGTAAATCCGGTGCAAGAACTTAAAGTGGATCAATCGCAGGGGGTAGTGGGGGAAGAGAGCTAGTACGTGAGCACAGCACTATCTCCACTGATGGATAGGGAGGGGAGTATTCGAATCATGTTCCCACTGCTCTCTGGCAGCAGGGGAAGTGGCTGGAGCTGTGTTGTGCATGGTTATGTATAGACATGCAACCAACCGGCACAGTGATTGGGAAGAACAGAGTAAGTCTAAAGCCTGAAACACTGGGAAAATCAACATTCTGGACACGCCCCGCAGCGCAAGCCTGAAAATAGGGGAGTCTATATGTTCGGCTATTGTAGGGCACTTGTAAGGCTAGCTCAGGCGCAATGAATTGTCACTCAGGATAAAGGCAGCCATGGTGGTGAGTTGCATGTTTTGTAGCCTGGTGCATGCGTCAGCTGTACACATTATTGGCAAAGTATGTTGACCGAGCAGTGGCATCAACGGGGCATAAAGGGTGCCTGTGCGAGTACGACGATGTAGCTCATGCCATGCCAGAGTTGTGCAAGCCAAGGTATCTATGCCCAAGCGAAGGAGTCGGGGGGAAGGTACAGAGCTCTGGACAACTTGCCCGGCCATATCAAGTCTTGTTCCCGGGCGGTATGGGGCAAATATTGGATGGAATGAATCCAAAAGTGGGCAAACAGTGCCTGAGCACAGTAATAATGTAAGTCCATGTCTGGCGCCACCAGGCCGCCTAGCTCAAAGGGCTGAGTGAGTAGGTTCCATGTACCTCGGGCTGCTTCCATGTCCACACCAGGGAGATTATGAGAGAGCGAAGTTTGGTCTTGAAATGGTATGTAAGAGGCAAGGGAAGATTAAGAAATAGATAAAGAAATGGTGGGAGCACTACCATCTTAGCTATGGTAATTCGGCTGGTGAGTGACAAAGGCAGAGCACGCTAGCAAACCACTTTGTCCTCCATTCAGGACACTCTCGGCCATAGTTTGCTGCCCACAGTTCGTCCCGGTTCCTGCTAAGCCAATTTCTCAAATATTTAACCGGTTCAGTGGACAAGCGTAGAGGGAATTCAGGTTCACGAGGGGTTGTAGCATTTGTTAGTGGGAATATCACAGACTTGGCCCAGTTTATAATGAATGTCTGAAAGTTCCGCAAAACGGAGTAACTCAGGTATGATAGGGTCTAGATTAGTGTCTGGGTCTTGAATGTAAAGTGTATTGTTGTTGGTGTGCATTGATACCAGAATAGGGTGTTGCTGAAATGCGAGACTTCGCATTGTGTTGTCCAAGCCGTGCGGCAAGGGGTTCTGTTGCCACCGCAAACAAGAGCGACAACAGAAGGCAGCCCTCCCAAGTTCCTCTAGAGACCGGGAAAGAGTCTGTGACGTAGCCATTAATATGTAACTGAGCTGTCAGTTTGGTGTAGAGTAACCTAATTTTATTACAAGAACGGAGGCTCCTATTATGCTTCCTTTTCTTGCTTTATTTTAAACAGCAGCCAAGATAATAAAGCAGAACTACATATCCCATGAAGCATAGCGAATGAAGTAAATGATGAGGTCATAAAGAATAACCAATGAAAAACATTCAACCACAATAATTATCTTAACTGCGAACAACAAGCCCTCTTTTCTTGCTGCTCGCAGTCAAGATAAGTTCTTTTACCTCATTTTACATTTTCATGTTATGTATTCTCATATTTTAGTTCTTGTCTTCTTATAATTATTACGGGTTCATTTTTTATAATACCTTTGTTTCAATGTATGTATGATTCTTTCCGTTGCCTTGATTCAGCTTTTATTGCCGTTTTTTAAGCGCTCGCATCGTGCTTTCGCGGTCGAGCCGAACGTTCTGAGAACGTTCGACTCTCCCGCCTCGCGCTCCTGAGGAGTAAGCGTCTTTCTCTTCAGCGCTTACCTCGGAGCAGCTCGGCAGCCCTGGAGACTTCACTGGAGACTCTCGCTTTATCGGAGAGTTCTTCCCCTTCGTTCGCCTTGAGGAGGTTTTCTTTTACGTCGGTTCCGGCTCGGGTTGCGAGTCCGGATACGCCTCTTTCCTCTGAGGGTGTTTCCTCTTCTCCACGCCCATTTTTTCTTGGTGTCATTCAATTTAACCCTTTCTTCACCGCATTTCTTTGGAATTTGTTTAGCATTCGTTTCAATTTGTGGATTTTCTACCTGGCATCTTCTTTATTTATTTATTAACTAGTTATTTATTTTCTTAGCTAACAATGGCTAAAAAAGGAGAGGATGGCTCCAGTAAAGTCGATTTGGATAATTTACGTGCAGATTTGAATTCTTTTATTCAGGACACTGTCCAACAGGCGGTATCTACATCTATGTTACAAATGTCCAAAAAATTGGAATCCTCTTTTTAAAAAATTGTCCGCCCAAAATTCTGATGTTTCTGAATCTGTCAGGGGCAAAAAACGCCCTTTTACAAAAGCGCAGACGAAATCAAGCGCTAATGACTCCCCCCAGGTTGCTGGTCCTTCCCCCCCGTAAGGAGCTTAATACAGTGGACACGGATCCCTCCCCTGTTGAAATAACGCAGTTGAGGGATACTGATGATGATATGGATTATAATGGTGGGGATTTTGATGATGTTCAGGATCCTGATGATCTCTGGCAAGGGCCTTCGGAGAAAAGGCAAAAAAATTCTCCATTTGATTCGAGTTCTTCTCGTGTTTATGATTTTACTGTTCTCGATGCTCTGGGAGAACCAATGTTTGATCCCACTTTGATTCACCACCCAAATTCCACCGAGTGGTTTCCTTCTGATCATGTAGCAGATTACGTTTTGTGTCATTTAAGACAATCTTTGGACAAAACCACAAGAAACAAATTGCGATCAGAATGCCCCCGTCCCTCCCTCCCACACAGCATAACTTCCACTCCTGCGATAGATCCTAATATGCTTTTATTCTTCTCTAAATTTGGAAAAGATCCGAAAAAAGGAGTTGATCGTGCATGGTCCGTGTGTCAGGACAAGCTTTTAGATTTGGTCGGTCCTTTAACCAGAATCCTCGATTTAGCTGAAGATGCCAGGCTGGAGGGTACACAAGTTGATCCTGATGCTTTGTCCAACTGGGCCCAACGGGCAATTTGTTTATTAGGAAATGCGAACACTGCCATGTCTCAGGAGAGACGAAAGAGTCTGTTGCTCAAAATTGAACCTAAATTGGGCAGTTTGGCGTCCAGAGAGGAGGGACTGCAGGCTAACGGTCTTCTTTTTGGGGACTCGTTCATCAAAGAACTTAGTAGATATGTTTCTACGTTTACAACGCTGGATAAAGCCCAAACCTCGATGAAGAAGATTTTCAACTCTAGGGTTTTTGGCAGGGCGGGTAAAGGAAGGAGCCGCTTTACCGGCCGCTTCACCTACCGTGGTGGCAGCTTCAGAGGCTCCTCTTTCTACTCCCCCGAGTTCAGACCTCAATTCTATCCTCAAAGAGGGAGAGGTTTCTGGACCAGAAGTTACCGTCACAGAGGGGGACAAGTCTCAGGTAAGAGTTTTGAATTTTGGCCATCTTCCGGTGGGAGGTCGGTTAGCCCATTTTCTGTCAAATTGGTTTCGAATTACCGCGGACCCTTGGGTTCTTCAAACCATTCAGGGGTATTGCATAGATCTCTATCAGATTCCCTCCCAAACTTCCCCTCCTCCTCCTTTAAGATTTTCTCAGGAACAATCCCGTCTGATGAATTTGGAAATTTTAACTTTGGTTTAAAAAAATGTGATAGAGCGGACATGTTTTCACCCCTCGGGTTTTCTCAGTACCATATTTTTGGTTCAAAAGAAAAACAAAAAGTTTCGCCCAGTTATAAATCTAAGACTGTTCAACAATTACGTAGTTTACAACCATTTCAAAATGGAGACAATCCTCCATCTCAGAGACATTCTGTTAGAGGGCGACTGGTTTGTCCGTCTGGATCTTCAAGACGCTTATTTTGCGATTCCGATCCATCCCTTTTACAGGAAATTCCTTCAGTTTCAATGGGAAGGTTCGATTTTCCAGTTCAAAGCTCTCCCATTCGGACTCGCTTCAGCTCCTTGGTGCTTCACAAAAGTAATGAAGCCGGTGGTAGCCCAGGGCATAAGATTAATCATCTATCTAGACGACTTTCTTATAATGGCTCAGAACAAGGATACCCTGTTGCAACATTTACATGTCTCCCTTCACCTGTTACAGTCCCTTGGGTTTCTGGTGAACATGGAGAAGGCTTCTCTAGTTCCCTCCACTCAAGTAGAGTTTCTAGGTTTCCTCATAGACTCTCAAACTACATCTCTATCTCTACCGCTTCAGAAGGTGACGCGAATAAAACGCGAATTACAACAGATCCTCAGTCTCTCCCATGTTTCTCTTCGGTCTCTGGCAAGAATTGTAGGTCTTTTAGCCTCTTCCATTCAGGCCATATTTCCAGGTCCGTTACACTACAGGGCTCTTCAAAGGTTAAAGATTCGCCATCTCCAAAAAGGTCTTCAGTATTCAGATATTGGGGCTGATTCTAATTCTGGCGGGCGGCGGAGGCCGCCCGCCAGAATTCCGCCCCCATAATACCGCTCCGCGGTCAGAAGACCGCGGAGGGTATTATGAGTTTTTCCCTGGGCTGGCGGGTGGTCTCCAAAAGACCGCCCGCCAGCCCAGGGAAAAACTCCCTTCCCACGAGGATGCCGGCTCGTAATCGAGCCGGCGGAGTGGGAAGGTGCGACGGGTGCAGTAGCACCCGTCGCGTATTTTAGTGTCTGCAAGGCAGACACTGAAATACCTTGCGGGGCCCTCTTACGGGGGCCCCTGCCGTGCCCATGCCATTGGCATGGGCACGGCAGGGGCCCCCAGGGGCCCCGCGACCCCCCCTACCGCCATCCTGTTCATGGCGGCTTTCCCGCCATGAACAGGATGGCGGTAGGGGGGGTCAGAATCCTCATGGCTGCGGAGCGCGCTCCGCAGCCGTGGAGGATTCAAACGAGCAGCGGAAAGTCGGCGGGAGACCGCTGACTTTCCGCTTCTGACCGCGGCTGAACCGCCGCGGTCAGAATGCTCGTTGGAGCACCGCCAGCCTGTTGGCGGTGCTCCCGTGGTCGGTGGCCCTGGCGGCCACCGGCCGCCAGGGTCAGAATGACCCCCATAGTCCTGTTGGATCAAGACTCTCGTGCAGAGATACGGTGGTGGCTCGATCATTTGGAAGCCTGGAACGGAAGAGCTATTTTCTCTGCGGCCCCAGATCTAGTATTAGAATCCGATGCAAGTCGGACAGGTTGGGGCGCAAGATGTGGCAACGTCTCGACTGGAGGCGTATGGTCAGAGAGGGAGTCTGTCTTGCACATAAATTGTTTAGAGATGCTTGCAGGCTTCTTTGCTCTGAGAATGTTCGCAAAGGACAAGGTAAGTTGCTCTATTCTTTTAAAGATGGACAACATTTCCGCAGTAAAGTATATCAATCATCTGGGAGGAACGAGATCCAAGCCCCTTGCGGATCTAGCCAAAAGCTTTTGGGAGTTTTGCCTCCCTCGGAAATTGTCGGTCACGGCTCAATATCTTCCAGGAAAAATGAACACAATAGCAGATTGGTGTTCACGCTATCTAAAAGACTCCAGCGATTGGCAACTTCATCCTTCAGTATTCAACAATCTTTCTTCAAAGTTCGGTATCATGTCGATAGATCTGTTCGCTTCTCGGTTAAACTCCCATCTCCCAAAGTTTTACAGCTGGAGACCGGATCCTCAAGCTCTCGATACGGACGCTTTTCTCCAGGACTGGTCTCCCAGTCTGAATTATGCTTTTCCCCCTTTTGCGATGATAGCCAGAGTCCTTGCCCAGGTTCGTCGTCAACGAGCCTCCCTGGTATTAGTGACTCCCTTTTGGCAGACACAGCCTTGGTTCCCTTCGGTTCTGGAGTTATCAATAGATTGTCCGGTTTTGATTCCTTTGTTTCCAGAGCTCCTCCTCGATCCAGAGGGTCGTCCTCACGAAATGGTTCTCAACCAAACTCTAACTCTTGTGGCTTGGAAGATTTCGGGTCAGCCTGGAGAACCCCCGGAATTTCAGAAGAAGCTGCCCAGTATATCCGCCATTCTTGGGCCCCAGGAACATCTAAGGTTTACAGATCTGCCTGGTTGGTCTGGTGTGGCTGGTGTTTGGACAGGAATTCAGATTCCTTTTCAGCCGATGTGACTTTAATCGTTAACTTTTTAGCTTCTCTAGCCTCCCGGGGGAGAGCATACAGAACGGTAAATACTTATAGATCTGCCATTTCTGCCGAACATATCCGAATAGATAGCAAACCTGTTGGGGAACATCCTTTGGTGTGCCGACTTTTGAAGGGAGTAAGATTTTCTCATCCTCCGACTTCTAAATACACATTTTTATGGGATGTGAATTTAGTTTTAGATTTATTTAATTCTTGGCTGGATAATGATTTACTTTCTTTGAAGTATCTGTCTGCAAAGCTAACTATGTTGTTATGCTTAGTTTCATTGAAACGTGTTTCTGATGTTAGAGCTTTGGACGTCTCCTCTGTCCAGTTTTCTCCTTCTAATGTGTCATTTAGGATTTATAGAAGAACTAAGACTAACATTTCTGTGGTTCATTATCCATACTTCCCTTCACATCCTAAACTCTGTGTTGCTAGGTGTTTAAAAGTTTACATTGCTAGAACTGCTGATTTAAGAATGTCCTCTTTCTCCCAGTTGCTAATATCTTTTTCTAAACCTCATTAACCTGTTTTTCTCTCCTACCCTTGCTCGCTGGGTTAGGTGGGTCATGGCCCTTGCTGGTATTGACACTACTTCTTTTGGAGCACATTCGACCAGAGGTGCTATGGCTTCTAAAGCTCTTTTAGCTGGAGCTCGATTGGAGGACATTCTTAGATCGGCAGATTGGTCTAATGTTTCCACTTTTAAAACGTTTTATTGTAAACCTATTTCTTCAATGGCTGATTCTGTTGTTAATATGCTTTAAACAAGCATAATAGGAGCCTCCGTTCTTGTAATAAAATTCAGATTTTCCTAGCTTTAGTAAAGGAAAGTCTAGATTTTATTGAAGAAGCGGAGGCGAGTATTATCCCACCTCTTTTATTAACCCACCCCTTTTTCTTTTCCAGTGCCGGTTTCTCCTGCACCAACCGCTTCGACTTGAACATGCTGGTTTTGTGTCAAAGACCCTTCCTTTGAAAGATCTTTCTTCTGCTTGCTCCCACGATCAGCGGACAGTGCCTTCCGGATGTGGTGATACCCACCTGACGTCGTCTCCTCCTTCTTCCCTGGACTTTGCCAAGGACTTTTTCACGCTATTAATGGCTTTTTCTATTATTTTGATTATTATTCCGTTGTTCCGTCCACTTTGATCTGCTCCTGCAAGAAAAGAGGGCTTGTTGTTCGCAGTTAAGATAATTATTGTGGTTGAATGTATTTCATTGGTTATTCTTTATGACCTCATCATTTACTTCATTCGCTATGCTTCATGGGATATGTAGTTCTGCTTTATTATCTTGGCTGCTGTTTAAAATAAAGCAAGAAAAGGAAGCATAATACTCGCCTCCGCTTCTTTAATAAAATCTAGACTTTCCTTTACTAAAGCTAGGAAAATCTGAATTAAGCAGTTGAACTTGGGGCTAAGACCCAGACGGGCTAAAACAGGCAGGGCAATTCTAAAGAGTTGAGTGCTTTAGTTGCCTTAAAGAATACCGCCGCAGCGTGACATTCGGGTGCTATTGATTGCACCAGTGCAAAATAGGTTCGCAAATTATATGAGATAGACCTGCCAGGAAAAAACCCAGATTGATCCGGCAGGATGATAATCAGCAATAATGGGAGCAGTCTGGTGGCGATCAGTTTGGCTAGGATTTTATTATCTATGTTTATCAGAGAGCATGCAATAGGAATCGCATTTGCAAGGGTCCTTGCCAGGCTTAGGGACAGTAACGATCAACGTCTCCCTCAGCATACATCTCAAGGAAATGTGGGCCCAACAGGTCTGCATACTCGTCATAGAATGCCACTGACAATCCATTGAGGCTGCGAATTACCTGGACAATGGCCTCCTCGGAAAAGGGGGAGTATAAGTAATGTCTGTGTCCCTCCTCCAAACACAGGAGCGAATTATCTCACAGTAATCGGTGTACTGCTCTGCTCCACCTAAGTGGGTAGAGGAGTATAAGGAGTAATAGAATTCTCTCATTATACACTGTATCACACCCATGTCTGACTGCAGGCCCGACCCATCCTCCCCGAGTTCCACTACGTAATCACTGGCCCAGGGTCTGCGAAGAAGGTTTGCAAGTGTTTTCCCAGTCTTGTCCCCCTCCTCGTATCACCGGACCCTTGCCCCCTTCCCAGGTAACGCGCCTCCCGATGGGCAGCCTCCTCAAATTGAGTACGTTTGTCTCAAGCTTCCACCAAAATCAATTATGCACAGAATTGCCTCTTCAGGTCAGCGAGCTGGTCTTCCAAATCAGTTAGCTCATGACCAGTGCCCGGAGGATGCCATGCTGCTTAGCCAGACATCCCCCCCGGATGACGACCTTCAATGCCTCCCATAATGTCCCCAAGGACTCCACAGAGCCACTACTGGATGTGATGTAATCGGCTATAGCTACTCGTATTTCCTCTCTGAAGACCGGGTCTTGCAGGGCTGTGGGAGTCACCACGTGACCGATCTCTGCACAGAGCATGGCACCAGCATTTCCAAAAGCACCGGGGAATGGTCTGGTAGTACCCCGACATCATTACATAACTACCCGCTCTGTTGCATTTCACCTCCTTGGTGTACTATGGTAGCCCTTTACGGATGAGGATTGTGACTCCTTGGGCATAACATGAGTAATGAGCTATGTAGCACTGCCTGATCCACCTTGCACGCAGTTGTGTCTTGGAATCCCCAGTTAGGTGTACCTCCGGCAGCATGCAAATATCGATTACGCAATGCCTCAGGTAAGCAGACGTCAGGCGCATCTTTTGCGCTTCATTCAACCCACGGATGTTCCATGACAGGAATTATAAGGCGTTGCTGGCAGCTTGTGACTGTCTAGTAGTGGTCATGAAACGTATCTACTCCTGTCTGTAAGGTGAGGCCTACATCTAGCACCGGAATGCTGTGTGGGATACAAACAAGGGAAGAAGATAAATCACATCAAGAACCAACAGTATAACAATGCAGAACATACGTCCCAACACCTACGTCGACCCCCAAACGGGTTGAACAGACAGGACCAACCCAACTGGTAACCCATAACACACCGTCTAATAGGGGGACAAGCAAGTAACCAAGGACTCATTCTAGGGGGCGAAAGAGAGGCCAGTGTATCTCATCCCAATAGGGGGACAAGAGGTCAGGGGATGGAATGCTGTAGAAAATGGAAGGGCCAGCAGTCCAGAGGGGCAGTCAAGACAGATGTATTCTCAAAGATTTACATGTGGCATGCCCAAGGCCCGCTCCCCACCATGCTAGTCTTTGTCACTAAATTGCTCCCGCTCCTCCAGGACCCGGGCCGGCGAAGCTTCCGCAGATTTTTTCGGGAGTGGCTTCACAAATTTTGCTGCTGCTTTAGGGTCTGTGAAAAAGTGAGTTTTCTCATTGTATTGAATTCTTAGTTTTGCTGAGTAGATCAGTGAGTACTTGGCGTACGTTAATGTCAAGGATTTTTTTACCGGCAGAAAGCTTCTGCGTGCCGCCTGCACGGCTGGAGTATAATCTGGGAAGATGGTAAGTGGGTTGTTTTGATAAACAATGGGCCACTGTTCCCGGACCAGGTGCAGCACAGCATCATTCTCAACCACCAACATTGGTGACAACACTCCAGGAAACCGTAACTGCGGCATGTCTTCCACAAGGTCTTTCATGTGGCCCATCGCTATTGTTCCAGGCATCCCCTGGATGCGACGTCCTCATTGTTGTTTTGGATGGCCATCATCCAGATCTGAGGTTCCGCGTTCAAGTTGGACCAGCCTAGAGTCGTGATCATCCACTCTGTCTTTAAGGCTGTCCATCCGGTCAGCAAGGTGGCCCAGTTTGGTGTTGATACCAGCGAGACTCTGTTTTAGATCAAGAAACATGGCCTTGATAGACACAGATTGGCCTGCGGTCTCCAGGCCGGAGTGCCTGGACTCATCATCATCACATGTTTTATGGAAAATGCATGACTTCTTGCGGGTGCCAAATGAGAGTTTTGCCTGCTTGTGTCCACCAAGCCATTCGATAACAGCAGAGGCCAGCAGGGAGGCATAAGGTGGCCGTTCATGGTGTAGATACGGTTCCTCAGACTATCAAGGTCCCCTGCCCCGGCAACTGGTGGGGGGGCCGGTCCATGCCCACCACTTCCAACATGGGGGGACTGGGGTCACCTGACCCCAAACGCCACTCAGCCGGCACACCCCGCAAACCAGTTATCAGGGCAGTTGCACAGGGGAGAGGCCACAATCAGGCAGGATCTATGTTTCAGGCTCCTCAGCTCTCATAATATGCGGCACCACAGGGCCACTGCCATGCAAGTATCTCATCGTCATGGCCCAAAAGGTCAGTCATCAAACTCTACTAAGTAGCCTGTGCGCCAACCACCCGCGCCATAGCACAGCGGGCCTCCAAAGCCGCTCTCCTGTCCAAGTCAGGGCACTTGCATGCTTTAATCCCTGCCGCTGGGGCAGGCCATCTCTCACCCCTCAACGCCGTGCAGGCCTGCACGTTCTCGAGGGCCCTGCCACCAGTCTAGGGGGTCGCCCAAGTCCTCTCCTCCACTCGGCAAGGACTCCCCACTGGTCAACAGCAAGAGGGGCCTTTCTGCAGCCACACGCCCCTGGGATGCGTCTAGGCCTCCATCACCACAGCACTTCAGGCCGGGCCCCCCTCAGGCATCTCCCACTCTCCAGCCGTTGGTCTAGAGCAGGTGGACTCCTACCCCAGGGAGGGCTGCGGATCGCAGTGCATAACTGCCCTAAGTCACAAGAGTCTCAAGGAGCAGCCAGCCTGCAGAGTTGCAGAATGCTGGACCAACTTCGCCGCCGAAGGCCCCCAATCCTCAGGGAAAATGAAGGATTAATTCTCCCCAACCCCCTCACCAAAAAGTGGCCATCTTTTCATCAGGCGTGTTATGTGGGTAAAAGCCCAAGTGAGAGCTTGATGCTGAGGAACAAACTGCAAAGTTGGACAGTGCTATGAACCTGGAGAAGGTTGTCCTTATTTATAGATTAGAGTAGTGCCAAACGCAAAACTGAGGGGCATATTTATACTCTGTTTGCGCCGAATTTGCGTCAAAAGTTTTGACGCAAATTCGGTGCAAACCTAACACCATATTTATACTTTCACGCCCGACCCCACGAACATCAAAATTCAGCAGTGTGCGTCATTTTCTGGATGCATGAAACCGCCTCGCATTGATGACATGCAAGGTAGGCGTTCCCAACCAAAAAATGACTTTAAGGCATGTGTGCCATATTTATACTCCCGTGTCATTTTGACGCACAGGAGGGGGTGGGCCTTAAAAAATGGTGCCCAGCCTGATTTGTGCCGTTTTTTAACGCCTGGGTGAGGGCAGGCGTTAAGGGACCTGTGGTCTCATTTCCATGGTATACGACCATGGAAGCAGTCCACAGGTGCCCTTCCCTGCCCCCAGGGACACCCCCTGCCAACCTCGCCCACCCTTGGATGGGGGACCCATCCCAGGTAAGTAGAGGTAAGTATTTTTTTATTTTTTTTAAGTGGCATAGGGGGCCTAACTTGGGCCCCCTTACATGCCACTGTGCCCAATGACCATGCCCAGGGGACAGACGTTCCCTGGGCATGGCCACTTTCCAAAGACAGGAGTCATTTCAGTGGGGGTTGTGCGTCAAACAATGGTGCAAGTCCGGTTAGAGCCATGATTTTGACTCTAACCTGACTTGAACCATTTTTTGACGCACAACCCCAATTCTTCCCTACATCTGCGTTGCCCGGTTAGAGTAATTTTTTTACAAACTTTAACCAGGCTGCAGCGCCGGCTAACGTCAATCCATAAATAAGGCGCCTGCCTGGCACGTTGGAATGGCGTTAGCCAGTGGTAATTATTTTGACGCAAACCAGCGCTGGTGCTGGTTTGCATCAAAAAGTATAAATATGGGCCTGAGCGTGATATCACAATAGGTGGTCCCAGTCAAGATCACCTTTTACTATTGTCAATGAGGATGTGTGGAAGAACAAATTTGTTGAGAAGATTAGCACACACTTATCATCGTCTGATATTAATCCTGAGAGACACAGGGGTGAATGAATAATTATTCTGGGTTTCAGATGGTTGTCCTTCTGTTTTAAGGACAGACATTTGAGTGGTAAACTTTATATGGCAAGAAGAGGACCATCGGTCCTGGGACGGCAGGATCAAGGGAATTTACGTATTGTCCTGGATCCGAACAGTGCTGAGAAAGTGTTAGTGGTGGATGAAAGGATTCTGTGAGGAATGCCATGGTGAAAGTTTCCAAAGGTGTTCAGCACACAATTGGGCATGTTGGAAGCTTTTGAACACAATATTGTGCTCAAGGGTGATGCCAGTCCTAAGATACATAAATTGAGGATGATATCAATGATAATACAGGAGGAATTCGCGAAGGAATTGGACAAACTAGTGGAGATGGATGTAGTCAAACCGATAGAGAGTTTGGACTGGATTTCCCCAGGGGTGATGGCACGCCATAGAAATGGCAAAATCTGTCTCTGTGTAGACCTTTGACAGCTTAACAATAAAACTGTCATCAAACGCTTTCCCCTTCCAAAAATTTCAGAGATGGTTTCATGCTTAAAGGTGGGCTACCTGGTTCTTGACTACAAACCTCTTGGCTGCTACCATCAGATCTCTCTCTTGTCAGCATCTGTAGGCAAGTAGCCACTTTCTAGCTTGGTTACCCCCACTTTTGGCCTGTTTGTCAGTGTGTTTGACTGTGTGCAATGGGATCCTGCGAATCAGGACCCCATTAGTTATGCTCTCTCCCTTAAATTTTGGTTATTGCATACTGGTAATCCAGTATTACACCCACAATTGGCATACTGGTGCCCCCTTATAAGTCCCTATTATATGGCACCTAGGTAACCAAGGCATTGGGGCTCCAAGGGATCCCTATGGGCTGCAGCATATCTTTTGCCACCCATAGGGAGCCCATGCAAAGGCTTCTACAGGACTGCCATTGCAGCCTGTGTGAAAAGGTGCATGCACCCTATCACTTCCATTTACACTGCACCACGTCACTTATAAGTCACCCTTATTGCAGGCCCTCCAGCCCTGATGGCAGGGTGCAGAGTACATGTGTGTGAGGGCATCCCTGCACTAGCAGACGTGCCCCCACGACCTCCAGGACCATTTTCCTGGACTTCATGAGTGTGGGGACGCCATTTTACATGTGTACTGGACATAGGTCACTACCTATGTCCAGCTACATAATGGTAACTCCGAACATAGGCATGCTTGGTATCAAACATGTTGGAATCATACCCCAAGGCTTTTGCAAGCCTTGGTTGTATGATTCCATGCACTCTTGGGGCTCCTTAGAGGACCCCCAATATTGCCATTCCAGCCTTCTGAGGTTTTCCAGGCAGCCCCAGCTGCTGCCACCTCTCAGACAGGTGTCTGCCCCCCCCTGTTGCTTGAGCAGCTCAAACCCTGGAAGGCAGAACAAAGGATTTCCTTTGGGAGAGGGGTGTTACACCCTCTCCCTTTGTAAATAGGTGTTATAGGCCTGGGAGGGGTAGCCTCCCTAAGCCCCTGGAAATGCTTTGAAGGGCATAGATGGGGCCCTCCTTCCATAATCCAGTCTACACCAGTTCAGGGACCCCCAGTTCCTGCTCTAGCGTGAAACTGGACAAAGGAAATGGGAGTGACACTCCCCTGTCCATCACCACCCCAGGGGTGGTGCTCAGAGCTCCTCCAGAGGGTCCCTGGGTTTTGCCATCTTGGATTCCAAGCTGGCACGGAACTCTGGGAGCATATGAGTGGCCAGTGGCAGCAGGTGATGCCAGAGCCCTCCCCTGATAGGTGCTTACCTGTTTAGCTGGTCAATCTCCCTTTCAGGGCTATTTAGGCTCTCTCTCTTGGGTGGTTCTTCAGATTCGGATTGCAAGACTCCTGCAGGAATCCTCTGCATCCTTTACTTCACCTTCTTACCAAAGAAACTGCATCTGGTCCCTCAAGGAACTCTACATACTGCAACAAAGAAGCAAAGACGACTTCTGCAACATTGTATCTTCAACTCCTGCCAGCAACTGCAGCTGTTTACCGGTCGTGCATCTCCAGAGGACAGCCTGTCTTCAGCCTGCACCAAAAGAACAAAGGAATCTCCCTTAGAGTGAAGGAGTCACTGTACTGCTTCAGCATGTACCTCTCTGCAACGACGACTGGTGGCGTGCATCCCCTCTCCTGACAAGCTGCATGGATCCTGCCTCACGGGTGGTGGACTAAAGTGGTCCCGACGGTCCTGTCGTCCTACTGTCCAACTTTGGGTGAGGTAAGAGCTTGCCTCCCCATGCAAGACAGTACCCCCGTGCACCACGTGTTTTGCAGTTTCCAAGGCTTGTTGGCATCCTTCCACGAAGTTCTATGTGCACCATGCAGCTCCAGGCCTCTAGCACTCTATCCTGCGATGCACAGCTTCCTGCGTGGTTCTCCAGCGGCGTAGGACCCTTTGTTGTAGTGCTGCGTGGGCCTCCTTTTGCACCTTCTTTGTCCCCATGCTGTGGGACTCCTGTGCATGCTTCCTGTTCTTCTGTGGACTCTCTGAGTTGCTGAGAGCCCCCTCTGACTCTCCCTCCTGGGTAGAGTCCTCCAGGTCCTTCCTGGTCCCGGGCAGCGCCATTTTCTGTTAACCGCAAACTTTGCGTGTACCAAGGCTTGTTGGCGGAATCCAGCGATGCAAATCAGACTGCAATCATCCATCCGGCGTGGGAGATCATCTGCACCAACCAGGAACCCGCATCCGTCTTCTTGGGTGCATTACTGACTGCTGTTCTTCACTGGTGGTTCTTCTTTTGCACCTTCATCCGGGTTAGCAGGGACTCCTGTTCTCCCTGGACTCTTCGGTGCTTCTTGGAATTAGTCCCCTTCTTCCACTGGTCTTCTGGTCCAGGAATCCGGTGTCGGTGTCTTGCAGTCTCTTCTGGTTCTTGCATAATCTTCTTTCTCGTGTTCTTGTGTGTTCTAGGAAATTTACTGTGATTTACTCCTGCTTTCCTGGGCTCTGGGGTGGGTTTTACTACTTACCTTTTGGTGTTTTCTAATACTCCCAGCGCCCCTCTACACACTGCACTTGCCTAGGTGGGAAACCGACATTCGCATTCTACTTTCTTAGTATATGGTTTGTGTCCCCCCTAGGCCCATTTCTAACTATTGTGATTTTCACTATTTGCACTGTTTTCCAACTGTTTTTACAGCTATTTCTGCATACTAGTGTATATAATTTGTGTATTACTTACCTCCTAAGGGAGGATAGTCTCTATGGTATTTTTGGCATTTGTGACACCAAAATAAAGTACCGTTATTTTTTTATCACTGAGTATTGTCTTTCATGTGTGTGAGTAATGTATGACTACAGTGGTACTGCATGAGCTTTGCATGTCTCCTAGATAAGCCTTGGCTGCTCAGCTACAGCTTCCTCTAGGGAGTCTGGCTTCTAGACACTGCCTACATTTCACTAACAAGGGATAATTGGACCTGGTATACCACAGGTACGCACTACAAACCAGGCCAGACTCCTACTGCATCCAGGAAGCTCACGGCATTCATTACACCCTCTGGGTGTTTTCAATTAAAATAACTGCTGTTTGGCCTGGCGTCAGCAGCAACCGTCTTCCAGTGCCTGATGTAAAAGCCTGGAGTGATGTTCTTTCAGGGTGACATCTTGGTGTTTGAGGAGAAAAACAAAGCATGAAGAAAGATTGCAGAAAGTGTTAGACATAATGGAGAGTAATGGGCTGACTGTAGAGCTGAACAAGTGCAAGTTTGCAGAAAGAAGTATAACCCACTAGGGGCATGTGATCAGTGAAGAGGGGGGAGTTAAACTGAAACCTTTGATGATTATTGTGAATACAGGGGCTCCAGTGCCTGCCAACAAGAATGAGTTGGGGTCATTCTTGGGAATGGCTGAGTTCTGCACAAAATCCATCACTAACTTTACTGACAAAGGGTGCATTGCCAAGTAAGATGGCCAGCAGGGCGCGCTTCTAGGAAGCTCCTTGCGGCCCAACCTAATCCTGCAGTGTCCTGCCATATCTGCTCCATCCAGCACACCACACCAGAGCAGTTAGAGTGCTGTGTAGGTCTCTATCTTACATTGCCTGAAAGTGACATTGTGCTTCATGAGTCGAGTGAAGCCAAGGTGTCCTGCGGTGGGCGGAGGAGTCTGCATGAACGGTGCTGGGGGCAGGCCTGGTCTTTGTGCCCTGATCGGGCCTCTGCAGCAGCTTTCCTAACAATTCCTCCTATCCCTGTGAGTGATGCTGGCTGGTGTGGGTCCCAACCAGTGAGGGGGTGGGCAGTCTCGAAGGCACACAGCAGACACCGTGAGTGGTGTGGTGCGGCCCAGGAGAAGCACTGCAGCCTGCGTGTTTAGAGGGCCAGAGCCCGGGGAATTAACAAATAATGCATGAGGAGGCATGGGAGGTCCAGTTCCTGGACATTCCTTTCACCTATAGGGAATAATTTATGAGGCAGATTGCATGGCAGTGATTGTTTTCACCCTCACCTCTCCACATCCATAACTGCTGATTCCTGGTGCAATGCTTAGGGGGCAGGCTGGTGTGTATGACCTCTTAAACCATTGCAGTCTGCACAAGGGGCCTGAACATTAACTGCTACACCTGGGGAGCCCCCAGACTGCTGTAATTGCTTACCCATTGGTCTACGGGAAAGGGGGACCCCATAGCAATACAAGGTGGCCCTGTGGCTCCGTAGGTGATCACATGGTGAGGCTCTGACTTCTTCCTGGGGGGCACTTGTGCACCAGCGACAGCTGGTTGGTTGAGAACCCAGCTTTCTGGTGGGCATTGGGAACTGGTGGCCCTGCCATTTTAGGGTGGGTGTAATTGTGGCCCTGTGGGTGCCTGTTCCCGTGTGTGCATTTTGGTTCTCCTGGATGAAGCGGCACAACTACAGTGACTAGATTTGAGGACTGCTTCGATACCGTGTGGGCTCTTTTCTTCCTGGGTTGTGCAGGGTATGTTCTAGGCCCCGAGGAATGGCTGTTCTGCCCCTGGTTGAGAGGTGCTGGGGATCTCCCCGACGATCACACATGGGAAGGAATCAACAACCTGCACCCCCTCAGGTGAACACTACAGAGCAATACACCACTGAAGCCCCTGTACCTCAGCGGTAGACTCCAGATGTAGGACAGCAGGAGGATCCTGCTCCGGGCACATCTGCTGAAGAGCCGTCCAGTGACAAAGCAAAAACAACAAGTGATGGACGGAATGCTGAACATTATCAAACATTCACCCCCAGTACAGTGATCTGGGCCTAAATCCATCGTTTTTTTGCTGCCCATGCCATTCCAGTTTGGACCCAGCCATATGCAAATCAGTCTTGACCCTGTTCCCCATGGGAACAGTCCAGCCCGAACTGCTAGGCCAGGTCTTCCCTGGACTGGAAACAAGCATCCTGGGACCGGTTGCAGGGTTTCACCCCTCATCAGCCAGGCTAGCTTGAATCCAGTGGCATGGGAAGCACGGGACCCACGTCTGGGCATACCCTTCCCTCTTAGAGTGACAAAGCAAAAACAACAAGTGATGGACGGAATGCTGAACATTGTCAAATATTCACCCCCAGTACAGTGATCTGGGCCTAAATCCATCGTTTTTTTGCTGCCCATGCCATTCCAGTTTGGACCCAGCCATATGCAAATCAGTCTTGACCCTGTTCCCCATGGGAACAGTCCAGCTAGGCCAGGTCTTCCCTGGACTGGAAACAAGCATCCTGGGACCGGTTTCGGGGTTTCACCCCTCATCAGCCAGGCTAGCTTGAATCCAGTGGCATGGGAAGCACGGGACCCACGTCTGGGCATACCCTTCCCACTTAGGGTGACAAAGCAAAAACAACAAGTGATGGACGGAATGCTGAACATTGTCAAACATTCACCCCCAGTACAGTGATCTGGGCCTAAATCCATCGTTTTTTTTTTTTTGTTTTTTTTTTCAGCCGTCCAGTGGCAGAGCTGCTAGGGGCTATATACAGATCCAGGGTAGGTCTGGAGGGGAAAATAGAGACAGTGGCACGAGAAATTAATCTGCTCTGGGCTGACCTCAGAAAAGTGTTGGATAAAGTCCAAGTGGCAGGCGGTTCCATAACTGAACTCCAAGCCGAAGTCACCACACTATGGAAACAGATGCCACTGGTCAACTCCAAGTCCAGGATTCTTGAGGGGAGGATCGAAGATGCTGAGGGCAGGTCACGTCATAATAACTTTTGTCTTATCAGGTTTCCGGAGTGGGCTTAGGGCAGTGCCAGGGAGATGTTTGTGGAACGCTGGATCAGGGATGTGCTCAAGCGGACAGGATTATCTACCGAGTTTGTAATTCAAAGAGCACATTAAAAGTGGGTTGCTACTCCTAGGCGTGGGGCGTTGCCACATGCCATAATTCAGATTCTGAATTACAGAGACCTGGACTGCATTCTTCGGGCTGCCTGGGAAACAGATAGTGCCTTGTTCGCAAATCATAAAACATCCATATTTCTGGACTACACAAACAAGATTAAAGGCTCCAGGAAGAGCTTTTTTGAGGTAAAGGCCAAGCTAGGATTTGTCTGCTACATGCTCTTATATGCAGCACGCCTGCGGGTCATTTCAGGGACGAGTCCCACTTCTTTGATACCCTGGAGGATGTGTGGCGCTGGCTCCAGATATGTGACAAGGTACCAAATGGCAGGTTACATCATGGTCGAATGGTGCCCGAGAATGGAGGAGGGGCCCATAGTCCCAATTGGAGGTTGTGTGAGTCTCAGAGGATAGATGACTCCCTGTGGTCTGGTGGTGTGAGCCCCTCCAGGGTTGAGATTCAGAAAGACGGAATGATGGCTTTGGTGCCTCTGAATCCTGTAACTGTTACTGAGGAGTCGACGGGAGCTTTGGAGTCGGAAATGGAGCTGGGCCATGTTACAGGCTGACATTTATACTTGTCTGATTTGCTGTTTGACTTATTTGTGTGCCTTCTTTACCTTGTTTATTTGCTGAATTCTCGTGGGGGGTGCAGGTTAAAATGTGTACATTATCACACAAATTGTGTATGATGACTAAGGGGCTCATTTACAAGCCCCTAGCACCACTGGAGCATCACTTTCAGTGACGTGCTGGTGGCGCTGTGTCCTTCCAATATTTACAAGGCAGCACTAAGCCAATTTGCGTGGCTTAATGCTTCTTGTAAATATGGGCCCAACACAGTTTTCTGTAGCAGAGGGGCATGCAATGGGTGTTGCTGTGGGCCTACCCACACAACACCCATTGCTTTTGAAACTGCCACAGATTTACGAGAATTCGTAAACCTGAGGAAGTGCCAAAAACTAATGCCACCCGAGAGTTTGCGTTAGAGTGGTGTAACGAGGAGAAATAGTTTTATTTATCCTTGCTTTTGCTTTTTCTATGTGTGCTGCATTCTGTAGCACACATAGAAGTAACAAATCGTCATTATTGATACACCTTCCTGCACATAAACAATCACTCCCTGCAACGCAGACGTCTTGATTCCCGCTATTGCTCTTGATGCTCTGGTGGGGGGCTGTCCTAGTTTAATATGTTGTACTACTAAAAATTTTTACAGATACACTACTACATGTCTTTGGGGATTAGGCTGCAGGTCCTGGCAGGAAGGATACAAATGGATCTGCAGTATGTGTTGTTATGGTTGTTGTTAGAAATGGGGTCTTTGGTTGACAGTCAGGTTACCCCCTGTTCAACCAAGGACTCTCACTCTAGTCAGGTAAAAGAGAATTACCCTCAGCTAAACCCCTGCTTACCATGGCAGTAGGCTTAACTTCAGAGTGCTAGGTGTAAAGTATTTGTACCAACACACACAGTAACTTAATGAAAACACTACAAAAAGACACAACACCAGTTTAGAAAAATAGGAAATATTTATCTAAACAAAACAAGACCAAAACGACAAAAATCCGACATACACAAGTCAAGTTATGAACTTTTAAAGATTAAACTCAAAAATAGCGCTTAGAAACACAAAATGCTTCTATGAGGTGTTAACACGGCGTCGTGACGGAGTCGTTCTCAACAAGCCGACACCAGCGGCGCTGGACACGGAGTCGCGTAGACCCCCAAGTACAGTACCTTTGGTGAAGAGTGAAAACAAGACGATGCGCGAAGTCGGGGATCGCGGCTTCTGTGCAAAACGTTGAATTCGCGCACTTCGATCGGCGTCGGTCACGACGTGGTGCGGCGACTTCCACGAAGTCGCAGACTTCAGCGGGGCTGCATCGGTGTCGGACCTGCGAAGGTTGTCGCGTTCCAGTGAAGGTCACGGCGTCGGGTGCAGGCGGCATCACCGGATTCAGCAGCGGCGTCGGTCCGAAGTCATCCGAAGTCGATTTCCTTGGATTTCCACCAGCTTTCCTTTCAAGGACCCAGTGATTGGATAGGGCACCACCTGTCAGAGCAGGAGTCTCTCCAGAGGCTCCAGGCGCTGGCAGAGAGAAGTCTTTGCTGTCCCTGAGACTTCAAACAACAGGAGGCAAGCTCTAAATCAAGCCCTTGGAGATTTCTTCACAAGATGGAAGGCACACAAAGTCCAGTCTTTGCCCTCTTACTCTGGCAGAAGCAGCAACTGCAGGGTAGCTCCACAAAGCACAGTCACAGGCATGGCAGCACTTCTCCTTAGCTCTTCAGCTCTTCTTCAGGCAGAGGTTCCTCTTGATGTCCAGAAGTGATCTAAAGTCTGTGGTTTTGGGTGCTCTTCTTATACCCAATTTCTCCTTTGAAGTAGGCCTACTTCAAAGTAAAGTCTCTTTTGAATGTGAAACCTGCCCTTCCCAGGCCAGGCCCCAGACACTCACCAGGGGGTCGGAGACAGCATTGTGTGAGGACAGGCACAGCCCTTTCAGGTGTAAGTGACCATTCCTCCCCTCCCTCCTAGCACTGGTGGCTCCTCAGGAAATGCAGACTGCACCCCAGCTCCCATTGTGTCACTGTCTAGTGTGAGGCGCAACCAGCCCAACTGTCAAACTGACACAAACAGGCAGAGTCACAGAAATGGCATAAGCAAGAAAATGCTCACTTTCTTAAAGTGGCATTTTCAAACACACAATCTTAAAATCAACTTTACTAAAAGATGTATTTTTAAATTGTGAGCTCAGAGACCCCAAACTCCACATGTCCATCCGCTCCCAAAGGGAATCTACACTTTCATCAGATTTAAAGGTAGCCCCCATGTTTACCTATGAGAGGGACAGGCCTTGCAACAGTGAAAAACGAATTTAGCAATATTTCACTGTCAGAACATATAAAACACATTACTATGGGGGTTATTCCAACTTTGGAGGAAGTGGTAATCCGTCCCAAAAGTGACGGATATACCACCAGCCGTATTACGAGTCCATTATATCCTATGGAACTCGTAATACGGCTGGTGGTAAATCCGTCACATTTGGGACGGATTACCACCTCCTCCAAAGTTGGAATAACCCCCTATATGTCCTACCTTAACCATACACTGCACCCGGCCCTTGGGGCTACCTAGGGCCTACCTTAGGGGTGCCTTACATGTAAGAAAAGGGAAGGTTTAGGCCTGGCAAGTGGGTACACTTGCCAAGTCGAATTTACTGTCAAAACTGCACACACAGACACTGCAGTGGCAGGTCTGAGACATGATTACAGAGCTACTTGTGTGGGTGGCACAACCAGTGCTACAGGCCCACTAGTAGCATTTGATTTACAGGCCCTGGCACCTCTAGTGCACTTTACTGGGGACTTACTAGTAAATCAAATATGCCAATCATGGATAAACCAATTACATACAATTTACACAGAGAGCATATGCACTTTAGCACTCGTTAGCAGTGGTAAAGTGCTCAGAGTTCAAAAGCCAATAGCAGCAGGTCAGAAAAAATAGGAGGCAAAAAGACTGGGGATGACCCTGCAAAAAGGGCCATTTCCAACAGTTGTTTTACTGTTTATCTGGGGTGGGGGGGGCAGTTGACGGGGTTTCTTTGCTCTGTTTTCTCATGGATCGTGGAATGTTATTGTTGTTTTGCTGCCTAACCGAGCATGGTGGGATTGGAAGGATTCAAAGGCTATTGACTTTCTGTGTTGGGGAATGTTTGGCTCTTATTACAGTGCAGGGGAGTACATGGAATGTGGGAGGGACTCTTGGGGCTTTCAGGCCTGGACATTGGCAAGTGCAAGGAGAGTCCTACCGAAGTGTGGGGGTGGTGGATGTGAGAGACATGGCTGAATGTATAAACGCAGTAAAGTGGATATCAGGGGGCTTAAGAATTATTCTACACGCTATTGAGTACATTCCTTCCTTCAGAGGCACAAGGTACAGAAAGCCTGTTTATAGGAAACACACTTGATGGATGTGGAGTCCCACAAATCGGGAAAGAAATGGTGGGGTCAACTCTTCTCCACAACATACCTGTCTTATGCAAGGGGTCCCCTTTAGACACACGTGTAGTGAAGCAGACATGGAAGGGTGTTATCTCCTTCTCCAAGGTACACTGGATGGGGAACCACTTCCAATACTGAATACATAAGCGCCTAACACTGATGATCAATCCTTCTATGACAACATGTTAAATTTATTGGAGACTGGGGTTGGGTCTCCCATGAAATGTGAGAGAGAATTGAATTGTGTTATAGATGGGGAGAGGGACCATCACCCCGAGGCAGGGGACTAAGCCTCTGATGGACGGTTGGAGGGGACTGCACCCGAAAGGCAGGGAGTATTCTTGTCACTCAAAAACGCACAACAGTTTCAGTCACCCGGACTGCTTTCTACTGGGGGGCCTGGACAACTCACAGGTGGAAGCGATGACACAACTGGGGCAATTCCTTTCGGATCATGTTGCCATGCTTCTTACACTGAGTTAGCGGGTGATGAGGAAGGGCGCATGGTCATGGCGCATGCCTTCTGACCTCTTAACTGATACAACCTGTTGGGAAGTATTGGCTACTTCTGTGACTGACTACCTGGAGGCTAATTGCGCAATAATGTACACTAGGCTATTGAGTGGGGGGTACTGAAGACAGTCCTCCGAGGACATGTATAGGCACCTTATGTGGGGTTGTCAGGTAGTTGGAGGCCGAGCTTAAGCTTTTGGAAGGGCACATAGCAGATGTGCAAAAACTGGAGATGCTCAATGCTGATGCACGTAGGAAACATCTGCAATGGCAAAGAGGTTGGTAGGAGTTGGCGATGCTTAAGACGTTTTGTCGGAGGTTACAAAGGGAGGGAAATAAATCAGGTTGATTGTTGGCATGGATGTTCCAATGGGAGGTGGAGTCTCCCCCCATATTGCAACTCAAGCATGCTAATGGAGTGTTGGTCACAAGCCAGCATGACATCCCGGTATATCATTTTTGCAATGTTTATCGAGCTGGCCCGGTAGGCCTTGATGGGGCATTAAATGGCTTTATTGAGAGAGAGAGAGGAGCTCCATCAACTGACACCTGAATATATACAGGATCTGGAAGAGGAGTATGTCTTTGGAGGACGTAGGGGTTGCTATGAAGGCTCTGAACAGGTCCAAGGCTCCGAGTAGGGATGGATTTCCCATCGAGTTTTATCAATCAAATTCTGCTGTACTTTGGGATAAGCTATTGGAGGTTATTCTTGAGGCTCCGAAGAGTGGTATATTGCCAGAAACTATGCGTCAGTGTATTATCTGTTTTATGCTTAAACCAGGCGGCAACCAGACAACCCCATCCTCGTATAGACCACTAATTATATTTAATTCTGATATCAAGATCTTATGCAAAATCCTGGCCAGTAGGTTTCACAGAGCTATATGTGACCTGGTCCACGAGAACCAATGCAGCTTTAGGCTGGCGCGCAGCAGGACTTTTAATTTTCGGTGACTGACAACAGGAACAGCGCATGAGATGACATTGGTATCTCTGGAGCTGGAGAAGGCCTTTGATACGGTTGAATGGTGTGATCTGATTGCCATGTTGCAAGGTATGAGTGGCTGGCCCCATATTTTGTGGTTGGGTGCCACTTTTGTATACTGACCCCTCTGTTCATATTCGAGTGAGCGGTGAGTTATCTGAGCCCCCTATCACCACTCCTATTTGCATTAGCAATTGAGCTCTTGACTCTGTTGCTCAGCCGAGAGCTGAACTGTTGGGGAATTTGGGTTAGAGTCTACACAAGTTGTATCCCTTGACGCCGATGATGCGTTGGTGTATATCAGGTCACCAGGCAAGTCGGTACCCTTTTTTATGTGCCTTTTGATGGAATTAGGGAAGGTTTCCTGTCTCAGGGTTAATGCCCACAAATCCCTTCTATTTCCTCTGGGAGGACTTTATGGTTGTTTGGTGGATCAACTGCCGGAAGTTGCCTTCTTTGAGAGCTCGAGGGGTTCCGATATTTAGGTATCTGGGTTACTCACACCAAGGCAGCTCATAGGTGCCTCAATGTTGATGGGGTGGTATCTGGCCTTGACCGCTCTATTCTGTTTTGGAATAGACTGCCCTCTCGGTGATGGGTAGGGCTGCGGTTGCCAAAATGGTGTTCCTCCCACATTGTCTGTACCTGGTCCAGAATTTATTGTTTCCATTGACTCCACAGATTTTTTCTAGACTGGACAGTTTGCTAGTCTCCTTGATCTGGGCTGGCTGCTGCAGCAAATTGGCACTAACCATGCTCTTAAGGGATCTGGAAGATGGGGGATTAGCTATCCTGGATATTAAGGTATACTATTATGCAGCACAGTTACAGCACGCCGCAAGGTGACTGACCAAGACTTACAGGTGGAGGATTTTCAGGGGCATGCTTGGTGCAGACACACTGTAGAAGGCTGGCCTGGTTTGTAGTGGGTACCAAAGGTACTTACACCTCATACCAGGTCCAGTTATCCCTAATCAGTGAAATGTAGTCAGTGTCTAGAAGCTAGGCTGTCTAGAGGTAGCTGTATGCAGAGTAGCCAAGGCTGAACTAGGAGACATGCAAAGCTCTTGCAATGCCACTGTAGTCACACAGGACTTACATGCATGAAAGACAAAACTCAGTATTACTAAAAATAAAAGGTACTTTATTTTAGTCACACAATGCCACAAATACTTTATAGGCTATACTCCCTTAGGAGGTAAGTAAATAACACAAAATATACACTAGTTACTGGAAACAGGTAACTACACTGTAGGAAACCAGTGCAAATAGTGAAAATCACAATAGGTTGCAATGTGCCTAGGGGGAACGCAAACCATATACTAAAATAGTGGAATGCGAAAGTCGGTTTCCCACCTAGGCAAGTGTAGTGTGTAGAGGGGCGCTGGGAGTGTAAGAAAACACCAAAGGGAAGTAACGTACCCCAGCCCAGGAAAGCAGGAGTAAAACACAGCACGTTTCCTAAAACACACTAGAAGTTGTGATAGAAGATAATACAAGAACTAGAAGAGACTGCAAGATACCAGCAATGGATTCCTGGACCTGAAGACATGTGGAAAAAGGGGACCAAGTCCAAGAAGCACTGAAGAGTCCAGGGAGAACAGGAGCCCCTGCTAACCCGGATGAAGGTGCAAAAGTGAAACCACTGCTGAGAAATCAAAGTCAGTATTGCACCAAAGAAGACAGATGCCGGTTCCTGGTTGGTTCAGAAGATGTTCCATGCCGGATGGATGAATGTAGTCTGGTTTGCACCCATGGATTCAGCCAACAAGCCTTGGCACACGCAAAGCTTGCGGTTAGCGGAAAATGGTGCTGCCCGGGAGCAGGAGGGACCTGGTGGCCTCTACCCAGGAGGGGGAGACAGAGGGGGCTCTCAGCAACTCAGAGAGCCCTCAGAAGACCAGGCAGCACAAAAAGGAGTCGCACAGCACGGGGATAAAGAAGGTACAAATGGAGGCCCATGCAGCACAACACAAAGGATTCTCACACCGCCGGAGAACCACTCAGGAAGCTGTGTGTCGCAGGATGGAGTGCTGGGGGCCTAAGCTGTGCATGAAGAACTTCTGGGAAGGTCACACACAAGCCTTAGCAACTGCAAGCCACGCGGTGCATGGGGGCACTGTCTTGTGTGGGGAGGCAAGCTCTTACCTCCACCAAAGTTGGACACCTGGACGGTGGGACTGCCAGAGTCACTTTAGTCCACCACCTGTGTTGCAGGATCTACGCAGCTCGTCTGGAGAGGGGGTCCAAGCCACCAGTCATCGCTGCAGAGAGGTGCCTGCTGAAGCAGGGAAGTGACTGTCACTCCACAGGAGATTCCTTCGGTTCTTCTGGTGCAGTCGGAAGACAGACAGTCCTCGGAGGATGCACAACCTGGAAACTGTTGCAGTTGCTGGCAGAAGCTGAAGATACAATGTTGCAGAAGTCATTTTAGCTTCTTTATTGCAGTTTTGTAGAGTTCCTGGAGCAGTCAGCGATTGATCCGTCGGTAGAAGATGAAGTAAAGGATGCAGAGGATTCCTGCTGGAGTCTTGCAATCCGGATCGGAAGAAACACCCAGAGGAGAGACCCTAAATAGCCCTAAGAGGGGGATTGGTCACCTAACCAGGTAAACACCTATCAGGAGGGGTCTCTGACGTCACCTGCTGGCACTGGCCACTCAGATGCTCCCAGAGTGCCCCACCACCTTGGAATCCAAGATGGCAAAACCCGGGGACACTGTGGAGGAGCTCTGGGCACCACCTCTGGGGTGGTGATGGACAGGGGAGCGGTCACTCCCCTTTCCTTTGTCCAGTTTCGCACCAGAGCAGGGACTGGGTATCCCTGAAACGGTGTAGACTGGATTATGCAAAGAGGGCACCATCTGACAGCATTTCCACAGGCTCTGGGAGGATACCCCTCCCATGCCTGTAACACCTATTTCCAGAGGGAGAGGGTGCAACACCCCTCTCCTAAAGGAAATGCATTGTTCTGCCTTCCTGGGATGAGCTGCTCAAGCCCCAGGAGGGCAGAAGGCTGTCTGTGCGGTGGCAGCAGCTGGGGCTGCAGTGAAAACCTCAGGAGACTGGTATGGCAGTACTGGGGGGCCATGGTGGAGCCCCCAGTGTGCATGAGATTGTGCAACCAATACTGGAATCAGTATTGGGGTACAATACCCAGTTGTTAGACACCTTACATGGCCATATTCAGAGTTACAATTGTGAAGCTACATATATATATTGACCTATATGTAGTGCACACTTATAATGACGTCCCCGCACTCACACATTCTGGGAAATTGGGCCTGGATGACTTGGGAGCACCTCTGCTAGTGCAGAGGTGCCCTCACACACAGGTACTTTGCACCCAGCCATCAGGGGTGGAAGACCTGACATATAGGTGACTTACAAGTGACCTGGTTCAGTGAAAATGGCTGTGAAATTGTGCATGCACAAATTCAACCAGGCTGCAATGGCAGTCCTGAAGAAGTGTTTGTATGGTCTCCTTATGGGTGGCAAAAAAAAATGCTGCAGCCCATAAGGGTACCCTGGAACTCCAATGCCCTGGGTACCTAGGTACCATATACTAGGGACTTATAAGAAGGGTCCAGCATGCCAATTTGGAGTGAAATATGGAGTCACTAAACTATAGTGACGAATTTAGAAAGAGAGAGCATGAGCACTGGAGTTCTGATTGGCAGTACTCCAGTGACAAATCAGAAAACAGTGAAACACACTGACAAGCATGCCATAAATCATAAGCACCGGGGTCCTGAATAGCAGGAGCCCAGTGACACAGTCAAAAACACACTGACATCAGGCAGAAATTGAGGGTAACATGCCAAAAAGAGGGCACCTTCCTACACATGCTAGCTCAACTCTTGATGGGTGGGGCTGGGGGGGAGGGGTCGCTCTGAATACCCAGTCCTGTATTTGGTCAGAACTATGGTGGCTGTTTGGGAACAGGTGGTGAAGAGGGTGCTCCGTCGAGGCCCCATTTTATAGGGAATTGCAGGGGATCTCCCCTGTTTCGGGCTATTGAAGACAATATGTCCATGGAGCAGTGAGGAGTAGGGGGCTGTCTGGTGGTGGGTGATATGTATCCTGGGGAGTCTCATCTACTTCCAGGGTGTTCAGGTTATGTTTGAAATAGGCCCAGGCCATTTTCTATACTATGCCCATCTGGAAAGTGTTGCAAGGGAGGTGTGGTGCGACTTTCTAGCTGCTCCATGGGAGTCGGAGGTGCTGGAGGGCCTGGTTTGGTGGGTAGAGGGATGGCCCTTGATTACCCAGTTCTACAAGGTACTCAGTGGGAATATGTCGAAAAAAGCCTGTATAGCTCATCACACCTGAAAGCGGGAGCTGGAGGGCCTGATATCCGACACTGACTGGACTCGAGCATTAGAATTGGTGCATACTGTCCTCTGCAATAATAGGTTTGAGCGCCTACATTTACATTTTCTGCACTGCACTTATATGACTCATTACAAATTGAACAGGATAGATGCTTCTTGGGGAGCCAGGTGTGAGCGATGTGGGGAGGAGGATGCCACTTCCCTACATTTGGTTTAGTTATGTGAAGGGGTGTAACAGTTTCACAGGGAGGTGATTCCCCCACTTTGTGGAGGCCACTGGGTTGGCGATTACTCTGGCCCCAATGGCTTGTCTGTTGGTAGTGGTGACACGGACCAGAGGGTGGATGCTCCAATATAGACTTGCACAGCTTGCCCTTCTATTGGCTAAACGTAGAAAGACCATACAGTGATTAAGATCCAGGAGACCACTGGTGAACCACTGGTGTAGAGATCTTCTGGAGTAGGTAGCAGCAGAGGAACAACATATGTGCTTGGCGTATACAGATGATGGGGCAGAGGAAGATATACTGGCATGGGGACAACTACTTGATCAATTTAATGACGATGATGATTCAACTTCTGATTTTAGTACTGATGTTGAAGGCTGACTTATTTGACCACCCTGTATTTTCATGACCAATGTGACAACCAACTTGAAGGTCAAGCTCAGTGCATTCCTACTGGGTTACATGGCTTGGTTTATGTAGTAAAGTCAGGCAGACACAGTGTGGTTATTTCAAATTATGCCTGTCCTGACATGTGTACTGTGTTGCTCACTTGTGGACCCTTGGGCCACTCTCTAAAGGAAGATTCAACTATGTGATCTTGTAACTCTTGCACTCCATGGTTTGTATTTGAGTTATATGGAACTCAGTGTGAGGCAGAGTTCCTCAGTTTCAAGTGTGACTTGGAGAAAGTGCCTGCCTTAAGTAGTTTTGGCCTAAGGCTGAATTGTTTCCTGACAACGGAGCCAGTAACAAAGGGTTAGGGGCAGTACTATCACAGAGGGATGCCAAGTGTAACAAGAGTATCATCCTGTTAGCATCAAAATCCCGGTCATCAGTTGAGGAGAAATGTTCCATTATTTGGAAGGAGGCGCTAAGCTCTGAAGCATTTTCGTGCCTTTGTTTGAGGTAATCCAATTACCATCAAGTGCCACCACAAGCTCTTAGTTAAGTTACTGACGACAGAGGGACGTATTACTGCTTCTGCCGAGACAGTGTGGTTGTTGATGAGGATGAAAGATTACATTTACTTCATAATGTATGTTCCTGGTAAGGACAATATGGTGGCAGATTGTCTACCCAGGATGCTTTGCTATTAAAGTGTGAGGACAATCCATGGAATGACTTTAAAATTGCACTTGTACATGACTCTGGCACACCAGTCATTAAAAAAGAGGATTGGGAGAAGGAACAGAGTGAGGATGTCGTTTTTCAGAAGGTTTTGGAGTACATATATGAGGGATGACCCAAGAAGGAGCAGTTGACAGAAGTCTTTAGACCTTTTTGCGTGGTTAGATCAGAGCTGTCCGTAGACAAGGAGTAGGTCCCTAGAGGAAGTAAGATTACTCCTCCATGTGGTTTGCTTGAGGTGATTTTGAAACTTTGTCATGAGAGGCATTTTAGTATTGTACGGACCAAATCTGTTGTCAAGCAAATATTTAGAAGGCCTGGAGTTGAGAAGGCCCTACGGACTTTGTTCCTCTGCTGACAAGTCATTGTGTACATTAAGACTCTCCATGAGTAAAAGTCTTATTCCGAAACAACCTTGGGAAAGTGTGGCAGTGGATTTGTTAGGTCCTGTTGGGGATTTGCAGGAGTATGTGATTGCATTGATGGATCTTTTCTCAAAATGGCCAGTTGTGGATATAGTGGTGAAAGCTGATACTGCCACAGTTTTAGAATTTTTAGATAGAACCACGTGGTTGGAAGTGATTCCCGCTGTAATGGTGTGCAATTCATTTCAAATACAGCAAAGACTTATTCTGAGAAGGTAGATGTGAGACACAAAACCACGTCACTTTTCAATCCCAGTGGAAATGGTACAGTGGAGAGATTTAACAGTGTGGTCAAGGGGGTTATTCAGAGTGCTGTTATGAAACAAAGTGATTGACGGATTGCAGTGCAGAAGGCTGTGTGAGCATATAGGGTGACTATAAATGACTCCACAGGCCTGTTCCCATTTGTGGTAATGAGAGGTAGGAGTCCTAGATTTAAGTTCACTCCAGCATGATTGTGTGAGAGTGCAGTTGAGTTGAGCAACGGTCACTAGACCTGGTAGAAAAGAAACCAGAAGAGGTACATGTAAAGATTAAAGGGTTAGTTTAGATGTTGGAAGTAATGGTTCGTCCTCAGCTTTTCGACTGGAAACCGTCTGCCGCCATGATGGTCCACCTGCCGTATTTACATGTTGGTGGTCCCACATAGGAAAGCCTGGATTCAAACCGCTGTTTCTGCCAAGAAACACCACCTGCATTGATGGTGGAAAAGGGAATAGGGGATGCTGGCAGGACCCCAGACACCCTTCCTGCTATGCAGATTTGGATGTGCCTTACAGGCAAGAAAAAAAGCGGTGGTCCGACCTCCACTTTTGAGTTGGCGGATTGAGGAGGGGGGGAGGTGGAGGGGGTAAGGGATGAAAATGTAATCTTTTTCCCATTCCACCCCAGTCTTTGACTGGTTGACTGGACAACACCTGCTGTCACTGCTGCCACTGATCCACGGAGAAAACATGACTCCTCTCCAGTCGCCAGACTCCAAGATAGGTATGCCCCATTCGCAGGGTACATTGGGTGGGCACTGGACGGGAGGTTGGGGTCACGGCAGACATATACATGTTACAATAATTTTTTTTAACTTACTTTGACATGCGTAGGTCAGGGACACAAGTAGGTCAGACAGGGATGGGGACACATTGGTACAGAACATGTATCAGACACATACACAACTGCCATTATTGTACCAGTGTTCATTGGCAAATTAATGCTGGCACTACAATGATGGTACATTCACACCTGTCAACTGTGTCCATGTGTACACATTGCCTGGGATCTGTACCTGTCATGTGCTGCGAGTTGTGTGTGAGTCAGTACATGTATGTGTGTATGTGATTGGCTGGGTGGGAGGGGGGCTGGAGTGTGTGATGTGGTTGTGTCAGTCTGTGTGCCAACTGCATATGGCTGTGATGTTATGTTGTATTGTGTATTGTTTTGCTGTGTGCAACATTCAGATGAGTGGTGCTGTGTTATTATCATTTTTGTGATTTGTGTAGTTATGCTTTTGTGAGTACGTTTATGTAGATGAGTGTCTAATTGTATTGGCTGTTGTAGTTGTGTCATGTGTGGGTGCAGTGTCAATGGAGAATGTATGCTGTGTTGTGGATGTCCATCAATGTCTGCTTGCAGCATGTTCGTGTTTTGTTGTGATGGAATGGAAAGGCAATGGATAATTGTGGGTATGTGATGTGTTGTGTGTTGTGCATGGGGGCACATATGGTAAAGTACAGTGTGTGTGTCACTTACCTCTATTCCACAGCCACTGCTGTTGTCTGCTGTCCATTGGGTCCCACTATGTCCTCCCTCCGTTAGCGAACCACCACTAGTCCAACACTTGCAGAGCTGTAAGATCTAAATACAGCCGGCAGAACACCGTTGACTTGGTGGTCTTCTCGGGTCCACTGCTGATGTTGCTTGGTGGTGCAACCACCAAGATCTAAATCAGGGCCTGAGTCTTACAATGATACTATCCATGGCGTCAAACCAGTTCATGTAAGAGTTGGAGATGAGTGAGGAAACCTAACAAGGTGCCAAAGGGAGAAAGTTATTTTTTTTGCACCAGTAGTGGTCGTGGAAACTTTGCAGAGTGTTTTCAAACTTAAGAGTGGTAAAGTGTGGAACCTTAAGCGTGTTGCTTTGGGCTTGAAGGATCAGTAGAAGGACTGTGTGGGGAGGAAGTGAGTGGAAGAAAGAGTTCCCTTTGAATGGAGAAAACGGTTGAGTTTGAGCGAACAGTCTGCATCAACGATGGGTGGGATTGCTGATGCCCAATGCATGGCTAGTGCAGTTTTGGAGAAGAGTACTGTTTGTGGTGATGAGAGATCTAGTGGCAGTACGCAAGAGTTAAAAACTGTTGAATCAGATTGTGAGAAACGAAAAAGGTAATTACCTGCATGGTTGGATGAATGTGTCATGGGTTAAATGAGTAATTCATATGTATTTCATATGCAGTAGTGGTTGTAAGATTTTTTTCTTCTCTATTTCTCTTCTTTCTGTTTTTTCTCTCTGGTGCATCTTTCCTTAATGTTTTTATATATAGATGGAGGCAGGGAGCGTTTATTAGTTATCATTATTATTGGGGAGGATGTGTTTGTTTTCTTTATTGTTAAAGGGGGGATGTGTTATAGTTCGTATACTTATGTAGCGTTGGAGGTGGTGTAAAACGTTGCAGGTGACATGTTGTGACATACTGAAGATCCACTGTCCAGCATTCTGTGGGAGGACAGTTGCTGTGACAGAGGAACGAGGCAAGCCTATTTCCGGTTTGTCATGAGCCTATTTACATGTTCTTGCTGCCTGCCTTGTATATGTGGGTGCTGAGGACCTACACACTACAGGCATGATACAATAACTGAGACCAATGTGTAATACAGTACCACAATTAGGAATGGCTTGGCAGTGCTTGATTTGTGCTTATTATTTCCGGTGCGGAGCACCGGCACATATTTTTGAGGGCCGGCACTTATTTTTGAGGGCCCGCCCTTATTTTTCTGCCTCAAGCATTTACTGCGAGCAAAAAACACATATGGCAAAGACGGAGGAAGAGAAAAACAGTCACAAAGGGAGAAAGCAGAAAGCTTCAGGAGTAAGCTGAGAGGCCAGGGATTGGCTGGAAATGGATTGAAGAGGCCCAAAATGGCTTCAGGATTAGGCTGCGTCAGTATTCTATGCTCGCACATTTAATTGCAGCCGCCGCGTGTTTAAAAGGAGGACTTTGGGCACCGGCACGTTTTTATTTACAAATTAAGCACTGGGCCAGTGAGAACACTTGATAAACAGCCTGAAAAGGAAGATGCAGGTCTGCAACAACATCGGCTTTCTGGAAGGACGGGAGCTGGTCGCAAGTGGAGGGAGAAACGCTCACTTGCAGCGTGACACAATAATCGGCAGACAGACACATCCTCTAGAAGCAGAGGAGGTCGCAACCTGAAGCTTCCACAGAGCAAAGTGAACCAGGCCGTTGATGAACAGAGAGAGATGCAAGGTTAATGTATTGATGACTTCCCAACACAGGATGCCTGGGGCGCAGCATTCTGCTGCACGAACAACTCTTGGGCTAGAAGAAAAGACAGAATACGTAAGGTGAGTAGAATGGGCCAGACACGACCCTGGGGAAAAGCTTAGCAGGTTATTGACACTAGGTGCCGGCCCTGGGAGGGTTCACATGGAATGATAAAGATTCAAGAACTCATGAAGTGTGGACTGTAGCAAATCATGAAAAAACAGGTCCAGGGGGAACAAGAATTTCAGAAACTAGATCTCACTTTGGTGCACAAACAAAACAGAGACTTACAAAGTAAAATGAAAAACTTAGAAAACAGGTCAAGAACGAATAGTATTTTTAACAGAATGAGATCTAAAGACCCCAGAAGCAATGACCTGGAAGACTGTGTGCAGTGACTGTTAAAATCAATGTGGGGTTCTGAAAAGAAGTTTAACTCAGATAAAACACACGAATGATGGAATATAACACAAAAAATTTGAAAGCCCTAGATACTGTGACAAGAGCCCATAAATGAAAAATAATAGCTAGAATCACAGACATCACAAGAAACAAAGGAGGTACTGAGTTTCAAGGGCAGAATATATCACTCCTTCAGGACCTCTGCCCAATAACCATTCAGAGACGGCACTCCTTTTGTGAGTTTACAGAATTCCTGAAAGCACACAAAGTCCTTTACAGATGGTTCACACATTATGGTTGATACTTATATATGTAAAATGCAGCAGTCAGCTTCAGTCACTAAAGGAGGCCGAGCAAACCTTGGACATTCAAGAAGAAGAGGCCACATGTGAAAGGGAGGAACTGAAAGTTTTAGGAAACAGGTCACAATGAAAAAAAAGAGAAAGCTGTCCCATGGTGCAAAGTGAGGCCCAAATAATGCAGACATGGCATCCAAAATTAAGAACGCAATAGCTCAAGCACAGGCAAGCAGTGGACAGCAGTGTCGATGAGGTGGAGAACAGAGACGCTATAGAACAGGCTTATCAACACACAGACAATGACTAGGACTACAAGACTCATAATGAGAGAAGGGTAGGACTACAGGAAAGGATAGAGAGGATACATTAAATTGACCTTGAGAGGGGTTAACAAGTGACTTTATGCAGCACAAGGAGATGATGCAAAGATTAGACCCGCAGAAAAGTGGTCAGTTGATAAGGTTAGGTTTCTCTCTTCTATTTGCGCATCCTTGTAATTGTCTGACTTATTGGGTTACTTTTGCAACATTTGGTCATTTCTGTTGGGGTCAACTGGATTAAGTACGTTTTGCAACACTTGGTAATTTCTGAACTGGTCAATGTAGGAAAGTACTATCTTGCCTGGCATGTTACCCCCATTTTTCACTGTATGTATGTTGTTTTAGCCCTTGTGTCACTGGGATCCTGCTAGGCAGGTCCCCAGTGCTCATAGTATGTGCCATGTATGTGTTCCCTGTGTGGTGCCTAACTGTATCACTGAGGCTCTGCTAACCAGAACCTGTGTTTATGATCTCTCTGCTTTCAAAATTTGTCACTATAGGCTAGTGACTAAATTTACCAATTCTTATTGGCACACTGGTACACCCATATAATTCCCTTGTATATGGTACTTAGCTACCCAGGGTATTGGGGTTCCAGGAGATCCCTATGGGCTGCAGCATTTCTTTTGCCACCCATAGGGAGCTCAGGCAATTCTTACACAGGCCTGCCACTAAAGCCTGAGTGAAATAACGTCCACGTTATTTCACAGCCTTTTTTCACTGCACATAAGTAACTTATAAGTCACCTATATGTCTAACCCTCACTTGGTGAAGGTTGGGTGCCAAGTTACTTAGTGTGTGGGCACCCTGGCACTAGCCAAGGTGCCCCCACATCGTTCAGGGCAATTTCCCAGGACTTTGTGAGTGCGGGGACACCATTACACGCGTGCACTATACATAGGTCACTACCTATGTATAGCATCACAATTGTAACTCCGAACATGGCCATGTAACATGTCTAAGATCATGGATTGTCACCCCAATACCATCCTGGTATTGGGGGGACAATTCCATGATCCCCCGGGTCTCTAGCACAGAACCCGGGTACTGCCAAACTGCCTTTCCAGGGTTTCCACTGCAGCTGCTGCTGCTGCCGCCAACGCCTCAGACAGGATTCTGCCCTCCTGGGGTCTGGGCAGCCCCGGCACAGGAAGGCACAACAAAGGATTTCCTATGAGAGAGGGTGTTACACCCTCTCCCTTTGGAAAATGGTTGTGAAGGACTGGGGAGTAGTAGCCTCCCACAGCCTCTGGAAATGCTTTGATGGGCACAGATGGTGCCCATCTCTGCAAAGCCCAGTCTACACCAGTTCAGGGATCCCCCAGCCCTGCTCTGGCGCAAAACTGGACAAAGGAAAGGGGAGTGACCACTCCCCTGACCAGTACCTCCCAGGGGAGGTGCCCAGAGCTCCTCCAGTGTGTCCCAGACCTCTGCCATCTTGGAAAGGTGTTGGGGGCACACTGGACTGCTCTGTGTGGCCAGTGCCAGCAGGTGACGTCAGAGACCCCCTCTGATAGGCTCTTACCTTCCTTGGTAGCCAATCCTCCTTTTCTGGCTATTGAGGGTCTCTCCTCTGGGGTATTCTTCAGATAACGAATGCAAGAGCTCACCAGAGTTCCTCTGCACTTCCCTCTTCGACTTCTGCCAAGGATCGACCGCTGACTGCTCCAGGACGCCTGCAAAACTGCAACAAAGAAGCAAGTCGACTACCAGCAACATTGTAGCGCCTCATCCTGCCGGCTTTCTCGACTGTTTCCTGGTGGTGCATGCTCTGGGGGCTGTCTGCCTTCACCCTGCACTGGAAGCCAAGAAGAAATCTCCTGTGGGTCGACGGAATCTTCCCCCTGCTAACGCAGGCACCAAAAGACTGCATCACCGGTCCTCTGGGTCCCCTCTCATCCTGACGAGCATGGTCCCTGGAACACAGGAACTCTATCCAAGTGACTCCCACAGTCCAGTGATCCTTCAGTACAAGTTTTGTGGAGATAAGTCCTTGCCTCCCCACGCTAGAATGCAAACCTGTGTACTGCGTGATTTGCAGCTGCTCCGGCTTCTGTGCACTTCTCCAAGGATTCCTTTGTGCACAGCCTAGCCTGGGCCCCTAGCACTCCGTCCTGCAGTGCTCAACCCTCTGAGTTGGACTCAGACATCGTGGGACCCTCCTTTGTGACTCTGAGCCAGCTCCGGTTCACAAATCTTCTAAGTGCCTGCTCTGGTACTTCTGCGGGTGCTGCCTGCTTCTGTGGGGGCTCTCTGAGTTGCTGAGCGCCCCCTCGGTCTCCTCCTCCAAGGGGCGACAACCTGGTCCTTCCTGGTCCCCAGCAGCCCCCAAAAACCACTACAGCGACCCTTGCAGCTACCAAGGCTTGTTTGCGGTATTTCTGCGTGGAAACACTTCTGCAACCTTCAGCATGCCGGGGGACATCTTCCATCCAAACGAAAAGTTCCTAGCTCACTTCGTTGTTGCAGAATCCTAGGTTTCTTCCATCCGGAGGCAGCCTTCTTGCACCTTCATCTGGGGTTTCCTGGGCTCCTGCCCCCCCCAGACACTATCGCGACTCTTGGACTTGGTCCCTTTGCCTTGCAGGTCCTCAGGTCCAGGAATCCGTCTTCAGTGCTTTGCTGGTGTTTGTGGTTCTTGCAGAATCCCCCTATAATGACTATTGTGACCTATTGGGGTAGTAGAGGTATTTTACTCCTACTTTTCAGGGTCTTGGGGTGGTGTATCTTGGACACCCTGACTGTTTTCTTACAGTCCCAGCGACCCTCTAGAAGCTCCCATAGGTCTGGTGTCCATTCGTGATTCACATTCCACTTTTGGAGTATATGGTTTGTGTTGCCCCTAGACCTATGTGCACCTATTGCATCCTACTGTAATTCTACACTGTTTGCATTACTTTTCTTACTATTACTTACCTCTTTTGGGTTTATGTACATATAACTTGTGTATATTACTTACCTTCTAACTGAGGGTACTCACTGAGATACTTTTGGCATATTGTCATAAAAATAAAGTACCTTTATTTTTAGTAACTCTTTGTATTGTGTTTTCTTCTGATATTGTGCTATGTGATATAAGTGGTATAGTAGGAGCTTTGCATGTCTCCTAGTTCAGCCTAAGCTTTGCCATAGCTACCTTCTATCAGCCTAAGCTGCTAGAAACACCTCTATTCTACTAATAAGGGATAACTGGACCTGGCACAGGGTGTAAGTACCACAAGGTACCCACTATAAGCCAGGCCAGCCTCCTACATTGGTGGTGCAGCGGTGGGATAAGTACTTGCAACTGCTTTACCACTTTGTCATTTGGTACTTTTCATAACAGAATCATACACCAAATAGTTCAGTGTATGTACACTTAACCAAAAAAAGTTTACTTTTCTATTCTAAAACTTTTAACAAAGTTCTGAAAAGTTTTTAAGAACTTCTAAAAGTTTTCCCAAAGTTTGAAAAAGTTTTTTCTGTGCTTTCTAAAGTTCTAAAACTTTTTTCTTTCTCACTATCCTTAAACCTATACTATCATGTCTGTTGTAGAGCCCACTCCCAAAACTGTTAATGCAACATATGAAAGTTTAAACTATTAAAGTTTGAGGGGTCTTTGCCTGGATAGAGGTGTGAGTATAGGAAAGAATCCTACAAAATAGTTTCTCTTTAACATGCTCATTGTAGATGACCAGATCCAGTCTGGCCCATCTCAGGAGAGGTTAGAAAATGGGGAAGCTTCCCAGTCTGACTCAAGGGAGTTCCTTGAGAAATCTGGGGAGGGTTCTTATCAGGTCCTGCCCCCTAGCAGGGCACCTAGTGATGCTGGTAGTGATAGAGGCTCCCACAACAGTCGGGCATCCTTCATCCCTAGAGGCCAGGTTACTAGGGCCCAGACAGTTAGGGACAGGTCCCCCTCTGAAACTTCCCACATTTCCTCTGTGTCAAAGCATTCCCAACCCACCCACCCTGAGGATAACTTGTTAGAAAGGGAACTCAAAAAGTTGAGGGTTGAAGAGACCAGACTGAAGCTTAAACAGCAGCAGCTGGCCTTAGATAGGGAATCCCTGGACAGAGAGGGAAAGACAGAGGTTGGGGTTAGTTCCCCATGGTGGCAGGCGCAGTATTTCTGATAGCAATCCTGTTAAAGAGCAAGATTCCAGGAATCTGCACAAGATAGTCCCCCCTTACAAGGAGGGGGATGACATTAATAAGTGGTTTGCTGCACTTGAGAGGGCCTATATGGTACAGTTGGTCCCTCAAAGGCAGTGGGCTGCTATTTTGTGGCTATCTTTCACTGGAAAGGGTAGGGATAGGCTCATTACTGTCAGAGAAAGTGAAGCCAATAACTACAAAGTTTTGAAAGATGCACTATTGGATGGATTTGGCTTAACCACTGAACAATACAGGATTAAGTTCAGAGACACCAGAAACGAGTCTTCTCAAGACTGGACAGATTTTATGGACTGTTCAGTGAAGGCCTTAGAAGGGTGGTTGCACGGCAGTAAAGTTTCTTACTATGAAAGCCTGTATAATCTTATTCTGAGAGAGCATTTTCTTAACGATTTTGTGTCTGACTTGTTGCACCAATACCTAGTAGATTCTGATCTGACCTCTCCCCAAGAATTGGGAAAGAAGGCAGACAAATGGGTCAGAACAAGGGTAAACAGAAAAGTTCATTCAGGGGGTGACAAGGATGGCAAGAAGAAGGATGGTAAGTCTTCTGAGAAGGGTGGGGACAAAAGTAAGCATTCTGAGTCTTCATCAGGCCCACACAAATCCTCTGGGGAGGTGGGTCCAAATCCTCTTCTAATAATCAACCTAAAAAGCCTTGGTGTTATTTGTGTAAAGTCAAAAGCCACTGGGCAAGTGATTCCACTTGTCCAAAGAAAAACACCAAACCTCCCACCACCACAACCCCTGCTGCAAATTCTAGTGCCCCTAGTAATAGCAGTGGTGGTGGGAAATCTACTACTAATATCCAATCCAAGGGTGTAGCTGGGCTCACTATTGGCAATGTAGTTGGGGTTGATCTTGTTAGGGAGACCACAGAGGCTGTTTTAGTCTCTGATGGTGGCATTGATTTTGGCACCTTGGTTGCTTGTCCCCTTAATATGTATAAGTACAAGCAACTTCCCCTAATCAATGGTGTTGAGGTGCGGGCCTACAGGGAAACAGGAGCCAGTGTAACTATGGTGATAGAAAAACTGGTCCACCCGATCAACACCTACTTGGTTAGCAGTACCAAGTGACAGATGCTCATAACAACACTCTTAGCCACCCCATGGCTGTTGTGAATCTCAACTGGGGGGGAGGAGGGGGTTACTGGTCCAAAGAAAGTTGTGGAAGCCACAGATTTACCTGTAGACTGTCTACTAGGAAATGATTTGGAGACATCAGCTTGGGCAGAAGTGGAGTTGGAGGCCCATGCAGCAATGCTGGGCATTCCTAGGCATATTGTTTGCTTTAACCAGGGCTCAGGCCAAAAAGCAAAAAGGACAGGGTGACTTGGATCCTGGAACAATGGACCAAGTGCTCCCTAAAGCTAGGGGTAAGAAGGGTAAATCCCTACCCACTATCCCTCCCTCTACAGATGATTCCCCTTCTGAGGAAGAGGAATTTCCTCCCTGTGCAGAACCTGCACCAGAGTAGCTGGCAGCAGACACTGCTGAGCTTTTGGGTGGAGGGGGGCCTGCCAGGGAAGAGCTGAGTGTGGCACAGCAAACCTGTCCCACATTAGAGGGTCTCAGACAGCAAGCTGTCAAGCAGCAAAATGGGGATGTCAGTGACAGTCATAGGGTGTACTGGGAAGACAACTTCTTGTACACAGAGTCAAGGGATCCAAAACCTGGAGCTGCCAGGAGATTGGTCATTCCCCTGCAGTACAGACAGTCTCTTCTCACCCTAGCACATGACATTCCTTTGGCTGGGCATTTGGGCCAGACGGAATCTTCGGAAAGACTTGTCCCCTTGTTTCACTGGCCTCATATGTCAGAGGACACAAAAGACTTTTGTAAGTCCTGTGTGAACTGCCAAGCCAGTGGCAAGACTGGTGGCACTCCAAAGGCCCCTCTAATTCCACTTCCAGTGGTAGGGGTGCCCTTTGAAAGGGTAGGGGTTGACATAGTTGGCCCCCTTGACCCTCCTACTGCTTCAGGCAATAGATTTATCTTGGTGGTAGTGGACCATGCCACAAGATATCCTGAAGCCACACTTTTAAGGACCACTACAGCTCCTGCAGTGGCAAAGGCCCTCCTGCAAATCTTTTCCAGGGTGGGTTTTCCTAAAGAGGTAGTGTCAGACAGAGGTAGCAACTTCATGTCTGCATACCTAAAAGCAATGTGGAAGGAGTTTGGTGTTACCTACAAGTTCACCACCCCTTACCATCCACAAACAAATGGTCTGGTTGAGAGGTTTAATAAAACTCTCAAAGGTATGATCATGGGACTCCCTGAAAACCTCAGGAGGAGATGGGATGTCCTGTTACCTTGCCTAATTTTTGCTTACAGGGAGGTACCCCAGAAAGGAGTGGGCTTCAGCCCCTTTGAACTCCTCTTTGGGTACCCTGTAAGAGGTCCACTTACTCTTGTGAAGGAGGGTTGGGAACAACCTTTAAACGCTCCTAAACAGGACATAGTAGACTATGTACTTGGTCTAAGATCCAGAATGGCTGAGTATATGAAAAAGGCCAGTAAAAACCTTTAGGCCAGCCAAGAGCTACAAAAGCAATGGCATGACCAGAAGGCTGTCCTGATCCAGCACCAACCAGGACAGAAGGTGTGGGTATTGGAGCCTGTGGCCCCAAGAGCACTCCAAGACAAATGGAGTGGACCCCATCTCATTGTTTAAAAGAAGGGTGAGGTCACCTATTTGGTAGACCTGGGCACTGCCAGGAGTCCCCTTAGGGTGATTCATGTCAACCGCCTAAAACCCTACTATGACAGGGCTGATCTCACCCTACTCATGGCAACAGATGAGGGACAGGAAGAAGAGAGTGACTGTCTCCCAGATCTCTTCGCCACCACTGAAGCAGATGCCTTAGTGGAGGGAGTAGTTTTAGAAGATTGTCTAACTGCAGAACAGAAAGACAACTGCATCAATCTCCTAAGCCAATTTTTAGACCTCTTTTTACTTGTACCAGGTACAACATCCTGGTGTGAACACACAATTGACACTGGAGACAGCCTGCCTGTCAAAAGTATAATTTATAGGCAGCCTGACCATGTCAGAGACTGCATTAAACAAGAGGTGGCGAAAATGTTGGATTTAGGGGTGATTGAACCTTCTGAAAGCCCCTGGGCTAGCCCAGAGGTGCTTGTACCTAAACCTCACACCAAAGATGGAAAGAGAGAGATGAGGTTTTGTGTAGATTACAGAGAGCTCAATCAGGTAACCAAAACTGATGCTCACCCTATACCCAGGGCAGATGAGCTTATTGATCCACTGGCTTCTGCCAAGTATCTTAACACTTTTGATCTAACTGCAGGGTATTGGCAGATTAGATTGGCAGAAGATGCTAAACCCAAGACTGCATTTTCTACCATTGGAGGGCACTACCAATTCACATTAATGCCCTTTGGTTTGAAAAATGCACCTGCCACTTTTCAGAGGTTGGTGACTACAGTCTTGCAAGGGTTGGAGGCTTTCAGTGCAGCATATATGGATGATATTGCTGTCTTTAGCTCAACCTGGGATTATCACCTGGTCCACCTATGGAAAGTTTTGTAGGCCCTGCCAAAGGCAGGCCTCACTATCAAGGCCTCAAAGTGCCAGATAGGGCAGGGGAAAGTGGTTTATCTGGGCCACCTGGTTGGTGGAGAACAGATTGCACCACTACAGGGGAAAAAACAGACTATCATGGATTGGGTTCCCCCTACAACTCAGACCCAGGTGAGAGCCTTTTTAGGCCTCACAGGGTAATATAGGAGATTCATCAAGAATTATGGCTCCATAGCAGCCCCTCTTAATGATCTCACTAGCAAGAAAATGCCTAAGAAGGTGTTATGGACAACTGGCTGTCAGAAAGCTTTTGAGGAGCTCAAACAGGCCATGTGCTCCTCACCTGTCCTAAAAAGCCCATGTTACTCCAAGAAATTCATTGTTCAAACTGATGCATCTGAATTAGGGGTAGGGGCTGTACTATCACAACTGAATTCTGAGGGCCAGGATTAACCAGTTGCTTTTATCAGCAGAAGGTTGACCCCTAGAGAAAAGCTTTGGTCTGCCATAGAGAGGGAGTCCTTTGCTGTGGTCTGGGCACTGAAAAAGTTGAGACCATACCTGTTTGGTACTCACTTTATTGTTCAGACAGACCACAAACCTCTACTTTGGCTAAAGCAAATGAAAGGTGAAAACCTAAAATGTTGAGGTGGTCCATATCTCTACAGGGAATGGACTATACAGTGGAACATAGACCTGGGAGTACCCACTCCAATGCAGATGGACTCTCCAGATATTTCCACTTAGACAATGAAGACTCATCTGGACAAGGCTAGTCTTATTGTCCTTCGTTTGGGGGGGGGGGGGTTGTGTAGGAAAGTACCATCTTGCCTGGCATGTTACCCCCATTTTTCACTGTATGTATGTTGTTTTAGCCTTTGTGTCAGTGGGATCCTGCTAGGCGGGTCCCTAGTGCTCATAGTATGTGCCCTGTATGTGTTCCCTGTGTGGTGCCTAACTGTATCACTGAGGCTCTGCTAACCAGAACCTCAGTGTTTATGCTCTCTCTGCTTTCAAAATTTTTCACTACAGGCTACTGACTAAATTTACCAATTCTCATTGGCACACTGGTACACCCATATAATTCCCTTGTATATTGTACTTAGGTACCCAGGATATTGGGGTTCTAGGAGATCCCTATGGGCTGCAGGATTTCTTTTGCCACCCATAGGGAGCTCAGGCAATTCTTACACAGGCCTGCCACTGCAGCCTGAGTGAAATAACGTCCACGTTATTTCACAGCCATTTTTCACTGCACATAAGTAACTTATAAGTCACCTATATGTCCAACCCTCACATGGTGAAGGTTGGGTGCTAAGTTACTTAGTGTGTGGGCACCTGCCATTTTTCACTGCACATACGTAACTTATAAGTCACCTATATGTCTAACCCTCACTTGGTGAAGGTTGGGTGCCAAGTTACTTAGTGTGTGGGTACCCTGGCACTAGCCAAGGTGCCCCCACATCGTTCAGGGCAATTACCCCGGACTTTGTGAGTGCGGGGACACCACTACACGCATGCACTATACATAGGTCACTACCTATGTATAGCGTCACAATGGTAACTCCGAACATGGCCATGTAACATGTCTAAGATCATGGATTGTCACCCCAATACCATCCTGGTATTGGGGGGGGACAATTCCATGATCCCCCGGGTCTCTAGCACAGAACCCGGGTACTGCCAAACTGCCTTTCCGGGGTTTCCACTGCAGCTGCTGCTGCTGCCAACCCCTCAGACAGGATTCTGCCCTCCTGGGGTATGGGCAGCCCCAGCCCAGGAAGGCAGAACAAAGGACTTCCCCTGAGAGAGGGTGTTACACCCTGTCTCTTTGGAAATAGGTGTGAAGGGATGGGGAGGAGTAGCCTCCCCCAGCCTCTGGAAATGCTTTGATGGGCACAGATGGTGCCCATCTCTGCACAAGCCAGTCTACACCGGTTCAGGGATCCCCCAGCCCTGCTCTGGTGCAAAACTGGACAAAGGAAAGGGGAGTGACCACTCCCCTGACCAGTACCTCCCAGGGGAGGTGCCCAGAGCTCCTCCAGTGTGTCCCAGACCTCTGCCATCTTGGAAACAGAGGTGTTGGGGGCACACTGGACTGCTCTGAGTGGCCAGTGCCAGCAGGTGACGTCAGAGACCCCCTCTTACCTTTCTTGGTAGCCAATCCTCCTTTCTTGGTAGCCAAAACTCCTTTTCTGGCTATTTAGGGACTCTCCCCTGGGGTAGTCTTCAGATAACAAATGCAAGAGCTCACCAGAGTTAGTCTGCACTTCCCTCTTCGACTTCTGCCAAGGATCGACCGCTGACTGCTCCAGGATGCCTGCAAAACCACCACAAAGTAACAAGACGACTACCAGCAACATTGTAGCACCTCATCCTGCCGGCTTTCTCGATTGTTTCCTTGTGGTGCATGCTCTGGGGGCTGTCTGCCTTCACCCTGCACTGGAAGCCAAAAAGAAATCTCCCGTGGGTCGACGGAATCTTCCCCCTGCTAACGCAGGCACCAAAAGACTGCATCACCGGTCCTCTGGGTCCCCTCTCATCCTGACGAGCATGGTCTCTGGAACACAGGAACTCTATCCAAGTGACTCCCACAGTCCAGTGATCCTTCAGTACAAGTTTGGTGGAGGTAAGTCCTTGCCTCCCCACGCTAGACTGAAAACCTGTGTACTGCGTGATTTACAGCTGCTCTGGCTTCTGTGCACTTCTCCAAGGATTCCTTTGTGCACAGCCTAGCCTGGGTCCCCAGCACTCCGTCCTGCAGTGCTCAACCCTCTGAGTTGGACTCCGACGTCGTGGGACCCTCCTTTGTGACTCTGAGCCAGCAATGGTACACAAATCTTCTAAGTGCCTGCGCTAGTACTTCTGCGGGTGCTGCCTGCTTCTGTGGGGGCTCTCTGAGTTGCTGAGCGCCCCCTCTGTCTCCTCCTCCATGGGGCGACATCCTGGTCCTTCCTGGTCCCCAGCAGCACCCAAAAACCTCTACCGCAACCCTTGCAGCTACCAAGGCTTGTTTGTGGTATTTCTGCGTGGAAACACTTCTGCAACCTTCAGCACGCCGGGGGACATCTTCCATCCAAAGGAGAAGTTCCTAGCTCACTTCGTTGTTGCAGAATCCTAGGTTTCTTCCATCCGGAGGCAGCCTTCTTGCACCTTCATCCGGGGTTTCCTGGGCTCCTGCCCACCCTGGACACTATCGCGACTCTTGGACTTGGTCCCCTTGCCTTGCAGGTCCTCAGGTCCAGGAATCTGTCTTCAGTGCTTTGCTGGTGTTTGTGTTTCTTGCAGAATCCACCTATCACGACTATTGTGTTCTATTGGGGTAGTAGGGGTAATAGGGGTACTTTACTCCTACTTTTTAGGGTCTTGGGGTGGGGTATCTTGGACACCCTGACTGTTTTCTTACAGTCCCAGCGACCCTCTACAAGCTCCCATAGGTCTGGGGTCCATTCGTGATTCGCATTCCACTTTTGGAGTATATGGTTTGTGTTGCCCCTAGACCTATGTTCACCTATTGCATCCTATTGTAATTCTACACTGTTTGCATTAATTTTCTTACTATTACTTACCTTTTTTGGGTTTGTGTACATATAACTTGTGTATATTACTTACCTTTTAACTGAGGGTACTCACTGAGATACTTTTGGCATATTGTCATAAAAATAAAGTACCTTTATTTTTAGTAACTCTGTGTATTGTGTTTTCTTATGATATTGTGCTATAAGATATAAGTGGTATAGTAGGAGCTTTGTATGTCTCCTAGATCAGCCTAAGCTTTGCCATAGCTACCTTCTATCAGCCTAAGCTTCTAGAAACACCTCTATTCTACTAATAAGGGATAACTGGACCTGGCACAGGGTGTAAGTACCACAAGGTACCCATTATAAGCCAGGCCAGCCTCCTACAGTCAACTGGATCACCTATTTCCTCATTAACTGGATGCATATTTTTCCCAATGTCTTCCTCCATCATCCAGTTAAACTTCCTACTATTTAGTGGAGATTCTTTCAAGGATTTGATTGATTCTCCTTTGCTAACTCTGATGCATTTGGCAAATTAACCAAAATGTCGGACTTTCCTGTTGCTTAACAAAGCTGAACTGCAAAAGTCATTTTGTACTCTGAGTGGATGTGAACATCTATTTTGACCTTTTCTTATAACACCTGACCATTTGACTTTCACCATGTCACCCATTTCCAATTAACCACTTTTGCAATTATGATTTTTATCATGGTGCTCCTTATAAACACTTTGGGCATTGGTAATTTTATCCTTCACTACTCCTGGTTCCCATTCCACTCTTTTAGCTTTGGGCATCCAACTAATGTTATCTTTCGACAATTTTGTCCTTCCCTTCATTACTAGAAATGGACTATGGCCTGTAGCCATGCAGGGTGGTGCAACTCTAAATGCCCAAATAGTGCAGAATCATTCAATCTCCCAATTTAAACTATTATTCTTTGTCAATTGAATCGCTCCTTTATTGACTCAGTTAAACCTCGCCACAGTGGCGTTTCTTGCTGGGTGGTAAACCAAAGTTGTGCTGTGTTTAATACCATTTCTCTTTATTAACTTTTTTGAATACATTAGATATAAATTGTGGCTTACTGTCAGTGATTATACATTTTGGCAATCCTTTGTTAAAAACATATTCTATTCAGAAACTGTGCTACTTCCTTTTTGTGAGACTTTATTTATTTATTTTACAATTAGAAACAACATATAACAATTTCACAGTTTCAGTAGTTCGTTGAAGAATACACCAGTATTATTACATTGAAGTAGAAATTGATGACACTACCAGTGGGATTACTGTAATTGTTCCAAGCCTCTGCAGCAACAACAGTATAGGATTTGAGAGAGTCCAAAATGGTGTATAGGTAATCAGGTGAGACTTACATTTAGAACTAGGAGGGAGTAGTAGAGAGTAAAGGTTTGTCTTGAGAGCCAGTAGGGTGTGCCAATATATAATCCCTCAAGGGCAGCCATTTGTCTTTGCATTTCGATGTAGGTGGTTGCAAGGTGGCATTCACTTCGCTAGTGGTGCGCAATAGATCAAACTGTTAATCCATGCCTTTATTGTGGGTCCTTTTCCACTAGCCCCAGTGCAAAGTTATTTCACGTTTGGCAAGTAGTAATGTGACTGCTGTGCACCTACGCACCAATGAGGGGACCACATTGGCTACATGTCCCAACAGTGCCAATAGGGGGTCAAGATTGAGATCAATCTCTGTCACCAGCAATTTGTGTGAATATGTCACCTCAGTATTGGTCATGTGTCATCTGGCCTACCAAACTTAGGGAAATTAAATGATCCAGCAGGATCAATTCTCGCAAGTGCAACAGTCGTAGAGTATGTCTGGTGTAAAAACTTAAAATAGAGCAGCTTGTGGCGATGGTTTGGGGATATAAGCTTGGTTTAGGCGCAGCAATAATTCCACACTTTGTTAGCGGATGGCCCAAGTCCGTATCCCAGTGTTCTCGTACTCGCTCATCATGGGCATGCCGCAAGGTCATGCAGGTCTTATATAGCCTGGAAATGCACCCCCTTTGCCGTTTGAGATCAATACTGTCAATGGGGCAAAGTCATCAGGGGCAAGGGGATAAGAGGGGACACATGCTGGCAAGGCGGCGTGCAGGTGTTGAAGGATAAAGAGATCCATGTGGGTGGCCTTAGCAAATCTAGATCACCAGAATTTGCCAGGACGTGGCCATTGGGGGAAAAGTCGCCAATCAGGTGAAATTATCAAATTTGTGAAGCACGCGTTGAACCACACGTTCCAGGGAAGGACTCCAGGGGTTTTTAGGCAACAGGAGTAAGTGGGATTATATTGGGCCCATCCCCAACAATCGGTTAATTTTTTTTCCATGCCCAGCAAGTAGTAGAGAGCTTTGTATAGCATCAGGATCGAGCTTAATACCGCATGGAAGGAGAGATGATAGGGAAGTATTATCAGCTTGGTATTTTTCTGGTGGCAAATGAGGAATCCTTGCGCTTGCATGGAACCAATGCGTGGCAAATTGGCCTTAGACTACAAGGTAATGCATTTAGAAATAAGGCACCCCAAAGCCACCCCTATCAAATGGTAGGACAAGGGTTTCCCATCTGATTGGAGGACTCCGGCCCGCCCAGATCAGACAGATCAATAGGTTCCAGAGTTGGGCAAAAAAGGCATTGGTCAATGACATTGGGATATTAAGAAAGTGGTATAGAAACCGGGGGAGGATGACTGTTTTAATATTTTAATAATGGCCACCTGCCCGGCCATGAATAGAGGAAGCCATATCCAGCGCTCATCCTGGACTGTCAATTTCTCAATGGCAGGCTCATGATTTAAGTGGAGCACCTGATCCTTACACCTATGCAGGGTAATGCCCAAGTACCTGTCAAGTCCTCGCACCATTGTAATGGATAGTAGTATCGGGAGTTAGCGGGAATAATTCAGATTTCACCCAATTAATGTGTATCCCAGATAATTCTCCAATGTGAGTAATTTCAGAGATGAGGGTGTGAAGATTTTGAGCTGGGTGGCGAATAAATAATAGTATGTCATCCACATACATGGTGAGTAGTAGTGGGCCATGTTTAAACCTGAGCCCGTGTTGCATGTGCTTGGCCTCAAGATGGCAGACCAAGGGGTCAATTGCCATAATAAAGACTAACGGCGACAAGGGACATCCCTGCCAGGTGCCCCTAACAATCAGAAACTGAATGGTAAGTATGGTGTTCACTCTAATGCAGGCAGTTGGAATCGAAAAAAGGAGCACCATGAGCGCTATAAATCCTATTCGGAGGCCCAGTTTCTCCAACACTGTTCAAAGAATCGAAGGCCTTTTCTGCATCAAGAAGGGCAACAGCCTCTGGAACCGTGGGAAAGGTCTGGTTAAGGACCGCAAATACTGTGCGTAGGTTGAAGGCTGTCAATTTGTAGGGGATGAACCCGGGCTGAAAACAGGAGATGATCTGGTCGATTATCAGTGTGAGCTGCGTGGATATTACTTTGGCCAATATTTTATTATCAAAGTTTAAGAGCGAAAGCGGGTGATAGGATGGCCATTGTTTGAGGTCTTTGTTGGGTTTCAAAAGAAGAGTGATCACTGCCTCGCGAAGGGAGGGAGGAGGTTCCCCTTGCTCAAGCGCCTTGGCATACATTTCTAGTAAGTGCTGGGTCAATATGTTTTTGTATGCTTTGAAGAAGGCGCCAGTGAGGCCGTCTAGACCCGGGGCCTTATTGCCATCCAGGGCATTGATGGCTTGGGCAATTTCATCAGAGGAGATCGGTTCACTAAGGAATTGGCTCTATGCATCCTCTAATTTTTGGGTCCTCCTGAGTATCTCAGTCTCACTATATACAAAGACACCTAAGTACTATATGCAGAGATGTCCATGGTATTGATGATTTTCTCCTGAGCTAAGTAGGGAACACCTATCTGACGCTGGAGGTTGTTCAAGCTTCAACTCTAAAAGGATAATCCCCATTTGGTGTGCTTATCTCTGAACAATCCTACTATTCATTATGGTGAATCCACAACAGGTAGCAATTGCAGTCAATATGAGACCACCCCTTACTGTACATTTATTGTCACATGGCCTAATGGCCCGGAAGGTACAGTCACATTTGTTGTTGACGCGCATGCAGCTTATAGAACAGAACTTTTTTATTCTTGGAACACATTTCCAGCAGTTGATGGGAACACAAATACATTTCATCACTATACACCTGCAAAGGTACCTGCACAATATAGAGTATATGCATATCTAGAGATACCCCTATCATATCAAGAACATAATAATTGGCTTGATGGTGCCCTACCTCACACAATTTTACACGTTAGGTTAGGTCCCCTAAGTAATTAATGATGGTCCTACCTGGCCTTTATTGGCCACTTATACACCTCACCCTGCTGCAGCGAACCTAACAGCAGCTAAAGTCCGTTGCTTATATGATGAGCTGACAGCAATATACAGACGGTTAGTACAGTTTGTAATGCAAACATTAAACACAGACCCAGCACATGCTGCTCCAGCGCAACCACATGCAGTAACGCCAGCCATTAACCCTGCAACCGTACATTCGATCATGGGTAAAATACCCGCCGAACGAGAAGAAATTCCGTTTTGGGTAGCTCAAGAAATACATGCGCAGGAAGCAGTATTTCCCCATTTGGGACCTCCGGATAAACACAGAATCCTAACTATGTGCTTGTTATTTGGGATGGTTCCCACAGTAGACAAATGTAATACATGGTAAACGGTATTTGCCACGCTCTATACTACCGCACAGGGTACGCCGACACTTGCCAATTTACCAGAAGCGTTGAAACAAATTCAAGAGGAACGCGGGGCTGGACGTGGGGATGCAAATAAAGGGGAACTTTGCCATGGTATCCCCAATTATTTTAAGTAACCTTAAAAGGGAAGCGGTCGCATTAGCGGTGCGCATGCGGTTCCGGGACGTTCCTCCACAGTATCATGAACACGAGCTGCCAAAGATTATCGTGGAGACCTCCTCTAGTATTGGTCGAGATAGTCTGGGGGCCAGACCAACAAAACTACAATTTCAAGGTAAATCTAATAAAGATTCTACCAAGCAAGCACCTGAGGGTCTAAGAAATGCTGGGATAAAAAATAACAGATTCATAAAAAAGAAAGGGGAGAATCTCCGCACACGGAGACCCCAGAGAATAGATATAATCTCAGAAATAAAGATAATATAAAAATGCCTGACAGATATCAATATACTGATACACGCCAATCTCGTTCCTTTGAGGACTCATCGGAAAAACGCAGTGAGAGAGGTGGGCGGTCAGACCGAAGAACGGAGTACGTGAAACCGAGACAGGAATCACAACACTCAATAGAAGTTTCTGTTAAAAAGGAAGAGAAACTTCCCCAACAAAAACCCTAATTCAAAAAGAAAAAGGTGGCAGCAGTTGCAATTTGACATGCCACTCAAGAAGAGGGCTCTATTGAAGACTAAGAAGTGGGCAGTAGCGCTATTAGACAGCGCAGCAGAGGTCACAAAAATTCGCCGGAATCTTCTAGAGAATCTGGAGGTGAAAGCAACTGATGACTTCCTACAAGTAGAAACTGCAGGAAATGCCTGTCTCCATGCCTGACAGGGTGTACAAAGTAACGTTACAGTTAGAAAGAGACATTGAGCGCACAATAGACGCAATTTTTTGGGACTGTGTCGTAAGTATATATGATATTTTGCTGGCCAAACAGGATTGGCCACCTGAATTTGTCCATACTTGCCCATATGGGGAAGATGTTATTAAACCTTCTTTCTTGCCCCTTGTTTCCGAGGAGCTTGCAGAATCCTATGCCATCGAATGGGCACTGGCGCAGGCACCCGCGTTATATCGCAACAACGTAGGATGGGACAAAGATTCTCCCTACCACGTAATTCCTATTAAAAATCAACCCCAACCTCAACCCCAATATCCAATAAAACATGATGTTAAAGCACCTGTGAGGGAAATCCTCACACAACTGGAGTACCAGGGCGTAATCGAACCCTGTGTCTCACCTATGAATTATCCATTATTGCCTGTAGCTAAACCTGACCATTCGTACAGAATAGTCTTAGACTAGAGACATTTAAACAGTCATACACGCACATATGCTATCCAAAACTCACATAGCACAGCACTCATGAACAACATAGTGTGTAAAAAATACTAAATAACAGAAGACATTTCCAATGGCTTGTTCTGCCAAAATATAGCGCCTGAGAGTAGAGACTTAACCAGTTTCAGCGCACTAGGCTCCCAGAAAAATGTTGTAGTTTACCCCAGTGGTACTAGAGCAGTCCAGGAATGGTTGCAGCTCGTGTGACTTCAATATTGCATGACATTGACCCTGAAGCATTGTCCTATGAAGATGATGTCTATCTCACGGATGATGAATTCCTACAACATTTAAGACGGGTAGCCTGCATTGTTGTAGGATTTCACGAGTTCGGCTACAAATTAAATTTAAAAAAAAAAAAAATAGCCTTCCTTAGAGTCCTGTTTCTGGGATATGAGCTATCCATTGAAGGAAAGAGCCTAGCGCCACAATTCTTGGAATTATTGTTGTCTCTTCAATTCCAGCCCTTGAGGCTGTTACCAAAGCCAGCATTTCTAACCCTAAAGCATTACATCCACTTTAGATTCAATGGGCAACGTCTTTGACAGTCATTGATGTAGACTACATTTTTGACCCAAAATTGCAAACCCAAGAATTTTTACAATTTGAACTAGAATACCCAGTTCCTGCAAATACACTGGCTATTGATCAGTATCAAAGAGTCATGTACACTGATGGCTCAGCGCAACCTGCAATTGGCACAAAACATCAATACTCCACTGATTGCGCAGCCGTAAGCGGCTATACGGGGGATAATACATTTTGTCCCCAACATACATTCACGCAAACCCTTGGGGATTGCAGAGCACAACTAGCAGAGCTAAAGGCTAAAGGCACTGGAACATAAGGATCCTGCACAGCTAACACTGATTGTGGTTCGTACTATTGTGTCCAATCCTTCAATGAATACCTGCATTACTGGCACAGAATGGGTTCAGAGATTCTAAAGGCAACACCATTAAACACAGACTTCTGTGGGGGAAAGTAGCAGATCTGAAGGAAACGCTACCAAATGTCCATGTTGTACATACACTTGGACACCAGCACATTGAAATACACGTTGCTGGAAATACATTGACTGATGAAGCAGCAAAGTTAGCAGTAGCTACGGCCGCTGTTGCTGCAGTAACCCACTTAGGTGCAAAACTGGACGATTGTGAGAAAGTAGCCTCTTTCTAGCCTTATTACCCCCACTTTTGGCCTGTTTGTGAGTATATGTCAGGGTGTTTTCACTGTCTCACTGGGATCCTGCTAGCCAGGGCCCAGTGCACATAGTGAAAACCCTATGTTGTCAGTATGTTTGTTATGTGTCACTGGGACCCTGCTAGCCAGGACCCCAGTGCTCATAAGTTTGTGGCCTATACGTGTTCCCTATGTGATGCCTAACTGTCTCACTGAGGCTCTGCTAACCAGAACCTCAGTGGTTATGCTCTCTCTGCTTTCCAAATTTGTCACTAACAGGCCAGTGACTAAATTTAGCAATTCACATTGGCATACTGGGACACCCATATAATTCCCTAGTATATGGTACTGAGGAACCCAGGGTATTGGGATTCCAGGAGATCCCTATGGGCTGCAGCATTTCTTTTGCCACCCATAGGGAGATCTGACAATTCTTACACAGGCCTGCCAGTGCAGCCTGAGTGAAATAACGTCCATGTTATTTCACAGCCATTTACCACTGCACTTAAGTAACTTATACGTCACCTATATGTCTAACCTTCACCTGGTGAAGGTTGGGTGCAAAGTTACTTAGTGTGTGGGCACCCTGGCACTAGCCAAGGTGCCCCCACATCGTTCAGGGCAAATTCCCCGGACTTTGTGAGTGCGGGGACACCATTACACGCGTGCACTGTACATAGGTCACTACCTATGTACAGCGTCACAATGGTAACTCCGAACATGGCCATGTAACATGTCTAAGATCATGGATTTGTCACCCCAATGCCATTCTGGCATTGGGGTGACAATTCCATGATCCCCCGGGTCTCTAGCATAGTACCCGGGTACTGCCTTTCCGGGGTCTCCACTGCAGCTGCTGCCAACCCCTCACAGAGGTTTCTGCCCTCCTGGGGTCCAGGCAGCCCTGGCCCAGGAAGGCAGAACAAAGGATTTCCTCTGAGAGAGGGTGTAACACCCTCCCCCTTTGGAAATAGGTGTGAAGGCTGGGGAGGAGTAGCCTCCCACAGCCTCTGGAAATGCTTTGATGGGCACAGATGGTGCCCATCTCTGCATAAGCCAGTCTACACCGGTTTAGGGATCCCCCAGCCCTGCTCTGGCACGAAACTGGACAAAGGAAAGGGGAGTGACCACTCCCCTGACCTGCACCTCCCAGGGGAGGTGCCCAGAGCTCCTCCAGTGTGTCCCAGACCTCTGCCATCTTGGAAACAGAGGTGTCTGTGGCACACTGGACTGCTCTGAGTGGCCAGTGCCAGCAGGTGACGTCAGAGGCTCCTTCTGATAGCTCTTACCTCTCTTGGTAGCCAATCCTCCTTCCTTGGTAGCCAAACCTCCTTTTCTGGCTATTTAGGGTCTCTGCTTTGGGGAATTCTTTAGATAACGAATGGAAGAGCTCATCAGAGTTCCTCTGCATCTCCCTCTTCACCTTCTACCAAAGGATCGACCGCTGACTGCTCAGGACACCTGCAAAAACCGCAACAAAGTAGCAAGATGACTACTAGCAACCTTGTATTGCCTCATCCTGCCGGCTTTCTCAACTGTTTCCCGGTGGTGCATGTTCTGGGGGTAGCCTGCCTCCTCTCTGCACCAGGAGCTCTGAAGAAATCTCCTGTGGGTCGACGGAATCTTCCCCCTGCAACCGCAGGCACCAAAAGACTGCATCACTGGTCCTCTGGGTCCCCTCTCAGCACGCCGAATGTGGTCCCTGGAACTCAGCAACTCTGTCCAAGTGACTCCCACAGTCTAGTGACTCTTCAGTCCAAGTTTGGTGGAGGTAAGTCCTTGCCTCCTCACGCTAGACTGCATTGCTGGGTACCGCGTGATTTGCAGCTGCTCCGGCTCCTATGCACTCTTCCAGGATTTCCATCGTGCACAGCTAATCCTGGGTCCCCAAAACTCCTTCCTGCAGTGCACAACCTTCTGAGTTGTCCTCTGGCGTCGTGGGACTCCCTTTTGTGACTTCAGGTGGACTCCAGTTCACTTTCCTTCCAAGTGCCTGTTCAGGTACTTCTGCGGGTGCTGCCTGCTTCTTTGAGGGCTCCCTCTCTGTCTCCTCCTCCAAGTGGCGACATCCTGGTCCCTCCTGGGCCACAGCAGCACCCAAAACCCTCTACCACGACCCTTGCAGCTACAAAGGATTGTTTGCGGTCTTTCTGCGTGGGAACACCTCTGCAAGCTTCATCGCAACGTGGGACATCCGTCTTCCAAAGAAGAAGTCCCTAGCTCTCTTCTTTCTTGCAGAACTCCAAGCTTCTTCCAACCGGTGGCAGCTTCCTTGCACCCTCAGCTGGCATTTCCTGGGCTCCTGCCCACTCTCAATACTGTCGCGACTATTGGACATGGTCCCCTTGTCTTACAGGTACTCAGGTCCGGAAATCCACTGTTGTTGCATTGCTGGTGTTTGTTCTTCCTGCAGAATCTCCCTATCACGACTTCTGTGCTCTCTGGGGGTAGTAGGTGCACTTTACATCTACCTTTCGGGGTCTTTGGGTGGGGTATTTTTCTAACCCTCACTGTTTTCTTACAGTCCCAGCGACCCCCTACAAGCCCACATAGGTTTGGGGTCCATTCGTGGTTCGCATTCCACTTTTGGAGTATATGGTTTGTGTTGCCCCTATACCTATGTGCTCCTATTGCAACCTATTGTAATTCTACACTGTTTGCATTACTTTTCTTGCTATTACTTACCTAAGTTTGGTTTGTGTACATATATCTTGTGTAAATTTCTCATCCTCATACTGAGGGTACTCACTGAGATACTTTTGGCACATTGTCATAAAAATAAAGTACCTTTATTTTTAGTAACTCTGTGTATTGTGTTTTCTTATGATATTGTGCATATGACACCAGTGGTATAGTAGGAGCTTTACATGTCTCCTAGTTCAGCCTAAGCTGCTTTGCCATAGCTACCTTCTATCAGTCTAAGCTGCTAGAAACACCTCTTCTACACTAATAAGGGATAACTGGACCTGGCATAAGGTGTTAGTATCTCTGGTACCCACTACAAGCCAGGCCAGCCTCCTACAACGATGAGATATGGGCTGCTGTGAAAGCTACGGATAAAGGTACGCCTTACCCAAAAGCATTTCCTGCTAAATATTCCTACCGAATGTGAGGTGTTAGAAATGGGGTTTTTGGTTGGCAGTCAGGTTACCCTCTGTCCAAGCAAGAACCCTCACTCTAGTCAGGGTAAGTCACACACAATCCAAATTATCCTGTGCCCACCCTCTGGTAGCTTGGCACGAGCAGTCAGGCTTAACTTAGAAGGCAATGTGTAAAGTATTTGCGCAATAAATCATACAATAACACCATATAGCACCACAAAAATACACCACACAGTGTTTAGAAAAATATAGAATATTTATCTGGATATTTGTAGAGCAACACAATAAAAGATGCAATAAAAATTTGTAGAAGTATCACTGAAAAGTGATATAAAGTGTCTTAATTCTTTAAAAAGCAAACAAAGTCTCTTTCAACCACAAAGTACCTGGTTTGGAGTGGAAAATCTCCGCAGAGGAGGAGATGCGTGGAAAAATGGTGTGTGCGTCGGTTTCGCCCCTTCACACACGTACTTGCGTCGTTATTTTTCATGCGGGGAGATGTGCGTCGTTCTGTGGGAAGAAAAATGGTGTGTGCGTCGGTTTCGCCCCTTCACACACGGACTTGCATCATTATTTTTCACTCGGGAAAGACGTGCGTCGTTTTCCGGCACGCGGGCTGACTCCTTCTATGGTTTGCGGGATTACCAGATGTCCCAGGGTCTGTGCGTGGATTCCTCGGCTTGTTATCCGGCTGCGCGTCGTTCCAGGAGGCTGTGCGTGGAATTTTCTTTCTCACGGCAGGCTTCGCGTCGATTTCCTCTCTGGAAGCCGGGCGGCGTTGTCCATGCGAGGCCGTGCGTCGAAGTTCTGGTCGCCCCGTAGGCGTCGCGTCGGGCAGCGTCGGCGTGCAGTGATTTTCTAACCGCGGAGCAAGCTGTGCGTCAAATTTTTCGGCACACGAGGAGTGCAAATGAAAAAGAAAAGTATTTTTGGTCCTGAGACTTCAGGGAACAGGAGGCAAGCTCTATCCAAGCCCTTGGAGAGCACTTTGGCAGCCAGACAAGAGTTCAGCAAGGCAGCAGGCCAACAGCAAGGCAGCAGTCCTTTGAAGAAAGCAGACAGGTGAGTCCTTTGAGCAGCCAGGCAGTTCTTCTTGGCAGGATGCAGGTTCTGGTTCAGGTTTCTTCTCCAGCAAGTGTCTGAGGTGGTAGGGCAGAGGCCCTGTTTTATACCCAAATGTGCCTTTGAAGTGGGGGAGACTTCAAAGAGTGATTTAGAAGTGCACCAGGTCCCCTTTCAGTTCAATCCTGTCTGCCAGGGTCCCAGTAGGGGGTGTGACAGTCCTTTGTGTCAGAGCAGGCCCTCCACCCTCCCAGCCCAAGAAGACCCATTCCAAATCGAGATGTATGCAAGTGAGGCTGAGTACTCTGTGTTTGGGGTGTGTCTGAGTGAATGCACAAGGAGCTGTCCACTAAACATAGCCAGACGTGGCTTGTAAGGCACAGAAAGATTTAAGTGCAGAGAAATGCTCACTTTCTAAAAGTGGCATTTTTAAAATAGTAATATTAAATCCAACTTCACCAGTCAGCAGGATTTTGTATTACCATTCTGGCCATACTAAAGATGACCTTCCTACTCCCTTCAGATCAGCAGCTGCCACTTCAACAATGTATGAGGGCAGCCCCAATGTTAGCCTATGAAGGGAGCAGGCCTCACAGTAGTGTAAAAACGAATTTAGGAGTAAACTACACAGGTACATGTCCTGCCTTTTACCCACACAGCACCCTGCTCTAGGGGTTACCTAGGGCACATATTAGAGATGACTTATGTGTAGAAAAAGGGGAGCTTTAGTCTTGGCAAGTACTCTTAAATGCCAAGTCGAAGTGGCAGTGAAACTGCACACGCAGGCCTGGGACAAGGTAAAGGGGCTACTTGAGTGGGTGGCACAACCAGTGCTGCAGGCCCACTAGTAGCATTTAATCTACAGGCCCTAGGCACATATAGAGCACATTACTAGGGACTTATAAGTATATTAAAAATAGTCCAATTGGGTATGATCCAAAGTTACCATGTTTAAAGGGAGAGAGCATATGCACTTTAGCACTGGTTAGCAGTGGTAAAATGCGCAGAGTCTAAAAGCCAGCAAGACAGAGTCCAAAAGGTGGAGAGAGGCAGGCAAAAAGTTAGGGGTGACCAGCCTAAGGCATGTCAGGTCTAACATGTGTCCCCCCCAGCTGAAAGTGGGGAGAGCTACCCGACCTCCTAGGAGCTCTCATCGCTAAGGTGGAAGTATCTGGAGAGACCATCAGCATTGGCGTGGTCAACCCCTGGGCGATGCTCCACCATAAAGTCCATTCCCTGTAGGGAAATGGACCACCTCAAGAGTTTTGTATTCTCACCCCTCATCTGCATGAGCCATCTGAGGGGCCTGTGGTCTGTCTGAACCCGGAAGTGAGTCCCAAACAGGTAGGGTCTGAGCTTCTTCAGTGCCCAGACCACAGCAAATGCTTCTCTCTCAATAGCACTCCACCTTTGTTCCTGTGGTAATAGTCTTCTTCTAATAAAGACTACTGGTTGGTCTGAGCCCTAACCATTTAGCTGTACTAGAACAGCCCCTATGCCATGCTCTGAAGCGTCTGTCTGTGTGCTAAAGAAAAACACTTTGTATCTATCAACAATGTCAAGTTACACCAGGTGTCCGATCCTGCACAGCAGACCAAGAGGAACAGCAAGTAGTTCCTGAATCCCTCTCAGTTCTGGTACAGAAGTTCCTTTGCAAGTTGTGAGCAGCAACACTGACACCTCTCCGAATTTGGGGAGGGTGGAAAATGAGCTTGTATTAGTTCCACTAACATCTGTTTCAACAAACAATACAGAAATGATTGATTTAACACAACTTGAACATAGACGGATGGCGTCATTTATTCTGAACCACTGTGGGTAACACCCACTGGTTCTCTACCTACAAATACAGCTTCAGCTTTTGCACAAACTGCTTCTGGATACTTTGCAGACATCAACGACACTGTTACGGACTCATTTGCCTCTTCTACATCTGAACTGTTAAAAACATGCAAGCTGATAAACTGGCTTAAAGCAACTTACTTTAGTCTCCCGTGGAACTATCTTTGGATTTCTTTGACTATACTGGCTTTCCTACTTTGGATTGGTTTTGTTATAACATTCTTTTTATTAATACATGGTCATTTTCTCCCTGAAAGATCAACAGCTGAACTGGTGGATGAGGTCCTAAAACCACATTTTTCTTCTCACAAGGTCGGTAGAGACTTGTCTTTTTTTAACATTTCCGCAATACTAATTCCTGATGGGACAGTTTGGGATAAAGTAACATTTGATATATACGGCCCGACAGAGGTCATTCAAATACCATATGTGTTTAAACTTTCAATAAACTATGTAATAATATCCAGTGTTGTTTCTGATTATTGGGATGTGAAAACAGTTGATTCTATGATGACTGAATTGCAGTATTATACTGTATTTGAAAGTGAAGATGTTTATCGATGTAAAGATAACTATGGTGATATGTTTTGCTATAATTATTATGGACATCATTTCATTCACAGAGCAAGTACCCCAAAGACTGTTTTTAATTACACAGAATGGGAACATTGCCCAACTCCACCAAATGGGAGTTCTAAAACGTGTACTGAAAAGTTCACATATTTTTCTGGGCACCATGTTAAAAATGCTGAGTCATATTATTTTAAATTGCCATCAATGGAAAATGTACACATATTATTGACAGATACAAAATGTATTCATTCAGATTCCTTTGTTTCCCGGTTGACTATAGAAGGCTATGAATTTTGGCTTAAGTCGATTGACTTAAAAAGTGTGTGGCGAACACGAAATTGGCAAATAAGGGGAAGGAAGCTTTATTTAGAGCATGCCTGATACCTGTCAAATGATATTTTTAAATCAAACTGTACAACAAACCAGTTGTTTAGGCTTAGCAAAGATTAAGGAATTGAATGCACCCGGTATTCCTGCCTCTGCAAAATTTCACAAATTGCAGAAATATATCAATGCAACTGAAGATCAGCTCGATGAATGGGTCCAAAATGGCACATTTAATGCTTCACTGTCACATCCTGGCGGGTGGTTATTGTGGCCAATAGATACCAATGGGTGTCATAAACATTTTATAAACTCCACGAGGGTTTAGAACTAATAGGCCGGACCCTTGCTATGTGTTATCTGAACATGCGGGTACAGTAACAACATACAGTGTAGGGAAATTATGCCAGCAATGGTTGAAGAGTTCCTCACTAGATGCTGGTAGAGAACACCTCAGTCTCCTGTTTAATATCACTGATTTACCAGACTTTCTGTTAGGCCCCAGAAAACAACGCAGGAAGCGCTTCTTATATGAAGTATATAATGAAATTTAGAAGTTTTCCCAACAAGAAACTGCTGCCCAGTTGAGGCAAATAGACCAGGAAAATTTACAGAAGGCATTAGCTGTTGAAGACAATGGGATTAATGCCCTGTCCAACCGAATATACACCCTAAATAACTTCGTCTCCTCTGCAATAGACATAATACAAAGTGATATGTCCTCTATACAACATGAAGAATGTCAACTAAGGTCCATTATGCAGTTGGGTTGGACACTTCAAACACTGAAGGCGGGTCGCGTTCCCTGGAAACACGTCAGCACAAGGGATATATTTTCTACTTTTAACTTATCACGACAACAACTACTAATGGCTAAGAAAGAAGCGACTTATGTTATGTTAAACATCGAAAAGTTAGAAAAGTTGCCTTTTACTGTGGCTGAAATACCATCTGCTAAGTGGTTAATACACAGGGTCATTAATCTGCCTATTTCAACACTACAATTCATGTCCTGTTTAAAACACTTCCCGGTAGGCAGATATGAAAGACTGGGAGATAGATACGTCCATGAGGTGTGGGAGTTGCCCTTCTCGTACAGATGTCTCAGTGCATTAAAGAGGTCTTTCTTAGCGGTAGTGAATGCAAGACTTTCGTCAGCCATTTGATGGTTTGTAAACAGCTGTCCTTGCACAAGACGTGTAATGCTTCGGCGGCAAATTTGGCTTGTTATCTGAAGGGAGTTCCACTTCTCTTGATTAGACCTGCGTTCCAGGTACTTTCAAATGGCAGCTATATTCTCCTCAGTAGTGAAGACTGTTGTGTGATGCGAGCCAGAATAGTTTATGTTGTTTCAGTCTCTAAGATTGTTACATGCTGCAGGAACATACTTTTTCCTCCCACTAGACAAAAAGAGGTAGCTTACATCTGGGCTCATATTGCTAGTTCAAATGTGAATTTTGACAAGTTGAGCAGACTCAAGGCTTTATTGTTCCAAAAACATTTGGCGCTCACATCCACGCGCGAGACCGGCGCACTTCAGGTGGCAAGGTCATCAGCTGAGATACAGTCCCTTTTAAGTACAAACTTTCCAAGACACTTTGATAAACTTGTGGGACGCATATTTAATGCGTCCAGTACTACTGGAATCTCAATTTTTTTTAAGGCTGTTGGTTTTGGTTTCATTCATACCTCCTCCATATTCGGTTTAGCACCATCTGCCATCCACTCAATATTCTCCAGTATTTTCGGGGGATTTCCAATAACTTTGGCTACAATAGGTGGCATTTTGCTATTGCTACTTTTTCTGCGCAATGGCTGTCCCGCCGCAACAAGAAGGAATGAAAGCACTCCCACCAGCGCAGCTGTGTTGTGAACGCATAATGCAGTACTTTGGAGCAACACTCCTGGAGGAATTGGAGTGTGACTGGTCTCTGTCATTCACACCGGTTTTGCACTGTGTGCAGCCCATGTTTTGGTGCCTCTGGTGCTCATTCGAACATGCACTGAGAGTTTGTCTTTCTACACAGCGCTTGCTTTAGTTGGATGCTGATCTGTTGATGTTCTCGCTGAGGGTTCATTACCGGACATGCGGGTTGAGGGTGCGTTTGCTACGGGAAGCTGCTTACGAGTTGCCCTTCATGGAGGATGCGGCTCTGAACTCATTACTGGGCACACCACGGAATGCTGCTGCCTTGGCTGAAGCTCAGGCAATGGAACACGAATGCTCCTTGGTCCTGCTTGGCGATGCATTTCCAACTTTAACACCTGCTGAAGCGGAAGATATCCTGTCTTCAGTTGTCCCGGATTCTATTGGAAACTTCCTAAATGACTCTGACTCTTGAAATTCGGCCTTTTTACGCCACAAGTTAACATTTTTAATTTGTCCTTTTATATATGCTCAAGCATCCTTTTTAACTTGTCATTATTGACATTTTTATGTATATATTTAAGGTTGAGTTTTATTAGCTTTTATACATAATTAGGTTTTGAACCACCTTCAACCGGCAGGGGGAGGGTGTTGTGTAGCCATTTTAGTTATAGCGCCATGCACGTTATTTTAGCACACTAGGCCTGCCGGTGTACACTTTAACCTAGATATATTTTATGCAGCTTTGTTTATTATTTTAACAATAGCCACATTTGCGGTCTCGTTTTATTTCTCTTTATCTAGCTGTTCTTTGCTTAGGCCAGCACTGTGTTCTTAAACAAGCACTCTGTGCTTCTCTCAAGGGTACAGTAAGATAGGTTGCCTGTAGACGTGGTATAGGTTTTGTCTCTGGTATTCATAGAAACACACATTTGCTTACATATGGACATTTTTTCAGAACAACAGTTGTTTTATTATAAAAACACTTCCTTGTCCCATACACGTTAGATGGAGATTCCAGCCAGAGGACCACAACTGTATGCTGATTGCTGAACGCTTCGCCACAACTGCTTATGCAGACTTCAGGCCTTGCTCAGGTATGGGGGATGATGTTCTCCCAGGGGAACCTAAAGGGCAGAATTAGAGCTTAACATGCTGTGCTCTATTATAGCCTAGGTTAGAATTAGTCTACTGACTCTAGTGACAATATGGTAGCATTATTTCTATGCTTTACTCTCCTTGTCACAATTTTAATCTTGTCCAGCTTTATTGTCCTGGTTTTTGCAGTACATGCTTTATTGTCTAAGATGCAGTCGCTTCATTAAAACCTTATTGAAACATATACTGCCTCTGCTTGTCATTGTATATGTGAGACTAATGTAACTGGGAGAAACGGATGAGATCTGAGTGACCATGATTTCCCTGAGGAGTCAATTGTGTCAGGCACTTCTAGGTAGCCGGAGCAAAACCCAGATTGGGGCGACAGGTGTCACCTGCAGTGGGTTAAGACTCAGTCTCCCACACCGCATGCAATTCTGCAGCTCGAATCCAGTAGTCTCATTAGAAAAATGAGAGCCTATGCAACAGGTACAGCCCCCTAAAGAGTGGCAAAAAGTGTGAAAACACAAAGAGAAAACAGACAACAGAACATTTAAAACCCCACGCCTCCCCCCACCCACACAGAGCCAGAACTGCTCAATGAATCCCAGAAAAGAAAACAGAAAAACACACATGGCATATGACTTTAAATCTTGGAGTGCACCATGGGAGTGGGCAACACCACAACTAGCGGTGCCCGTAGGTCACGGTAAGATGAAACAGTATAACAGTTGGTTACAGGCATTTACAACTAGGATTGCTGCGCGTGAATCAATGATTGGGTCCCAGTACGATAATGAAGTATGGGCATCTGGGCAGGCAGTCTAATGAATCGGGCTCCATTTAGGACACTGCCCCGCTCCCAAAGAGGTCCTCCCAGGAGGATGTTCGCGAAATGCTTATAGCACAGTCTGGAGAGTGCCCTGGTGAGGCGTTGATCCTGCCATTACACGCTTTGCAAAAGGTGAGCGCTTCAGCTGGATTACCAAAAATGCAAGCCTTCCTACTGACACTGGTGTGTAATCTGGCGGGGTATAGCATACCATATTTGAGCCGCCTCTTACGGAGCACTGCTTTAACATCTTGGAATTTCCGGCGGGCCTCCTGGACCATCAATGTAAACTAAGAGTAAATGGAAAAGACAGTTCCCTGATGAGTCAAAGGGCCTGAGTGCCACATCTTTATCCTGAAAGCTAAGCAACTGGGCAAATATGGTAGTGGAGGTGCACCAGACTGGGATTTGGGACCCAGCGATTAGTGCTCTCGTTCTACCACAAAGGTTTCTGTGCAACTTTGGCAATCAAATAGTTCAATCAGCAGACGTTCTATAAATTGGTCCGGGCGCCCCATGTTTGTAGACTCTGCTATACCTGTTATACAGATGTTATTTCTGCGTGACCTGGCTTTTAAATCTACACTCTTGATGGCCATGGTTTTAATAAGTCACTCCATTTTATCCACACGTTTGGTGAGGGAAGTGGAGCCATCCTCAAGGCGTGATATGTGCTCCTCTGTGCTGCTCAGGCAGGCAGCAGGTGGATCAATCTTTTCCCCCATTTGGTCAGTCTTGCTAAGGCATCAAAGGGGGAGTCAATGGACTGAAAACCGCCCTGCAACTCTGCCATTATTGCACTGATCTAGACTCCTCCGGTCAGGGCTCCAGTCTGAGACGCTTGGCGTTAACCAAAGGCTGACAGACCCCAACGCCTTTTCAAAGGAGAGTTTGTGCTGTCTTGTGCCCCCCTTTCCCTTGGCAATGTTGTAGTTGAGCGTGCATTAAGACAGTGTCAGGCACCAAAAAGTAGAGAGGAAGTTCAGACGAACCACGAGGACCAATTGAGGGGGGTTTCATGAGGTAAACCGTGGAAGGGATGGGTATCCTCGACGAGTCACAAATGTCTGATCGCCGTCATGGATTAATCAGGGAGCCAGATAGTTGCAAGAGTGTGGCGGAGGGTTCAAAGATTCTGGGAGTTGCATGCAATGTGAAGAATACCAGAATTAAGGTGTGAAAGAAGATACCAGTGTGTTCCCAGCCAATGGGTAGTTCCCATATGGAATGCAATAGGAGTCATTCCATTGAATAAGGGAGGCAAAGTTACAGCTGTTTTGTGCAAAGCAGCTCACCAGACTATTGTAAGGGCCTAAAACACACCCCCAGGGCTCAGGTTCACGGCTGCTGGCTTATCCGCAGCTCAAGGACATGGTGATATGTTGCTACCCAACTCGCCCGCTGAGCCTCTGCTGTCACTGCAGTCAACGCTTCCCCCTATGTAGGAGGTCCGTGAACTCACAGCTATCTCCCTCCGCCAGTCCGCCACACTCCCAGAGGGGCACAGCAGCACTCAGGTCCCATGGCTGCTTATATCATCAGACGACAGCTCCTCCCTCAGAGCCACATTGCAGTCTGCCAAGCCTCTGTGAAGGGTAGATGTGCCACGGGCTATCTGCTCAGATTGCGCCCCCCATTTGCCTACATGCGGCGTGCCACAGGAACAGCAGGCCCCAGGGACTGCGGGCAGCTGGACAAGTTGGCAGAGGCAGGCGGGGATGGGAGCTTCCAGGCTGCTAGGAAGGGCTAGGCCGCGCAACCATCCCAGGCAAAGCTGTGCCTCTGTCCACCATCTTGGCCAGGGGTTGGGCAACAACTGTGTCTCTAGCTCCTAGGACATAGTGCCTCAGCTCATTGGGCTTACTTTGCTGAAGTTGATGCCATTAACCACTATTTTTAGGCATCCGCAGTCAGAGCTTTACAGACGAGCAGCCATTTTGGATGCTGGCATGGCCACGCCCGACTGTACCACATCCTTATATTCTAAATGTTCCACAATGTCCACTTCTGGCCATTTCGAGAAATGTTCGAAAGCCACTAATAGGCACTTTTGTGTCTCTCCATCTAAAATTGGTCCAGCTAAATTTCAAGGCTTATTCTTTCCCATGACATATTGAGGGTAGTGATTGGACATAAAGGTGGTCTGAAAGTCACCTGCATCTTATCTGAGTTTTCACACAAAGCACAATCTCTAATATTGTTTTTTACTAGCAGAATCATTCTGTGTTTGGTCTTACAGATTCCTAAGTGTCCCTCGTGGCATAATTATATTAGTTTACTTCTTAAATCTTCTTGTGGTATAATTTTCCCACTCCTCCAAATTGTACCCTCCTCTACCAATAACTCATGCCTTACTTCCCAAAATGCTCTCATTTCCCTACTCAATGTCATTTTCTCAGGCCAAACGTTAATTCTTTTGTCATGTAGATCTCTTAAAACTTGGTCTTTATTGTATGCCTCAATACACTCTTCTTTTAAAATACCTTGGTTACAATTATCAATGTTCGCTACACATAATTTTTCAATATCCTCTTCAGGTACTTTGTCTAACAGTAATGGCAGTCTACTTAAAAATCTGCTACTCTCTTTTTTTAAGACTTGGTAAATATTGTACAACATATTTATAATTCAAAGTTTTTATGGGCATTCTCGCCAAATGTGCGAAAAGCATTGTACAGTTCTTTGGTTGTTAAACCCTTAATGAGTGGTTTGTGTTCACCTCTTAGTATTACTTCAGAACCCCAACTGAACTGTCTGAAATGTTTCATTCCCCATATGCATGCTAATGCCTTGCGTTCACTCTTCAGTAGGAGGTAAAGAACGTGAAGTAAATGCAATCACACTCTTTCCCACTTTCATTCCTTTGACTTAGAACTGCACCAATGCCTTTTCCATTTGCATCAGTTGTAATTATTAACTTTAGATTTAGATTGAATCCCTGCAATGGTAATGCATCACAAATATCATTTTTGACTCTTTCAAAATCTCTCTGACAATAAGAGGACCATTCAAACGTATTCATAATTCTTAAAAGTTGTCTAATATTGTATGTATTACTCAAATGTTTTTTGACAAACTTTGAATAAAATTCTGCTAAGCCTAAAAAGGTCTCACTTCATCCTTGTTACTAGGACTTGCTGAGTTTCTAATGGCTTCTTGTAATTCTTTTGTTTAGGTCTAATCACTCCCACATATATCTTATGTCTTAAATAAGGTAATTTATGTTTGGCAAATTTACATTTAGCAAATTCTGCTGTCAGCCCATTAAAAAAAAAATCTTCATTACTTTTCCAACAGTGTGGCATGTTCTTTTCTATATTTTCCTAAAATCAGGATGTCATACTGAAAAACGTCTATGTTCCTTAAGCCTTTAAACAATTTAAACATTAGTCTCTGAAACATTGCTGCTGCGACCCTAAACCAAAAGGAACTCTTACAAATCAAAAATAACCAAACAGTGTAATACAACTGGTCAAATTCCAACTCTCTGGGTGCAAAGGAACTTGTTGGTACACTGTGGTAAGATCTATTGTGGTAAACCATTCCACACCTTTAGTTTTGGATAGCATTTCATTTATTTTGGGTAGAGGGAATTGATCCACAACAATATTCTTATTAGGGTCTCTTTTATTCATAGAGTCTGAGTTTTCAATTAATTTTTTTTGCTATCACTATATGTGATACCCACTCTGAAGACTTCACTCTCACTATGATACCAGCATCACACAATTTTTCTAATTTACTTTCCACTTGCTCTCTGAGGGGAAAATGTATATTCCTTGCTTTATGTAAGCATGGTTCTGTATTGGAATTTAGGACTGTTGACGCTGGAACCCTTTAAGTTGTCCTACAGTTCTTGAAAAAACATCCATGTATTTGTTTTTAAATATGTTGTTCATACTCATCATTCATCAGAATTGAGAACCAGCTCCGGACTATTAGAATCTAGGGTAATCGCTAACACTCCTTAGTCGCGCCACCCTAATGCTGAAGGTCCCACGACTGAGACATACAGTTTACATTTTGCTTCTCTGTCTTTGAACCTGTAAAACAATCTCCTTAATCCCACCATATCAATTCTTCCTCCTGTAAAAGTTGTAGGTTTTATAGCTGCAGGATCTAATACATCACCAATAATATGTGTGACTATTTATTTTCGTACATCATTATTAACAATTGCATAGGGGGACCCAGATTCTGCTACAATGAAAATATCTACAACCCCAACTGATATATTACAAATAGGTTTCTTCTTGTGATTTTCAATGTTAAGTACTTGTTCCTCAGACCTAAGTATACACATATTAACACCATTCCCTTCTTCGCTATCTGATTCTGTGTCAGATGATTGTTAAGTAATTGCACTGACTTCTCTTTCTTCTTTCTACATACTTTGTAAAAATGTCCTATTAACCCACACCCTGAGCATCTTTGTGAACGTGCTGGCATTTTCTGTCATTAGCTAAATGTCCCACATTGCCGCACCTGTAACAACTCCCCATAAAAGTTCCCTGGCTAAATTTTTCTTTGTATCTTCTGACAGTGGTTTGTGATTTTTTTTAAAGTTATCTTTATGGCTGATAGGTGGTGCTTTCTTTGCTTGAATTTTTGACACAAGACCGTTATTCTTGTTTCTGTTTTCTTCTCCTTTATTTTTGTCTTCTGCTATTCCGGCTTTAGCACATCATCCGGTCATCTCTGCCCTTTTAACAATGTTGACTACTTCTTATAGAGACGCTTCTCCTTTTGCCCATAACCTCTCTTGAATATTAGGGTCAACTGCATGCATTACTATTCGCTTACAAACTAACTCATCATGAATATTTCCAAATCTACATATTAATGCTAAATCTTTTTAGTGAGAGTCCTCAATGTTTTCATCCTTTTTCTGCTTCCTGAGGAAAAATGTAGAACGGTCTACTGCCACACATACTGTTGGGTTATAATATGCATCTAGGTCCTCTAAAGCATTAGTGAATCTGCCTTGTCTGGGTTTTCTCTGTATACGATTACAGACTTTAAGTCCACCAGGACCCAAATAATGGGGTAATATTTTCTTCTGTTTCTCTGCTGGAGGGTCCTCATCATCGTCTTACGTGGAAATTTAGTTTATAAAGTATTCCTTCCATTCACTCCACGTTAATGACGGCCCTCCTTTGCCTGCAAAAATGCTTGTGGTGGAGAGAGATTCCAAATATTTCCAGTAGCCATATTCCCAAAATATATATATGCCAGAATAAAATAAATATTTTTTCCTCACACATATATGTGTGTGGGATATATCGTTGTTATAGGGACCTAAACAAACTTGTAATAAAATAGTTTGTGAACTGAAGTAGAAACTGAGTGTGCTAATCACTGTGAAGGATCAGCCAACAAAGAATAATTCATAAGTGTGCTGATCACTGGGCATTTGCAGTACTTAAACAGTAGGTGTCAGTGCTACTGCAAAGTTTTTGTTGAAGACAACCATTAGGGTTATACGAATGAAGAAGAAGTCAAATAATACAGGAAAGGTGTATGTCGCAGCTCGGCTGATGTGGAAGATTCAGTAGGTAAGGAACGAGTGACAAATATTCAGTGAAATATGATCCAGACACTGAATGACTAATGCTTCCAGCCACTCAACTCTCGGCCAGCGTGTGCCGTGCGCTTGAGAACAGTTAAGGGCAGTGCGCACGAGGTTGCAGTGTGCAACCACAACAGCACAGAACAGGGGCAGGGGACCGCAGTATTTAACGTCATAGCTGCGTAATACCAGAGCAGTATGTGCGGTTTTAATGCGGTCATCCAACCGTAGATGTATCTAATATATGTGCACTCTACCCAATATAGGGGCTTATTTACAAGCTCCTTGCGCCGCTGGTGCGTCACTTTTTATATGGGGAAAAAATGACACACCTGGGGTGCAAGGGGCTTGTAAATACGCCCATAACAGGTCAAAAAAGAGTAATCATGAGCCAGGTTAACAGCAATTTATTTTACAAGTTGTCAGTCACCATATCATGTGTCGTTTTTCTTGAACTCCACAGCTCGCACAAACATGCGTTCAAAAATATTGACTCTAACCTGACTAGCGTAATTTTTTGACGCACAACCGCCATGGAAATGACTCCTGTCTTAGCAAAGACAAGAGTCATGCCCCCCTGCCAATGGCCATGCCCAGGGGACTCCTGTCCCCTGGGCATGGCCATTGGGCACAGTGGCATGTAGGGGGGTCCAAGTTAGGCCCCCCCACGCCACTTAAAAAATTATTTAAAAAAAAATAAAAAATAAACCTTACCTCTACTTACCATATATGGGTCCCATCTATGGGTGTCCTCCAGGGGTGGGCGAGGGTGGCAGGGGGTGTCCCTGGGGGCAGGGAAGGGCACCTGTGGTCTGCTTCAATGGTCAGAGACCATGGAAATGAGCCCACAGGTCCTCGAACGCCTGCCCTGACCCAGGCGTTAAAAAATTAATCTAAACAGGTTTAGCGCCATTTGTTAAGGCCCGCCTCCTCCCGTGCGTCAAAATGACGCAGGAGGATGAATAAGGCGCAAATGCCTTAGAGTAATTTTTTTAGACAGGAACGCCTACCTTGCATGTCATTAGTAGGTGTGGTGTACGTGTCCAGAAAATGATGCACAGCCCATAAGTTTGGCGCTAGACGGGTCTAACACCAAAGCATAAATATGTAGTTAAGTTTGCGCCGGATTTGCGTAAAAAAAATAATAACCAAATCCGGCGCAAACAGAGTATAATTATGCCCCTAAAGCCCATATTTATACTTTTTTAGCCCAGCACTTGCGTCATTTTTTTACGCAAAATCGGCACAAACTTACAAAATACAGTTGTATTTTGTACGTTTGCGCTGCTTTTGCATCAAAACATGACGCAAATGCGGCGCTAAAAAAGAATAAATATGGGCCTCATTACTATAGGGCTCATTTACAAGCCCCTTGTGCCGCATTAGTGTCATTTGTTTTTTTTTTACACTAAGGTGACGCAAAACAGTCCCTGACCCCACGCCATCTTTACAAACTGTTGCAGTGTCACCATTGAGCCAGTTTGTAAAGCCTTGGGCCACATTATGCCTGCACTAGGTATAATGTATGCAAGATAGGCGTTCCCCTATAAAAATCCCTGTAGAAATGGCGCAGTGAAATCTACTGCGCCAGCATAGCATAATTTATTTAACGCCTGCTCGGGTCAGGCATTAAAAAAGAGACTGTGTTGTTCCCTCCAGGGCGCCCTTAGCATTGCTAGACTAGCGTCAAGATTTTGATGCTAGTCCAGCAATGTTGAGGGTTAGCGCCACAATGAAGCTATTGTGGACACTTTTGCACAATGGAGCACTGTCTTGTAAATACAGTACTCCCATGGCGCCGTTAAGGGGGTGCAGGGATCAACGCAAGGAAAGTGGCACGTCAGAGCTGATGTGCCACTTTCTGGTAAATGAGCCCCTATGTGCCAGTATATACCAGTACCACATACTATAAGCAAAAACAGAAACTAAAGAGTTGGGAAAATCCAGGATCAGAGAGGCATACGGCATCTAGATGATGATAGCATTTAAAATGCCTTTCACAAATTCTATGGAAAATTATACACCATAAAAACAGTCCATGATGACAAAATTATAGAATATCTTTTCAAAACAAATATGCAGATATTGATTCAAGAGCAGAGAGAGGAGGTGGATAAAACTATAAGATTAGAAAAAGTAATTTCAAGTGTCTTTAAACTAAACTGGGTACACTTCCAGTTGATATGGCTTTAGTTAGAGCGTTTATAAAATCTTCAGCTCACAAATTGCCCCACTCCTGACAGGACTGTGCAACTTCCTCAACACAATTGAGTCCAGGGCAGCACTATGGCACATGCAGGAATCACAGCAGGGCTTGAAAAAACATGTAATTGTCACTTGGCCTGCAGGTCAAGTAACTTGAATAATCTACTCGACCTAACTATAATGTACTTGACATGTAAAAGGGTCTCAAAATGTGTGATCCTAGGCAAATATTTTATTTTACAGAGTCGCCTTTTCCTTCATTCTCACGAGTGCACCTTCAAATATGTGAGTTCAGCAATTCTACTGTACAAAAAAAGTATCTTGTTTGATTAAATAGACTAAGGCCCAGATTTACAAGCGGCCTGCACCACCGATGTGTCACCTTTTTGACGCATTGGTGGCACAGGCTGCTGATCCATATCTTCAAGGCCACCCAAAACCACTTTGCAGGGCTTTACATGGCTATGTAGCTATGGAGTAAGATAATGCAGCGCAAGTCACTGTGTTGCCTTACTTTGCATCGGGCAGGCACTTCCATGGGTATTGCATGGGTGTTCCCATGCAACACCCATGGATTTGGACGCATTATCGGATTTACAAGGTTTTGTAAACCTGGGAATGCATCAAAACCCTAGCCACTCCAGGGGTGGCATAGAAGTGACGCAACTGGGAGAAATATTGTTATTTGTCCCTGTTTTTTCCTCTTTCTATGTGTGCTGCATTTTGCAGACAGTAAATTTCCAAGAAATGTCCACAAACCTTCCCACTAACTTGCAGCTTTATTGATAAAACCATGTAGTGTATTGATCTGTGAAAACGGGGTTGCAGGAAACATATTTATCATTTGCACATCACCAAGTAAAGTGTTCCCATTTGTTTTCATCCTATTAAAATATTTTTTTCTTCACACTGGAGAACAAAAAATAGTCTTTCATAGCTGCTGAGTTGTATTTTGAAATGTTTGTACAGTTGACTTAGTTATTTAAATGTTGTGTGTTAGGAAAAACCCACCTACACTTTCATTTCACATTTTGTATAGCAGGTCAGACAGGTCACCTTAGACAATCCTGGAACTCTGCCCTCAGATTGGAAGAAGACAAAGTGACTTTTGACCTCTGTCTCTGAGCACAGAACATGTGTAACAAGAACATAATAATTTAAAGGCACCTTTTTCACTTTCTCAGGAATGGAACATCTGTTCTTTGTCAACTCGCCAAAAGGGGCATGCAGGTCATAAAAATAGTTTGACCTGATAAACAATGACTCACTGTAGCGAGTGGTCAAGTAGATTTTTCGAGCTCTGCAAAGTATTTCCCAAATCCCTTAAAGATCTAACCCAATGTGGTTAATAAAGTCGTATATCCCTGCTGAATGTCACTTTCTTAATCATCACAGGAATACTTGGGGGGGAAGACTGGGGAGGGTGCAAATGGGCTGGTTGGAGCTGCTCCAGTCTGTGTTTGTTCCTGGGTAAACTTGTAGAAATATTACAGATAAATTGTTGCTTCTTATAGATAACATACCTAGAACCAACAAAAGGCTTTGGTGGTTATGGTAGATGCAGAAAAAACATTTGATAGGATGATTTAGTGCTTCCTTAAGCACACATTTTTGACGTTTGAAATGGAGATCGATTTAAAAGTTGGATACTCAGTGGGTATGTTAGCCTAACTGCATCAGTACAGATACATGGCAGCATATCCTGAAGATTTTGAGTCAAAAGAGAAACCAGGCAAGGGTGCCTGCTCTATCCATTGTACTTTTTCCCTCACTGTGCAGTCTTTGACAGACAGAATTAGGCAAAATAAGCAAATTAACAGAGTAAAAATTGGTAAAGAACTTGATTAATGATGTATGTTGATTACATTATGGTTATATTGACCCAGCCAATGAAGTCCATAGAATACTACATGTTTTTGAAACACGATTGCTGTCGGTGTGCCAAGAAGTGAAACTCCATAATATTATAGGTGGCATTCTATGGGTTGTAAAGAAAAAGAGATTAACTAAAAAGTTATTGCAAAACCTCTAGAAAAACGAGAACAGGATACCCAGACATCACACAATATTTCCAAGCAGTGCAATTGCGTGTCTTGGGGTAGTGAGTAGGCACAGGTTTGAAGAAGCAATGGTGCTTTCTTGACAAAATCAGAGCCAGGACACACATAAAAGGAATAAAGCAGTACCTTAGACTATGCAAGAGCATAGAGCCTGAGGTCTCCACTCATCATCCATGACCAATGCATCAGTAGGGGTTTGGGATAAAGTGGCAGTGGAGCACAACCTAACTGTCCTTCCATCACCCTTAACACCTATAGTTAAGAACCCCGACGTCTCCATAGGAATAGACTGATAGGTATATCTAAATTGGAAAACAAAGGGATGCAGCAGGGTCGGAGAACTGTTATGAGGAGGTTTATGAGCATGGAATACAATCCTTTGAATTACTTCAAAATAAGATTGTACTCCCTGAGCCAGACAGATTTAGGTACGCTTTGATGAAACACTGGGTATTGCATCGAGATAACAAGCAGGTTATGACAAGGTCAAATATGAGAAATGGGTCATCAGACAAGACAATGAAAAGGAATTTGTTTCTAAATGACATAAACTGAACGAAACCGTAAGCAAAATCCCTAGCAATGAGGTGGGGAGAAAGAGAAATAGGAAGGACTTTCATGGGGGAAGAAAGGGAACAGGTGCTCAGTAAGGGGCATATTTAAGAGCCCCTTGGGCTGCTTTGCATCATTTTTTTTTTTTTTACACAAAGGTGGCCTTTTACCCGCACCATATTTACAAAGTGACTCAATGCATGCATTGCGCTGCTTTGTAACCTCTTGCGCCACATTATGCTTGCGCCAGGCATAATGTATGCAAAAGGGGCATCCGAGCTAGGAGTCCCACAGAAATGGTGCAGAGAAATTTAACAGATCTCAATGCACCATTTATTGGCGTCATTTTTAACGCCTGCTCAGAGCAGGCATTAAAATTACGCACCCATAAAAACCTATAGGCCTCCTTGCACTTTGCCACACTAGCGTCAAAAATTTTGATGCTAGCGTAGCAAAGCGCCACAATAGCGTCAAAAATGTTGACGCTACTGTACTAGTGACTGCCAGGGTGCGCCTTATTATAAATACGGCGCACCCATGGTGTTGTTAGGTACCGGTAAGGTGGGGGGGAGTGCTGAAAAAGTGGTGCATCAGCTCTAAAACTGTAAAACTGGGGCTTTAATAAGAGAGACACTAACATTGCCACTTAATGGTACTATACTCCAGCTTAGTTATGGGTATGAGACAAAAAGAAGAATTCTGAAGGGGACGTGATGTGAAAGGAACATTGATGCATCTGCTGTGACCATGCCAAAGAGTTACAGACATATTGGAATGAAATAATGAAGACATGTGAGAAAGTCTGACCCTGACTGTGCCCTGGGCTCTGTTAAACAGGTCCCAGGCCAGTGCTCTGAATAAAAGGCTTATGGTGTCATGTTAGAAATTAGGTCTCCAGTTGGCAGAAGTATGCATCCTGTTTAGGTAGCGACCACAATCCTAGTCAGGGTAAGTCACAACACAACCTTAATTATCCTGTGCTCACCCTCCAGTAGCTTGGCACAGAGCAGACAAGCCTAACTTGGAAGCCAATGTGTAAAGTATCTGTGCAACAATTTGTGCATTAACACAGTGAAACTAACACAAAAAAGTACTCCACACCAGTTTGGTAAAATAGATAATATTTATCTGAATATAATAAGACCAAAACGACAAAAATCTAATACGCACAACTCAAGCTATCACTTTTAAAAGTTTTATATGGGTCTCAATCCTTAAGAATCAGTGGTTGTATCCTTTTAACACACAGTACCTGGGATACGCCAAAAATAATGATGCAAAGGGCTGCCGAGGAGGAGATGCATCGAAAAGTAAAGCAATGCTTTGTTTTTTCTGGTGCGGCAAAGGTGATGCGTCGTTTCTTTCCACCCTGCAAGGTGAGCGTCTGTTTCCAGGAGCGCAGCTTGGTTCCTCACTGCGATGCAGGGGTATTTTGATGCCCAGGTTTGATGCGTGGAAAATCTAGAACGTTTTGTGAAGAGGCAACAGGTGCTGTGTTAATCCGGCAGGCAATGCCTCAAATTTTACAGGTGTTGTGTTGGTTTTCAGACACGCTGGAGTTACTTCTCTTTTCTGAAGTCTTTGATGGCAATGAGACTTCATAACAGAAGGCAAGCTCTATCCATTCCCTTGCAGAGTACTTGTGGAGGAAGGCAGAGTCCCTCTAGCAGAGGGAGAGGCCAGCAGGCAGCAGGGCAACAAGCGGGCCAGCAGTCTTTCCAGCACAACAGTCCAGATGAGTCCTTTGTGCAGCCAGTCAGTCCCTCTGACAGAGTCCAGTTGTATGTCAATAAGTATTTGGTGAGGTCACAGGCCCAGAATATATACCCAATAGAGCCTTTGAAGTGGGGGGGAATTCAAAGGATGGTTTTGAAGGGCACGGGTTCCCCTTTCAACCCAGCCCTGTCTGCCAGGAGCCCTGTGGGGGGTTATCAGTTCTTTGTGTGAGGGCAGGCTACTGGCCTTTGAAGTGTAAGTGAGGGCCTCTCCACCCTTCCTGCCGAGGAAGACCCATCAGTATGCAGATGAATGCAGATGCAGCTGAATGTCCTGTATTTATGGCTGTCTGGTTGGAATGCACAAGGGCAGCTGTCAACCAGCATAGACCAGATGTGGATTGGAGACAGGCTGTATGGCACAGAGAGCAGTAAATGCAGAGAAATGCCTACTTTATAAAAGTGGCATTTTTAAAATAGTAGTGTAGAATCCAACTTCGCCACAAAGTAGGATTTCTCACTACCATTCCAACCATACCAAACATTACCAGTCTGTTCCTCTCAGATCACAAATTACCACTTAAAGGCATGTAAGGGAATTTATAATGCTGGCCTATGAGAGGAGCAGGCCTCAGAGTATTGAAAAATGACGTTGGTTGCTTTTCACTACCAGGACATGTAAAACCTACAAGTACATGTCCTATCTTTTACTGTTAAAGCACCCTGCCCTATGAGTTACCTAGGGCTTACCTTAGGGGCTACAAATGTAAAAAAGGGGGGATTTAAGGCTTGGCAAGTTGTTTTGAATGCCAAGTCAATGTGGCAGTGAAACTGCACACACAGGCCCTGCAATGGCAGGTTTGAGACATGGTTAGGGGGCTACTTATGTGGGTGGCACAATCAGTGCTGCAGGCCCACTAGTAGCATTTCATTTACAGGCCCTGGGCACATGTAGTGCTCTTCACTAGGGACATACAAGTAAATTAAGTATGCCTATTGGATATGAGCCAATGTTAGAAGGCAAAAGGTTTGGGGTGACTATTCAGAGGGGACCATTCTCCAACATGCCATAGTTACAATTGGATATGGCAGACCCTTGTAAGTCTCTTGTAGATAACAGTGCAGGGGGATTCAAACTACCTATAAATCCTTAGTATATAATAGGGCAGGGAAGTGTAGAGGCCCAGTAGATTTCCTACACTGGAGTGTGCACTGCTATGTTGCCTGCTATCATTTTTAAAGGCAACCCTGCCTTGCAGACTGTCTTTAAAAAGTAAAATATGCTCAAATTTGACTTTGGAATTTAAAGTACTTCCAAAATGATAATCTACCTTATTTTTACATATATGTCCCCTCTACTTTTTCTCTGTTGTATCTTATGTTGTGTCATGTGGGATAGCCTTAAGAATCTGATGTACTTGAGAGTTCCATGTGGAAAGTGGAGCTCGAGAGGGAATCAGTTGCTGCTGTCGCACTGTTGGGTTCAGTTGTAGATGACTTATCTGGTTACAATAAATAGTAATAATAATATATATCGGCCTGTCATGAATGGATTCCTTCACTGGAGAGTGGTTTAAAGGCTAAACCCCGTATACTGTTGAGATGGTGTGCGACTAATCAAAGAACCTAAGCTATGAATTTGAAGGCAACAACCATGAATGAATTTTAAGTAAACAGCGACTTCCAACGTTATTAGTGTCTGTGGATGCTTAATCAGAGACTGGGATGGCGCTGCAGTTAAGCTAATTGAGGACATAGCATATTAACATAAATTGCCTAAAGGCAACAGAGTGGATTTAAATTCAGGCCTTGTGATTTACTCAAGAGATTATTAACTGTGCAGATCTAAACTGAAGCCACATTTTGGGACGGGAGGGGATGTGAAACAATAACAAGATTGCAAATCAGTGCTCAAGTGTAAACTCGTGCCCACTAGTTGTGTGCAAAAAAAACATCCTCATCACATGCAAGAGTTATTGACTTTATTTGGGACATAATTTGCACAGTGAAGGCAGCCAGGAGCCTTGCAGTGTACAAAAAAACTATTGTACAAAGCGCTTGCTATCATTTCGGCAGGAAATTTGAGGTTACTACTTATTTGTCGTGAGTATCGGAAAAATTACTGAACTTAAACTGTAGTGGAAATAATAGGTCTGCGCAAGAAGGATTTATTGACTTTAGCAATAGTCCCATGAGATGCTCGAGTGCTTAAATCAACTGCCATGAGAGTGCGGCTCATTACAATATTAATAATTAGCTCCACACACTTTTGCCGAGTAGTCCTACTCAAATAAACATAGAGGAACGGACACTGCATGTAAGGCTGCACTTTACGCCGTATTACTTACTGGCCCAAAAAAGCACTTATAAAAACACATGCCGCATTCACTACTGGCTCTGATCAACATTTAAAGTTATTTCAGTCAGGAACCTTACAAAGTGTTGTCAAAATACTCACCGCGTGTGAAGCAAAGCTGTTCACTCAGCAGGAAGTTTTCTCCTTGTTTGTTGGACGAAGTGGCACAACATATTTAAGCACTTTTACTCATCATCATTGAGGTGTGTCACCACTGGGGAGGAGTCCCAAGGCAAGGAAACAAATAAAGGACTACAACTGTGGTCATAATAGTAAGGATAGAAGAAGGACTACAAAATTGATTGAAACTTCGTAGAATTAGAATACAGGATGAGACAGCCACGCCAAAATTATTCCAAAGGAACGTCAGCTGTCCATTTGAGACTATGTTGACTACATTTATTATTTTAGTTATCTGCATTGGAATGGTGTGTGTGAGTGACTGTCCAGTATGGAATCTTTAACCCCTTCGATGCAAGGCCTTTTCCCCCTCCTGTGCCAGGACTTTTTTTGCCTATTTGGAATAATTCTTGCTTAGGCCCTCATAACTTTTTGTCCACATAAGCTACCCACGCCAAATGTGCGTCCTTTTTTTCCAACATCCTAGGGATTCTAGAGGTACCCAGACTTTGTGGGTTCCCCTGGAGGAGGCCAAGAAATTAGCCAAAATACAGTGAAAATTTCGTTTTTTTCAAAAAAATGGGAAAAAGGGGCTGCAGAAGAAGGCTTGTGGTTTTTCCCCTGAAAATGGCATCAACAAAGGGTTTGCGGTGCTAAAATCACCAGCTTCCCAGCTTTCAGGAACAGGCAGACTTGAATCAGAAAACCTAATTTTTAAACACAATTTTGGGATTTTACTGGGACATACCCCATTTTTACGTTTTTGTGTACTTTCAGCCTCCTTCCAGTCAGTGACAGAAATGGGCGTGAAACCAATGCTGGATACCAGAAACCTAAACATTTCTGAAAAGTAGACAAAATTCTGAATTCAGCAAGGGGTAATTTGTGTAGATCCTACAAGGGTTTCCTACAGAAAATAAAAACTGAAATAAAAAAATATTGAAATTGAGGTAAAAAAAACAGCAATTTTTCTCTATGTTTTACTATGTAACTTTTTCCTTCAATGTCAGATTTTTGAAAGCAATATACCGTTACGTCTGCTGGAGTCTTCTGGTTGCGGGGATATATAGGGCTTGTAGGTTCATCAAGAACCCTAGGTACCCAGAGCCAATAAATGAGCTGCACCCTGCAGTGGGTTTTCATTCTATACCGGGTATACAGCAATTCATTTGCTGAAATATAAAGAGTGAAAAATAGCTATCAAGAAAACCTTTGTATTTCCAAAATGGGCACAAGATAAGGTGTTGAGGAGCAGTGGTTATTTGCACATCTCTGAATTTCGGAGTGCGCGTGTGAATTACAGGGCATTTCTCAAATAGACATCTTTTTTACACACTCTCTTATATTTGGAAGGAAAAAATGTAGAGAAAGACAAGGGGCAATAACACTTGTTTTGCTATTCTATGTTCCCCAAAGTCTCCCGATAAAAATGGTACCTCACTTGTGTGGGTAGGCCTCGCGCCTGCGACAGGAAATGCCCCAAAACACAACGTGGACACATCACATTTTTCTACAGAAAACAGAGGTGTTTTTTGCAAAGTTCCTACCTGTAGATTTTAGCCTATAGCTCAGCCGGCACCTAGGGAAACCTACCAAACCTGTGCATTTTCAAAAACTAGAGACCTAGGCGAATCCAAGATGGGGTGACTTGTGGGGCTCTCACCAGGTTCTGTTGCCCAGAATCATTTGCAAACCTCAAAATTGGGCTAAAAAACACTTTTCCCTCACATTTCGGTGACAGAAAGTTCTGGAATCTGAGAGGAGCCACAAATTTCCTTCCACCCAGCGTTCCTCCAAGTCTCCCGATAAAAATGATACCTCACTTGTGTGGGTGGTCCTAGTGCCCGCGACAGGAAATGCCCCAAAACACAACGTGGACACATTACATTTTTCTACAGAAACCAGAGGTGTTTTTTGCAAAGTGCCTAAATGTAGATTTTAGTCTATAGCTCAGCCGGCACCTAGGGAAACCTACCAAACCTGTGCTTTTTTGAAAGCTAGAGACCTAGGTGAATCCAAGATGGGGTGACTTGTGGGGCTCTCACCAGGTTCTGTTTCCAAGAATCCTTTACAAACCTCAAAATATGGCTAAAAAAACACCTTTTCCTCACATTTCGGTGACAGAAAGTTCTGGAATCTGAGAGGAGCCACAAATTTCCTTCCACCCAGCGTTCCCCCAAGTCTCCAAACAAAAATGATACCTCACTTGTGTGGGTCGGTCTAGCGCCTGCAACAGGAAATGCCCCAAAACACAACTTGGACACATCACATTTTTCTACAGAAAACAGAGTTGTTTTTTGCAAAGTGCCTACCTGTAGATTTTGGCCTCTAGCTCAGCCGGCACCTGGGAAAACCTACCAAACCTGTGCATTTTTTAAAACTAGAGACCTAGGGGAATCCACGATGGGGTGGCTTGTGGGGCTCTCACCATGTTCTGTTACCCAGAATCCTTTGGAAACCTCAAAATATGGCTAAAAAAACACTTTTTCCTCACATTTCGGTGACAGAAAGTTCTGGAATCTGAGAGGAGCCACAAATTTCCTTCCACTCAGCGTTCCCACAAGTCTCCAGACAAAAATGATACCACACTTGTGTGGGTCGGCCTAGCGCCCGTAACAGGAAATGCCCCAAAACACAACGTGGAACATCACATTTTTTTAAAGAAAACAGAGGTGTTTTTTGCAAAGTGCCTACCTGTAGATTTTGGCCTCTAGCTCAGCCGGCACCTAGGGAAACCTACCAAACCTGTGCTTTTTTAAAAACTTGAGACCTAGGGGAATCCAAGATGGGGTGACTTGTGGGGCTCTCACCAGGTTCTGTTACCCAGAATCCTTTGCAAACCTCAAGATTTGGCTAAACAAAAACACGTTTTCCTCACATTTCGGTGACAGAAAGTTCTGGAATCTGAGAGGAGCCACAAATTTCCTTCCACCCAGCGTTCCCCCAAGTCGCCCGATAAAAATGATACCTCACTTGTGTGGGTAGGCCTAGCGCCCGCGACAGGAAATGCCCCAAAACACAACGTGGACACATCACATTTTTCGACAGAAAACAGAGGTGTTTTTTGCAAAGTGCCTACCTGTAGATTTTGGCCTCTAGCTCAGCCGGCACCTAGGGAAACCTACCAAACCTGTGCATTTTTGAAAACTAGAGACCTAGGGGAATCCAAGATGGGGTGACTGGGGGGCTCTCACCAGGTTCTGTTACCCAGAATCCTTTGCAAACCTCAAAATTTGGCTAAAAAAAACACGTTTTCCTCACATTTCGGTGACAGAAAGTTCTGGAATCTGAGAGGAGCCACAAATTTCCTTCCACCCAGCGTTCCGCTAAGTCTCCCTATAAAAATGATACCTCACTTATGTGGGTAGGCCTAGCGCCCGCGACAGGAAATGCCCCAAAACACAACGTGGACACATCACATTTTTCTATAGAAAACAGAGTTGTTTTTTGCAAAGTGCCTACCTGTAGATTTTGGCCTCTAGCTCAGCCGGCACCTAGGGAAACCTACCAAACCTGAGCATTTTTGAAAACTAGAGACCTAGGGGAATCCAAGATGAGGTGACTTGCGGGGCTGACACCAGGTTCTGTTACCCAGAATCCTTTGCAAACCTCAAGATTTGGCTAAACAAAAACACGTTTTCCTCACATTTCGGTGACAGAAAGTTCTGGAATCTGAGAGGAGCCACAAATTTCCTTCCACCCGGCGTTCCCCTAAGTCTCCCGATAAAAATGTTACCTCACTTGTGTGGGCTGGTCCAGCGCCCGCGACAGGAAATGCCCCAAAACACAACGTGGACACATCACATTTTTCTATAGAAAACAGAGGTGTTTTTTGCAAAGTGCCTACCTGTAGATTTTGGCCTCTAGCTCAGCCGGCACCTAGGGAAACCCACCAAACCTGTGCATTTCTGAAAACTAGAGACCTAGGGGAATCCAAGATGGGGTGACTTGTGGGGCTCACACCAGGTTCTGTTACCCAGAATCCTTTGCAAACCTCAAAATGTGGCTAAAAAAACATGTTTTCCTCACATTTCGGTGACAGAAAGTTCTGGAATCTGAGAGGAGCCACAAATGTCCTTCCAGCCAGCGTTCCCCCAAGTCTCCTGATAAAAATGATACCTCACTTGTGTGGGTGGGCCAACAGAAAAAGGCCACAAACTTGTAGAGATTATGGGGATAGCACAGCAAGTTGATAAGCACATATTCTTCTTTTATACATCTTTAGGCTGACTCTGCTTTGGGGACCCACACAAGTGAGGTGTCGTTTTACTTGGGAGACTGAGGGGAATGCTGGGGAGCAGGAATTGTGTGCTGGAGCAGTGATCGTACAAAGAAAAGTCAGGAAAATATGCTTTTTTAAGCAAATGTTGAGGTTTGCAGAGGAGTCAGGGTAAGAGAATGTTGGGGGATCCACGCAAGCCACACCTCCCTGGACTCCTTGGGGTGTCCTCTAGTTTTAAAAAATGTCTGGGTTTGGTAGGTTTCCCTAGATGAAGGCTGCACCCAGGACCAAAAACATAGGTGTCCCCTCCCCCCCCAAACACAGGTAGTTTTGTAATATATCATTTTGATGTGTCCACATACATCTGTGATGTGCCAAACACTAAAATTGTGAAAAGAAACGCACTTAGGTTTTGTGAAAAAGACCCCTCACCCACCAACCAAGTTGGCGGCATGCTTCATCATCGGGGTCCCATCTGAGACACCTAGTGTGTCACAAGTGTGCTGCGACGCCTGATTACAGGGGAGAAGGTTTTTTAATTTTTACCACACATACTGGTTGGATTTGGCACGAGGGTGAGTGATGGTTCAGTAGATAAAATTTTATTAACAAGAGACTTCACAAAAGTGAAATGCACTGTTAATAACTGAAAGACCAAAAAACTGAACCTATGACTCACAGCTCGTGAGCTGTAAAACCACGGTAAGGCACCAACCACTTTACAGTCCATTCACACAGCTTTCATACATGGCATGCACAAGATCATTCACGCCGCCAGCCACGGGCCCAGCACATTACAACACTCGCATCGACAGACAGCGCCACTCAAGGGCTCATCACTTTCATACTCCCACATGCCTGATACAGCAATCACACCAGCTGATGAGTGTGTGGACTGGCGTTTGGCTGGCACTGCCAGCCAAGCGCCAACCCACACATGCTGCCAGTCAAGCGCCACCCCATGCACACCGCCAGCTATGTGCCACCCCAAGCACAACGCCAGCCAAGCGCCACCCCCCGCACACCACCAGCCAAGCGCCACCCCACCCATACCGCCAGCCAAGCTCCACCCCATGCACACCACTAGCCAAGCGCCACCCCACGCACACCGCCAGCCAAGCACCACCCCAAGCACACAGCCAGCCAAGTGCCACCCCATGCACACTGCCAGCCAAGCGCCACCCCACCACCAGCCAAGCTCCACCCCATGCACACTGCCAGCCAAGCGCCACCCCACGCACACCGCCATCACTTTTTTTTGTTGTTTATAAACAACAAAGAACCCACTAACTAATTATAAAATAAGTACAAAACTACAAACACAAAAGCTCTAACTAAATACATGACAGTAATGCCAACCGTGAAACTGAACATATGAAAATATAAAATAGGCAGTTTACGCTCACTGTATTTCCCAAAAGTTTTTCTTTGTGTGGTAACTTCTAAAACAGCCGGGCACACACAGCCCAGGCTTTGAAGGGCAATCGGGGCAGTACATCCGGCTCTCCCTCCGGATTGCTCTCCGGGAACATACTCTACATTTCTTTGTGGGCAAGTCTTTTTTGGGAGTGGGAGGAATGTGATCTGGAAAGTGCCGATCTTTCAATCTAGCCACATCCTCCACCACTTCTACTCTAGCAACTCTTGCCTGTTCCACTACAATCAGGCTGGCTATCACTGACTCCTGAAATTTAACAAATGTCATCCTTGACTCAGGTGAACAATCCTTGAACACAATAAAAGCATTAAAAGTTGCCAAATGAAATAAATGTAGGGCCAACTTTTTACACCACACGTGAGACTTACGAAGAGCAGTGTAAGGTTCCAACCTCTGATCTACTCTATCAACACCACCTATGTGCCTATTGTAGTCCAAAATGCACGCAGGTTTGCGCTCTTCTGCAACCTGACCCCAAACAGTCACAGGGGAAGTACTCTCATCATGGATGGTAGATAGCATGTACGCATCCCTCCTGTCTGAAAATATCAGAGCTAGCAGCTCATTATTCGCAAGGCACTGCACTGTCGCCTCTCAAGTTTTTTACAGACAAGCTCCCTTGGATAGCCTTTCCGGTTAGACCGGATTGTGCCACAAGCAACAGTGTACACTCTAAACAACTCCTTGAACAACTGCACTCCAGTGTAGAAATTATCTATGTACAAATGGTGACCTTTGTTAAACAGTCGTCTACCAAGTTCCCACACAATTTTTTCGCTAACTCCAAAAGTGGCCGGACAACCAGGAGGGTCAATACTGGAATCCCTACCAGTGTAGACCCGGAAATTATACACATATCCTGTACTGCTTTCTGACAGCATATACAATTTAATCCCATACCGTGCCCTCTTACTAGGAATGTACTGCTTAAAACCTAAACGCCCCTTGAAAAGGACCAAAGACTCGTCTACACTTATCTCTTTGCCTGAAACATAGACCTCTGAAAACCGAGCTACAAAATGATCAAGGACAGGCCTAATCTTAAAAAAGAAGGTGACAATCAGGGTAATCTTATGGCAAGGCTAAAGCATTGTCTACAAAATGCAGCATACGAAGAAGAAGCAAATAGCGATTACGTGTCATAGTTGCAGGAAATATAGCCGTTGCCATCAAGGGACTAGTAGACCAACAAGAAGCCAGTGACGGCTTCCTGATCAACCCCATCAAAAAAGTCAAACCTAAAAACCTTTTCATCTCTTCCAGATATGTGTGAACCCACTAAGTAGGTCTAGACTGAGGCCTAAGTCTGGCAGCGTTGTCCCTCAAATATTGCTCTGCATACAAATTAGTCTGCTCCACAATCTCTTTCAAAAATACATCGTCCATAAACAAGTGAAAGAAATGGACAGGCAAAACGTTTTCGTATTGACTCTACACCCTGGGAGACTAGTAAATGCAGGTAACTGTGTCTGCTCACCAGCAACTACTCTGCACAGACACAGCAATCACCAATGATATCCCACTAAAAAGAAAAAAGAAAAAAGCAAATTAGACATGTGAGAAAACAGGGCTGATTGCAGAGACCCCCTAACTTTTTGCCCCCATTTTCCACTTTTTGCTGGTGTTTTCCTGACTCTGATGGTGCCTGTGCTCTGTGTAAAATGGATATGCAAATTAGGCTAATTATAATTGGCTAAGTTAACCTACCTATAAGTCCCTAGTATATGGTAGGGCATGTAGGTTTAGGGACCACAGCATAGGTGGTGCACCCATAGGTGCACTGCTGAGGTGCCCAGTGTCATTTTAAAGGCAGGCCTGCCTTGCTGGCTGCTTTTAAATTAAAGTTATATGCAAATTAGACTTTGGAATTAAAAGTAGTTCCAAAGTCTTAAACTACCTTATTTTTACATATAAGTCACCCCTAAGGTTAGCCCTATGTGCCCCTAGGGCTGGGTGCCATGTAACTATAAGCAGGGACTTTATAAAAATAGTTTTGTAAGCCCTGGTGAGGTAAAAACAGCCAAATTCGTTTTTCCCTCATTGTAGTAAATGGCCTTCATAGGCTAGAATGGGGAGACTTTATTTTTATTTTTAAAGTCTCCTTAAATGATGCATACCAAGAGTTTGGTATCAAATTAATTGTTGTAATAAATCCCACAACTTCCAGTTTTGGGATTTAATATAACTTGTTCAGGTAAAGAGTTCTAAACTTTACCTAAAAAGTTGCCAATTTCAGCCCTGCATTGTTTTTGCAGCTGTGCTCTGATTGGCCAGCCTTTAGCAGCTTGGCCATGCTGCCTTCATGAGGTGTGACGTGGCCTGGCTTCACACAAAGGAAGGTGCCTGTGGGAAGGAATCTCCCCTCAGCAGATGGTGAGGCAGGAAGGGGGAGGGCTGGCAAACTGGTCTTCAAAGGCAGAGAAGGACATTTGGAGCAACCAGCAACACCCCCACATCCTGCAACCCCAGACAACTATGTGCCCCCTGGATTAGATTAGGAGAGGGCAGGAGAGGGGTGTGTTTATGATTTTTAGCCACACCAGTGGGTGGGCTCAGCCAGATGTAACCTCCAAAAATCAGATTCAGCCATGATGGATTTTTAGAGAATGTTGCCTCCTGGGATTGATTTTTGCCACACTTCCCAGGAAGTGGTCATCACAGGGGGAAGGACCCTGCGCCTGATTGGAGAACCAGGACCCCCCTGCTTTTCACCCAGGAGCAAGGATAAAACTGGCAGACCTGCACCCACACCTCAGTTCCCTACCACATCCAACAAGGAAGAACAACAGAAGAAGAAGGACTGCCCTGCTGGACCCCTGGCCTGCACCTGGAACCTGCACTCAGAAGGACTGCACCACCTGCACACTTGGGCTTCACCATAAGAAGGACTTTGCCTGGCTTCAACTGGTTCAAGGAGGAACTCCCTGTTTGCTACAGGTGAAAATTTGCTATCCAGAGTCCCCTGCACCAACTACTGAAGAAAGCGACCAGCTGACCACTGTCCAGTGGCCAAAAAGGAGTTTGCGCCAGATGCATTCTGGGAGTTGTAGTCCACACCCCCCCAAGGACCATCTCAGAACTTCTGGACCCTTGGGGTGAGCTGTGGACCCCAAAAGAACCTTAAAAGGACATCTGGGAGAAGCCCCAGAAGTTTGGACAACTTTTGTAAAAAAGCTCCATAGAGGGACCGACCCGCTGCAGCAACTCTAGCTGGCTTGCTTCAACCGCGACCCGGCCTGATTTGCTGGTTCGTCCCGGTAAAGAAAATCTCCAAAAAAGAGACTAAGTCCGAAGGTAAAAAGTTGACCAGGACCTCCCAGCCAGCGTATCCGAGGAGGGCTCCATGGACATCGGATCAAGATCCAGGTTTTCCCCGGTCAAAGGATTTTCCCTTCGAAAAAACGACTAAGTCCGAAGGTAAAAATCTCCACCGAGGATTCCAGCATCGCGTATCCGGAGAAGGGCTCCAGGAGGTCGGATTGGACTGGCAGGTTCGTCCTGCTGAAGCAAATCTTCGAAAAAGAGACTAAGTGTGAAGGCAAACTTTTAACCGAGGCCTCCGGCGGCCTGTAGCCGAGCAGGGCTCCATCGCGGTCAGCCTGAAACTTTGACTTTGCCCCGGTCGAGGTGCAACCAGATGACCCGATTGGCATATGCACAATATCATAAGAAAACACAATACACAGAGTTACTAAAAATAAAGGTACTTTATTTTTACGACAATATGCCACAAGTATCTCAGTGAGTATCCTCAGTAAGAAGGTAAGTAATATACACAAGTTATATGTACACAAACCAAAATCAGGCAAGTAAGAGCAAGAAAAGTAATGCAAACAGTGTAGAATTACAATAGGTTGCAATAGGAGAACATAGGTATAGGGGCAACACAAACCATACACTCCAAAAGTGGAATGCGAACCACAAATGGACCCCAAACCTATGTGAGCTTGTAGAGGGTCGCTGGGACTGTAAGAAAACAGTGAGGGTTAGAAAAATACCCCACCCCAAGACCCTGAAAAGTAGGAGTAAAGTACACCTACTACCCCAAAAGGGAACAATAATCGTGATGGGGGATTCTGCAGGAAGAACAAACACCAGCAGTGCACTGGCAACGGATTTACGGACCTGAGGACCTGCAAGGCAAGGGGACCAAGTCCAATAGTCGCGACAGTGTCCAGGTGGGGCAGGAGCCCAGGAAACCCCGGATGAAGGTGCAAGGAAGCTGCCTCCGGATGGAAGAAGCTTGGAGTGCTGCAAGAAAGAAGAGGACTAGGAACTTCTCCTTTGGAGGACAGATGTCCCACGTCGCAATGAAGCTTGCAGAGGTGTTCCCACGCAGAAATACAGCAAACAAGCCTTGCTAGCTGCAAGGGTCGCGTTTGAGGTTTTTGGGTGCTGCTGAGGACCAGGAACAGGATGTCGCCTTTTGGAGGAGGAGACAGAGGGGGCGCTCAGCAACTCAGAGAGCCCTCACAGAAGCAGGCAGCACCTGCAGAAGTACCCCAACAGGCACTTAGAAGAAGAGTGAACTGGAGTCCACGCAAAGTTACAAAAGGGGGTTCCACGACGTCGGAGGACAACTCAGAAGGTTGTGCACTGCAGGACGGAGTGCTGGGGACCCAGGCTAGGCTGTGCCTGAAGGAAATCCTGGAAGAGTGCACAGGAGCCGGAGCAGCTGCAAATCACGCAGTACACAGCTTTCCAGTCTGGCGTGGGGAGGCAAGGACTTACCTCCACCAAACGTGGACTGAAGAGTCACTGGACTGTGGGAGTCACTTGGATAGTGTTGCTGTGTTCCAAGGACCACGCTCGTCAGGATGAGAGGGGACCCAGAGGACCGGTGATGCAGTCTTTTGGTGCCTGCGTTAGCAGGGGGAAGATTCCGTCGACCCACGGGAGATTTCTTCAGAGCTTCTGGTGCAGGGTGAAGGCAGGCTACCCTAGAGCATGCACCACCAGGAAACAGTCGAGAAAGCTGGCAGGATTAGGCGCTACAATGTTGCTAGTAGTCATCTTGCTACTTTGTTGCGGTTTTGCAGGCTTCCTGGAGCAGTCAGCGGTCGATCCTTGGTAGAAGGTGAAGAGGGAGATGCAGAGGAACTCTGGTGAGCTCTTGCATTCGTTATCTGAAGAATTCCCCAAAGCAGAGACCCTAAATAGCCAGAAAAGGAAGTTTGGCTACTAAGGAAGGAGTATTGGCTACCAAGAGAGGTAAGAGCCTATCAGAAGGAGCCTATGATGTCACCTGCTGGCACTGGCCACTCAGAGCAGTCCAGTGTGCCCCCAACACCTCTGTTTCCAAGATGGCAGAGGTCTGGGACACCCTGGAGGAGCTCTGGGCACCTCCCCTGGGAGGTACTGGTCAGGGGAGTGGTCACTCCCCTTTCCTTTGTCCATTTTCGTGCCAGAGCAGGGCTGGGGGATCCTTGAACCGGTGTAGACTGGCTTATGCAGAGATGGGCACCATCTGTGCCCATCAAAGCATTTCCAGAGGCTGGGGGAGTCTACTCCTCCCCAGCCCTTCACACCTATTTCCAAAGGGAGAGGGTGTAACACCCTCTCTCAGAGGAAATCCTTTGTTCTGCCTTCCTGGGCCAGGGCTGGCTGGACCCCAGGAGGGCAGAAACCTGTCTGAGGGGTTGGCAGCAGCTGCAGTGGAAACCCTGGAAAGGTAGTTTGGCAGTACCCGGGTTCTGTGCTAGAGACCCGGGGGATCATGGAATTGTCCCCCCAATACCAGAATGGTATTGGGGTGACAATTCCATGATCTTAGACATGTTACATGGCCATGTTCGGAGTTACCATTGTGACGCTATACATAGGTAGTGACCTATGTATGGTGCACGTGTGTAAAGGTGTCCCCGCACTCACAAAGTCCGGGGAATTTGCCCTGAACGATGTGGGGGCACCTTGGCTAGTGTCAGGGTGCCCACACACTAAGTAACTTGGCACCCAACCTTCACTAAGTGAAGGTTAGACATATAGGTGACTTATAAGTTACTTATGTGCAGTGGTAAATGGCTGTGAAATAACGTGGACGTTATTTCACTCAGGCTGCAGTGGCTGGCCTGTGTAAGAATTGTCAGAGCTCCCTATGGGTGGCAAAAGAAATGCTGCAGCCCATAGGGATCTCCTGGAACCCCAATACCCTGGGTACCTTAGTACCATATACATGGGAATTATATGGGTGTACCAGTATGCCAATGTAAATTGGTAAATGTAGTCACTAGTCTGTAGTGACAAATTTGGAAAGCAGAGAGAGCATAAACACTGAGGTTCTGGTTAGCAGAGCCTCCGTGATACAGTTAGGCACCACACAGGAAACACATATAGGCCACAAACTTATGAGCACTGGGGTCCTGGCTAGCAGGATCCCAGTGACACATAACAAACACACTGAGAACATAGAGTTTTCACTATGAGCTCTTGGCCCTGGCTAGCAGGATCCCAGTGAGACAGTGAAAACACCCTGACATATACTCACAAACAGGCCAAAAGTGGGGTAACAAGGCTAGAAAGAGGCTACCTCCCTCCAACATCAGAACACTATACAGCACAAAATGGGGTACAAGTAGGTCACTTGTGGATATAGACATAATCTTGTATTAGGGTTTGCTTTTCTTGCCTTGCTTATGATATCACACTAGATCCCTCAATGGAAAAAAATTCTGAATAGAACATAAATCCAACCACGATTCTATGTAACTTGCTCATGAGATTGCATGGAGGAAACCTCATAGTGAGTGTCATTTGATGCGAATTCCACATCATTACATAAGACGATCTCCAAAGGCCTTTGCAAAATATGTAGGCCTCAGTAGCCCAACAGGTTTCTCCAGCAACTGTACAATTTCTTTCTCTCCTTAGTTGAAAATTAACCCAATTATAATGGCACTAATTTAGGTCATGAACTGACATAGTCTGACCTGCTAGAAAATTGTTTTATTGAGCCTGAAATCAACGTTCAGTGATTTGTTGCTCAGTGCACCTAGCATGAATGAATCCTCTCCCTCCCTCCAGTCTATGCGCCAAATTAAACTTAACCTGTGCAACTACAGATTGCCAAGACAGACAAAAGGCAGTTCTATTTTTAGGTTGAGCATAGCAGCACACAAGCGCTGCTTTTCCAACGTGTTGAAATGTGTCTGGGCTTTTAACCACACCCACCTCCCGCCCAACACTATCACTCGTTCCTGGGCTTGCCTTTCAAAAATCCTTTGTTTTAGTTGGTATCTGCTTTAAGTTTGTTCCTCCTTTGGGGCGGTTTGGTTACCGCCTTGGACATTGACCCTGTTACATGGCTAATTGCTCGTTTGCCGCTAACTTTGATTGCGAGCAAACGTCTTATTTTTGTCTCTTCCTTCGCGCTTACGGCAGTGCTTTAAATCAGCTCGCTTATGTCAACTGTTTTACATTTTATCTTCAGTGTGTGTGACAAGAAAAGTCCAGTTACAACGCTAATAACTCTAACTCAGCAAATGTGAGACGCATTGCACTGTAAATGATTGTTTTTGGTATTCGGAGCTCTTCAAAACTTACTGATGCTAATGCTCTCATTGTGTCCCGTGTAGCTGTGCTTAATTATGCAACGTGGCTTAGAGGAGGGACAGATTAAATGCTTATGCTTATGTAATGCAAGTGTGGAACATGATCGTGGCTGCTCCACCCGCAAACTTCTGCCCAGTTCTTCATACCCATGCACGCATGCACACACACACGCAAGCACGAGCAGGCACATGCGCACACAATCATACACACACACGCAGAGGGAGGCATGTTTCTTCTCAACGAGAATAAACACAGGGTGATGCATTCCACCTAGTCATGGAGGAGATAGCCTCAAGTGGAACAGTCACGGTCCATCGCTGAGAGCCATAAATCACTGCCACCACATGCTACACAAAAGGCGGCAGCGGTGTGTTAGCTGGTTTCACATGTCCTCAGAGAGCACAGGTCGGCACTGGCCCTGAATAGATCTCCATGAGAGCCGTGGAGATTGTGCCTGGTTGGAGTGCTATCTCACCTGTCCGGAGATGCTCTGTCTGTCAGCAGACTAATAGGATTGATGCAACGAGTCAAGGTAAGCCAGGTTTACGCACGATGCGAGCCCAGCCAATGACAGTGCTTATACGCACAAGGTGGAAGATGCAAATGATAGGGGTGCGGGGGAGGAGAGGGGAGGCGACTCAATAGATTCCGATAAGAGCAGTGTCATTTCATTTGGTACTTCAGCTGTTCAGATACCAGAATGCCTGGATTCTGGGGGCCCTAAGCTGCTTACTGTGACATAAGATAGGCGAGATGAGTTCTTAGTATAATCACCCCCTTTTCCACTCCACTTCCTGTTTGTCTTGATTAACTTTTCTGGTGTTTAGGAATGGGATGTGCTGATAAAGAGTAATCAGTAGGCAACTAGGCAACAGCTAAAGCGTAAGAAATGTGTAAACAAAACCATGTGATTTCTCGCATTTCACTGGCCTTCCAAGCAAATGCCGCCAAAGTCAACAGGTTTGGCTTCAACTGTTAAAGAGTGCTTTGTGGTGAACAAGAAGATGTGGCTAATTTAGATTCTTAGAAGTTAGATACTTCTACCAAGGATCTGTAATAGTGAATGGAAATAGCAGAGTAAATCAATTTCCTTGTCTCCAAATGCCATAGGACAAATGTCAGGATCTTCAAGTTTGACATTTTTGGGCCAGAGAGAATTAAAGTGCTGATATAGGCCCTCATTATGAACATGGCGGTTCAGCCCACCATGCCGGCAGTGGCGGCTGAAGCTGCCAGCGGGCATAGCAGGCCAAACCGACATATAATAAACATGGTGACGGCCGCCAGCGGCAGCCATCACCCACCGCCAGACTCCCGCCGTCAGGTAGCCTGGCGGGGGGATGAAACACCATCTGCCAGGGTAGCGGTGCTACCCTGCGGATAATGTTTCATTTTCCGCCAGCCTTTTCCTGGCAGGAGATCCCGCCAGGAAAAGGCTGGCGGAGGGGGTGCCCGGGGCACCCCTGGGGGGGCCACAGCACTGCCCATGCACTTTGCATGGGCAGTGCAGGGCCCCAGTGCAGAGGTCACTGATCTGCACAACAGTGCTACTACACCTGCCGCAAAGAGGCATTGACGGCGGCTCCATGTCAATGTCCTGGCCGAGCCTTTCTGTGAGCTGGCGGGCAGAAACAAGGTTTCCGCCTGCCGGCTCACAGAAAAGTTCATAATGTGGCCAGCGGGGTTCCGGGGTCGCTGGCGGTCAGTGTTTTGACCGCCAGCATGAACATGGTGGTGGTTTCCCCCGTTTTCAAAATGACCGCCATGGTAATGGGTGCACTTGTATCTGCCATGACTTGAAGAGATTTACCATCTATCAGACCTTGACAAGTAGGACCTTTAACATTGATACTTGTTTGATCACTGTTAATCGGAAGTACCACATTTGTAAAACTATTGGAACAATCTTGAATATGAGTATTACAAGCGTAAGTATTGCTAGGAGACACTTGAACATCAACATTGTGAATTCTAATATTTGAACCTGAATATGACGATCTGCAAACTGCTTGAAAATGACCAGTTTTCTTACATTTCATACACTTTTTCCTAACAGCAGGGCATGAGGGAACATTGCCAATATGATTCCTAGAACAACATTGGTAGCAAAAGGTTTGTTTTTTAGGACCAGATGTATGAAGAAAGCCCTCTGTGAATCGCAAATAGCGTTTTTTAAGAAATCGCTATTTCTGAGTTGGAATATACTATGTAACATATTTGCGATTCGGAATTAGCGGTTTCTTAAAAATCGCTATTTGCGGTTTGCGAGGCCCAAATACCGAATCACAAACAATGTGCGATTCGGTAATTGAAAATCGCAAATTGCGAGAAAGCACACCTGGCAGAGCTTGATGACATCACAAGCAGGAAGTGAGTCATCCCAGACAGTTTACAGGTGCCACACCCAAAGGAGCAGTGAGAGAGAAACAGCTCAGCCACAGGGAGCAAGTCTGTGAACAAGGTAGGACTGCACATCACCATGGACAACTCTGCACATGGAAAGGAGAAGGGAGAGAGGAAAAGAAAACTTAAGTTCAGTGAGCAGGAACTGGAGGTGCTCACTGAGGAGGTGGTGAGGAGCCATGACCGGCTGTTCGGGAAGAGCTCAATCCAGGTCCCTGAGAGTGAGAAGCGCAAATTCTGGGCGGACAGTGGAGTAGATCAAAAAGAGGTGGTACGACCTGCGTTCCCGTGCCAAGGAGAGGGTGGCAAGAAGACTACAGGAGGCAAGGAGCACAGGAGGCGCACCATCCACCGAGACACCCTCCACCCCGATGGAAGACCTGGTTGAGTCGACACTCCTCCCAGAAGCTGTCAGTGGGGTCACTGACATAGACACATCCGGCACACCAAGCACCAGTAAAGGTAAGTGCAATATTGAAATGTAACCCTATATGTGTATGTACAAATGCCCCTTAGGAATTAGCAAGTAGTGCAAAGCATTGTGAGAAGTAGTCAATTCCACATTTTAGAAGCTGCACAACAATGCCTTAATGGAGTGGTAGTCCACAACCCAGAGCTGAAAGTAGGATATAGAATGTAATCAGGCAGAGCGACACCCAGAAGAACACAACACCCACTACATGGTGATATGATGTAACTGTACATTCATTACCATTGTGTAACCTTTGGTGATACATACATAAATGACATGCTGCACATTGTTGTTGCAGATGGCCAAGTCCCAGCAGCATCAGCATGTGCCGGTGTGGGGGATGCTGAAACCCACCCTCCATCAGACCCCAACACCAGTGAGTCACTGAATATTGTACCTATCAGACGCAGGGCAAGGGCTGTACCGCTCCCCGAAATGAGCCAGGACTCAGACGACATGCGGGATGACGGCCACACTCCTTCCCCAGACGGCAGATCCACTGTTATGCAGGAGTCCCAGCCCCAGCGTAACTCAACACCCCGCAGGAGGCCTCAGTATGCAGGCGCACAGCACATGGAAGCAGGAGAAGGCCCATCAGTCTTGGGTGGCCTGGAATCCGCTTTGCTGAAACTGCAGCGCCTGCAAAACAGGAAGATAACAGCAATGCATAAGCAGATGCAGGCACACAAGGCCAACATGGGGGGCTGCATCAGAAGTTGGAGTGCCTTAATTCTAACATTGCAAAGCTGCATGAGGGACAGATCACAGCTTCCGAGAACACCAGAGAGCTGACAATTGCAGTGAGGGAACTCTGCACAGAGCTAAGGAACGACAGAGTCAGCCATTGCAGGCAGGAGAGGCGTTTTATGGGCATGTTTGGTGGATTCTGTCGATCAGTAAATCGCCTTGCAACATCAACAGCCCTCATATCACAGCGTGCTGTGACTGCACAGGTGGAGGCAGCGCACAGCAGTAGGGATGTGGCACAGGGACTTGTCCAGATAACTGATGTGCTGGATAATATGCTGGGTAACCGCTCTGCTACACCCAGTGAACTTGGACTGGGGGAGGCTGAGGACTAATCTAGCCTCAAAAGCGTAGCAGTGCCCACCACTGATCCTAGGCGTCGCAGTGCCAGGCACAGCACTGCCACTGAGGCCGATACCAGAGGTGCCAGTGAGGCCACTGCGCACTCGAGTGGCTTGTGTGGCCGTAGAAAGTGACTGTAATTGCCACTGGCAACTGTCTGCTTCTTTTGTGATACAGTAAATTATTAATTAAAAGTGAGACACTGTTATCTGCTTATTTTGTGACACATTTTTTTTTTTTTTGCTAGTGAAACTTATGTTACCTGACGTTAAGGTAATAAAGGTTCTAACTACCAGTACACATGTCAGTGAAGTTGTGTTGTTATTACTTACATCTGAAATGGTTGTGCGTGATGTCTACACGCCTTTGCCTGCCCTCTGCTGCACTGGTCCTGTCTGCTGGCTGTAGGGGGTTATGGGATCATCATCCTCATCAGAGTCTGAATCAGATTTTTCTGCAGGTATGCCCCTGGTGGTAGCTATATTGTGCAGGATTGCACATATGGCCACTATTCTACAGGTCGTGTCCGGGCTGTACTGTAGTGCCCCTCCACTTTTGTGGATGCACCGGAACTGACTCTTCAGCAGCCCAAAGGTGCGCTCCACCACATTGTGGGTTGCCCTGTGTGCTGAATTGTATCTCCGTTCTGCTGGTGTTGTAGGATTGAGGTAGGGTGTTATCATGTAGGTGCGCTCTGCGTAGGCACTGTCTCCTGGAAGGAACAGAGGGTATAATGAGTAAGTGAACCATCTGACGTCACAACGCCATCAATGCACCAGTATACAGAGGGACAATACCTAGTAGATATCCTTCACCAAACCCCCCAGTTAGCAGTCTTGTGTGAATGCCGCTGTGACAAAAGATGTATGAATCATGGGTGCTCCCTGGGTACCTGGCCACAAGATCAGTTATGATGTAGGAGGCATTGCATATCACCTGTATATTCAGTGAATGTTGGTACTTACGGTTACAGTACACATACTCTGTGGCCGATGGTGGACAGATTGCAACATGTGTCCCATCTATGGCACCTAGGAGGTGGGGGAACTGTGCTATCTGGTAGAAATCTATTTTTGTCTGCTGTATTTCCTGTGGTGTGTGGGGGAATCTGATGTACTGGTGTATCCTACTCAGCATGGCGTTGATAAATGCATTGAAAAATCTAGAGAGGGCACTCTGTGATACTCCTCCAGCTGCTGCTATGACCCCTTGATAGCTCCCTGAGGTAAGTAGGTGGAGGGAGCACAATACCTGCACATGGGTGGGTATGCTATGAGTCCTATGTGTTGTGCGCTGCCGTATGGGTTGTAGCTCAGCTATCAGGTCAAGTATCATGGCTGGGTTCAAACTGTACTTATCAAAAATGTCCTCCTCTGTCTGGTCAAAAAGGGTAATGCACACTCTGAAAATGCGCTCCTGTCTCCTTCTCCCTCTCCTCAAACCTGCCAAGATCCTCATTCTCCTCGCCATGACGTAGAGTGCAGCCATTGTGGAAAAGAGTCTGAGGCATTCTGGGCCTCTTTATATAGGTTGCACGCAGTTACCACCTGGTTTCATCTAGTGGTAATTTGCATGTGCAAAAGGCCATTCTGCGAAAATTTGCAATTTGCGAATTTTTGATGCTCGAATTGCAACATGGTTTTGCGTGTCGCATTTTGCGTCTCACAATTTCCAACTTGAAATACCGAATCGCTAATTGCGATTCAGTATTTCATGTCGCAAATTGCGAGACGCAAAATGCGACACGCAAAACCATGTTACAACGCAAAAAATCACTATTTTTGCGATTCCTTATTTTTGGTCTGCGAATGCCTTTCATCCATCGCAGACCACGTTTTTGCATTCGCAAAACGGCCAAATTTTGCGATTCGCACAGTTTGCGAATTCAAAATCGTTTGATACATCTAGCCCTTAATACCTTTTGAATTCCTAATTGCTGCAATGGTGTTATAATCTGAACTATGAGATACAGTTGAGTATCCATCATTACTGGCCAGAGCTTGTGTGGAAATAATAGATCTTTCTATGCTTTCAGCAATATCTAAAACCTCTGAAAGAGACAGATTCCTGAAAGTAAGTAATCTTTCCTGCATTTTCTTTGAAAAACAATTGAAAACGAATTGGTCTCTGATGTGGGTGTCTACAAAATTTCCAAACTCACACGGTGCAGCTAAAACTCATAAGGCAGGAACAAATTCTTCCACAGATTCCTCACTATTTGGTTTGCGCTTAACCCCTTCACTGCCAGGCCTTTTCCCCCTCAGGTGCTAGTCCTTTTTTTGGCTATTTGGGGCACTTCGCGCTTAGGCCCTCATAACGTTTTGTCCACATAAGCTACCCACGCCAAATTTGTGTCCTTTTTTTCCAACATCCTAGGGATTCTAGAGGTACCCAGAGTTTGTGGGTTTCCCTGAAGGAGACCAAGAACTTAGCCAAAATACACCGAAAATTTCGTTTTTTTTTAAAAAGAGAGAAAAAGGGATGCAGATGAAGGCTTCTGGTTTTTCCCTGAAAATGGCATCAACAAAGGGTGTGTGGTGCTAAAGTCACCATCTTCCCAACTTTCACCAACAGGCAGACCTGAATCAGAAAACCTAATTTTTCAACACAATTGTGGCATTTTACTGGGCCATACCCCATTTTTACTATTTTTGTGCTTTCAGCGGTGTGAAAACAATGCTGGATCCCGGAGAGCTAAACATTTCTGAAAAGTAGACAAACTTCTGAATTCAGCAAGGGGTAATTTGTGTTGATCCTACAAGGGTTCCCTACAGAAAATAACAGCTGAAATGAAAAAATATTGAAATTGAGGTGAAAAAAACAGCTTTCAGCAACAGGCAGAGTTGAATTAGAAAACCCAATTTTTCAACACAATCTTGACATTTTACTGGGACATACCCCATTTTTACAATTTTTTGTGCTTTCTGCCTCCCTCCAGTTAGTGACAGAAATGGGTGGGAAACCAATGCTGGATCCCAGAAACCTAAACATTTCTGAAAAGTAGGCAAAATTCTGAATTCAGCAGGGGGTCATTTGTGTAGATCCTACAAGTGTTTCCTACAGAACATAACAGCTGAAATAAAAGAATATTGAAATTGAGGTAAAAAAACAGCCATTTATCTCCACGTTTTACTCTGTAACTTTTTCCTGCGATGTCAGATATTTAAAGCAATATACCGTTACATCTGCTAGACTCTTCTGGTTGCGGGGATATATAGGGCTTGTAGGTTCATCAAGAACCCTAGGTACCCAGAGCCAATAAATGAACTGCACCTTGCAATGGGTTTTCATTCTATACCGTGTATACAGCAATTCATTTGCTGAAATATAAAGAGTGAAAAATAGGTATCAAGAAAACCTTTGTATTTCCAAAATGGGCATAAGGTAAGGGGTTGAGAAGCAGTAGTTATTTGCACATCTCTAAATTCCGGGGTGCCATTACTAGCATGTGAATGACAGGGCATTTCTCAAATAGACATATTTTTTACACACTGTCTTACATTTGGAAGGAAAAAATGTAGAGAAAAACAAGGGGCAATAACACTTCTTGTGCTACTCTGTGTTCCCCCAAGTCTCCCAATAACAATGGTACCTCACTTGCGTGCGTAGGCCTAATGCTCGCGACAGGAAACGAAACATGGACATATCACATTTTTACATTAAAATCTGACGTGTTTTTTCTAAAGTGCGTAGCTGTAGATTTTGGCATCTAGCTCAGCCGGCACCTAGGGAAACCTACAAAACCTGTGCATTTTTTTAAACTAGACACCTAGGGGAATCCAAGATGGGGTGACTTGTGGGGCTCTCACCAGGTTCTGTTACCCAGAATCCTTTGTAAACCTCAAAATGTGGCTAAAAAAACACTTTTTCTTCACATTTTGGTGAAAGAAAGTTCTGGAATCTGTGTGAAGCCACAAGATTCCTTCCACCTAGCGTTCCCCCAAGTCTCCCGATAAACATGGTACCTCAGATGGGTGGGTAGGCCTAGTGCCGGAACCAGGAAATGCCCCAAAACACAACGTGGACACATATCATTTTCCCAAAGAAAACAGAGCTTCTTTTTCCAAAGTGCCTAGCTGTGGATTTTGGCTTCTAGCTCAGCCAGGACCTGAGGAAACCTACCAAACCTGTCCATCTTTTAAAACTAGAAACATAGGGAAATCCAAGATGGTTTGACTTGTGGGGCTCTCACCAGGTTCTGTTATCCAGAATCCTTTGCAAACCTCAAAATTTGACCAACAAAAACACTTTTTCCTCATATTTCTGTGAGATAACGTACTGGAATCTGAGAGGAGACACACATTTCCTTCCACCCAGCATTCCGCCAATCCTCCCAATACAAATGATACCTCACTTGTGTGGGTAGGCCTAGCGCCCACAAGAGGAAATGCCCCAAAACACAATGTGGGCACATCACATTTTCCCAAAGAAAACAGAGCTGTTTTTGCTAAGTGCCTAGCTGTGGATTTTGGCCTCTAGCTCAGCCGTCACCTAAGGAAACCTACCAAACCTGTGCATTTTGTAAAAATAGACACCTAGAAGAATCCAAGATGGGGTGACTTGTGGGGCTCTGACCAGATTCTGTTACCCAAAATCCTTTGCAAACCTCGAAATTTGGCCCAAAAAACACTTTTTCCTCACATTTCGGTGACAGAAAGTTCTGGAATCTGTGTGGAGCCACAAATGTCCTTCCACCCAGCGCTCCCCCAAGTCTCCAGAAAAAAATGGTACCATACTTGTGTGAGTAGGCCTAGTGTCTGTGACAGGAAATGCCCCAAAACACAATGTGGAAACATCACATTTTCCCAAAGAAAACAGAGCTCTTTTTTGCAAAGTGCTTAGCTGTGGATTTTGGCCTCTAGCTCAGCCGGCAGCTAGGGAAACGTACCAAACATGTGCATTTTTTAATACTAGACAGCTAGGGGAATCCAAGATGGGGTGACTTGTGGGGCTCTCACCAGGTTCTGTTATCCAGAATCCTTTGTCAACCTCAAAATGTGGCTAAAAAAACATATTTTCTTCACATTTTGGTGAAAGAATGTTCTGGAATCTGTGTGGAGCCACAAATTTCCTTCCACTTAGCGTTCCCCCAAGTCTCCCGATAAACATGGTACCTCAGTTGGGTGGGTAGGCCTAGTGCCGGAACCAGGAAATGCCCCAAAACACAACGTGGACACATCTCATTTTCCCAAAGAAAACAGAGCTCCTTTTTCCAAAGTGCCTAGCTGTGGATTTTGGCTTCTAGCTCAGCCGGCAACTATGGAATCCTACCAAACCTGTGCATTTTTTTAAACTAGACACCTAGGGGAATCCAAGATGGGGTGACTTGTGGGGCTCCCACCAGGTTCTGTTAGCCAGAATCCTTTGCAAACCTCAATATTTGCCCATAAACAAAACACTGTTTCCTCTCATTTTGGTGACAGAAAGTTCTGGAAGCAGAGAGGAGCCACAAATTTCCTTCCCCTCCAGCGTTCCCCCAAGTCTCCCGATAAAAATGGTACCTCACATGTGTGGGTAGGCATAGCGCCCGTGACAGGATATGCCCAAAACACAACCTGGACACATCACATTTTTCCAAAGTAAACAGAGCTGTTTTTTTTTAATTCCCTAGCTGTGGGTTTTGGCCTCTAGCTCAGCCAGGACCTGAGGAAACCTACCAAACCTGTCCATTTTTTAAAACTAGAAACATAGGGAAATCCAAGATGGTTTGACTTGTGGGGCTCTCACCAGGTTCTGTTACCCAGAATCCTTTGCAAACCTCAAAATTTGACCAAAAAAACACTTTTTCTCACATTTCGGTGAGATAACGTTCTGGAATCTGAGAGGAGACACACATTTCCTTCCACCCAGCGATCCCCCAAGTCTCCCGATAAAAATGGTACCTCACCTGTCTGGGTAGGCCTAGCGCCCACGATAGGAAATGTCCCAAAACACAACCTGGACACATCACATTTTCCCAAAGAAAACAGGGCTGTTTTTTACAATGTGCCTGGCTGTGTATTTTGGCCTTTAGCTCAGTCGGCACCTAGGGAAACCTACCAAACTTGTGCATTTCTGAAAACTAGACAGCTAGGGGAGTCCAACATGGGGTGACCTGTGGGGCTCTCACCAGGTTCTGTTACCCAGAATCCTTTAGAGACCTAAAAATTTGGCTAAAAAAGCACTTTTTCCTCACAGTTCTGGATTCTGAATGGAGCCACAAATTTCCATCCACCCGGCGTTCCGCCAAGTCTTCCGATAAGTCTTGGGTGGCCTGGAATCCGCTTTGCTGAAACTGCAGCGCCTGCAAAACAGGAAGATAACAGCAATGCATAAGCAGATGCAGGCACACAAGGCCAACATGGGGGGCTGCAATAGAAGTTGGAGTGCCTTAATTCTAACATTGCAAAGCTGCATGAGGGACAGATCACAGCTTCCGAGAACACCAGAGAGCTGACAATTGCAGTGAGGGAACTCTGCACAGAGCTAAGGAACGACAGAGTCAGCCATTGCAGGCAGGAGAGGCGTTTTATGGGCATGTTTGGTGGATTCTGTCGATCAGTAAATCGCCTTGCAACATCAACAGCCCTCATATCACAGCGTGCTGTGACTGCACAGGTGGAGGCAGCGCACAGCAGTAGGGATGTGGCACAGGGACTTGTCCAGATAACTGATGTGCTGGATAATATGCTGGGTAACCGCTCTGCTACACCCAGTGAACTTGGACTGGGGGAGGCTGAGGACTAATCTAGCCTCAAAAGCGTAGCAGTGCCCACCACTGATCCTAGGCGTCGCAGTGCCAGGCACAGCACTGCCACTGAGGCCGATACCAGAGGTGCCAGTGAGGCCACTGTGCACTCGAGTGGCTTGTGTGGCCGTAGAAAGTGACTGTAATTGCCACTGGCAACTGTCTGCTTCTTTTGTGATACAGTAAATTATTAATTAAAAGTGAGACACTGTTATCTGCTTATTTTGTGACACATTTTTTTTTTTTTTGCTAGTGAAACTTATGTTACCTGACGTTAAGGTAATAAAGGTTCTAACTACCAGTACACATGTCAGTGAAGTTGTGTTGTTATTACTTACATCTGAAATGGTTGTGCGTGATGTCTACACGCCTTTGCCTGCCCTCTGCTGCACTGGTCCTGTCTGCTGGCTGTAGGGGGTTATGGGATCATCATCCTCATCAGAGTCTGAATCAGATTTTTCTGCAGGTATGCCCCTGGTGGTAGCTATATTGTGCAGGATTGCACATATGGCCACTATTCTACAGGTCGTGTCCGGGCTGTACTGTAGTGCCCCTCCACTTTTGTGGATGCACCGGAACTGACTCTTCAGCAGCCCAAAGGTGCGCTCCACCACATTGTGGGTTGCCCTGTGTGCTGAATTGTATCTCCGTTCTGCTGGTGTTGTAGGATTGAGGTAGGGTGTTATCATGTAGGTGCGCTCTGCGTAGGCACTGTCTCCTGGAAGGAACAGAGGGTATAATGAGTAAGTGAACCATCTGACGTCACAACGCCATCAATGCACCAGTATACAGAGGGACAATACCTAGTAGATATCCTTCACCAAACCCCCCAGTTAGCAGTCTTGTGTGAATGCCGCTGTGACAAAAGATGTATGAATCATGGGTGCTCCCTGGGTACCTGGCCACAAGATCAGTTATGATGTAGGAGGCATTGCATATCACCTGTATATTCAGTGAATGTTGGTACTTACGGTTACAGTACACATACTCTGTGGCCGATGGTGGACAGATTGCAACATGTGTCCCATCTATGGCACCTAGGAGGTGGGGGAACTGTGCTATCTGGTAGAAATCTATTTTTGTCTGCTGTATTTCCTGTGGTGTGTGGGGGAATCTGATGTACTGGTGTATCCTACTCAGCATGGCGTTGATAAATGCATTGAAAAATCTAGAGAGGGCACTCTGTGATACTCCTCCAGCTGCTGCTATGACCCCTTGATAGCTCCCTGAGGTAAGTAGGTGGAGGGAGCATAATACCTGCACATGGGTGGGTATGCTATGAGTCCTATGTGTTGTGCGCTGCCGTATGGGTTGTAGCTCAGCTATCAGGTCAAGTATCATGGCTGGGTTCAAACTGTACTTATCAAAAATGTCCTCCTCTGTCTGGTCAAAAAGGGTAATGCACACTCTGAAAATGCGCTCCTGTCTCCTTCTCCCTCTCCTCAAACCTGCCAAGATCCTCATTCTCCTCGCCATGACGTAGAGTGCAGCCATTGTGGAAAAGAGTCTGAGGCATTCTGGGCCTCTTTATATAGGTTGCACGCAGTTACCACCTGGTTTCATCTAGTGGTAATTTGCATGTGCAAAAGGCCATTCTGCGAAAATTTGCAATTTGCGAATTTTTGATGCTCGAATTGCAACATGGTTTTGCGTGTCGCATTTTGCGTCTCACAATTTCCGACTTGAAATACCGAATCGCTAATTGCGATTCAGTATTTCATGTCGCAAATTGCGACACGCAAAATGCGACACGCAAAACCATGTTACAACGCAAAAAATCACTATTTTTGCGATTCCTTATTTTTGGTCTGCGAATGCCTTTCATCCATCGCAGACCACGTTTTTGCATTCGCAAAACGGCCAAATTTTGCGATTCGCACAGTTTGCGAATTCAAAATCGTTTGATACATCTAGCCCTTAATACCTTTTGAATTCCTAATTGCTGCAATGGTGTTATAATCTGAACTATGAGATACAGTTGAGTATCCATCATTACTGGCCAGAGCTTGTGTGGAAATAATAGATCTTTCTATGCTTTCAGCAATATCTAAAACCTCTGAAAGAGACAGATTCCTGAAAGTAAGTAATCTTTCCTGCATTTTCTTTGAAAAACAATTGAAAACGAATTGGTCTCTGATGTGGGTGTCTACAAAATTTCCAAACTCACACGGTGCAGCTAAAACTCATAAGGCAGGAACAAATTCTTCCACAGATTCCTCACTATTTGGTTTGCGCTTAACCCCTTCACTGCCAGGCCTTTTCCCCCTCAGGTGCTAGTCCTTTTTTTGGCTATTTGGGGCACTTCGCGCTTAGGCCCTCATAACGTTTTGTCCACATAAGCTACCCACGCCAAATTTGTGTCCTTTTTTTCCAACATCCTAGGGATTCTAGAGGTACCCAGAGTTTGTGGGTTTCCCTGAAGGAGACCAAGAACTTAGCCAAAATACACCGAAAATTTCGTTTTTTTTTAAAAAGAGAGAAAAAGGGATGCAGATGAAGGCTTCTGGTTTTTCCCTGAAAATGGCATCAACAAAGGGTGTGTGGTGCTAAAGTCACCATCTTCCCAACTTTCACCAACAGGCAGACCTGAATCAGAAAACCTAATTTTTCAACACAATTGTGGCATTTTACTGGGCCATACCCCATTTTTACTATTTTTGTGCTTTCAGCGGTGTGAAAACAATGCTGGATCCCGGAGAGCTAAACATTTCTGAAAAGTAGACAAACTTCTGAATTCAGCAAGGGGTAATTTGTGTTGATCCTACAAGGGTTCCCTACAGAAAATAACAGCTGAAATGAAAAAATATTGAAATTGAGGTGAAAAAAACAGCTTTCAGCAACAGGCAGAGTTGAATTAGAAAACCCAATTTTTCAACACAATCTTGACATTTTACTGGGACATACCCCATTTTTACAAATTTTTGTGCTTTCAGCCTCCCTCCAGTTAGTGACAGAAATGGGTGGGAAACCAATGCTGGATCCCAGAAACCTAAACATTTCTGAAAAGTAGACAAAATTCTGAATTCAGCAGGGGGTCATTTGTGTAGATCCTACAAGTGTTTCCTACAGAACATAACAGCTGAAATAAAAGAATATTGAAATTGAGGTAAAAAAACAGCCATTTATCTCCACGTTTTACTCTGTAACTTTTTCCTGCGATGTCAGATATTTAAAGCAATATACCGTTACATCTGCTAGACTCTTCTGGTTGCGGGGATATATAGGGCTTGTAGGTTCATCAAGAACCCTAGGTACCCAGAGCCAATAAATGAACTGCACCTTGCAATGGGTTTTCATTCTATACCGTGTATACAGCAATTCATTTGCTGAAATATAAAGAGTGAAAAATAGGTATCAAGAAAACCTTTGTATTTCCAAAATGGGCATAAGGTAAGGGGTTGAGAAGCAGTAGTTATTTGCACATCTCTAAATTCCGGGGTGCCATTACTAGCATGTGAATGACAGGGCATTTCTCAAATAGACATATTTTTTACACACTGTCTTACATTTGGAAGGAAAAAATTTAGAGAAAAACAAGGGGCAATAACACTTCTTGTGCTACTCTGTGTTCCCCCAAGTCTCCCAATAACAATGGTACCTCACTTGCGTGCGTAGGCCTAATGCTCGCGACAGGAAACGAAACATGGACATATCACATTTTTACATTAAAATCTGACGTGTTTTTTCTAAAGTGCGTAGCTGTAGATTTTGGCATCTAGCTCAGCCGGCACCTAGGGAAACCTACAAAACCTGTGCATTTTTTTAAACTAGACACCTAGGGGAATCCAAGATGGGGTGACTTGTGGGGCTCTCACCAGGTTCTGTTACCCAGAATCCTTTGTAAACCTCAAAATGTGGCTAAAAAAACACTTTTTCTTCACATTTTGGTGAAAGAAAGTTCTGGAATCTGTGTGAAGCCACAAGATTCCTTCCACCTAGCGTTCCCCCAAGTCTCCCGATAAACATGGTACCTCAGATGGGTGGGTAGGCCTAGTGCCGGAACCAGGAAATGCCCCAAAACACAACGTGGACACATATCATTTTCCCAAAGAAAACAGAGCTTCTTTTTCCAAAGTGCCTAGCTGTGGATTTTGGCTTCTAGCTCAGCCAGGACCTGAGGAAACCTACCAAACCTGTCCATCTTTTAAAACTAGAAACATAGGGAAATCCAAGATGGTTTGACTTGTGGGGCTCTCACCAGGTTCTGTTATCCAGAATCCTTTGCAAACCTCAAAATTTGACCAACAAAAACACTTTTTCCTCATATTTCTGTGAGATAACGTACTGGAATCTGAGAGGAGACACACATTTCCTTCCACCCAGTATTCCGCCAATCCTCCCAATACAAATGATACCTCACTTGTGTGGGTAGGCCTAGCGCCCACAAGAGGAAATGCCCCAAAACACAATGTGGGCACATCACATTTTCCCAAAGAAAACAGAGCTGTTTTTGCTAAGTGCCTAGCTGTGGATTTTGGCCTCTAGCTCAGCCGTCACCTAAGGAAACCTACCAAACCTGTGCATTTTGTAAAAATAGACACCTAGAAGAATCCAAGATGGGGTGACTTGTGGGGCTCTGACCAGATTCTGTTACCCAAAATCCTTTGCAAACCTCGAAATTTGGCCCAAAAAACACTTTTTCCTCACATTTCGGTGACAGAAAGTTCTGGAATCTGTGTGGAGCCACAAATGTCCTTCCACCCAGCGCTCCCCCAAGTCTCCAGAAAAAAATGGTACCATACTTGTGTGAGTAGGCCTAGTGTCTGTGACAGGAAATGCCCCAAAACACAATGTGGAAACATCACATTTTCCCAAAGAAAACAGAGCTCTTTTTTGCAAAGTGCTTAGCTGTGGATTTTGGCCTATAGCTCAGCCGGCAGCTAGGGAAACGTACCAAACATGTGCATTTTTTAATACTAGACAGCTAGGGGAATCCAAGATGGGGTGACTTGTGGGGCTCTCACCAGGTTCTGTTATCCAGAATCCTTTGTCAACCTCAAAATGTGGCTAAAAAAACATATTTTCTTCACATTTTGGTGAAAGAATGTTCTGGAATCTGTGTGGAGCCACAAATTTCCTTCCACTTAGCGTTCCCCCAAGTCTCCCGATAAACATGGTACCTCAGTTGGGTGGGTAGGCCTAGTGCCGGAACCAGGAAATGCCCCAAAACACAACGTGGACACATCTCATTTTCCCAAAGAAAACAGAGCTCCTTTTTCCAAAGTGCCTAGCTGTGGATTTTGGCTTCTAGCTCAGCCGGCAACTATGGAATCCTACCAAACCTGTGCATTTTTTTAAACTAGACACCTAGGGGAATCCAAGATGGGGTGACTTGTGGGGCTCCCACCAGGTTCTGTTAGCCAGAATCCTTTGCAAACCTCAATATTTGCCCATAAAAAAAAACACTGTTTCCTCTCATTTTGGTGACAGAAAGTTCTGGAAGCAGAGAGGAGCCACAAATTTCCTTCCCCCCCAGCGTTCCCCCAAGTCTCCCGATAAAAATGGTACCTCACATGTGTGGGTAGGCATAGCGCCCGTGACAGGATATGCCCAAAACACAACCTGGACACATCACATTTTTCCAAAGTAAACAGAGCTGTTTTTTTTTAATTCCCTAGCTGTGGGTTTTGGCCTCTAGCTCAGCCAGGACCTGAGGAAACCTACCAAACCTGTCCATTTTTTAAAACTAGAAACATAGGGAAATCCAAGATGGTTTGACTTGTGGGGCTCTCACCAGGTTCTGTTACCCAGAATCCTTTGCAAACCTCAAAATTTGACCAAAAAAACACTTTTTCTCACATTTCGGTGAGATAACGTTCTGGAATCTGAGAGGAGACACACATTTCCTTCCACCCAGCGATCCCCCAAGTCTCCCGATAAAAATGGTACCTCACCTGTCTGGGTAGGCCTAGCGCCCACGATAGGAAATGTCCCAAAACACAACCTGGACACATCACATTTTCCCAAAGAAAACAGGGCTGTTTTTTACAATGTGCCTGGCTGTGTATTTTGGCCTTTAGCTCAGTCGGCACCTAGGGAAACCTACCAAACTTGTGCATTTCTGAAAACTAGACAGCTAGGGGAGTCCAACATGGGGTGACCTGTGGGGCTCTCACCAGGTTCTGTTACCCAGAATCCTTTAGAGACCTAAAAATTTGGCTAAAAAAGCACTTTTTCCTCACAGTTCTGGATTCTGAATGGAGCCACAAATTTCCATCCACCCGGCGTTCCGCCAAGTCTTCCGATAAGTCTTGGGTGGCCTGGAATCCGCTTTGCTGAAACTGCAGCGCCTGCAAAACAGGAAGATAACAGCAATGCATAAGCAGATGCAGGCACACAAGGCCAACATGGGGGGCTGCAATAGAAGTTGGAGTGCCTTAATTCTAACATTGCAAAGCTGCATGAGGGACAGATCACAGCTTCCGAGAACACCAGAGAGCTGACAATTGCAGTGAGGGAACTCTGCACAGAGCTAAGGAACGACAGAGTCAGCCATTGCAGGCAGGAGAGGCGTTTTATGGGCATGTTTGGTGGATTCTGTCGATCAGTAAATCGCCTTGCAACATCAACAGCCCTCATATCACAGCGTGCTGTGACTGCACAGGTGGAGGCAGCGCACAGCAGTAGGGATGTGGCACAGGGACTTGTCCAGATAACTGATGTGCTGGATAATATGCTGGGTAACCGCTCTGCTACACCCAGTGAACTTGGACTGGGGGAGGCTGAGGACTAATCTAGCCTCAAAAGCGTAGCAGTGCCCACCACTGATCCTAGGCGTCGCAGTGCCAGGCACAGCACTGCCACTGAGGCCGATACCAGAGGTGCCAGTGAGGCCACTGCGCACTCGAGTGGCTTGTGTGGCCGTAGAAAGTGACTGTAATTGCCACTGGCAACTGTCTGCTTCTTTTGTGATACAGTAAATTATTAATTAAAAGTGAGACACTGTTATCTGCTTATTTTGTGACACATTTTTTTTTTTTTTTGCTAGTGAAACTTATGTTACCTGACGTTAAGGTAATAAAGGTTCTAACTACCAGTACACATGTCAGTGAAGTTGTGTTGTTATTACTTACATCTGAAATGGTTGTGCGTGATGTCTACACGCCTTTGCCTGCCCTCTGCTGCACTGGTCCTGTCTGCTGGCTGTAGGGGGTTATGGGATCATCATCCTCATCAGAGTCTGAATCAGATTTTTCTGCAGGTATGCCCCTGGTGGTAGCTATATTGTGCAGGATTGCACATATGGCCACTATTCTACAGGTCGTGTCCGGGCTGTACTGTAGTGCCCCTCCACTTTTGTGGATGCACCGGAACTGACTCTTCAGCAGCCCAAAGGTGCGCTCCACCACATTGTGGGTTGCCATGTGTGCTGAATTGTATCTCCGTTCTGCTGGTGTTGTAGGATTGAGGTAGGGTGTTATCATGTAGGTGCGCTCTGCGTAGGCACTGTCTCCTGGAAGGAACAGAGGGTATAATGAGTAAGTGAACCATCTGACGTCACAACGCCATCAATGCACCAGTATACAGAGGGACAATACCTAGTAGATATCCTTCACCAAACCCCCCAGTTAGCAGTCTTGTGTGAATGCCGCTGTGACAAAAGATGTATGAATCATGGGTGCTCCCTGGGTACCTGGCCACAAGATCAGTTATGATGTAGGAGGCATTGCATATCACCTGTATATTCAGTGAATGTTGGTACTTACGGTTACAGTACACATACTCTGTGGCCGATGGTGGACAGATTGCAACATGTGTCCCATCTATGGCACCTAGGAGGTGGGGGAACTGTGCTATCTGGTAGAAATCTATTTTTGTCTGCTGTATTTCCTGTGGTGTGTGGGGGAATCTGATGTACTGGTGTATCCTACTCAGCATGGCGTTGATAAATGCATTGAAAAATCTAGAGAGGGCACTCTGTGATACTCCTCCAGCTGCTGCTATGACCCCTTGATAGCTCCCTGAGGTAAGTAGGTGGAGGGAGCATAATACCTGCACATGGGTGGGTATGCTATGAGTCCTATGTGTTGTGCGCTGCCGTATGGGTTGTAGCTCAGCTATCAGGTCAAGTATCATGGCTGGGTTCAAACTGTACTTATCAAAAATGTCCTCCTCTGTCTGGTCAAAAAGGGTAATGCACACTCTGAAAATGCGCTCCTGTCTCCTTCTCCCTCTCCTCAAACCTGCCAAGATCCTCATTCTCCTCGCCATGACGTAGAGTGCAGCCATTGTGGAAAAGAGTCTGAGGCATTCTGGGCCTCTTTATATAGGTTGCACGCAGTTACCACCTGGTTTCATCTAGTGGTAATTTGCATGTGCAAAAGGCCATTCTGCGAAAATTTGCAATTTGCGAATTTTTGATGCTCGAATTGCAACATGGTTTTGCGTGTCGCATTTTGCGTCTCACAATTTCCGACTTGAAATACCGAATCGCTAATTGCGATTCAGTATTTCATGTCGCAAATTGCGACACGCAAAATGCGACACGCAAAACCATGTTACAACGCAAAAAATCACTATTTTTGCGATTCCTTATTTTTGGTCTGCGAATGCCTTTCATCCATCGCAGACCACGTTTTTGCATTCGCAAAACGGCCAAATTTTGCGATTCGCACAGTTTGCGAATTCAAAATCGTTTGATACATCTAGCCCTTAATACCTTTTGAATTCCTAATTGCTGCAATGGTGTTATAATCTGAACTATGAGATACAGTTGAGTATCCATCATTACTGGCCAGAGCTTGTGTGGAAATAATAGATCTTTCTATGCTTTCAGCAATATCTAAAACCTCTGAAAGAGACAGATTCCTGAAAGTAAGTAATCTTTCCTGCATTTTCTTTGAAAAACAATTGAAAACGAATTGGTCTCTGATGTGGGTGTCTACAAAATTTCCAAACTCACACGGTGCAGCTAAAACTCATAAGGCAGGAACAAATTCTTCCACAGATTCCTCACTATTTGGTTTGCGCTTAACCCCTTCACTGCCAGGCCTTTTCCCCCTCAGGTGCTAGTCCTTTTTTTGGCTATTTGGGGCACTTCGCGCTTAGGCCCTCATAACGTTTTGTCCACATAAGCTACCCACGCCAAATTTGTGTCCTTTTTTTCCAACATCCTAGGGATTCTAGAGGTACCCAGAGTTTGTGGGTTTCCCTGAAGGAGACCAAGAACTTAGCCAAAATACACCGAAAATTTCGTTTTTTTTTAAAAAGAGAGAAAAAGGGATGCAGATGAAGGCTTCTGGTTTTTCCCTGAAAATGGCATCAACAAAGGGTGTGTGGTGCTAAAGTCACCATCTTCCCAACTTTCACCAACAGGCAGACCTGAATCAGAAAACCTAATTTTTCAACACAATTGTGGCATTTTACTGGGCCATACCCCATTTTTACTATTTTTGTGCTTTCAGCGGTGTGAAAACAATGCTGGATCCCGGAGAGCTAAACATTTCTGAAAAGTAGACAAACTTCTGAATTCAGCAAGGGGTAATTTGTGTTGATCCTACAAGGGTTCCCTACAGAAAATAACAGCTGAAATGAAAAAATATTGAAATTGAGGTGAAAAAAACAGCTTTCAGCAACAGGCAGAGTTGAATTAGAAAACCCAATTTTTCAACACAATCTTGACATTTTACTGGGACATACCCCATTTTTACAAATTTTTGTGCTTTCAGCCTCCCTCCAGTTAGTGACAGAAATGGGTGGGAAACCAATGCTGGATCCCAGAAACCTAAACATTTCTGAAAAGTAGACAAAATTCTGAATTCAGCAGGGGGTCATTTGTGTAGATCCTACAAGTGTTTCCTACAGAACATAACAGCTGAAATAAAAGAATATTGAAATTGAGGTAAAAAAACAGCCATTTATCTCCACGTTTTACTCTGTAACTTTTTCCTGCGATGTCAGATATTTAAAGCAATATACCGTTACATCTGCTAGACTCTTCTGGTTGCGGGGATATATAGGGCTTGTAGGTTCATCAAGAACCCTAGGTACCCAGAGCCAATAAATGAACTGCACCTTGCAATGGGTTTTCATTCTATACCGTGTATACAGCAATTCATTTGCTGAAATATAAAGAGTGAAAAATAGGTATCAAGAAAACCTTTGTATTTCCAAAATGGGCATAAGGTAAGGGGTTGAGAAGCAGTAGTTATTTGCACATCTCTAAATTCCGGGGTGCCATTACTAGCATGTGAATGACAGGGCATTTCTCAAATAGACATATTTTTTACACACTGTCTTACATTTGGAAGGAAAAAATGTAGAGAAAAACAAGGGGCAATAACACTTCTTGTGCTACTCTGTGTTCCCCCAAGTCTCCCAATAACAATGGTACCTCACTTGCGTGCGTAGGCCTAATGCTCGCGACAGGAAACGAAACATGGACATATCACATTTTTACATTAAAATCTGACGTGTTTTTTCTAAAGTGCGTAGCTGTAGATTTTGGCATCTAGCTCAGCCGGCACCTAGGGAAACCTACAAAACCTGTGCATTTTTTTAAACTAGACACCTAGGGGAATCCAAGATGGGGTGACTTGTGGGGCTCTCACCAGGTTCTGTTACCCAGAATCCTTTGTAAACCTCAAAATGTGGCTAAAAAAACACTTTTTCTTCACATTTTGGTGAAAGAAAGTTCTGGAATCTGTGTGAAGCCACAAGATTCCTTCCACCTAGCGTTCCCCCAAGTCTCCCGATAAACATGGTACCTCAGATGGGTGGGTAGGCCTAGTGCCGGAACCAGGAAATGCCCCAAAACACAACGTGGACACATATCATTTTCCCAAAGAAAACAGAGCTTCTTTTTCCAAAGTGCCTAGCTGTGGATTTTGGCTTCTAGCTCAGCCAGGACCTGAGGAAACCTACCAAACCTGTCCATCTTTTAAAACTAGAAACATAGGGAAATCCAAGATGGTTTGACTTGTGGGGCTCTCACCAGGTTCTGTTATCCAGAATCCTTTGCAAACCTCAAAATTTGACCAACAAAAACACTTTTTCCTCATATTTCTGTGAGATAACGTACTGGAATCTGAGAGGAGACACACATTTCCTTCCACCCAGCATTCCGCCAATCCTCCCAATACAAATGATACCTCACTTGTGTGGGTAGGCCTAGCGCCCACAAGAGGAAATGCCCCAAAACACAATGTGGGCACATCACATTTTCCCAAAGAAAACAGAGCTGTTTTTGCTAAGTGCCTAGCTGTGGATTTTGGCCTCTAGCTCAGCCGTCACCTAAGGAAACCTACCAAACCTGTGCATTTTGTAAAAATAGACACCTAGAAGAATCCAAGATGGGGTGACTTGTGGGGCTCTGACCAGATTCTGTTACCCAAAATCCTTTGCAAACCTCGAAATTTGGCCCAAAAAACACTTTTTCCTCACATTTCGGTGACAGAAAGTTCTGGAATCTGTGTGGAGCCACAAATGTCCTTCCACCCAGCGCTCCCCCAAGTCTCCAGAAAAAAATGGTACCATACTTGTGTGAGTAGGCCTAGTGTCTGTGACAGGAAATGCCCCAAAACACAATGTGGAAACATCACATTTTCCCAAAGAAAACAGAGCTCTTTTTTGCAAAGTGCTTAGCTGTGGATTTTGGCCTCTAGCTCAGCCGGCAGCTAGGGAAACGTACCAAACATGTGCATTTTTTAATACTAGACAGCTAGGGGAATCCAAGATGGGGTGACTTGTGGGGCTCTCACCAGGTTCTGTTATCCAGAATCCTTTGTCAACCTCAAAATGTGGCTAAAAAAACATATTTTCTTCACATTTTGGTGAAAGAATGTTCTGGAATCTGTGTGGAGCCACAAATTTCCTTCCACTTAGCGTTCCCCCAAGTCTCCCGATAAACATGGTACCTCAGTTGGGTGGGTAGGCCTAGTGCCGGAACCAGGAAATGCCCCAAAACACAACATGGACACATCTAATTTTCCCAAAGAAAACAGAGCTCCTTTTTCCAAAGTGCCTAGCTGTGGATTTTGGCTTCTAGCTCAGCCGGCAACTATGGAATCCTACCAAACCTGTGCATTTTTTTAAACTAGACACCTAGGGGAATCCAAGATGGGGTGACTTGTGGGGCTCCCACCAGGTTCTGTTAGCCAGAATCCTTTGCAAACCTCAATATTTGCCCAAAAAAACACTGTTTCCTCTCATTTTGGTGACAGAAAGTTCTGGAAGCAGAGAGGAGCCACAAATTTCCTTCCCCCCCAGCGTTCCCCCAAGTCTCCCGATAAAAATGGTACCTCACATGTGTGGGTAGGCCTAGCGCCCGTGACAGGATATGCCCAAAACACAACCTGGACACATCACATTTTTCCAAAGTAAACAGAGCTGTTTTTTTTAAATTCCCTAGCTGTGGGTTTTGGCCTCTAGCTCAGCCAGGACCTGAGGAAACCTACCAAACCTGTCCATTTTTTAAAACTAGAAACATAGGGAAATCCAAGATGGTTTGACTTGTGGGGCTCTCACCAGGTTCTGTTACCCAGAATCCTTTGCAAACCTCAAAATTTGACCAAAAAAACACTTTTTCTCACATTTCGGTGAGATAACGTTCTGGAATCTGAGAGGAGACACACATTTCCTTCCACCCAGCGATCCCCCAAGTCTCCCGATAAAAATGGTACCTCACCTGTCTGGGTAGGCCTAGCGCCCACGATAGGAAATGTCCCAAAACACAACCTGGACACATCACATTTTCCCAAAGAAAACAGGGCTGTTTTTTACAATGTGCCTGGCTGTGTATTTTGGCCTTTAGCTCAGTCGGCACCTAGGGAAACCTACCAAACTTGTGCATTTCTGAAAACTAGACAGCTAGGGGAGTCCAACATGGGGTGACCTGTGGGGCTCTCACCAGGTTCTGTTACCCAGAATCCTTTAGAGACCTAAAAATTTGGCTAAAAAAGCACTTTTTCCTCACAGTTCTGGATTCTGAATGGAGCCACAAATTTCCATCCACCCGGCGTTCCGCCAAGTCTTCCGATAAAAATGGTACCTCACTTGTGTGGGTAGGCCTAGTGCCCGCGACAGGAAAATACCCCAAAACACAACGTGGACACATCACATTTTCCCAATGAAAACAGAGCCGTTTTTTGCAAAGTGCCTAGCTGTGGATTTTGGCCTCTAGCTCAGGAGGCACCTAGGGAAACCTACCAAACCTGTGCATTTTTGAAAACTAGACACCTAGGGTAATCCTCGATGGAGTAACTTGTGGGGCTCTCATCAAATTCTGTTACCCAAAATCCTTTGCAAACCTCAAAATTGGGCCAAAAAAACACTTTTTCCTCACATTTCGTGACAGAAAGTTCTGGACTCTGTGTGGAGCCACAAATGTCCTTCCACCCAGCGTTCCCACAAGTCTCCAGAAAAAAATGGTACCATACTTCTGTGGGTAGGCCTAGTGTCCACGACAGGAAATGCCCCAAAACACAATGTGGACACATCACATTTTCCCAAAGAAAACAGAGCTGTTTTTTGCAAGGTGCCTGGCTGTGTATTTTGGCCTTTAGCTCAGCCGGCACCTAGGGAAACCTACCAAACTTGTGCATTTCTGAAAACTAGACAGCTAGTGGAGTCCAACATGGGGTGACCTGTGGGGCTCTCACCAGGTTCTGTTACCCAGAATCCTTTAGAGTCCTCAAAATTTGGCTAAAAAAACACTTTTTCCTCACAGTTCTGGATTCTGAATGGAGTCACAAATTTCCTTCCACCCGGCGTTCCCCCAAGTCTTCCGGTAAAAATGGTACCTCACTTGTGTGGGTAGGACTAGCACCCACGACAGGAAATGCCCCAAAACACAAAGTGGACACATCACATTTTCCCAAAGAAAACAGAGCTATTTTTTGCAAAGTGCCTAGCTGTGGATTTTGGCCTCTAGCTCAGCCGGCACCCAGGGAAACCCACCAAACATGTGCATTTCTGAAAACTAGACACCTAGGGGAATCCAACATGGGGTAACTTGTGGGGCGCTCACCAGGTTCTGTTAGCCAGAATCCTTTGCAAACATCAAAATTTGGATAAGAAACACTTTCTCCTCACATTTCGGTGACAGAAAGTTCTGGAATCTGAGAAGAGTCACAAATTTCCTTCCCCCCAGCGTTCCCCTAAGCCTCCTGATAAAAATGGTACCTCACTTGTGTGGGTAGGCATAGTGGCCACAACAGGAAATACCCCAAAACTCAACGTGGACACATCACATTACCCCAAAGAAAACAGAGCTGTTTTTTGTAAGTGCCTAGCTGGATTTTGGCCTCTATCTCAGCCGGCACCTAGGGAAACCTACCAAACCTGTACATTTTTTAAAACTAGACACCTAGGGGAATCCACGATGGGGTGACTTGTGGGGCTCTCACCAGGTTCTGTTACCCAGAATCCTTTGCAAACCTCAAAATTTGGCAAAAAACACACTTTTTACTCACATTTCAGTGACAGAAAGTTCTGGAATCTGAGAGGAGCCACAAATTTCCTTCCCCCAGCGTTCCCCTAAGTCTCCCGATAACAATTGTACCTCACCTCTGTGGGTAGGCCTAGCGCCCACAACAGGAATTGTCCCAAAACTCAACCTGGACACATCACATTTTCCCAAAGAAAACAGAGCTGTTTTTTGCAAAGTGCCTAGTTGTGGATTTTGGCCTCTAGCTCAGCCGGCACGTAGGGAAACCTACCAAACGTGCGCATTCTTGAAAACTAGACACCTAGGGGAATCCAAGATGGGGTGACTTGTGGGGCTCTTACCAAGTTTTTTTTACCAAGAATCCTTTAGAGACCTCAAGATTTGGCTAAAAAAACAATTTTTCCTCACATTCTGGATAGATAACGTTCTGGAATCTGAGAGGAGCCACAAATTTCCTTCCACCCAGCGTTTCCCCACGTCTCCTGATAAAAATGGTACCTCACTTGTGTGGGTAGGCCTAGCCCCCAGGACAGGAAATTAGCTAAAACACAACGTAGACACATCACATTTTCCCATAGAAAACAGAGCTGTTTTTTGCAAAGTGCCTAGCTGTGGATTTTGGCCTCTAGCTCAGCCGGCACCTAGGGAAACCTACTAAACCTGTGCATTTCTGAAAACTAGACACCTAGGGGAATCCAACATGGGGCGACTTGTGGGGCTCTCACCAGGTTCTGTTACCCAGAATCCTTTAGAGACCTCAAAATTTGGCTAGAAAAACACTTTTTCCTCACAGTTCTGGATTCTGAATGGAGCCACAAATTTCATTCCACCCGGCGTTCCGCCAAGTATTCCGGTAAAAATGGTACCTCACTTGTGTGGGTACGACTAGCACCCACAACAGGAAATGCCCCAAAATACAAAGTGGACACATCACATTTTCCCAAAGAAAACAGAGCTGTTTTTTGCAAAGTGCCTAGCTGTGGATTTTGGCCTCTAGCTCAGCCGGCACCTAGGAAAACCTACCAAACCTGTGCATTTTTTAAAACTACATAACTAGAGAAATCCAAGATGGGATGTCTTGTGGGGCAGTGGCCAGGTTCTGTTAGCCAGTATCCTTTGCGAACATCATCATTTGGATAAGAAACACTTTCTCCTCACATTTCGGTGACAGAAAGTTCTGCAATCTGAGAAGAGCCACAAATTTTCTTCCCCCCAGCGATCCTCCAAGTCTCTCGATAAAAATGGTACCTGACTTGTGTGGGTAGGCATAGTGCCCGCGACAGGAAAATGCCCCAAAACACAACGTGGACACATGATAATTTCCCAATGAAAACAGAGCCGTTTTTTGCAAAGTGCCTAGCTGTGGATTTTGGCCTCTAGCTCAGCTGGCACCTAAGGAAACCTACCAAACCTGTGCATTTTTGAAAACTAGACATCTAGAATAGTCCAAGATGGGGTGACTTGTGGGGCTCTCACCAGATTCTGTTACCCAAAATCCTTTGCAAACCTCAAAATGTGGCCACAAAAACACTTTTTCCTCACATTTCGGTGACAGAAAGTTCTGGAATCTGTGTGGAGCCACAAATGTCCTTCCACCCAGCGTTCCCCTAAGTCTCCAGAAACAAATGGTACCATACTTGTATGGGTAGGCCTAGTGTCCGCGACAGGAAATGCCCCAAAACACAATGTGGACACATCACATTTTCCCAAAGAAAACAGAGATTTTTGTGCAAGGTGCCTAGCTGAGGATTTTGGCCTCTAGCTCAGCCGGCACCTAGAGAAACCTACAAAACGTGTGCATTTTTTAAAACTAGACAGCTAGGGAAATCAAAGATGGGGTGACTTGTGGGGCTCTGACCAGGTTCTGTTACCCAGGATCTTTTGCAAACCTCATAATTTGGCTAAAAAAACACTTTTTCCTCACATTTCGGTGACAGAAAGTTCTAGATTCTGAGAGGAGCCACAAATTTCCTTCCCACAGGGTTCCCCTAAGCCTCCTGATAACAATGGTACCTCACCTGTCTGGGTAGGCCTAGCACCCACAATAGGAAATGTCCCAAAACACAACCTGGACACATCACATTTTCCCAAAGAAAAAAGAGCTGTTTTTTGCAAAGTGCCTAGCTGGGTATTTTGGCCTTTAGCTCAGCCGGCACCTAGGGAAACCTACCAAACTTGTGCATTTCTGAAAACTAGACACCTAGGGGAGTCCAACATGGGGTGACTTGTGGGGCTCTCACCAGGTTCTGTTACCCAGAATCCTTTAGAGACCTCAAAATTTGGCTAAAAAAACACTTTTTCCTCACAGTTCTGGATTCTGAATGGAGCCACAAATTTCCTTCCACCCGGCGTTCCGCCAAGTCTACCTCACTTTTGTAGGTAGGACTAGCACCCACAACAGGAAATGCCCCGAAACACAAAGTGGACACATCACATTTTTCCAAAGAAAACAGAGCTGTTTTTTGCAAAGAGCCTAGCTGTGGATTTTGGCCTCTAGCTCAGCCGGCACCTACGGAAACCTAGCAAACCTGTAAATTTTTTAAAACTAGACACCTAGGGGAATCCATGATGGGTGACTTGTGGAGTACGCACCAGGTTCTGTTACCCAGAATCCTTTGCAAACCTCAACATTTGGCTAAAAAAACACTTTTTCCTCACATTTCAGTGACAGAACGTTTTGGAATCTGAGAGGAGCAACAAATTTCCTTCCCCTCAGCGTTCCTCCAAGTCTCCTGATAAAAATGCTACCTCACCTGTGTGGGTAGGCCTAGTGCCCACAACAGGAAATGCCCCAAAACACAACCTGGACACATCACATTGTTCCAAAGAAAACAGGGCTGTTTTTTTCAAATTGCCTAGCAGTGGATTTTGGCCTCTAGCTCAGCCGGATGCTAAGGAAACCTACTAAACTTGTGCATTTTTTAAAACTAGACACCTGGGGGAATCCAAGATGGGGGACTCGTGGGGCTCTCACCAGGTTCTGTTACCCAGAATCCTTTGCAAACCTCAAAATTTGGCCAAAGAAAAACGTTTTCCTCACATTTCGGTGACAGAAAGTTCTGGAATCTGAGAGAAGCCACAAATTTCCTCCCCCCCCAGCGTTTCCCTAAGTCTCCCGATAAAAATGGTACCTCACCTGTGTGGGTAGGCCTAGCACCCACAAAGGGAATTGTCCTAAAACACAACCTGGACACATCACATTTTCCCAAATAAATCAGAGCTGTTTTTTGCAACGTGCCTAGCTGTGGATTTTAGCTTCTAGTTCAGCCGGGAGCTAAGGCAACCAACCAAACCTGTGCATTTTTTTAAACTAGACACCTAGAAGAATCCAAGATGGGGTGACTTGTGGGGCTCTCACCAGGTTCTTTTACCGAAAATCCTTTGCAAACCTCAAAATTTGGCCAAAAAAACACTTTTTCCTCACATTTCAGTGACAGAATTTTCTTGAATCTGAGAGGAGCCACAAATGTCCTTCCACCCAGCGTTCCCACAAGGCTCCAGATAAAAATGGTACCCCACTTGTGTGGGTAGGCCTAGTGCCCGGGACAGGAAATGCCCCAAAACACAATGTGGCCACATTACATTTTCCCAAAGAAAACAGAGCTTTTTTTGCAAAGTGCCTAGCTGTGGATTTTGGCCTCCAGCTCTGCCAGCATCTAGGAAAACCTACCAAACCTGTGCATTTTTTAAAACTAGACACCTAGAAGAGTCCAAGATGAGATGACTTTTTGGTCTCTCACCAGATTCTGTAACCCAAAATCCTTTGCAAACCTCATAATTTGGCTAAAAAAACACTTTTCCCTCACATCTCGGTGACAGATAGTTCTGGAATCTGAGAGGAGCCACAAATTTCCTTCCCTCCAGCGTTCCCCTAAGCCTCCCGATAAAAATGGTACCTCACCTGCCTGGGTAGGCCTAGCGCCCACGATAGGAAATGTCCCAAAACACAACCTGGACACATCACATTTTCCCAAAGAAAACAGAGCTGTTTTTTGCAACATGCCTGGCTGTGTATTTTGGCCTTTAGCTCAGCCGGCACCTATGGAAACCTACCAAACTTGAGCATTTCTGTAAACTAGACACCTAGGGGAGTCCAACATGGGGTGACCTGTGGGGCTCTCACCAGGTTCTGTTACCCAGAATCCTTTCCAGACCTCAATATTTGGCTAAAAAAACACTTTTTCCTCACAGTTCTGGATTCTGAATGGAGCCACAACTTTCCTTCTACCCAGCATTCCCCCAAGTCTCCTGATAAAAATGGTACCTCACTTGTGTGGTTAGGCATAGTTGCCACGACAGGAAATACCCCAAACCTCAACGTGGACACATCACATTTCCCCAAAGAAAACAGAGCTGTTGTTTTTGTAAGTGCCTAGCTGGATTTTGGGCTCTAGCTCAGCCGGCACCTAGGGAAACCTACCAAACCTGTACATTTTTTTAAACTAGACACCTAGGGGAATCCACGATGGGTGACTTGTGGGGCTCTCACCAGGTTCTGTTACCCAGAATCCTTTGCAAACCTCAAAATTTGGCAAAAAACACACTTTTTACTCACATTTAAGTGACAGAAAGTTCTGGAATCTGAGAGAAGCCACAAATTTCGTTCCCCTAAGTCTCCCGATAAAAACGGTACCTCACCTGTGTGGGTAGGCCTAGCGCCCACAACAGGAATTGTCCCAAAGCACAACCTGGACACATCACATTTTCCCAAAGAAAACAGAGCTGTTTTTTGCAAAGTGCCTAGTTGTGGATTTTGGCCTCTAGCTCAGCCGGCACGTAGGGAAACCTACCAAACCTGCACATTCTTGAAAACTAGACACCAGGGGAATCTAAGATGGGGTGACTTGTGGGGCTCTCTCCAAGTTTTTTTACCCAGAATCTTTTAGAGACCTCAAAATTTGGCTAAAAAAACACTTTTTCCTCACATTCTGGTGAGATAACGTTCTGGAATCTGAGAGGAGCCACAAATTTCCTTCCACCCAGCGTTTCCCCACGTCACCTGATAAAAATGGTGCCTCACTTGTGTGGGTAGGCCTAGCGCCCATGACAGGAAATGCGCTAAAACACAACGTAGACACATCACATTTTCCTAAAGAAAAGAGATCTGTTTTTTGCATAGTGCCTAGCTGTGGATTTTGGCCTATAGCTCAGCCGGCACCTAGGGAAACCTACCAAACCTGTGCATTTCTGAAAACTAGACACCTAGGGGAATCCAACATGGGGTGACCTGTGGGGCGCTCACCAGGTTCTGTTAGCCAGAATCCTTTGCGAACATCAAAATTTGGATAAGAAACACTTTCTCCTCACATTTCGGTGACAGAAAGTTCTGGAATCTGAGAAGAGCCACAAATGTCCTTCCCCCCAGCGTTCCTCGAAGTCTCCCGATAAAAATGGTGCCTGACTTGTGTGGGTAGGCCTAGTGCCCGCGACAGGAAAATGCCCCAAAACACAACGTGGACACATCACATTTTCCCAAAGAAAACAGAGCTTTTTTTGCAAAGTGCCTAGCTGTGGATTTTGGCCTCCAGCTCTGCCAGCACCTAGGAAAACCTACCAAACCTGTGCATTTTTTAAAACTAGACACCTAGAAGAGTCCAAGATGAGGTGACTTGTTGGTCTCTCACCAGATTCTGTTACCCAAAATCCTTTGCAAACCTCATAATTTGGCTAAAAAAACACTTTTCCCTCACATCTCGGTGACAGATAGTTCTGGAATCTGAGAGGAGCCAAAAATTTCCTTCCCCCCAGCGTTCCCCTAAGCCTCCCGATAAAAATGGTACCTCACCTGCCTGGGTAGGCCTAGCGCCCACGATAGGAAATGTCCCAAAACACAACCTGGACACATCACATTTTCCCAAAGAAAACAGAGATGTTTTTTGCAACATGCCTGGCTGTGTATTTTGGCCTTTAGCTCAGCCGGCACCTATGGAAACCTACCAAACTTGAGCATTTCTGTAAACTAGACACCTAGGGGAGTCCAACATGGGGTGACCTGTGGGGCTCTCACCAGGTTCTGTTACCCAGAATCCTTTCCAGACCTCAATATTTGGCTAAAAAAACACTTTTTCCTCACAGTTCTGGATTCTGAATGGAGCCACAACTTTCCTTCTACCCAGCATTCCCCCAAGTCTCCTGATAAAAATGGTACCTCACTTGTGTGGTTAGGCATAGTTGCCACGACAGGAAATACCCCAAACCTCAACGTGGACACATCACATTTCCCCAAAGAAAACAGAGCTGTTGTTTTTGTAAGTGCCTAGCTGGATTTTGGGCTCTAGCTCAGCCGGCACCTAGGGAAACCTACCAAACCTGTACATTTTTTTAAACTAGACACCTAGGGGAATCCACGATGGGTGACTTGTGGGGCTCTCACCAGGTTCTGTTACCCAGAATCCTTTGCAAACCTCAAAATTTGGCAAAAAACACACTTTTTATTCACATTTAAGTGACAGAAAGTTCTGGAATCTGAGAGGAGGCACAAATTTCCTCCCCCCCCAGCGTTCCCCTAACTCTCCCGATAAAAATGGTACCTCACCTGTGTGGGTAGGCCTAGCGCCCACAACAGGAATTGTCCCAAAGCACAACCTGGACACATCACATTTTCCCTAAGAAAACAGAGCTGTTTTTTGCAAAGTGCCTATTTGTGGATTTTGGCCTCTAGCTCAGCCGGCACGTAGGGAAACCTACCAAACCTGCACATTCTTGAAAACTAGACACCAGGGGAATCTAAGATGGGGTGACTTGTGGGGCTCTCACCAAGTTTTTTTACCCAGAATCTTTTAGAGACCTCAAACTTTGGCTAAAAAAACACTTTTTCCTCACATTCTGGTGAGATAACGTTCTGGAATCTGAGAGGAGCCACAAATTTCCTTCCACCCAGCGTTTCCCCATGTCACCTGATAAAAATGGTACCTCACTTGTGTGGGTAGGCCTAGCGCCCATGACAGGAAATGCGCTAAAACACAACGTAGACACATCACATTTTCCTAAAGAAAAGAGATCTGTTTTTTGCATAGTGCCTAGCTGTGGATTTTGGCCTATAGCTCAGCCGGCACCTAGGGAAACCTACCAAACCTGTGCATTTCTGAAAACTAGACACCTAGGGGAATCCAACATGAGGTGACCTGTGGGGCGCTCACCAGGTTCTGTTAGCCAGAATCCTTTGCGAACATCAAAATTTGGATAAGAAACACTTTCTCCTCACATTTCGGTGACAGAAAGTTCTGGAATGTGAGAAGAGCCACAAATGTCCTTCCCCCCAGCGTTCCTCGAAGTCTCCCGATAAAAATGGTGCCTGACTTGTGTGGGTAGGCCTAGTGCCCGCGACAGGAAAATGCCCCAAAACACAACGTGGACACATCACATTTTCCCAAAGAAAACAGAGCTTTTTTTGCAAAGTGCCTAGCTGTGGATTTTGGCCTCTAGCTCAGCCGGCACCTAGGGAAACCTACCAAACCTGTGCATTTTTTAAAACTAGACAGCTAGGGAAATCCAAGATGGGGTGAATTGTGGGGCTCTGACCAGGTTCTGTTACCCAGAATCTTTTGCAAACCTCATAATTTGGCTAAAAAAAACTTTTTCCTCACATTTCGGTGACAGAAAGTTCTGGAATCTGTGGAGCCACAAATTTCCTTCCCCCCAGCGTTCCCCCAAATCTCCAGAAAAAAATGGTAGCTTACCTGTCTGGGTAGGCCTAGCGCCCACGATATGAAATGTCCCAAAACACAAAATGGACACATCACGTTTTCCCAAAGAAAACAGAGCTTTTTTTGCAAAGTGCCTAGCAGTGGATTTTGGCCTCTAGCTCAGCCGGATGCTAAGGAAACCTACTAAACTTGTGCATTTTTTAAAACTAGACACCTGGGGGAATCCAAGATGGGGGACTCGTGGGGCTCTCACCAGGTTCTGTTACCCAGAATCCTTTGCAAACCTCAGAATTTGGCCAAAGAAAAACGTTTTCCTCACATTTCGGTGACAGAAAGTTCTGGAATCTGAGAGAAGCCACAAATGTCCTTCCCCCCCAGCGTTTCCCTAAGTCTCCCGATAAAAATGGTACCTCACCTGTGCGGGTAGGCCTAGCACCCACAAAGGGAATTGTCCTAAAACACAACCTGGACACATCACATTTTCCCAAAGAAAACAGAGCTGTTTTTTGCAACATGCCTAGCTGTGGATTTTGGCTTCTAGTTCAGCCGGGAGCTAAGGCAACCAACCAAACCTGTGCATTTTTTGAAACTAGACACCTAGAAGAATCCAAGATGGGGTGACTTGTGGGGCTCTCACCAGGTTCTGTTACCGAAAATCCTTTGCAAACCTCAAAATTTGGCCAAAAAAACACTTTTTCCTCACATTTCGGTGACAGAATTTCCTTGAATCTGAGAGGAGCCACAAATGTCCTTCCACCCAGCGTTCCCACAAGGCTCCAGATAAAAATGGTACCTCACTTTTGTGGGTAGGCCTAGTGCCCGGGACAGGAAATGCCCCAAAACACAATGTGGCCACATTACATTTTCCCAAAGAAAACAGAGCTTTTTTTGCAAAGTGCCTAGCTGTGGATTTTGGCCTCCAGCTCTGCCAGCATCTAGGAAAACCTACCAAACCTGTGCATTTTTTTAAACTAGACACCTAGAAGAGTCCAAGATGGGGTGACTTGTTGGGCTCTCACCAGATTCTGTAACCCAAAATCCTTTGCAAACCTCATAATTTGGCTAAAAAAACACTTTTCCCTCACATTTCGGTGACAGAATTTTCTGGAATCTGAGAGGAGCCACAAATGTCCTTCCCCCCAGCATTCCCCTAAGCCTCCCGATAAAAATGGTGCCTCACCTGCCTGGGTAGGCCTAGCGCCCACGATAGGAAATGTCCCAAAACACAACCTGGACACATCACATTTTCCCAAAGAAAACAGAGCTGTTTTTTGCAACATGCCTGGCTGTGTATTTTGGCCTTTAGCTCAGCCGGCACCTAGGGAAACCTACCAAACTTGTGCATTTCTGAAAACTAGACACCTAGGGGAGTCCAACATGGGGTGACCTGTGGGGCTCTCACCAGGTTCTGTTACCCAGAATACTTTACAGACCTCAATATTTGGCTAAAAAAACACTTTTTCCTCACAGTTCTGGATTCTGAATGGAGCCACAAATTTCCTTCCACCCGGCGTTCCGCCAAGTCTTCCAGTAAAAATGGTACCTCACTTGTGTGTGTAGGACTAGCACCCACGACAGGAAATGCCCCAAAACACAAAGTGGACACATCACATTTTCCCAAAGAAAACAGAGCTGTTTTTTGCAAAGTGCTTAGCTGTGGATTTTGGCCTCTAGCTCAGCCGGCACCTAGGAAAACCTACCAAACCTGTGCATTTTTTAAAACTACACAACTAGAGAAATCCAAGATGGGATGTCTTGTGGGGCACTGACCAGGTTCTGTTAACCAAAATCCTTTGCAAACCTCAAAATTTGGCTAAAAAACCACTTTCTCCTCACATTTCGTGACAGAAAGTTTTGGAATCTGAGAGGAGCCACAACTTTCCTTCTACCCAGCATTCCCCCAAGTCTCCTGATAAAAATGGTACCTCACTTGTGTGGGTAGGCATAGTTGCCATGACAGGAAATACCCCAAACCTCAACGTGGACACATCACATTTCCCCAAAGAAAACAGAGCTGTTTTTTGTAAGTGCCTAGCTGGATTTTGGCCTCTAGCTCAGCCGGCACCTAGGGAAACCTACCAAACCTGTACATTTTTTAAAACTAGATACCTAGGGGAATCCACGATGTGTGACTTGTGGGGCTCTCACCAGGTTCTGTTACCCAGAATCCTTTGCAAACCTCAAAATTTGGCAAAAAACACACTTTTTACTCACATTTAAGTGACAGAAAGTTCTGGAATCTGAGAGGAGCCACAAATTTCCTTCCCCCCCAACGTTCCCCTAAGCCTCCCGATAAAAATGGTACCTCACCTGCCTGGGTAGGCCTAGCGCCCACGATAGGAATTGTCCCAAAACACAACCTGGACACATCACATTTTCCCAAAGAAAACAGAGCTGTTTTTTGCAACATGCCTGGCTGTGTATTTTGGCCTTAAGCTCAGCCGGCACCTATGGAAACCTACCAAACTTGTGCATTTCTGAAAACTAGACACCTAGGGGAGTCCAACATGGGGTGACCTGTGGGGCTCTCACCAGGTTCTGTAACCCAGAATCCTTTACAGACCTCAATATTTGGCTAAAAAAAAGTTTTTGCCTCACAGTTCTGGATTCTGAATGAAGCCACAAATTTCCTTCCACCCGGCGTTCCGCCAAGTCTTCCGGTAAAAATGGTACCTCACTTGTGTGTGTAGGACTAGCACCCATGACAGGAAATGCCCCAAAACACAAAGTGGACACATCACATTTTCCCAAAGAAAACAGAGCTGTTTTTTGCAAAGTGCCTAGCTGTGGATTTTGGCCTTTAGCTCAGCCGGCACCTAGGAAAACCTACCAAACCTGTGCATTTTTTAAAACTACACAACTAGAGAAATCCAAGATGGGATGTGCACTGACCAGGTTCTGTTAACCAAAATCCTTTGCAAACCTCAAAATTTGGCTAAAAAAACACTTTCTCCTCACATTTCGTGACAGAAAGTTTTGGAATCTGAGAGGAGACACAACTTTCCTTCTACCCAGCATTCCCCCAAGTCTCCTGATAAAAATGGTACCTCACTTGTGTGGGTAGGCATAGTTGCCACGACAGGAAATACCCCAAACCTCAACGTGGACACATCACATTTCTCCAAAGAAAACAGAGCTGTTTTTTGTAAGTGCCTAGCTGGATTTTGGCCTCTAGCTCAGCCGGCACCTAGGGAAACCTACAAAACCTGTACATTTTTTTAAACTAGACACCTAGGGGAATCCACGATGGGTGACTTGTGGGGCTCTCACCAGGTTCTGTTACCCAGAATCCTTTGCAAACCTCAAAATTTGGCAAAAAACACACTTTTTACTCACATTTAAGTGACAGAAAGTTCTGGAATCTGAGAGGAGGCAAAATTTCCTCCCCCCCCAGCGTTCCCCTAACTCTCCCGATAAAAATGGTACCTCACCTGTGTGGGTAGGCCTAGCGCCCACAACAGGAATTGTCCCAAAGCACAACCTGGACACATCACATTTTCCCTAAGAAAACAGAGCTGTTTTTTGCAAAGTGCCTAGTTGTGGATTTTGGCCTCTAGCTCAGCCGGCACGTAGGGAAACCTACCAAACCTGCACATTCTTGAAAACTAGACACCAGGGGAATCTAAGATGGGGTGACTTGTGGGGCTCTCACCAAGTTTTTTTACCCAGAATCTTTTAGAGACCTCAAACTTTGGCTAAAAAAACACTTTTTCCTCACATTCTGGTGAGATAACGTTCTGGAATCTGAGACGAGCCACAAATTTCCTTCCACCCAGCGTTTCCCCACGTCACCTGATAAAAATGGTACCTCACTTGTGTGTGTAGGACTAGCACCCATGACAGGAAATGCCCCAAAACACAAAGTGGACACATCACATTTTCCCAAAGAAAACAGAGCTGTTTTTTGCAAAGTGCCTAGCTGTGGATTTTGGCCTTTAGCTCAGCCGGCACCTAGGAAAACCTACCAAACCTGTGCATTTTTTAAAACTACACAACTAGAGAAATCCAAGATGGGATGTGCACTGACTAGGTTCTGTTAACCAAAATCCTTTGCAAACCTCAAAATTTGGCTAAAAAAACACTTTCTCCTCACATTTCGTGACAGAAAGTTTTGGAATCTGAGAGGAGACACAACTTTCCTTCTACCCAGCATTCCCCCAAGTCTCCTGATAAAAATGGTACCTCACTTGTGTGGGTAGGCATAGTTGCCACGACAGGAAATACCCCAAACCTCAACGTGGACACATCACATTTCTCCAAAGAAAACAGAGCTGTTTTTTGTAAGTGCCTAGCTGGATTTTGGCCTCTAGCTCAGCCGGCACCTAGGGAAACCTACAAAACCTGTACATTTTTTTAAACTAGACACCTAGGGGAATCCACGATGGGTGACTTGTGGGGCTCTCACCAGGTTCTGTTACCCAGAATCCTTTGCAAACCTCAAAATTTGGCAAAAAACACACTTTTTACTCACATTTAAGTGACAGAAAGTTCTGGAATCTGAGAGGAGGCACAAATTTCCTCCCCCCCCAGCGTTCCCCTAACTCTCCCGATAAAAATGGTACCTCACCTGTGTGGGTAGGCCTAGCGCCCACAAAAGGAATTGTCCCAAAGCACAACCTGGACACATCACATTTTCCCTAAGAAAACAGAGCTGTTTTTTGCAAAGTGCCTAGTTGTGGATTTTGGCCTCTAGCTCAGCCGGCACGTAGGGAAACCTACCAAACCTGCACATTCTTGAAAACTAGACACCAGGGGAATCTAAGATGGGGTGACTTGTGGGGCTCTCACCAAGTTTTTTTACCCAGAATCTTTTAGAGACCTCAAACTTTGGCTAAAAAAACACTTTTTCCTCACATTCTGGTGAGATAACGTTCTGGAATCTGAGAGGAGCCACAAATTTCCTTCCACCCAGCGTTTCCCCACGTCACCTGATAAAAATGGTACCTCACTTGTGTGGGTAGGCCTAGTGCCCAGGACAGGAAATGCGCTAAAACACAACGTAGACACATCACATTTTCCCAAAGAAAACAGATCTGTTTTTTGCAAAGTGCCTAGCTGTGGATTTTGGCTTCTAGCTCAGCCGGCACCTGGGGGAAACCTACCAAACCTGTGCATTTCTGAAAACTAGACACCTAGGGGAATCCAACATGGGGTGACCTGTGGGGCGCTCACCAGGTTCTGTTAGCCAGAATCCTTTGCGAACATCAAAATTTGGATAAAAAACACTTTCTCCTCACATTTCGGTGACAGAAAGTTCTGGAATCTGAGAAGAGCCACAAATGTCCTTCCCACAAGCGTTCCTCGAAGTCTCCAGATAAAAATGGTGCCTGACTTGTGTGGGTAGGCCTAGTGCCCGCGACAGGAAAATGCCCCAAAACACAACGTGGACACATCACATTTTCCCAAAGAAAACAGAGCTTTTTTTGGAAAGTGCCTAGCTGTGGATTTTGGCCTCTAGCTCAGCCGGCACCTAGGGAAACCTACCAAACCTGTGCATTTTTTAAAACTAGACAGCTAGGGAAATCCAAGATGGGGTGAATTGTGGGGCTCTGACCAGGTTCTGTTACCCAGAATCTTTTGCAAACCTCATAATTTGGCTAAAAAAATACTTTTTCCTCACATTTCGGTGACAGAAAGTTCTGGAATCTGTGTGGAGCCACAAATTTCCTTCCCCCAGCGTTCCCCCAAATCTCCAGAAAAAAATGGTAGCTTACCTGTCTGGGTAGGCCTAGCGCCCACGATATGAAATGTCCCAAAACACAAAATGGACACATCACATTTTCCCAAAGAAAACAGAGCTGTTTTTTGCAAAGTGCCTAGCTGTGGATTTTGGCCTCTAGCTCAGTCGGCTCCTAGGGAAACCTACCAAACCTGTGCATTTCTGAAAACTAGACACCTAGGGGAATCCAACATGGGGTGACTTATGGGGCTCTCACGAGGTTCTGTTAGCCAGAAACCTTTGTGAACATCAAAATTTAGATAAGAAACACTTTCTCCTCACATTTTGGTGACAGAAAGTTTTGGAATCTGAGAAGAGCCACAAATTTCGTTCCCACTACCGTTCCTCCAAGTCTCCCGATAAAAATGGTACCTGACTTGTGTGGGTAGGCCTAGTGTCCGCGACAGGAAATGCCCCAAAACACAATGTGGACACATAACATTTTCCCAAAGAAAACAGAGCTTTTTTTGCAAAGTGCCTAGCTGTGGATTTTGGCCTCTAGCTCAGCCGGCACCTAGGTAAACCTACCAAACCTCTGCATTTTTTAAAACTAGACAGCTAGGGAAATCAAAGATGGTGTGAATTGTGGGGCTATGACCAGGTTCTGTTACCCAGAATCTTTTGCAAACCTCATAATTTGGCTAAAAAAACACTTTTTCCTCACATTTCGGTGACAGAAAGTTCTGGAAGCTGAGAAGAGCCACAAATTTCGTTCCCCCTACCGTTCCTCCAAGTCTCCCGATAAAAATGGTACCTGACTTGTGTGGGTAGGCCTAGTGTCCGCGACAGAAAATGCCCCAAAACACAATGTGGACACATCACATTTTCCCAATGAAAACAGAGCCGTTTTTCCCAAAGTGCCTAGCTGTGGATTTTGGCCTCTAGCTCAGCTGGCACCTAAGGAAACCTACCAAACCAGTGCATTTTTTAAAACTAGACACCTAGAAGAGTCCAAGATGGGGTGACTTGTGGGGCTCTCACCAGATTCTGTTACCCAAACTCCTTTGCAAACCTTGAAATTTGACCAAAAAAACACTTTTTCCTCAAATTTTGGTGACAGAAAGTTCTGGAATCTGTGTGGAGCCACAAATGTCCTTCCACCCAGCGTTCCCCCAAGTCTCCAGAAAACAATGGTACCATACTTGTGTGAGTAGGCCTAGTGCCCGCGACAGGAAATGCCCCAAAACACAATGTGGACACATCACATTTTCCCAAAGAAAACAGAGCTTTTTTTGCAAAGTGCCTAGCTGTGGATTTTGGCCTCTAGCTCAGCCGGCACCTAGGGAAACCTACCAAACCTGTGCATTTTTTTTAAAACTAGAAAGCTAGGGAAACCCAAGATGGGGTGACTTGTGGGGCTCTGACCAGGTTCTGTTACCCAGAATCTTTTTTGAAACCTCATAATGTGGCTAAAAAAACACTTTTTCCTCACATTTCGGTGACAGAAAGTTCTGGAATCTGTGTGGAGCCACAAATGTCCTTCCACCCAGCGTTCCCCCAAGCCTCCCGATAAAAATGGTACCACGCCTGTCTGGGTAGGCCTAGCGCCCACGATAGGAAATGTCCCAAAACACAACCTGCACACATCACATTTTCCCAAAGAAAACAGAGGTGTTTTTTGCAAGGTGCCTGGCTGTTTATTTTGGCCTTTAGCTCAGCCGGCACCTAGGGAAACCTACCAAACTTGTGCATTTCTGAAAAGTAGACATCTAGGGGAGTCCAACATGGGGTGACCTGTGGGGCTCTCACCAGGTTTCTGGAACCCAGAATCCTTTAGAGATCTAAAAATTTGGCTAAAAAAACACTTTTTCCTCACAGTTCTGGATTCTGAATGGAGCCACAAATTTCCTTCCACCCGGCGTTCCGCCAAGTCTTCCGGTAAAAATGGTCCCTCACTTGTGTGGGTAGGACTAGCACCCACAACAGGAAATGCCCAAAACACAAAGTGGACACATCACATTTTCCCAAAGAAAACAGAGCTGTTTTTTGCAAAGTGCCTAGCTGTGGATTTTGGCCTCTAGCTCAGCCGGCACGTAGGGAAACCTACCAAAACTGTGCATATCTGAAAACTAGACACCTAGGGGAATCCAACATGGGGTGACTTGTGGGGTGCTCACAAGGTTCTGTTAGCCAGAATCCTTTGCGAACATCAACATTTGTATAAGAAACACTTTCTCCTCACATTTCAGTGACAGAAAGTTCTGGAATCTGAGAAGAGCCACAAATTTCCTTCCCCCCAGCGATCCCCCAAGTCTCCTGAAAAAAATGGTACCTGACTTGTGTGGATAGGCCTAGTGCCTGCGACAGGAAAATGCCCCAAAACACAACGTGGACACATCACATTTTCCCAATGAAAACAGAGCAGTTTTTTGCTAAATGCCTAGCTGTGGATTTTGGCCCCTAGCTCAGCTGGCACCTAAAGAAACCTACCAAACCTGTGCATTTTTTAACACTAGACACCTAGAAGAGTCCAAGATGGGGTGACTTGTGGGGCTCTCACCAGATTCTGTTACCCAAAATCCTTTGCAAACCTCAAAATTTGGCCAAAAAATCACTTTTTCCTCACTTTTTCAGTGACAGAAAGTTCTGGAATCTGTGTGGAGCCACAAATGTCCTTCCACCCAGCGTTCCCCCAAGTCTACAGAAAAAAATGGTACCATACTTGTGTGGGTAGGCCTAGTGTCTGCAACAGGAAATGCCCCAAAACACAATGTGGACATATCACATTTTCCCCAAAGAAAACAGAGCTGTTTTTTGCAAAGTGCCTAGCTGTGGATTTTGGCCTCTAGCTCAGCCGGCACCTAGGGAAACCTACCAAACCTGTGCATTTGTGAAAACTAGACACCTTGGGGAATCCAACATGGGGTGACTTGTGGGGCGCTCACCAGGTTCTGTTAGCCAGAATCCTTTGCGAACATCAACATTTGGATAAGAAGCACTTTCTCCTCACATTTTGGTGACAGAAAGTTCTGGAATCTGAGAAGAGCCACAAATTTCCTTCCCCCGACCGTTCCTCCAAGTCTCCCGATAAAAATGGGACCTGACTTGTGTGGGTAGGCCTAGTGTCCGCGACAGGAAATGCCCCAAAATACAATGTGGACACACCACATTTTCCGAAAGAAAACAGAGATTTTTTTGCAAAGTGCCTAGCTGTGGATTTTGGCCTCTAGTTCAGCCGGCACCTAGGGAAACCTACCAAACCTGTGCATTTTTTAAAACTAGACAGCTAGGGAAATCAAAGATGGGGTGACTTGTGGGGCTCTGACCAGGTTCTGTTACCCAGAATCTTTTGCAAACCTCATAATTTGGCTAAAAAAACACTTTTTCCTCATATTCTGGTGAGATAACGTTCTGGAATCTGAGAGGAGCCACAAATTTCCTTCCACCCAGCGTTTCCCCACGTCACCTGATAAAAATGGTACCTCACTTGTGTGTGTAGGACTAGCACCCATGACAGGAAATGCCCCAAAACACAAAGTGGACACATCACATTTTCCCAAAGAAAACAGAGCTGTTTTTTGCAAAGTGCCTAGCTGTGGATTTTGGCCTTTAGCTCAGCCGGCACCTAGGAAAACCTACCAAACCTGTGCATTTTTTAAAACTACACAACTAGAGAAATCCAAGATGGGATGTGCACTGACCAGGTTCTGTTAACCAAAATCCTTTGCAAACCTCAAAATTTGGCTAAAAAAACACTTTCTCCTCACATTTCGTGACAGAAAGTTTTGGAATCTGAGAGGAGACACAACTTTCCTTCTACCCAGCATTCCCCCAAGTCTCCTGATAAAAATGGTACCTCACTTGTGTGGGTAGGCATAGTTGCCACGACAGGAAATACCCCAAACCTCAACGTGGACACATCACATTTCTCCAAAGAAAACAGAGCTGTTTTTTGTAAGTGCCTAGCTGGATTTTGGCCTCTAGCTCAGCCGGCACCTAGGGAAACCTACAAAACCTGTACATTTTTTTAAACTAGACACCTAGGGGAATCCACGATGGGTGACTTGTGGGGCTCTCACCAGGTTCTGTTACCCAGAATCCTTTGCAAACCTCAAAATTTGGCAAAAAACACACTTTTTACTCACATTTAAGTGACAGAAAGTTCTGGAATCTGAGAGGAGGCACAAATTTCCTCCCCCCCCAGCGTTCCCCTAACTCTCCCGATAAAAATGGTACCTCACCTGTGTGGGTAGGCCTAGCGCCCACAAAAGGAATTGTCCCAAAGCACAACCTGGACACATCACATTTTCCCTAAGAAAACAGAGCTGTTTTTTGCAAAGTGCCTAGTTGTGGATTTTGGCCTCTAGCTCAGCCGGCACGTAGGGAAACCTACCAAACCTGCACATTCTTGAAAACTAGACACCAGGGGAATCTAAGATGGGGTGACTTGTGGGGCTCTCACCAAGTTTTTTTACCCAGAATCTTTTAGAGACCTCAAACTTTGGCTAAAAAAACACTTTTTCCTCACATTCTGGTGAGATAACGTTCTGGAATCTGAGAGGAGCCACAAATTTCCTTCCACCCAGCGTTTCCCCACGTCACCTGATAAAAATGGTACCTCACTTGTGTGGGTAGGCCTAGTGCCCAGGACAGGAAATGCGCTAAAACACAACGTAGACACATCACATTTTCCCAAAGAAAACAGATCTGTTTTTTGCAAAGTGCCTAGCTGTGGATTTTGGCTTCTAGCTCAGCCGGCACCTGGGGGAAACCTACCAAACCTGTGCATTTCTGAAAACTAGACACCTAGGGGAATCCAACATGGGGTGACCTGTGGGGCGCTCACCAGGTTCTGTTAGCCAGAATCCTTTGCGAACATCAAAATTTGGATAAAAAACACTTTCTCCTCACATTTCGGTGACAGAAAGTTCTGGAATCTGAGAAGAGCCACAAATGTCCTTCCCACAAGCGTTCCTCGAAGTCTCCAGATAAAAATGGTGCCTGACTTGTGTGGGTAGGCCTAGTGCCCGCGACAGGAAAATGCCCCAAAACACAACGTGGACACATCACATTTTCCCAAAGAAAACAGAGCTTTTTTTGGAAAGTGCCTAGCTGTGGATTTTGGCCTCTAGCTCAGCCGGCACCTAGGGAAACCTACCAAACCTGTGCATTTTTTAAAACTAGACAGCTAGGGAAATCCAAGATGGGGTGAATTGTGGGGCTCTGACCAGGTTCTGTTACCCAGAATCTTTTGCAAACCTCATAATTTGGCTAAAAAAATACTTTTTCCTCACATTTCGGTGACAGAAAGTTCTGGAATCTGTGTGGAGCCACAAATTTCCTTCCCCCAGCGTTCCCCCAAATCTCCAGAAAAAAATGGTAGCTTACCTGTCTGGGTAGGCCTAGCGCCCACGATATGAAATGTCCCAAAACACAAAATGGACACATCACATTTTCCCAAAGAAAACAGAGCTGTTTTTTGCAAAGTGCCTAGCTGTGGATTTTGGCCTCTAGCTCAGTCGGCTCCTAGGGAAACCTACCAAACCTGTGCATTTCTGAAAACTAGACACCTAGGGGAATCCAACATGGGGTGACTTATGGGGCTCTCACGAGGTTCTGTTAGCCAGAAACCTTTGTGAACATCAAAATTTAGATAAGAAACACTTTCTCCTCACATTTTGGTGACAGAAAGTTTTGGAATCTGAGAAGAGCCACAAATTTCGTTCCCACTACCGTTCCTCCAAGTCTCCCGATAAAAATGGTACCTGACTTGTGTGGGTAGGCCTAGTGTCCGCGACAGGAAATGCCCCAAAACACAATGTGGACACATAACATTTTCCCAAAGAAAACAGAGCTTTTTTTGCAAAGTGCCTAGCTGTGGATTTTGGCCTCTAGCTCAGCCGGCACCTAGGTAAACCTACCAAACCTCTGCATTTTTTAAAACTAGACAGCTAGGGAAATCAAAGATGGTGTGAATTGTGGGGCTATGACCAGGTTCTGTTACCCAGAATCTTTTGCAAACCTCATAATTTGGCTAAAAAAACACTTTTTCCTCACATTTCGGTGACAGAAAGTTCTGGAAGCTGAGAAGAGCCACAAATTTCGTTCCCCCTACCGTTCCTCCAAGTCTCCCGATAAAAATGGTACCTGACTTGTGTGGGTAGGCCTAGTGTCCGCGACAGAAAATGCCCCAAAACACAATGTGGACACATCACATTTTCCCAATGAAAACAGAGCCGTTTTTCCCAAAGTGCCTAGCTGTGGATTTTGGCCTCTAGCTCAGCTGGCACCTAAGGAAACCTACCAAACCAGTGCATTTTTTAAAACTAGACACCTAGAAGAGTCCAAGATGGGGTGACTTGTGGGGCTCTCACCAGATTCTGTTACCCAAACTCCTTTGCAAACCTTGAAATTTGACCAAAAAAACACTTTTTCCTCAAATTTTGGTGACAGAAAGTTCTGGAATCTGTGTGGAGCCACAAATGTCCTTCCACCCAGCGTTCCCCCAAGTCTCCAGAAAACAATGGTACCATACTTGTGTGAGTAGGCCTAGTGCCCGCGACAGGAAATGCCCCAAAACACAATGTGGACACATCACATTTTCCCAAAGAAAACAGAGCTTTTTTTGCAAAGTGCCTAGCTGTGGATTTTGGCCTCTAGCTCAGCCGGCACCTAGGGAAACCTACCAAACCTGTGCATTTTTTTTAAAACTAGAAAGCTAGGGAAACCCAAGATGGGGTGACTTGTGGGGCTCTGACCAGGTTCTGTTACCCAGAATCTTTTTTGAAACCTCATAATGTGGCTAAAAAAACACTTTTTCCTCACATTTCGGTGACAGAAAGTTCTGGAATCTGTGTGGAGCCACAAATGTCCTTCCACCCAGCGTTCCCCCAAGCCTCCCGATAAAAATGGTACCACGCCTGTCTGGGTAGGCCTAGCGCCCACGATAGGAAATGTCCCAAAACACAACCTGCACACATCACATTTTCCCAAAGAAAACAGAGGTGTTTTTTGCAAGGTGCCTGGCTGTTTATTTTGGCCTTTAGCTCAGCCGGCACCTAGGGAAACCTACCAAACTTGTGCATTTCTGAAAAGTAGACATCTAGGGGAGTCCAACATGGGGTGACCTGTGGGGCTCTCACCAGGTTTCTGGAACCCAGAATCCTTTAGAGATCTAAAAATTTGGCTAAAAAAACACTTTTTCCTCACAGTTCTGGATTCTGAATGGAGCCACAAATTTCCTTCCACCCGGCGTTCCGCCAAGTCTTCCGGTAAAAATGGTCCCTCACTTGTGTGGGTAGGACTAGCACCCACAACAGGAAATGCCCAAAACACAAAGTGGACACATCACATTTTCCCAAAGAAAACAGAGCTGTTTTTTGCAAAGTGCCTAGCTGTGGATTTTGGCCTCTAGCTCAGCCGGCACGTAGGGAAACCTACCAAAACTGTGCATATCTGAAAACTAGACACCTAGGGGAATCCAACATGGGGTGACTTGTGGGGTGCTCACAAGGTTCTGTTAGCCAGAATCCTTTGCGAACATCAACATTTGTATAAGAAACACTTTCTCCTCACATTTCAGTGACAGAAAGTTCTGGAATCTGAGAAGAGCCACAAATTTCCTTCCCCCCAGCGATCCCCCAAGTCTCCTGAAAAAAATGGTACCTGACTTGTGTGGATAGGCCTAGTGCCTGCGACAGGAAAATGCCCCAAAACACAACGTGGACACATCACATTTTCCCAATGAAAACAGAGCAGTTTTTTGCTAAATGCCTAGCTGTGGATTTTGGCCCCTAGCTCAGCTGGCACCTAAAGAAACCTACCAAACCTGTGCATTTTTTAACACTAGACACCTAGAAGAGTCCAAGATGGGGTGACTTGTGGGGCTCTCACCAGATTCTGTTACCCAAAATCCTTTGCAAACCTCAAAATTTGGCCAAAAAATCACTTTTTCCTCACTTTTTCAGTGACAGAAAGTTCTGGAATCTGTGTGGAGCCACAAATGTCCTTCCACCCAGCGTTCCCCCAAGTCTACAGAAAAAAATGGTACCATACTTGTGTGGGTAGGCCTAGTGTCTGCAACAGGAAATGCCCCAAAACACAATGTGGACATATCACATTTTCCCCAAAGAAAACAGAGCTGTTTTTTGCAAAGTGCCTAGCTGTGGATTTTGGCCTCTAGCTCAGCCGGCACCTAGGGAAACCTACCAAACCTGTGCATTTGTGAAAACTAGACACCTTGGGGAATCCAACATGGGGTGACTTGTGGGGCGCTCACCAGGTTCTGTTAGCCAGAATCCTTTGCGAACATCAACATTTGGATAAGAAGCACTTTCTCCTCACATTTTGGTGACAGAAAGTTCTGGAATCTGAGAAGAGCCACAAATTTCCTTCCCCCGACCGTTCCTCCAAGTCTCCCGATAAAAATGGGACCTGACTTGTGTGGGTAGGCCTAGTGTCCGCGACAGGAAATGCCCCAAAATACAATGTGGACACACCACATTTTCCGAAAGAAAACAGAGATTTTTTTGCAAAGTGCCTAGCTGTGGATTTTGGCCTCTAGTTCAGCCGGCACCTAGGGAAACCTACCAAACCTGTGCATTTTTTAAAACTAGACAGCTAGGGAAATCAAAGATGGGGTGACTTGTGGGGCTCTGACCAGGTTCTGTTACCCAGAATCTTTTGCAAACCTCATAATTTGGCTAAAAAAACACTTTTTCCTCATATTCTGGTGAGATAACGTTCTGGAATCTGAGAGGAGCCACAAATTTCCTTCCACCCAGCGTTTCCCCACGTCACCTGATAAAAATGGTACCTCACTTGTGTGTGTAGGACTAGCACCCATGACAGGAAATGCCCCAAAACACAAAGTGGACACATCACATTTTCCCAAAGAAAACAGAGCTGTTTTTTGCAAAGTGCCTAGCTGTGGATTTTGGCCTTTAGCTCAGCCGGCACCTAGGAAAACCTACCAAACCTGTGCATTTTTTAAAACTACACAACTAGAGAAATCCAAGATGGGATGTGCACTGACCAGGTTCTGTTAACCAAAATCCTTTGCAAACCTCAAAATTTGGCTAAAAAAACACTTTCTCCTCACATTTCGTGACAGAAAGTTTTGGAATCTGAGAGGAGACACAACTTTCCTTCTACCCAGCATTCCCCCAAGTCTCCTGATAAAAATGGTACCTCACTTGTGTGGGTAGGCATAGTTGCCACGACAGGAAATACCCCAAACCTCAACGTGGACACATCACATTTCTCCAAAGAAAACAGAGCTGTTTTTTGTAAGTGCCTAGCTGGATTTTGGCCTCTAGCTCAGCCGGCACCTAGGGAAACCTACAAAACCTGTACATTTTTTTAAACTAGACACCTAGGGGAATCCACGATGGGTGACTTGTGGGGCTCTCACCAGGTTCTGTTACCCAGAATCCTTTGCAAACCTCAAAATTTGGCAAAAAACACACTTTTTACTCACATTTAAGTGACAGAAAGTTCTGGAATCTGAGAGGAGGCACAAATTTCCTCCCCCCCCAGCGTTCCCCTAACTCTCCCGATAAAAATGGTACCTCACCTGTGTGGGTAGGCCTAGCGCCCACAAAAGGAATTGTCCCAAAGCACAACCTGGACACATCACATTTTCCCTAAGAAAACAGAGCTGTTTTTTGCAAAGTGCCTAGTTGTGGATTTTGGCCTCTAGCTCAGCCGGCACGTAGGGAAACCTACCAAACCTGCACATTCTTGAAAACTAGACACCAGGGGAATCTAAGATGGGGTGACTTGTGGGGCTCTCACCAAGTTTTTTTACCCAGAATCTTTTAGAGACCTCAAACTTTGGCTAAAAAAACACTTTTTCCTCACATTCTGGTGAGATAACGTTCTGGAATCTGAGAGGAGCCACAAATTTCCTTCCACCCAGCGTTTCCCCACGTCACCTGATAAAAATGGTACCTCACTTGTGTGGGTAGGCCTAGTGCCCAGGACAGGAAATGCGCTAAAACACAACGTAGACACATCACATTTTCCCAAAGAAAACAGATCTGTTTTTTGCAAAGTGCCTAGCTGTGGATTTTGGCTTCTAGCTCAGCCGGCACCTGGGGGAAACCTACCAAACCTGTGCATTTCTGAAAACTAGACACCTAGGGGAATCCAACATGGGGTGACCTGTGGGGCGCTCACCAGGTTCTGTTAGCCAGAATCCTTTGCGAACATCAAAATTTGGATAAAAAACACTTTCTCCTCACATTTCGGTGACAGAAAGTTCTGGAATCTGAGAAGAGCCACAAATGTCCTTCCCACAAGCGTTCCTCGAAGTCTCCAGATAAAAATGGTGCCTGACTTGTGTGGGTAGGCCTAGTGCCCGCGACAGGAAAATGCCCCAAAACACAACGTGGACACATCACATTTTCCCAAAGAAAACAGAGCTTTTTTTGGAAAGTGCCTAGCTGTGGATTTTGGCCTCTAGCTCAGCCGGCACCTAGGGAAACCTACCAAACCTGTGCATTTTTTAAAACTAGACAGCTAGGGAAATCCAAGATGGGGTGAATTGTGGGGCTCTGACCAGGTTCTGTTACCCAGAATCTTTTGCAAACCTCATAATTTGGCTAAAAAAATACTTTTTCCTCACATTTCGGTGACAGAAAGTTCTGGAATCTGTGTGGAGCCACAAATTTCCTTCCCCCAGCGTTCCCCCAAATCTCCAGAAAAAAATGGTAGCTTACCTGTCTGGGTAGGCCTAGCGCCCACGATATGAAATGTCCCAAAACACAAAATGGACACATCACATTTTCCCAAAGAAAACAGAGCTGTTTTTTGCAAAGTGCCTAGCTGTGGATTTTGGCCTCTAGCTCAGTCGGCTCCTAGGGAAACCTACCAAACCTGTGCATTTCTGAAAACTAGACACCTAGGGGAATCCAACATGGGGTGACTTATGGGGCTCTCACGAGGTTCTGTTAGCCAGAAACCTTTGTGAACATCAAAATTTAGATAAGAAACACTTTCTCCTCACATTTTGGTGACAGAAAGTTTTGGAATCTGAGAAGAGCCACAAATTTCGTTCCCACTACCGTTCCTCCAAGTCTCCCGATAAAAATGGTACCTGACTTGTGTGGGTAGGCCTAGTGTCCGCGACAGGAAATGCCCCAAAACACAATGTGGACACATAACATTTTCCCAAAGAAAACAGAGCTTTTTTTGCAAAGTGCCTAGCTGTGGATTTTGGCCTCTAGCTCAGCCGGCACCTAGGTAAACCTACCAAACCTCTGCATTTTTTAAAACTAGACAGCTAGGGAAATCAAAGATGGTGTGAATTGTGGGGCTATGACCAGGTTCTGTTACCCAGAATCTTTTGCAAACCTCATAATTTGGCTAAAAAAACACTTTTTCCTCACATTTCGGTGACAGAAAGTTCTGGAAGCTGAGAAGAGCCACAAATTTCGTTCCCCCTACCGTTCCTCCAAGTCTCCCGATAAAAATGGTACCTGACTTGTGTGGGTAGGCCTAGTGTCCGCGACAGAAAATGCCCCAAAACACAATGTGGACACATCACATTTTCCCAATGAAAACAGAGCCGTTTTTCCCAAAGTGCCTAGCTGTGGATTTTGGCCTCTAGCTCAGCTGGCACCTAAGGAAACCTACCAAACCAGTGCATTTTTTAAAACTAGACACCTAGAAGAGTCCAAGATGGGGTGACTTGTGGGGCTCTCACCAGATTCTGTTACCCAAACTCCTTTGCAAACCTTGAAATTTGACCAAAAAAACACTTTTTCCTCAAATTTTGGTGACAGAAAGTTCTGGAATCTGTGTGGAGCCACAAATGTCCTTCCACCCAGCGTTCCCCCAAGTCTCCAGAAAACAATGGTACCATACTTGTGTGAGTAGGCCTAGTGCCCGCGACAGGAAATGCCCCAAAACACAATGTGGACACATCACATTTTCCCAAAGAAAACAGAGCTTTTTTTGCAAAGTGCCTAGCTGTGGATTTTGGCCTCTAGCTCAGCCGGCACCTGGGGAAACCTACCAAACCTGTGCATTTTTTTTAAAACTAGAAAGCTAGGGAAACCCAAGATGGGGTGACTTGTGGGGCTCTGACCAGGTTCTGTTACCCAGAATCTTTTTTGAAACCTCATAATGTGGCTAAAAAAACACTTTTTCCTCACATTTCGGTGACAGAAAGTTCTGGAATCTGTGTGGAGCCACAAATGTCCTTCCACCCAGCGTTCCCCCAAGCCTCCCGATAAAAATGGTACCACGCCTGTCTGGGTAGGCCTAGCGCCCACGATAGGAAATGTCCCAAAACACAACCTGCACACATCACATTTTCCCAAAGAAAACAGAGGTGTTTTTTGCAAGGTGCCTGGCTGTTTATTTTGGCCTTTAGCTCAGCCGGCACCTAGGGAAACCTACCAAACTTGTGCATTTCTGAAAAGTAGACATCTAGGGGAGTCCAACATGGGGTGACCTGTGGGGCTCTCACCAGGTTTCTGGAACCCAGAATCCTTTAGAGATCTAAAAATTTGGCTAAAAAAACACTTTTTCCTCACAGTTCTGGATTCTGAATGGAGCCACAAATTTCCTTCCACCCGGCGTTCCGCCAAGTCTTCCGGTAAAAATGGTCCCTCACTTGTGTGGGTAGGACTAGCACCCACGACAGGAAATGCCCAAAACACAAAGTGGACACATCACATTTTCCCAAAGAAAACAGAGCTGTTTTTTGCAAAGTGCCTAGCTGTGGATTTTGGCCTCTAGCTCAGCCGGCACGTAGGGAAACCTACCAAAACTGTGCATATCTGAAAACTAGACACCTAGGGGAATCCAACATGGGGTGACTTGTGGGGCGCTCACAAGGTTCTGTTAGCCAGAATCCTTTGCGAACATCAAAATTTGTATAAGAAACACTTTCTCCTCACATTTCAGTGACAGAAAGTTCTGGAATCTGAGAAGAGCCACAAATTTCCTTCCCCCCAGCGATCCCCCAAGTCTCCTGAAAAAAATGGTACCTGACTTGTGTGGATAGGCCTAGTGCCTGCGACAGGAAAATGCCCCAAAACACAACGTGGACACATCACATTTTCCCAATGAAAACAGAGCAGTTTTTTGCTAAGTGCCTAGCTGTGGATTTTGGCCCCTAGCTCAGCTGGCACCTAAAGAAACCTACCAAACCTGTGCATTTTTTAACACTAGACACCTAGAAGAGTCCAAGATGGGGTGACTTGTGGGGCTCTCACCAGATTCTGTTACCCAAAATCCTTTGCAAACCTCAAAATTTGGCCAAAAAATCACTTTTTCCTCACTTTTTCAGTGACAGAAAGTTCTGGAATCTGTGTGGAGCCACAAATGTCCTTCCACCCAGCGTTCCCCCAAGTCTACAGAAAAAAATGGTACCATACTTGTGTGGGTAGGCCTAGTGTCTGCAACAGGAAATGCCCCAAAACACAATGTGGACATATCACATTTTCCCCAAAGAAAACAGAGCTGTTTTTTGCAAAGTGCCTAGCTGTGGATTTTGGCCTCTAGCTCAGCCGGCACCTAGGGAAACCTACCAAACCTGTGCATTTGTGAAAACTAGACACCTTGGGGAATCCAACATGGGGTGACTTGTGGGGCGCTCACCAGGTTCTGTTAGCCAGAATCCTTTGCGAACATCAACATTTGGATAAGAAGCACTTTCTCCTCACATTTTGGTGACAGAAAGTTCTGGAATCTGAGAAGAGCCACAAATTTCCTTCCCCCGACCGTTCCTCCAAGTCTCCCGATAAAAATGGTACCTGACTTGTGTGGGTAGGCCTAGTGTCCGCGACAGGAAATGCCCCAAAATACAATGTGGACACACCACATTTTCCGAAAGAAAACAGAGATTTTTTTGCAAAGTGCCTAGCTGTGGATTTTGGCCTCTAGTTCAGCCGGCACCTAGGGAAACCTACCAAACCTGTGCATTTTTTAAAACTAGACAGCTAGGGAAATCAAAGATGGGGTGACTTGTGGGGCTCTGACCAGGTTCTGTTACCCAGAATCTTTTGCAAACCTCATAATTTGGCTAAAAAAACACTTTTTCCTCATATTTCGGTGACAGAAAGTTCTGGAATCTGAGAAGAGCCACAAATTTCCTTCCCCGAGCGTTCCTCCAAGTCTCCCGATAAAAATGGTACCTGACTTGTGTGGGTAGGACTAGTGACCGCGTCAGGAAAATGCCCCAAAACACAACGTGCACATATCACATTTTCCCAAAGAAAACAGAGCCGTTTTTTCCAAAGTGCCTAGCTGTGGATTTTGGCCTCTAGCTCAGCTGGCACCTAAGGAAACCTACCAAACCTGGGCATTTTTTAAAACTAGACACCTAGAAGAGTCCAAGATGGGGTGACTTGTGGGGCTCTCACCAGATTCTGTTACCCAAAATCCTTTGCAAACCTCGAAATTTGGAAAAAAAACCACTTTTTCCTCACATTTCGGTGACAGAAAGTTCTGGAATCTGTGTGGAGCCACAAGTGTCCTTCCACCCAGCGTTCCCCCAAGTCTCCAGAAAAAAATGGTACCATACTTGTGTGGGTAGGCCTAGTGCCCGCGACAGGAAATGTCCCAAAACACAAAGTGGACACATCACATTTTCCCAAAGAAAACAGAGCTGTTTTTTGCAAAGTGCCTAGCTGTGGATTTTGGCCTCTAGCTCAGCCGGCACCTAGGGAAACCTACCAAACCTGTGCATATGTGAAAACTAGACACCTAGGGGAATCCAACATGGGGTGACTTGTGGGGTGCTCACCAGGTTCTGTTAGCCAGAATCCTTTGCGAACATCAAAATTTGGATAAGAAGCACTTTCTCCTCACATTTTGGTGACAGAAAGTTCTGGAATCTGAGAAGAGCCACAAATTTCCTTCCCCCGAGCGTTCCTCCAAGTCTCCCGATAAAAATGGTACCTGACTTGTGTGGGTAGGCCTAGTGTCCGCGACAGGAAATGCCCCAAAATACAATGTGGACACACCACATTTTCCCAAAGAAAACAGAGATTTTTTTGCAAAGTGCCTAGCTGTGGATTTTGGCCTCTAGCTCAGCCGGCACCTAGGGAAACCTACCAAACCTATGCATTTTTTAAAACTAGACAGCTAGGGAAATCAAAGATGGGGTGACTTGTGGGGCTCTGACCTGGTTCTGTTACCCAGAATCTTTTGCAAACCTCATAATTTGGCTAAAAAAACACTTTTTCCTCATATTTCGGTGACAGAAAGTTCTGGAATCTGAGAAGAGCCACAAATTTCCTTCCCCGAGCGTTCCTCCAAGTCTCCCGATAAAAATGGTACCTGACTTGTGTGGGTAGGACTAGTGACCGCGTCAGGAAAATGCCCCAAAACACAACGTGCACATATCACATTTTCCCAAAGAAAACAGAGCCGTTTTTTCCAAAGTGCCTAGCTGTGGATTTTGGCCTCTAGCTCAGCTAGCACCTAAGGAAACCTACCAAACCTGGGCATTTTTTAAAACTAGACACCTAGAAGAGTCCAAGATGGGGTGACTTGTGGGGCTCTCACCAGATTCTGTTACCCAAAATCCTTTGCAAACCTTGAAATTTGGCCAAAAAAACATGTTTTCCTCACATTTCGGTGACAGAAAGTTCTGGAATCTGTGTGGAGCTACAAATGTCCTTCCACCCAGCATTCCCCCAAGTGTCCAGAAAAAAATGGTACCATACTTGTGTGGGTAGGCCTAGTGCCCGCAACAGGAAATGTCCCAAAACACAATGTGGACACATCACATTTTCCCAAAGAAAACAGTGCTGTTTTTTGCAAAGTGCCTAGCTGTGGATTTTGGCCTCTAGCTCAGCCGGCACCTAGGGAAACCTACCAAACCTGTGCATTTTTTTTAAAACTAGACAGCTAGGGAAATCCAAGATGGGGTGACTTGTGGGGCTCTGACCAGGTTCTGTTACCCAGAATCTTTTTTGAAACCTCATAATTTGGCTAAAAAAACACTTTTTCATCACATTTCGGTGACAGAAAGTTCTGGAATCTGTGTGGAGCCACAAATGTCCTTCCACCCAGCGTTCCCCCAAGCCTCCCGATAAAAATGGTACCACACCTGTCTGGGTAGGCCTAGCGCCCACGATAGGAAATGTCCCAAAACACAACCTGGACACATCACATTTTCCCAAAGAAAACAGAGGTGTTTTTTGCAAGGTGCCTGGCTGTTTATTTTGGCCTTTAGCTCAGCCGGCACCTAGGGAAACCTACCAAACTTGTGCATTTCTGAAAAGTAGACATCTAGGGGAGTCCAACATGGGGTGACCTGTGGGGCTCTCACCAGGTTTCTGGAACCCAGAATTCTTTAGAGATCTAAAAATTTGGCTAAAAAAACACTTTTTCCTCACAGTTCTGGATTCTGAATGGAGCCACAAATTTCCTTCCACCCGGCGTTCCGCCAAGTCTTCCGGTAAAAATGGTCCCTCACTTGTGTGGGTAGGACTAGCACCCACGACAGGAAATGCCCAAAACACAAAGTGGACACATCACATTTTCCCAAAGAAAACAGAGCTGTTTTTTGCAAAGTGCCTAGCTGTGGATTTTGGCCTCTAGCTCAGCCGGCACGTAGGGAAACCTACCAAAACTGTGCATATCTGAAAACTAGACACCTAGGGGAATCCAACATGGGGTGACTTGTGGGGTGCTCACAAGGTTCTGTTAGCCAGAATCCTTTGCGAACATCAAAATTTGTATAAGAAACACTTTCTCCTCACATTTCAGTGACAGAAAGTTCTGGAATCTGAGAAGAGCCACAAATTTCCTTCCCCCCAGCGATCCCCCAAGTCTCCTGAAAAAAATGGTACCTGACTTGTGTGGATAGGCCTAGTGCCTGCGACAGGAAAATGCCCCAAAACACAACGTGGACACATCACATTTTCCCAATGAAAACAGAGCCGTTTTTTGCCAAGTGCCTAGCTGTGGATTTTGGCCCCTAGCTCAGCTGGCACCTAAAGAAACCTACCAAACCTGTGCATTTTTTAACACTAGACACCTAGAAGAGTCCAAGATGGGGTGACTTGTGGGGCTCTCACCAGATTCTGTTACCCAAAATCCTTTGCAAACCTCAAAATTTGGCCAAAAAATCACTTTTTCCTCACTTTTTCAGTGACAGAAAGTTCTGGAATCTGTGTGGAGCCACAAATGTCCTTCCACCCAGCGTTCCCCCAAGTCTACAGAAAAAAATGGTACCATACTTGTGTGGGTAGGCCTAGTGTCTGCAACAGGAAATGCCCCAAAACACAATGTGGACATATCACATTTTCCCAAAGAAAACAGAGCTTTTTTTGCAAAGTGCCTAGCTGTGGATTTTGGCCTCTAGCTCAGCCGGCACCTAGGGAAACCTACCAAACCTGTGCATTTTTTAAAACTAGACAGCTAGGGAAATCAAAGATGGGGTGACTTGTGGGGCTCTGACCAGGTTCTGTTACCCAGAATCTTTTGCAAACCTCATAATTTGGCTAAAAAAACACTTTTTCCTCACATTTCGGTGACAGAAAGTTCTGGAATCTGAGAAGAGCCACAAATTTCCTTCCCCCGAGCGTTCCTCCAAGTCTCCCGATAAAAATGGTACCTGACTTGTGTGGGTAGGCCTAGTGCCCGCGTCAGGAAAATGACCCAAAACACAACGTGGACATATCACATTTTCCCAATGAAAACAGAGCTGTTTTTTCCAAAGTGCCTAGCTGTGGATTTTGGCCTCTAGCTCAGCTGGCACCTAAGGAAACCTACCAAACCTGGGCATTTTTTAAAACTAGACACCTAGAAGAGTCCAAGATGGGGTGACTAGTGGGGCTCTCACCAGATTCTGTTACCCAAAATCCTTTGCAAACTTCGAAGTTTGGCCAAAAAAACACGTTTTCCTCACATTTCGGTGACAGAAAGTTCTGGAATCTGTGTGGAGCTACAAATGTCCTTCCACCCAGCGTTCCCCCAAGTCTCCAGAAAAAAATGGTACCATACTTGTGTGGCTAGGCCTAGTGCCCGCGACAGGAAATGTCCCAAAACACAAAGTGGACACATCACATTTTCCCCAAAGAAAACAGAGCTGTTTTTTGCAAAGTGCCTAGCTGTGGATTTTGGCCTCTAACTCAGCCGGCACCTAGGGAAACCTACCAAACCTGTGCATTTGTGAAAACTAGACACCTTGGGGAATCCAACATGGGGTGACTTGTGGGGCGCTCACCAGGTTCTGTTAGCCAGAATCCTTTGCGAACATCAAAATTTGGATAAGAAGCACTTTCTCCTCACATTTTGGTGACAGAAAGTTCTGGAATCTGAGAAGAGCCACAAATTTCCTTCCCCCGACCGTTCCTCCAAGTCTCCTGATAAAAATGGTACCTGACTTGTGTGGGTAGGCCTAGTGTCCGCGACAGGAAATGCCCCAAAATACAATGTGGACACACCACATTTTCCGAAAGAAAACAGAGATTTTTTTGCAAAGTGCCTAGCTGTGGATTTTGGCCTCTAGTTCAGCCGGCACCTAGGGAAACCTACCAAACCTGTGCATTTTTTTAAACTAGACAGCTAGGGAAATCAAAGATGGGGTGACTTGTGGGGCTCTGAGCAGGTTCTGTTACCCAGAATCTTTTGCAAACCTCATAATTTGGCTAAAAAAACACTTTTTCCTCATATTTCGGTGACAGAAAGTTCTGGAATCTGAGAAGAGCCACAAATTTCCTTCCCCGAGCGTTCCTCCAAGTCTCCCGATAAAAATGGTACCTGACTTGTGTGGGTAGGACTAGTGACCGCGTCAGGAAAATGCCCCAAAACACAACGTGCACATATCACATTTTCCCAAAGAAAACAGAGCCGTTTTTTCCAAAGTGCCTAGCTGTGGATTTTGGCCTCTAGCTCAGCTGGCACCTAAGGAAACCTACCAAACCTGGGCATTTTTTAAAACTAGACACCTAGAAGAGTCCAAGATGGGGTGACTTGTGGGGCTCTCACCAGATTCTGTTACCCAAAATCCTTTGCAAACCTCGAAATTTGGAAAAAAACCCACTTTTTCCTCACATTTCGGTGACAGAAAGTTCTGGAATCTGTGTGGAGCCACAAGTGTCCTTCCACCCAGCGTTCCCCCAAGTCTCCAGAAAAAAATGGTACCATACTTGTGTGGGTAGGCCTAGTGCCCGCGACAGGAAATGTCCCAAAACACAAAGTGGACACATCACATTTTCCCAAAGAAAACAGAGCTGTTTTTTGCAAAGTGCCTAGCTGTGGATTTTGGCCTCTAGCTCAGCCGGCACCTAGGGAAACCTACCAAACCTGTGCATTTGTGAAAACTAGACACCTTGGGGAATCCAACATGGGGTGACTTGTGGGGCGCTCACCAGGTTCTGTTAGCCAGAATCCTTTGCGAACATCAAAATTTGGATAAGAAGCACTTTCTCCTCACATTTTGGTGACAGAAAGTTCTGGAATCTGAGAAGAGCCACAAATTTCCTTCCCCCGACCGTTCCTCCAAGTCTCCTGATAAAAATGGTACCTGACTTGTGTGGGTAGGCCTAGTGTCCGCGACAGGAAATGCCCCAAAATACAATGTGGACACACCACATTTTCCGAAAGAAAACAGAGATTTTTTTGCAAAGTGCCTAGCTGTGGATTTTGGCCTCTAGTTCAGCCGGCACCTAGGGAAACCTACCAAACCTGTGCATTTTTTTAAACTAGACAGCTAGGGAAATCAAAGATGGGGTGACTTGTGGGGCTCTGACCAGGTTCTGTTACCCAGAATCTTTTGCAAACCTCATAATTTGGCTAAAAAAACACTTTTTCCTCATATTTCGGTGACAGAAAGTTCTGGAATCTGAGAAGAGCCACAAATTTCCTTCCCCGAGCGTTCCTCCAAGTCTCCCGATAAAAATGGTACCTGACTTGTGTGGGTAGGACTAGTGACCGCGTCAGGAAAATGCCCCAAAACACAACGTGCACATATCACATTTTCCCAAAGAAAACAGAGCCGTTTTTTCCAAAGTGCCTAGCTGTGGATTTTGGCCTCTAGCTCAGCTGGCACCTAAGGAAACCTACCAAACCTGGGCATTTTTTAAAACTAGACACCTAGAAGAGTCCAAGATGGGGTGACTTGTGGGGCTCTCACCAGATTCTGTTACCCAAAATCCTTTGCAAACCTCGAAATTTGGAAAAAAACCCACTTTTTCCTCACATTTCGGTGACAGAAAGTTCTGGAATCTGTGTGGAGCCACAAGTGTCCTTCCACCCAGCGTTCCCCCAAGTCTCCAGAAAAAAATGGTACCATACTTGTGTGGGTAGGCCTAGTGCCCGCGACAGGAAATGTCCCAAAACACAAAGTGGACACATCACATTTTCCCAAAGAAAACAGAGCTGTTTTTTGCAAAGTGCCTAGCTGTGGATTTTGGCCTCTAGCTCAGCCGGCACCTAGGGAAACCTACCAAACCTGTGCATTTGTGAAAACTAGACACCTAGGGGAATCCAACATGGGGTGACTTGTGGGGTGCTCACCAGGTTCTGTTAGCCAGAATCCTTTGCGAACATCAAAATTTGGATAAGAAGCACTTTCTCCTCACATTTTGGTGACAGAAAGTTCTGGAATCTGAGAAGAGCCACAAATTTCCTTTCCCCGAGCGTTCCTCCAAGTCTTCCGATAAAAATGGTACCTGACTTGTGTGGGTAGGCCTAGTGTCCGCGACAGGAAATGCCCCAAAATACAATGTGGACACACCACATTTTCCCAAAGAAAACAGAGATTTTTTTGCAAAGTGCCTAGCTGTGGATTTTGGCCTCTAGCTCAGCCGGCACCTAGGGAAACCTACCAAACCTATGCATTTTTTAAAACTAGACAGCTAGGGAAATCAAAGATGGGGTGACTTGTGGGGCTCTGACAAGGTTCTGTTACCCAGAATCTTTTGCAAACCTCATAATTTGGCTAAAAAAACACTTTTTCCTCATATTTCGGTGACAGAAAGTTCTGGAATCTGAGAAGAGCCACAAATTTCCTTCCCCGAGCGTTCCTCCAAGTCTCTCGATAAAAATGGTACCTGACTTGTGTGGGTAGGACTAGTGACCGTGTCAGGAAAATGCCCCAAAACACAACGTGCACATATCACATTTTCCCAAAGAAAACAGAGCTGTTTTTTCCAAAGTGCCTAGCTGTGGATTTTGGCCTCTAGCTCAGCTGGCACCTAAGGAAACCTACCAAACCTGGGCATTTTTTAAAACTAGACACCTAGAAGAGTCCAAGATGGGGTGACTTGTGGGGCTCTCACCAGATTCTGTTACCCAAAATCCTTTGCAAACCTCGAAATTTGGCCAAAAAAACATGTTTTCCTCACATTTCGGTGACAGAAAGTTCTGGAATCTGTGTGGAGCTACAAATGTCCTTCCACCCAGCATTCCCCCAAGTCTCCAGAAAAAAATGGTACCATACTTGTGTGGGTAGGCCTAGTGCCCGCAACAGGAAATGTCCCAAAACACAATGTAGACACATCACATTTTCCCAAAGAAAACAGAGCTGTTTTTTGCAAAGTGCCTAGCTGTGGATTTTGGCCTCTAGCTCAGCCGGCACCTAGGGAAACCTACCAAACCTGTGCATTTTTTTTAAAACTAGACAGCTAGGGAAATCCAAGATGGGGTGACTTGTGGGGCTCTGACCAGGTTCTGTTACCCAGAATCTTTTTTGAAACCTCAAAATTTGGCTAAAAAAACACTTTTTCCTCACATTTCGGTGACAGAAAGTTCTGGAATCTGTGTGGAGCCACAAATGTCCTTCCACCCAGCGTTCCCCCAAGCCTCCCGATAAAAATGGTACCACACCTGTCTGGGTAGGCCTAGCGCCCACAATAGGAAATGTCCCAAAACACAACCTGGACACATCACATTTTCCCAAAGAAAACAGAGGTGTTTTTTGCAAGGTGCCTGGCTGTTTATTTTGGCCTTTAGCTCAGCCGGCACCTAGGGAAACCTACCAAACTTGTGCATTTCTGAAAAGTAGACATCTAGGGGAGTCCAACATGGGGTGACCTGTGGGGCTCTCACCAGGTTTCTGGAACCCAGAATTCTTTAGAGATCTAAAAATTTGGCTAAAAAAACACTTTTTCCTCACAGTTCTGGATTCTGAATGGAGCCACAAATTTCCTTCCACCCGGCGTTCCGCCAAGTCTTCCGGTAAAAATGGTCCCTCACTTGTGTGGGTAGGACTAGCACCCACGACAGGAAATGCCCAAAACACAAAGTGGACACATCACATTTTCCCAATGAAAACAGAGCTGTTTTTTGCAAAGTGCCTAGCTGTGGATTTTGGCCTCTAGCTCAGCCGGCACGTAGGGAAACCTACCAAAACTGTGCATATCTGAAAACTAGACACCTAGGGGAATCCAACATGGGGTGACTTGTGCGGTGCTCACAAGGTTCTGTTAGCCAGAATCCTTTGCGAACATCAAAATTTGTATAAGAAACACTTTCTCCTCACATTTCGGTGACAGAAAGTTCTGGAATCTGAGAAGAGCCACAAATTTCCTTCCCCCCAGCGATCCCCCAAGTCTCCTGAAAAAAATGGTACCTGACTTGTGTGGGTAGGCCTAGTGCCTGCGACAGGAAAATGCCCCAAAACACAACATGAACACAGCACATTTTCCCAATGAAAACAGAGCCGTTTTTTGCAAAGTGCCTAGCTGTGGATTTTGGCCCCTAGCTCAGCTGGCACCTAAAGAAACCTACCAAACCTGTGCATTTTTTAACACTAGACACCTAGAAGAGTCCAAGATGGGGTGACTTGTGGGGCTCTCACCAGATTCTGTTACCCAAAATCCTTTGCAAACCTCAAAATTTGGCCATAAAATCACTTTTTCCTCACTTTTTCAGTGACAGAAAGTTCTGGAATCTTTGTGGAGCCACAAATGTCCTTCCACCCAGCGTTCCCCCAAGTCTACAGGAAAAAATGGTACCATACTTGTGTGGGTAGGCCTAGTGTCTGCAACAGGAAATGCCCCAAAACACAATGTGGACATATCACATTTTCCCAAAGAAAACAGAGCTGTTTTTTGCAAAGTGCCTAGCTGTGGATTTTGGCCTCTAGCTCAGCCGGCACCTAGGGAAACCTACCAAACCTGTGCATTTGTGAAAACTAGACACCTAGGGGAATCCAACATGGGGTGACTTGTGGGGTGCTCACCAGGTTCCGTTAGCCAGAATCCTTTGCGAACATCAAAATTTGGATAAGAAGCACTTTCTCCTCACATTTTGGTGACAGAAAGTTCTGGAATCTGAGAAGAGCCACAAATTTCCTTTCCCCGAGCGTTCCTCCAAGTCTCCCGATAAAAATGGTACCTGACTTGTGTGGGTAGGACTAGTGACCGCGTCAGGAAAATGCCTCAAAACACAACGTGGACATATCACATTTTCCCAAAGAAAACAGAGCCGTTTTTTCCAAAGTGCCTAGCTGTGGATTTTGGCCTATAGCTAAGCTGGCACCTAAGGAAACCTACCAAACCTGGGCATTTTTTAAAACTAGACAGCTAGGGAAATCAAAGATGGGGTGACTTGTGGGGCTCGGACCAGGTTCTGTTACCCAGAATCTTTTGCAAACCTCATAATTTGGCTAAAAAAACACTTTTTCCTCACATTTCGGTGACAGAAAGTTCTGGAATCTGAGAGGAGCCACAAATGTCCTTCCCCCCAGCGTTCCCCTAAGCCTCCCGATAAAAATGGTACCACACCTGTCTGGGTAGGCCTAGCGCCCACAATAGGAAATGTCCCAAAACACAACCTGGACACATCACATTTTCCCAAAGAAAACAGAGCTGTTTTTTGCAAGGTGCCTGGCTGTGTATTTTGGCCTTTAGCTCAGCCGGCACCTAGGGAAACCTACCAAACTTGTGCATTTCTGAAAAGTAGACATCTAGGGGAGTCCAACATGGGGTGACCTGTGGGTCTCTCACCAGGTTTCTGTTACCCAGAATCCTTTAGAGATCTCAAAATTTCGCTAAAAAAACACTTTTTCCTCACAGTTCTGGATTCTGAATGGAGCCACAAATTTCCTTCCACCTGGCATTCCGCCAAGTCTTCCGGTAAAAATGGTACCTCACGTGTGGGTAGGACTAGCACCCACAACAGGAAATGCCCCAAAACACAAAGTGGACACATCACAATTTCCCAAAGAGAACAGAGCTGTTTTTTGCAAAGTGCCTAGCTGTGGATTTTGGCCTGTAGCTCAGCCGGCACCTAGGGAAACATACCAAAACTGTGCATATCTGAAAACTAGACACCTAGGGGAATCCAACATGGGGTGAATTGTGGGGTGCTCACAAGGTTCTGTTAGCCAGAATCCTTTGCGAACATCAAAATTTGGATAAGAAACACTTTCTCGTCAAATTTCGGTGACAGAAAGTTCTGGAATCTGAGAAGAGCCACAAATTTGCTTCCCCCCAGCGATCCCCCACGTCTCCTGAAAAAAATGGCACCTGACTTGTGTGGGTAGGCCTAGTGCCTGCGACAGGAAAATGCCCCAAAACACAACATGGACCCATCACATTTTCCCAATGAAAACAGAGCCTTTTTTTGCAAAGTGCCTAGCTTTGGATTTTGGCCTCTAGCTCAGCTGGCACCTAAGGAAACCTACCAAACCTGTGCATTTTTTAAAACTAGACACCTAGAAGAGTCCAAGATGGGGTGACTTGTGGGGCTCTCCCCAGATTCTATTACCCAAAATCCTTTGCAAACCTCAAAATTTGTCCAAAAAAACACTTTTTCCTCACATTTCGGTGACAGAAAGTTCTGGAATCTGTGTGGAGCCACAAATGTCCTTCCACCCAGCGTTGCCCCAAGTCTCCAGTAAAAAATGGTACCATACTTGTGTGGGTAGGCCTGATGTCCGCGACAGGAAATGCCCCAAAATACAATGTGGACACACCACATTTTCCCAAAGAAAACAGAGATTTGTTTGCAAAGTGCCTAGCTGTGGATTTTGGCCTCTAACTCAGCCGGCACCTAGGGAAACCTACCAAACCTGTGCATTTTTTAAAACTAGACAGCTAGGGAAATCAAAGATGGGGTGACTTGTGGGGCTCTGACCAGGTTCTGTTACCCAGAATCTTTTTCAAACCTCATAATTTGGCTAAAAAAACACTTTTTCCTCACATTTCGGTGACAGAAAGTTCTGGAATCTGAGAAGAGCCACAAATTTCCTTTCCCCGAGCGTTCCTCCAAGTCTCCCGATAAAAATGGTACCTGACTTGTGTGGGTAGGACTAGTGACCGCGTCAGGAAAATGCCCCAAAACACAACGTGGACATATCACATTTTCCCAAAGAAAACAGAGCCGTTTTTTCCAAAGTGCCTAGCTGTGGATTTTGGCCTATAGCTAAGCTGGCACCTAAGGAAACCTACCAAACCTGGGCATTTTTTAAAACTAGACAGCTAGGGAAATCAAAGATGGGGTGACTTGTGGGGCTCGGACCAGGTTCTGTTACCCAGAATCTTTTGCAAACCTCATAATTTGGCTAAAAAAACACTTTTTCCTCACATTTCGGTGACAGAAAGTTCTGGAATCTGAGAGGAGCCACAAATGTCCTTCCCCCCAGCGTTCCCCTAAGCCTCCCGATAAAAATGGTACCACACCTGTCTGGGTAGGCCTAGCGCCCACAATAGGAAATGTCCCAAAACACAACCTGGACACATCACATTTTCCCAAAGAAAACAGAGCTGTTTTTTGCAAGGTGCCTGGCTGTGTATTTTGGCCTTTAGCTCAGCCGGCACCTAGGGAAACCTACCAAACTTGTGCATTTCTGAAAAGTAGACATCTAGGGGAGTCCAACATGGGGTGACCTGTGGGTCTCTCACCAGGTTTCTGTTACCCAGAATCCTTTAGAGATCTCAAAATTTCGCTAAAAAAACACTTTTTCCTCACAGTTCTGGATTCTGAATGGAGCCACAAATTTCCTTCCACCTGGCATTCCGCCAAGTCTTCCGGTAAAAATGGTACCTCACGTGTGGGTAGGACTAGCACCCACAACAGGAAATGCCCCAAAACACAAAGTGGACAAATCACAATTTCCCAAAGAGAACAGAGCTGTTTTTTGCAAAGTGCCTAGCTGTGGATTTTGGCCTGTAGCTCAGCCGGCACCTAGGGAAACATACCAAAACTGTGCATATCTGAAAACTAGACACCTAGGGGAATCCAACATAGGGTGAATTGTGGGGTGCTCACAAGGTTCTGTTAGCCAGAATCCTTTGCGAACATCAAAATTTGGATAAGAAACACTTTCTCGTCAAATTTCGGTGACAGAAAGTTCTGGAATCTGAGAAGAGCCACAAATTTGCTTCCCCCCAGCGATCCCCCACGTCTCCTGAAAAAAATGGCACCTGACTTGTGTGGGTAGGCCTAGTGCCTGCGACAGGAAAATGCCCCAAAACACAACATGGACCCATCACATTTTCCCAATGAAAACAGAGCCTTTTTTTGCAAAGTGCCTAGCTTTGGATTTTGGCCTCTAGCTCAGCTGGCACCTAAGGAAACCTACCAAACCTGTGCATTTTTTAAAACTAGACACCTAGAAGAGTCCAAGATGGGGTGACTTGTGGGGCTCTCCCCAGATTCTATTACCCAAAATCCTTTGCAAACCTCAAAATTTGTGCAAAAAAACACTTTTTCCTCACATTTCGGTGACAGAAAGTTCTGGAATCTGTGTGGAGCCACAAATGTCCTTCCACCCAGCGTTCCCCCAAGTCTCCAGTAAAAAATGGTACCATACTTGTGTGGGTAGGCCTGATGTCCGCGACAGGAAATGCCCCAAAATACAATGTGGACACACCACATTTTCCCAAAGAAAACAGAGATTTTTTTGCAAAGTGCCTAGCTGTGGATTTTGGCCTCTAACTCAGCCGGCACCTAGGGAAACCTACCAAACCTGTGCATTTTTTAAAACTAGACAGCTAGGGAAATCAAAGATGGGGTGACTTGTGGGGCTCTGACCAGGTTCTGTTACCCAGAATCTTTTTCAAACCTCATAATTTGGCTAAAAAAACACTTTTTCTTCACATTTCGGTGACAGAAAGTTCTGGAATCTGAGAAGAGCAACAAATTTCCTTTCCCCGAGCGTTCCTCCAAGTCTCCCGATAAAAATGGTACCTGACTTGTGTGGGTAGGACTAGTGACCGCGTCAGGAAAATGCCCCAAAACACAACGTGGACATATCACATTTTCCCAAAGAAAACAGAGCCGTTTTTTCCAAAGTGCCTAGCTGTGGATTTTGGCCTATAGCTAAGCTGGCACCTAAGGAAACCTACCAAACCTGGGCATTTTTTAAAACTAGACAGCTAGGGAAATCAAAGATGGGGTGACTTGTGGGGCTCGGACCAGGTTCTGTTACCCAGAATCTTTTGCAAACCTCATAATTTGGCTAAAAAAACACTTTTTCCTCACATTTCGGTGACAGAAAGTTCTGGAATCTGAGAGGAGCCACAAATGTCCTTCCCCCCAGCGTTCCCCTAAGCCTCCCGATAAAAATGGTACCACACCTGTCTGGGTAGGCCTAGCGCCCACAATAGGAAATGTCCCAAAACACAACCTGGACACATCACATTTTCCCAAAGAAAACAGAGCTGTTTTTTGCAAGGTGCCTGGCTGTGTATTTTGGCCTTTAGCTCAGCCGGCACCTAGGGAAACCTACCAAACTTGTGCATTTCTGAAAAGTAGACATCTAGGGGAGTCCAACATGGGGTGACCTGTGGGTCTCTCACCAGGTTTCTGTTACCCAGAATCCTTTAGAGATCTCAAAATTTCGCTAAAAAAACACTTTTTCCTCACAGTTCTGGATTCTGAATGGAGCCACAAATTTCCTTCCACCTGGCATTCCGCCAAGTCTTCCGGTAAAAATGGTACCTCACGTGTGGGTAGGGCTAGCACCCACAACAGGAAATGCCCCAAAACACAAAGTGGACATATCACAATTTCCCAAAGAGAACAGAGCTGTTTTTTGCAAAGTGCCTAGCTGTGGATTTTGGCCTGTAGCTCAGCCGGCACCTAGGGAAACATACCAAAACTGTGCATATCTGAAAACTAGACACCTAGGGGAATCCAACATGGGGTGAATTGTGGGGTGCTCACAAGGTTCTGTTAGCCAGAATCCTTTGCGAACATCAAAATTTGGATAAGAAACACTTTCTCGTCAAATTTCGGTGACAGAAAGTTCTGGAATCTGAGAAGAGCCACAAATTTGCTTCCCCCCAGCGATCCCCCACGTCTCCTGAAAAAAATGGCACCTGACTTGTGTGGGTAGGCCTAGTGCCTGCGACAGGAAAATGCCCCAAAACACAACATGGACCCATCACATTTTCCCAATGAAAACAGAGCCTTTTTTTGCAAAGTGCCTAGCTTTGGATTTTGGCCTCTAGCTCAGCTGGCACCTAAGGAAACCTACCAAACCTGTGCATTTTTTAAAACTAGACACCTAGAAGAGTCCAAGATGGGGTGACTTGTGGGGCTCTCCCCAGATTCTATTACCCAAAATCCTTTGCAAACCTCAAAATTTGTCCAAAAAAACACTTTTTCCTCACATTTCGGTGACAGAAAGTTCTGGAATCTGTGTGGAGCCACAAATGTCCTTCCACCCAGCGTTCCCCCAAGTCTCCAGTAAAAAATGGTACCATACTTGTGTGGGTAGGCCTGATGTCCGCGACAGGAAATGCCCCAAAACACAATGTGGACACATCACATTTTCCCAAAGAAAACAGAGCTTTTTTTGCAAAGTGCCTAGCTGTGGATTTTGGCCTCTAGCTGAGCCGGCACCTAGGGAAACCTACCAAACCTGTGCATTTTTTAAAACTAGACAGCTAGGGAAATCAAAGATGGGGTGACATGTGGGGCTCTGACCAGGTTGTGTTACCTAGAATCTTTTGCAAACCTCATAATTAGGCTAAAAAAATACTTTTTCCTCACATTTCGGTGACTGAAAGTTCTGGAATCTGAGAGGAGCCACAAATTTCCTTCCCCCCAACGTTCCCCTAAGCCTCCCGATAAAAATGGTACCTCACCTGTCTGGGTAGGCCTAGCGCCCACGATAGGAAATGTCCCAAAACAAAACCTGGACACATCACATTTTCCCAAAGAAAACAGAGCTGTTTTTTGCAAAGTGCCTAGTTGTGGATTTTGGCCTTTAGCTCAGCTGCCACCTAGGGAAACCTACCAAACTTGTGCATTTCTGAAAACTAGACACCTAGGGGAGTCCAACATGGGGTGACTTGTGGGGCTCTCACCAGGTTCTGCTACCCAGAATCCTTTAGAGACCTCAAAATGTGGCTAAAAAACACTTTTTCCTCACAGTTCTGGATTCTGAACGGAGGCACAAATTTCCTTCCACCCGGCGTTCCGCCAAGTCTGCCTCACTTGTGTGGGTAGGACTAGCACCCACAACAGGAAATGCCCCAAAACACAAAGTGGACACATCACATTTTCCCAAAGAAAACAGAGCTTTTTTTGCAAAGTGCCTAGCTGTGGATTTTGGCCTGTAGCTCAGCCGGCACCTATGGAAACCTAGCAAACCTGTACATTTTTCAAAACTAGTCACTTAAGGGAATCCATGATGGGTGACTTGTGGGGTTCGCACCAGGTTCTGTTACACAGAATCCTTTGCAAACCTCAAATTTTGCCCAAAAAAACACTTTTTCGTCACATTTCAGTGACAGAAAGTTTTGGAATCCGAGAGGAGCCACAAATTTCCTTCCCCCCAGGGTTCCTCCAAGTCTCCCGATAGAAATGGTACCTCACCTGTGTGGGTAGGCCTAGTGCCCACGACAGGAAATGTCCCAAAACTCAACGTAGACACATCACATTTCCCCAAAGAAAACAGAGCTGTTTTTTGTAAGTGCCTAGCTGTGGATTTTTGCCTCTAGCTCAGCCGGCACCTAGGGAAACCTACCAAACCTGTACGTTTTTGAAAAGTAGACACTTAGGGGAATCCACAATGGGGTGACTTGTGGGGCTCTCACTCGGTTCTGTTACCCAGAATCCTTTGCAAACCTCAAAATTTGGCAAAAAACTCACTTTTTTCCTCACATTTCAGTGACAGAAAGTTCTGGAATCTGAGAGGAGCCACAAATGTCCTTCCCCCCAGCGTTCCACTAAGTCTCCCGATAAAAATGGTACCTCACCTGTGTGGGTAGGCCTAGCACCCACAACAGGAATTGTCCCAAAACACAACCTGGACACATCACATTTTCCCAAAGAAAACAGAGCAGTTTTTTGCAAAGTGCCTAGTTGTGGATTTTGGCCTCTAGCTCCGCCGGCACCTAGGGAAACCTACCAAACTTGCGCATTTTTGAAAACTAGACACCTAGGGGAATCCAAGATGGGGTGACTTGTGGGGCTCTCACCACATTCTTTTACCCAGAATCCTCTAGAGACCTCAAAATTTGGCTAAAAAAAACACTTTTTCCTCACATTCTGGTGAGATAACGTTCTGGAATCTGAGAGGAGCCACAAATTTCCTTCAACCCAGCGTTTCCCAAAGTCTCCTGATAAAAATGGTACCTCACTTGTGTGGGTAGGCCTAGCGCCCATGACAGGACCTGGCATCTAAACTTACTTGCCAGGCCCAGAACTCCCCTTTTACTACATGTAAGTCACCCCTAATGTACGTCCTAGATAGCCCTATGGGCAGGGTGCCATGTATGTAGAAAGGCAGGACATGTGCCATATTGCATGGCCTGTCCTAGTAGTGACAAACAGCCTAACTTGGTGTCTCACTGCTGTGAGTGCTGCCTTCTCATAGGATTGCATTAGAAATGCCCTACCTTATGTGTAAAGGGTATTGTCTGATTTATGAGGGGTAGCTTAGGCGTGTTTGGTATGGTTGTGATGGTGATAATAAATACTGCTTACTGGTGTGGGTGTATGTTTTATTACTATCACAGAAATGCCACTTTTAGAAAGTGCGCATTTATCTGTGCTTATGACTCTGGTGTTTTGCAGCTTGACTCCAATCCACGTCTGGACAGAGTGACAGTTGGGGCTTTCTGCATACTTTTCAGACAGCATGTGCACAGGGAGGGTGGAGGTGTCATAGAGGTGCATCTGCATACTGAATAGTCTTCCTGGGCTGAGAGAAGGGAGAGGCGGGCACACCTGCATTTGTAAAGAATGTGCCCTGGCCCCACAAAATAGGGTCGTTAACCCCCCACTGATGTTTGGAGCCTGTGCTGAAAAGAGAGAGGGGGCACTCCCAGAACCAGTTGTAACTGGCTGGAACCTCTTCTCCCTACCATTGTAAAACACTGTAAGAACTGACTATAAGTACAGGGGAATTTTCACCACAATTTGGAGACTCTTGGAATCATCTTGGAACTGGACACCAAAGGCTGAAAGGACTCACCAGGAACCGCCATGGACTGCTGCTGCTGTGCTGACCTGTGACCTGCCTGGTCACTGTGAAGGACTTGCCACTTGCTGCCTTTCCCTTGTGCTGGCCTGTAGCTGGGCCCTCCACCTGAGGACCTTGTCTTAAGATTCTGCTCCCCAGGGGCAGGGTGCTGTGGCCCCTGACCCCTGCATCCATTTGTTCACGAGGGTTGCTTCTCCGTGGTTGCGGCTGCAATAGCGCTGATTGCAGCGCGCTTATGGAGCCTTGGGAGCTCGTAGGCTCCTTGCTGCATTGTGCCCCTTTAAATAAGATCACCGCAGTGGCCTGGGAAGCTGGAAGCGCACTGCATCGGGTGCAGGTGAGTGTCTGCTCGGGCCCCAGGAGGGGTCCGATCTTCTTGTGGCTTCACGGCAGGACCAGGGGAAGGTGCGGGGAGTGTCCCCTTCCCCCTGGCCTCTGCGTTAGGAGCAGGACGCTCCTTTTCTGCTGTTAGGTAGAACGGGCATTATTGTGGGCCCCCCCTTGGTCGAAGGGCCAGTGGAGGCCCAGGGGGGGGGCCCCCAGAGATCACGGGTCCCAGGAAGGACCTGTCATTAAACCGGAGGGGGTGCGTGGTGCCCTCCTCTTGCCCTAAGTTGTTTTTGCTGGCTTTGGCACGCCTCGTTAGCTAAGAGATAGGCGGGAAGAGAGGGACCTGAAGTTGCAGTTAGTGCGCCTAGCTGTTGAGGAGAGAAGGGCTGAGGTAGAGAAGGCCTTAGTATAGGAGAGGATGGCAGAGGCGGAGAGGGCCTTTGCCAGAGAAAGACTCACTCTAGAGCGCAGTCTGAAGGTTCTGGACTCACCAGCGCTGCAGGTGGAGTCCAGTGGTGGCAGCAATGTAGAGTGCTGTAGCAAAGATGTTCCTCACATACCCATAGATCTGGTACCTAGGTTCCAAGAGGGGGGTGACATACGTCAGTGGTTAAAGGAATATGAGAGGGCTCTGGTAGAGCGCAGGATCCCTGAGAAGGATTGAGGAACTTGCCTAGGGAGATTTCCTCCTGAGGAGGGGAGGGATACCCTACTGACTCTAGAAGAGAGTGACAGGGAGGGTGTAGGAAGTTTGCTCTGTATGCACTATTTCAAAGTAAGGAATAGTATGCACAGAGTCCAAGGATTCCCTTTAGAGGTAAGGTAGTGGCAACAAGAGATAATATTAATGCTCTATTTTGTGGTAGTGTGGTCGAGCAGTAGGCTTATCAAAGGAGTAGTGTTAAGCATTTGTTGTACACACACAGGCAATAAATGAGGAACACACACTCAGAGACAATTCCAGGCCAATAGGTTTTTGTATAGAAAAATATCTTTTCTTAGTTTATTTTAAGAACCACAGGTTCAAATTTTACATGTAATACTTCAAATGAAAGGTATTGCAGGTAGGTACTTTAGGAACTTTGAATAATCAAAATAGCATATACACTTTTCACATAAATCACATATAGCTATTTTAAAACTAGACACTTTTTCAACAGTTCCTGGGGGGAGTAAGAGTTTGTTAGTTTTTGCAGGTAAGTAAATCACCTACGGGATTCAAGTTTGGGTCCAAGGTAGCCCACCGTTGGGGGTTCAGAGCAACCCCAAAGTTACCACACCAGCAGCTCAGGGCCGGTCAGGTGCAGAGGTCAAAGTGGTGCCCAAAACGCATAGGCTTCAATGGAGAAGGGGGTGCCCCGGTTCCAGTCTGTCAGCAGGTAAGTACCCGCATCTTCGGAGGGCAGACCAGGGGGGTTTTGTAGGGCAGCGGGGGGGACACAAGTTAGCACAGAAAGTACACCCTCAGCAGCACGGGAGCGGCCGGGTGCAGTGTGCAAACACGCGTCGGGTTTTCAATAGAAAGCAATGGGAGACCAAGGGGTCTCTTCAGCGATGCAGGCAGGCAAGGGGGGGGGGCTCCTCAGGGTAGCCACCACCTGGGCAAGGGAGAGGGACTCCTGGGGGTCACTCCTGCACTGCAGTTCGGATCCTTCAGGTCCTGGGGGCTGCGGATGCAGAGTCTTTTCCAGGTGTCGGGATCTGAGGAACAGGCAGTCGCGGTCAGGGGGAGCCTCGGGATTCCCTCTGCAGGCATCGCTGTGGGGGCTCAGGGGGGGCAACTCTGGCTACTCACGGTCTCGCAGTCGCCGGGGAGTCCTCCCTGAAGTGTTTGTTCTCCACAAGTTGAGCCAGGGCGTCGGGTGCAGAGTAGCAAGTCTCATGCTTCCGGCGGAAAACGCAGGTTGTTTTAAAGTTGCTCCTTTGTAACAAAGTTGCAGTCTTGGGTGAACAGAGCCGCTGTCCTCGGGAGTTCTTGGTCCTTCTAGAGCAGGGCAGTCCTCTGAGGATTCAGAGGTCGCTGGTCCCTGGGAAAAGCGTCGCTGGAGCAGTGTCTTTAGAAGGGGGGAGACAGGCCGGTAGAGCTGGGGCCAAAGCAGTTGGTGTCTCCGTCTTCTCTGCAGGGTTTTTCAGCTCAGCAGTCCTCTTCTTCTTAGGTTGCAGGAATCTGTTTTCCTAGGTTCTGGGGGCCCCTAAATACTCAATTTAGGGGTGTGTTTAGGTCTGGGGGGTTAGTAGCCAATTGCTACTAGCCCTGGTGGTGGCTACACCCTATTTGTGCCTCCTCCCTGAGGGGAGGTGGGCACATCCCTAATCCTATTGGGGGAATCCTCCATCTGCAAGATGGAGGATTTCTAAAAGTCAGAGTCACCTCAGCTCAGGACACCTTAGGGGCTGTCCTGACTGGCCAGTGACTCCTCCTTGTTTTTCTCATTATCTCTCCTGGACTTGCCACCAAAAGTGGGGGCTGTGTCCAGGGGGCGGGCATCTCCACTAGCTGTAGTGCCCTGGGGCATTGTAACACGAAGCCTGAGCCTTTGAGGCTCACTGCTAGGTGTTACAATTCCTGCAGGGGGGAGGTGTGAAGCACCTCCACCCAGAGCATGCTTTTGTTTCTGTCCTCAGAGAGCACAAAGACCCTCACCACATGGGGTCAGAAACTCGTCTCTCAGCAGCAGGCTGGCACAGACCAGTCAGTCCTGCACTGAACAATTGGGTAAAATACAGAGGGCATCTCTAAGATGCCCTCTGTGTGAATTTTTTTAATAAATCCAATACTGGCATCAGTGTGGGTTTATTATTCTGAGAAGTTTGATACCAAACTTCCCAGTATTCAGTGTAGCCATTATGGAGCTGTGGAGTTCGTTTTTGACAGACTCCCAGACCATATACTCTTATGGCTACCCTGCACTTACAATGTCTAAGGTTTTGCTTAGACACTGTAGGGGCATAGTGCTCTTGCACCTATGCCCTCACCTGTGGTATAGTGCAACCTGCCTTAGGGCTGTAAGGCCTGCTAGAGGGGTGACTTACCTATGCCACAGGCAGTGTGAGGTTGGCATGGCACCCTGAGGGGAGTGCCATGTCGACTTAGTCATTTTCTCCCCACGAGCACACACAAGCTGGCAAGCAGTGTGTCTGTGTTGAGTGAGGGGTCCCTAGGGTGGCATAAGACATGCTGCAGCCCTTACAGACCATCCCCGGCATCAGGGCCCTTGGTACCAGGGGTACCAGTTACAAGGGACTTACCTGGGTGCCAGGGTTGTGCCAATTGTGGAGACAATGGTACATTTTAGGTGAAAGAACACTGGTGCTGGGGCCTGGTTAGCAGGGTCCCAGCACACTTCTCAGTCAAGTCAGCATTAGTATCAGGCAAAAAGTGGGGGGTAACTGCAACAGGGAGCCATTTCTTTACAGAGGGGTACTCCACTATGAAGAACACACTGATTGAGAAGCATGGTTTTTCCCCTGAGGAATACAGAAAAAGGTTTAGGGGTGGTAAGAAACTGTCCCACCAGTCTTGGGAGGAGTTTGTGGAGGATTGCTGCATTGCACTAGATGGATGGGTGACGGGTAGCACAGTAAACAATTTTAAAGGGCTGTTTAATCTGATTGTCAGAGAGCACCTGCTTCGTTGTTGTTTTTCAGAGTTACACCAACACTTGTCAGTGTGTGAGCTCTCTGACCCCAGGGAGCTTGCAAAGGAGGCAGACTTCTGGTTGCGTATCAGAGGATCTGGTGTGGCATTAGGGGGTGTTCCTAATGAGAGTGGTCTAGGTGTTTCCCAACCAGGTGTGGTGGGAAAGGCTTGTGTCCCAGGTAGGTCCCAGTGTATTGGGGTGGGTAAGGCACCCCATGTCCAGTCTCAGAGGAGAGGGAATGGGGTTGGGCTGAGGCCCAGGGTACCCGAGCTCCAGTCCCAGGTCCTGGAGGGTTCCATGAGTGAACGCCAGGAGGTGAGCCTAGCCTGTGCCGTAGGGCCAGCTGTTCAGAAGGATCCCATTTTGTCATTAGGACTTGGGCGGGTGGCTGGTGATAGCGTTCCGCTGGTCCTGGTGTCTGGTAGTCTCGCTCTACAGCGGAGGAGGCGGAAATCCAGGCATAGGGTTGAGAGGGGGCTGCGGGCCCCAGTGGAGAACCTGGAGGGTCAGGGGTCAGCTCTGAGAGCAGAGCCCCCCAGGAATGACCTTGCTGAGACCATTTCTGGGCTGGGAGGAATCCAGACTCTGTCAGATGGGCAGAGGTCAGGGGACCTGCGCCAGCCAGACTCTTGTGTGGCCCTTGGGGAAGGTGTTTCCCTGGTGGGGCGTAGGTGTGCCCCCCAGGAAGTCTTGGTGCACCAGGCAGTTATTCAACCACAGGGTGGTGACTCTGGGTTGGATGATCAGGTTCAGGGGGTAAACTCTGACCTGATGGGGAGTAAGTGTGCTCCCAAGGAAGTCCTGGTGCGCCAGGCAGTGGTTCAACCGCAGGGTAGTGACTCTAGGTTGGATTGCCAGAATCAGGGGGTAAGCTCTGATCTGGTAGGGGTTAGGTGTGCTCCCAATGAAGTCCTGGTTCGCTGGGCAGTGGTCCAGTCTAAGGGTGTCGTCCCTGGACTAGATAGACAGGTTCAGGGGGTAAACTCTAACCTGGTTGGGGGGGCGGTTAGTGTGCTCGCCCGTGTGAAACTTCTGGTGGCTTCTCCCGAGGTGGGGTGACGCAGGACTCTGGAAGTGGGGTTCAGGGAGGGGGAAGCCCGCCCCGGAACCCGGTGCAACCCAAGGGTGTCGTCCCTAGGTTGGGTGGTCAGTCGCCAGGTAGTGATCCTGGGCTGGCGAGAGAGTTGTGCAGGGCTGCTGTACCCAGGACCCTGGCAAGTGTGGATTCTGGTGATACCCCTCCTAGGAGAGGAGGGCGGGATCCTAGATGGAGGGGTAGAGGGAGGAGAGCCTCGTCTCTAGCCCCTGTAGAACCTATGGGTGCGGACCCTAGGTTGGTGGACCAGTGGCAGGGTAGAGCCCCTGAACTGATTAGAAATGGAGTGGAGACAGGTTGCTTTGCACCTGGGGCTACCGCCCCCCACTCATTATGGTTTCGGAGACCAGAGGCTCCTGGATGGCCTGGGGCCTGGTTCTGGCCATTGACAGCTAGAGAACCCCCGTGGGTTGGTTTAGGCTGCCTGGGAAGCATTGACAGAGAGATCCAAGTGGAGTCAGGAAGGCGTAGAACTGGAACATGCCCCTGCTGTTGTGGGACTGGGTCCTTGTTCTATCGCCCCAATCAGGGAAATACATCAAGGTATTGATTGTTCTCCCCTGGCTTTTGGCTGGTAGGGGGTTGTGTTGGACTTTTGGCCTTACGCAGGGTCATCCCCAGTCTTTTTGCCTCCTTCCTCCCGGTTTTTCTGACCTCTCGCGGTTGGCTCTAGGACTCTGAGTACTTTATCACTGCTGACCAGTGCTAAAGTGCAGGTGCTCTCCCATCTAAAGTTGGTATGATTGGCTTATACCTAATTGGCATATTTAATTTACCTATAAGTCCCTTGTGCAGTGGCATCTCTATACCCAGGGCCTGTAAATTAAATACTACTAGTGGGCCTGCAGCGCTGCTTGCGCCACCCACTGAAGTAGACTTTCAAACCTGTCTCAGGCCTGCTAGCGCTGGGCCTGTGTGTGCAGTTTTCTGCCACAGGGACCTGGCATCTAAAGTTACTTGCCAGGCCTAGAACTCCCCTTTTACTACATGCAAGTCACCCCTAAGGTACGCCCTAGCTAGCCCTATGGGCAGGGTGCCATGTATGTAGAAAGGCAGGACATGTGCCATATTGCATGGCCTGTCCTAGTAGTGACAAACAGCCTAACTTGGTGTCTCACTGCTGTAAGTGCTGCCTTCTCCTAGGATTGCATTAGAAATGCCCTACCTTATGTGTAAAGGGTATTGTCTGATTTATGAGGGGTAGCTTAGGCGTGTTTGGTATGGTTGTGATGGTGATAATAAATACTGCTTACTGGTGTGGGTGTATGTTTTATTACTATCACAGAAATGCCACTTTTAGAAAGTGCGCATTTATCTGTGCTTATGACTCTGGTGTTTTGCAGCTTGACTCCAATCCACGTCTGGACAGAGTGACAGTTGGGGCTTTCTGCATACTTTTCAGACAGCCTGTGCACAGGGAGGGTGGAGGTGTCATAGAGGTGCATCTGCATACTGAATAGTCTTCCTGGGCTGAGAGAAGGGAGAGGCGGGGCACACCTGCATTTGTAAAGACTGTGCCCTGGCCTCACACAATAGGGTCGTTAACCCCCCACTGATGTTTGGAGCCTGTGCTGAAAAGAGAGAGGGGGCACTCCCAGAACCAGTTGTAACTGGCTGGAACCTCTTCTCCCTACCATTGTAAAACACTGTAAGAACTGACTATAAGTACAGGGGAATTTTCCCCACAATTTGGAGACTCTTGGAATCATCTTGGAACTGGACACCAAAGGCTGAAAGGACTCACCAGGAACCGCCATGGACTGCTGCTGCTGTGCTGACCTGTGACCTGCCTGGTCACTGTGAAGGACTTGCCACTTGCTGCCTTTCCCTTGTGCTGGCCTGTAGCTGGGCCCTCCACCTGAGGACCTTGTCTTAAGATTCTGCTCCCAGGGGCAGGGTGCTGTGGCCCCTGACCCCTGCATCCATTTCTTCACGAGGGGTGCTTCTCCGTGGTTGTGGCTGCCATAGCGCTAATTGCGGCGCGCTTATGGAGCCTTGGGAGCTCGTAGGCTGCTTGCTGCATTGTGCCCCTTTAAATAAGATCACCGCAGCGGCCCGGGAAGCTGGAAGAACACTCGCGCACCGCATCGGGTGCAGGTGAGTGTCAGCTCGGGCCCCAGGAGGGGTCCGATCTTCTTGTGGCTTCAAGGCAGGACCAGGGGAAGTTGCGGGAGTGCCCCCTTCCCCCTGGCCTCTGCGTTAGGAGCAGGACGCTCCTTTTCTGCTGTTAGGTAAAATGGGCATTATTGTGCCCCCCCCCTTGGTGGAAGGGCCAGTGGAGGCCCGGGGGGGCCCCCAGAGATCACGGGTCCCGGGAAGGGCCTGTCATTAAACCGGAGTGGGTGCGTGGTGGCCCTCTCCTGCCCTAAGTTGTTTTTGTTGGCTTTGCCCCCCCTCGTTAGGGCCGGTTGGGGCCTTGGGGGGCCCCCAGTAATCACGGTCCCCGGAGGGGCCTGTCTATAAAAGAGAGGGGGGCATGTCGCCCTCCTCTGACCCCAGAGTATAAGGGAGGCCCCTGTTTTGCGCATAGGAGCGCCGGGGGCCCCAATGTTCGCCTTCTAGGCACTGGAGGTGCCTTCATCCAACCAGGTACTGTTTAAAGGACCAATATAGTTGCAATCCAGAGTTCTTTCTAAAGACTTTTGTTTGATTGAAATATTACCTACCTGCGTATGATGTTTTTACATATGTGTATGCAAATGTTCCTTTTATGGACATGCTTGCTAATATGTTTTTCTAACTTGCCATATGTTTTCTAATGTTCCTACTATGGACATTTTATGATATTCTTATGACAAGTGCTGTGTTGTAATAACGTGTTTTCCTGACTACTGCTTATGTTGCAGAATACTGACTAACCTGTGTGTAATGTGTGACTACTGCTAGGTTGCAGAGTAACTAAGGTGTAACGTTCTGACAACTGCTAAGGTAGCAGGATAGTACTGATATGTGATGTTTGGTCTGATAATTGCGTTGTGTACAATACAGTATATTTTCATATAATCTGGTGTTGTGTTTCCTTTGTGGTGGGGATATTGTGTCACATGTGTTGTGTGTGTTTTGCAAACGCTTTACACATTGCCTCCGGGTTAAGCCTGACTGCTCGTGCCAAGCTACCAAGGGGGTGAGCAGGGGTTATCTTGGACGTGTAACTCCCTTGCCCTGACTAGAGTGGGTAAGTTCTGCCTGGCTGAGGTGCATACCCTAGCCAACCAGAAACCCCATTTCTAACATGCCGCAAAACACAACGTGGACACATCACATTTTCCCAATGAAAACAGAGCCGTTTTTTGCAAAGTGCCTAGCTGTGGATTTTGGCCTCTAGCTCAGCCGGCACCTAGGGAAACCTACTAAACCTGTGCATTTCTGAAAACTAGACACCTAGGGGAATCCAACATGGGGCGACTTGTGGGGCTCTCACCAGGTTCTGTTACCCAGAATCCTTTAGAGACCTCAAAATTTGGCTAAAAAAAACTTTTTCGTCACATTTCGGTGAGAGAAAGTTCTGGAATCTGTGTGGAGCCACAAATGACCTTCCACCCAGCGTTCCACCAAGTCTCCAGAAAAAAATGGTACCATACTTGTGTGGGTAGGCTTAGTGTCCGCCAGAGGAAATGCCCCAAAACACAATGTGGACACATCACATATTCCCAAAGAAAACAGAGCTTTTTTTTGCAAAGTGCCTAGCTGTGGATTTTGGCCTCTAGCTCAGCCGGCACCTAGGGAAAACTACCAGACCTGTGCATTTTTTAAAACTAGACACCTAGGGGAATCCACAATGGGGTGAATTGTGGGGCTCTGTTCAGGTTCTGTTACCCAGAATCCTTTGCAAACCTCAACCTTTGGCAAAAAACACACTTTTTCCTCAGATTTCAGTGACAGAAAGTTCTGGAATCTGAGAGGAGCCACGAATTTCCTTCCCCACAGCGTTCCCCTAAGTCTCCCGATAGAAATGGTACCTCACCTGTGTGGGTAGGCCTAGCGCCCACAACAGGAATTGTCTCAAAACACAACCTGGACACATCACATTTTCCCAAAAAAAACAGAGCTGTTTTTTTGCAAAGTGCCTAGTTGCGGATTTTGGCCTCTAGCTCAGCCGGCATGTAGGGAAACCTACCAAACCTGTGCATTTCTGAAAACCAGACACCTAGGGGAATCCAACATGGGGTGACTTGTGGGGCGCTCACCAGGTTCTGTTAGCCAGAATCCTTTGCGAACATCAAAATTTGGATAAGAAACACTTTCTCCTCACATTTCGGTGACAGAAAGTTCTGGAATCTGAAAAGAGCCACAAGTTTCCTTCCCCCCAGCGTTCCTCCAAGTCTCCCGATAGAAATGGTGCCTGACTTGTGTGGGTTGGCCTAGTGCCCGCGACAGGAAATGCCCCAAAACACAATGTGGACACATCACATTTTCCCAAAGAAAACAGAGCTTTTTTTGCAAAGTGCCTAGCTGTGGATTTTGGCCTGTAGCTTAGCCGGCACCTAGGGAAGCCTAGTGCCCGCAACAGGAAAATGCCCTGTTGGACTTTTGGCCTTACGCAGGGTCTTCTCCAGTCTTTTTGCCTCCTTCCTCCTGGTTTTTCTGACCTCTCGCTGTTGGCTCTAGGACTCTGAGCACTTTCTCACTGCTGACCAGTGCTAAAGTGCAGGTGCTCTCCCATCTAAAGTTGGTATGATGGGCTTATACCTAATTGGCATATTTAATTTACCTATAAGTCCCTTGTACAGTGGTATCTCTATACCCAGGGCCTGTAAATTAAATACTACTAGTGGGCCTGCAGCGCTGCTTGCGCCACCCACTGAAGTAGACTTTCAGACCTGACTCAGGCCTGCTAGCGCAGGGCCTGTGTGCACAGTTTTCTGCCACAGAGACCTGGCATCTAAGCTTACTTGCCAGGCCCAGAACTCCCCTTTTACTACATGTGAGTCACCCCTAATGTACGCCCTAGCTAGCCCTATGGGCAGGGTGCCATGTATGTAGAAAGGCAGGACATGTGCCATATTGCATGGCCTGTCCTAGTAGTGACAAACAGCCTAACTTGGTGTCTCACTGCTGTGAGTGCTGCCTTCTCATAGGATTGCATTAGAAATGCCCTACTTTATGTGTAAAGGGTATTGTCTGATTTATGAGGGGTAGCTTAGGCGTGTTTGGTATGGTGGTGATGGTGATAATAAATACTGCTTACTGGTGTGGGTGTATTTTTTATTACTATCACAGAAATGCCACTTCTAGAAAGTGCACATTTATCTGTGCTTATGACTCTGGTGTTTTGCACCTTCACTCCAATCCACGTCTGGACAGAGTGACAGTTGGGGCTTTCTGCATACTTTTCAGACAGCCTGTACACTGGGAGGGTGGAGGTGTCACAGAGGTGCATCTGCATACTGAATAGTCTTCCTGGGCTGAGAGAAGGGAGAGGCGGGGCACACCTGCATTTGTAAAGACTGTGCCCTGGCCCCACAAAATAGGGTCGTTAACCCCCCACTGATGTTTGGAGCCTGTGCTGAAAGGAGAGAGGGGGCACTCCCAGAACCAGTTGTAACTGGCTGGAACCTCCTCTCCCTACCATTGTAAAACACTGTAAGAACTGACTATAAGTACAAGGGAATTTTCCCCACAATTTGGAAACTCTTGGAATCATCTTGGAACTGGACACCAAAGGCTGAAAGGACTCACCAGGAACCGCCATGGACTGCTGCTGCTGTGCTGACCTGTGACCTGCCTGGTCACTGTGAAGGACCTGCCACTTGCTGCCTTTCCCTTGTGCTGGCCTGTAGCTGGGCCCTCCACCTGAGGACCTTGTCTTAAGATTCTGCTCCCCAGGGGCAGGGTGCTGTGGCCCCTGACCCCTGCATCCATTTCTTCACGAGGGTTGCTTCTCCGTGGTTGCGGCTGCCATAGCGCTGATTGCAGCGCGCTTATGGAGCCTTGGGAGCTCGTAGGCTCCTTGCTGCATTGTGCCCCTTTAAATAAGATCACGGCAGCGACCCAGGAAGCTGGAAGAACACTCGCGCACCGCATCGGGTGCAGGTGAGTGTCTGCTCGGGCCCCAGGAGGGGTCCGATCTTCTTGTGGCTTCACAGCAGGACCAGGGAAGGTGCGGGGAGTGCCCCCTTTCCCCTGGCCTCTGCGTTAGGAGCAGGACACTCCTTTTCTGCTGTTAGGTAAAATGGGCATTATTGTGGGCCCCCCCCTTGGTGGAAGGGCCAGTGGAGGCCCAGGGGGGCCCCCAGAGATCACGGGTCCCGGGAAGGGCCTGTCATTAAACCAGAGGGGGTGCGTGGTGCCCCCCTCCTGCCTTAAGTTGCTTTTGCTGGCTTTGGCCCCCCTCGTTAGGGCCGGTTGAGGCCCTGGGGGGCCCCCAGTAAACACAGTCCCCGGAGGGGCCTGTCTATAAAAAGAGAGGAGGTGCATGTCGCCCTCCTCTGACCCCAGAGTATAAGGGAGGCCCCCGTTTTGCACATAGGAGCACCGGGGGTCCCATTGTTCGCCTTCTAGGCACTGGAGGTGCCTTCATCCAACCAGGTACTCTTTAAAGGACCAATATAGTTGCAATCCAAAGTTCTTTCTACAGACTTTTGTTTGATTCATATATTACCTACCTGCGTATGATGTTTTTACATATGTGTATGCAAATGTTCCTTTTATGGACATGCTTGCTAATATGTTTTTCTAACTTGCCATATGTTTTCTAATGTTCCTACTATGGACATTTTATGATATTCTTATGACAAGTGCTTTGATGTAATAAAGTGTATTCCTGACTACTGCTTATGTTGCAGAATACTAACTAACCTGTGTGTAATGTGTGACTACTGCTAGGTTGCAGAGTAACTAATGTGTAACGTTCTGACAACTGCTAAGGTAGCAGGATAGTACTGATATGTGATGTTTGGTCTGATAATTGCGTTGTGTACAATACAGTATATTTTCATATAATCTGGTGTTGTGTTTCCTTTGTGGTGGGGATATTGTGTCACATGTGTTGTGTGTGTTGTGCAAACGCTTTACACATTGCCTCCGGGTTAAGCCTGACTGCTCGTGCCAAGCTACCAAGGGGGTGAGCAGGGGTTATCTTGGAAGTGTAACTCCCTTGCCCTGATTAGAGTGGGTAAGTTCTGCCTGGCTGAGGTGCATACCCTAGCCAACCAGAAACCCCATTTCTAACATTGGTCGTCAGCGGTGAGGATAGGACTTGCTCTTGCACAATACCATTGTGACTCATTATTTCACTACAGGGATTGCGTTTAGACCATCACATGTTTGGCTTCTCTTAACTTTCTCTCTTTGGTCATTTTTCCTGTTTTCAGCTCTCACTCTTGGGTATTGTGGTTGTCACAGTTGAGTTATTTGTACCTTTTCAAGATGGGGCTTACCTTTGATTTAGAGGACCTGCCGTTTTAAACGCAGGAGGAATTAGAGGGGTTCTGTAGAGAGAGAGGGCTGCCTGTAGAAGGGGACCTCAGGAGATCTCTGAATTTCTTTGAAAGGTTTGTGACATATACCCAGGGAGGGAGTGTGCTTGGGGGATTCCCAGAGGATCCTGAGTGTAACGAGGGTTCCCAATTGGAGGGCTCCCAGACCTCATCCCTAGAGAGTGGTAGAGAGACTGATCAGGAGGATGAGAATGACCGGTTGGGGACGCCAGTTGACATGGAAGGCCCCAGTGATAGGGAGTCCCTTGCTGGGTCCAGTGTAAGAAGCAGGGCTACCTCTCATTCCTTGACGCCTGATGAGCTAAGAGATAGGCGGGAAGAGAGGGACCTGAAGTTGCAGTTAGCGCACCTAGCTGTTGAGGAGAGAAGGGCTGAGGTAGAGAAGGCCTTAGTATAGGAGAGGATGGCAGAGGCAGAGAGGGCCTTTGCCAGAGAAAGACTCACTCTAGAGCGCAGTCTGAAGGTTCTGGACTCACCAGCGCTGCAGGTGGAGTCCAGTGGTGGCAGCAATGTAGAGTGCTGTAGCAAAGATGTTCCTCACATACCCATAGATCTGGTACCTAGGTTCCATGAGGGGGGTGACATACGTCAGTGGTTAAAGGAATATGAGAGAGCTCTGGTAGAGCGCAGGATCCCTGAGAAGGATTGGGGAACTGGCCTAGGGAGCTTTCCTCCTGAGGAGGGGAGGGATACCCTACTGACTCTAGAAGAGAGTGACAGGGAGGGGTACTCCACTATGAAGAACACACTGATTGAGAAATATGGTTTTTCCCCTGAGGAATACAGAAAAAGGTTTAGGGGTGGTAAGAAACTGTCCCACCAGTCTTGGGAGGAGTTTGTGGAGGATTGCTGCATTGCACTAGATGGATGGGTGACGGGTAGCACAGTAAACAATTTTGAAGGGCTGTTTAATCTGATTGTCAGAGAGCACCTGCTTTGTTGTTGTTTTTCAGAGTTATGCCAACACTTGTCAGTGTGTGAGCTCTCTGACCCCAGGGAGCTTGCAAAGGAGGCAGACTTCTGGTTGCGTACCAGAGGATCTGGTGTGGCATTAGGGGGTGTTCCTAATGAGAGTGGTTTAGGTGTTTCCCAACCAGGTGTGGTGGGAAAGGCTTGTGTCCCAGGTAGGTCCCAGTGTATTGGGGCGGGTAAGGCACCCCATGTCCAGTCTCAGAGGAGTGGGAATGGGGTTGGGTTGAGGCCCAGGGTACCCGAGCTCCAGTCCCAGGTCCTGGAGGGTTCCATGAATGAACGCCAGGAGGTGAGCCTAGCCTGTGCCGTAGGGCCAGCTGTTCAGAAGGATCCCATTTTGTCATTAGGACTTGGGCGGGTGGCTGGTGATAGCGTTCCGCCAGTCCTGGTGTCTGGTAGTCTCGCTCTACAGCAGAGGAGGCGGAAATCCAGGCATAGGGTTGAGAGGGGGCTGCGGGCCCCAGTGGAGAACCTGGAGGGTCAGGGGTCAGCTCTGAGAGCAGAGCCCCCCAGGATTGACCTTGGTGAGACCATTTCTGGGCTGGGAGGAATCCAGACTCTGTCAGATGGGCAGAGGTCAGGGGACCTGCGCCAGCCAGACTCTTGTGTGGCCCTTTTGGGAAGGTGTTTCCCTGGTGGGGGGTAGGTGTGCCCCCCCAGGAAGTCCTGGTGCGCCAGGCAATTATTCAACCACAGGGTGGTGACTCTGGGTTGGATGATCAGGTTCAGGGGGTAAACTCTGGCCTGATGGGGAGTAGGTGTGCTCCCAAGGAAGTCCTGGTGCGCCAGGCAGTGGTTCAACCGCAGGGTAGTGACTCTGGGTTGGATTGCCAGAATCAGGGGGTAAGCTCTGATCTGTTAGGGGGTAGGTGTGCTCCCAAGGAAGTCCTGGTTCGCTGGGCAGTGGTCCAGTCTAAGGGTGTCGTCCCTGGACTAGATAGACAGGTTCAGGGGGTAAACTCTGACCTGGTTGGGGGGGCGGTAAGTGTGCTCACCGCCCATGTGAAACTTCCGGTGGCTTCTCCCGAGGTGGGGAGACGCAGGACTCTGGAAGTGGGGTTCAGGGAGGGGGAAGCCTGCCCCGGAACCCGGTGCAACCCAAGGGTGTCGTTCCTAGTTTGGGTGGTCAGTTGCCAGGTAGTGATCCTGGGCTGGCGAGAGAGTTGTGCAGGGCTGCTGTGCCCAGCACCCTGGCAAGTGTGGATTCTGGTGATACCCCTCCTAGAAGAGGAGGACGGGATCCTAGACGGAGGGGTAGAGGGAGGAGAGCCTTGTCTCTAGCCCCTGTAGAACCTATGGGTGCGGACCCTAGTTTGGTGGACCAGTGGCAGGGTAGAGCCCCTGAACTGATTAGAAATGGAGTGGAGACAGGTTGCTTTGCACCCAGGGCTACCACCCCCCACTCGTTATGGTTTCAGAGACCAGAGGCTCCTAGATGGCCTGGGGCCTGGTTCTGGCCATTGACAGCTAGAGAACCCCCATGGGTTGGTCTAGGCTGCCTGGGAAACATTGACAGAGAGATCCAAGTAGAGTCAGGAAGGCGTAGAACTGGAACATGCCCCTGCTGTTGTGGGACTGGGTCCTTGTTCTATTGCCCCAATCAGGGAAATACATCAAGGTATTGATTGTTCTCCCCTGGCTTTTGGCTGGTAAGGGGCTTTGTTGGACTTTTGGCCTTATGCAGGGTCATCCCCACTCTTTTTGCCTCCTTCCTCCTGGTTTTTCTGACCTCTCGCTGTTGGCTCTAGGACTCTGAGCACTTTATCACTGCTGACCAGTGCTAAAGTGCAGGTGCTCTCCCATCTAAAGTTGGTATGATTGGCTTATACCTAATTGGCATATTTAATTTACCTATAAGTCCCTTGTACAGTGGTATCTCTATACCCAGGGCCTGTAAATTAAATACTACTAGTGGGCCTGCAGCGCTGCTTGCGCCACCCACTGAAGTAGACTTTCAAACCTGTCTCAGGCCTGCTAGCGCAGGGCCTGTGTGTGCAGTTTTCTGCCACAGGGACCTGGAATCTAAACTTACTTGCCAGGCCTAGAACTCCCCTTTTACACCCCTAAGGTACGCCCTAGCTAGCCCTATGGGCAGGGTGCCATGTAGGTAGAAAGGCAGGACATGTGCCATATTGCATGGCCTGTCCTAGTAGTGACAAACAGTCTAACTTGCTGTCTCACTGCTGTGAGTGCTGCCTTCTCATAGGATTGCATTAGAAATGCCCTACCTTATGTGTAAAGGGTATTGTCTGATTTATGAGGGGTAGCTTAGGCGTGTTTGGTATGGTTGTGATGGTGATAATAAATACTGCTTACTGGTGTGGGTGTATTTTTTATTATTATCACAGAAATGCCACTTCTAGAAAGTGCACATTTATCTGTGCTTATGACTCTGGTGTTTGCAGCTTGACTCCAATCCACGTCTGGGCAGTGTGACAGTTGGGACTTTGTGCATACTTTTCAGACAGCCTGTACACAGGGAGGGTGGAGGTGTCACAGAGGTGCATCTGCATACTGAATAGTCTTCCTGGGCTGAGAGAAGGGAGAGGCGGGGCACACCTGCATTTGTAAAGACTGTGCCCTGGCCTCACACAATAGGGTCGTTAACCCCCCACTGATGTTTGGAGCCTGTGCTGAAAGGAGAGAGGGGGCACTCCCAGAACCAGTTGTAACTGGCTGGGACCTCCTCTCCCTACCATTGTAAAACACTGTAAGAACTGACCATATGTACAAGAGAAGTTTCCCCACAATTTGGAGACTCTTGGAATCATCTTGGAACTGGACACCAAAGGCTGAAAGGACTCACCAGGAACCGCCATGGACTGCTGCTGCTGTGCTGACCTGTGACCTGCCTGGTCACTGTGAAGGACTTGCCACTTGCTGCCTTTCCCTTGTGCTGGCCTGTAGCTGGTCCCTCCACCTGAGGACCTTGTCTTAAGATTCTGCTCCCCAGGGACAGGGTGCTGTGGCCCCTGACCCCTGCATCCATTTCTTCACGAGGGTTGCTTCTCCGTGGTTGCGGCTGCCATAGCGCTGATTGCAGCGCGCTTATGGAGCCTTGGGAGCTCGTAAGCTCCTTGCTGCATTGTGCCCCTTTAAATAAGATCACCGCAGCGGCCCGGGAAGCTGGAAGAACACTCGCGCACCGCATCGGGTGCAGGTGAGTGTCTGCTCGGGCCCCAGGAGGGGTCCGATCTTCTTGTGGCTTCACGGCAGGACCAGGGGAAGGTGCGGGGAGTTCCCCCTTCCCCCTGGCCTCTGCGTTAGGAGCAGGACGCTCCTTTTCTGCTGTTAGGTAAAATGGGCATTATTGTTGGTGGAAGGGCCAGTGGAGGCCCGGGGGGCCCCCCAGAGATCACGGGTCCCGGGAAGGGCCTGTCATTAAACCGGAGGGGGTGCGTGGTGCCCCCCTCCTGCCCTAAGTTGTTTTTGCTGGCTTTGCCCCCCCCCGTTAGGGCCGGATGAGGCCTTGGGGGGCCCCCAGTAATCACGGTCCCCGGAGGGGCCTGTCTATAAAAGAGAGGAGGTGCATGTTGCCCTCCTCTGGCCCCAGAGTATAAGGGAGGCCCCCGTTTTGCGCATAGGAGCCCTGGGGGCCCCATTGTTCGCCTGCTAGGCACTGGAGGTGCCTTCATCCAACCAGGTACTGTTTAAAGGACCAATATAGTTGCAATCCAAAGTTCTTTCTACAGACTTTTGTTTGATTCAAATATTACCTACCTGCGTATGATGTTTTTACATATGTGTATGCAAATGTTCCTTTTATGGACATGCTTGCTAATATGTTTTTCTAACTTGCCATATGTTTTCTAATGTTCCTACTATGGACATTTTATGATATTCTTATGACAAGTGCTGTGATGTAATAATGTGTTTTCCTCACTACTGCTTATGTTGCAGAATACTGACTAACCTGTGTGTAATGTGTGACTACTGCTAGGTTGCAGAGTAACTAATGTGTAACGTTCTGACAACTGCTAAGGTAGCAGGATAGTAATGATATGTGATGTTTGGTCTGATAATTGTGTTGTGTACAATACAGTATATTTTCATATATTCTGGTGTTGTGTTTCCTTTGTGGTGGGGATATTGTGTCACATGTGTTGTGTGTGCTGTGCAAACGCTTTACACATTGCCTCCGGGTCAAGCCTGACTGCTCGTGCCAAGCTACCAAGGGGATGAGCAGGGGTTATCTTGGACGTGTAACTCCCTTGCCCTGACTAGAGTGGGTAAGTTCTGCCTGGCTGAGGTGCATACCCTAGCCTACCAGAAACCCCATTTCTAACATGCCCCAAAACACAACGTGGACACATCACATTTTCCCAATGAAAACAGTCGTTTTTTGCAAAGTGCCTAGCTGTGGATTTTGGCCTCTAGCTCAGCTGGCACCTAAGGAAACCTACCAAACCTGTGTATTTTTTAAAACTAGACACCTAGAAGAGTCCAAGATGGGGTGACTTGTGGGGCTCTCACCAGATTCTGTTACCTAAAATCCTTTGCAAACCTCAAAATTTGGCCCAAAAAAACCTTTTTCGTCACATTTTGGTGAGAAAAAGTTCTGGAATCTGTGTGGAGCCACAAATGACCTTCCACCCAGCGTTCCCCCAAGTCTCCAGAAAAAAATGGTACCATACTTGTGTGGGTAGGCCCAGTGTCCGCGACAGGAAATGCCCCAAAACACAATGTGGACACATCACATTTTCCCAAAGAAAACAGAGCTTTTTTTGCAAAGTGCCTAGCTGTGGATTTTGGCCTCTAGCTCAGCCGGCACCTAGGGAAACCTGCCAAACCTGTGCATTTTTTTAAACTAGACACCTAGGGGAAATCACAGTGGGGTGACTTGTGATGCTCTCACCAGGTTCTGTTACCCACAGTCCTTTTGGAAACTTCAAAATGTGGCCAAAAAAACACTTTTTCCTCACATTTCGGTGACAGCAAGTTTTGGAATCTGAGAGGAGTCAAAAATTTCCTTCCCCCTAGCATTCCTCCAAGTCTCCCGATAAAAATGGTACCTCACCTGTGTGGGTAGGCCTAGCGCCCGAGACAGGAAATGCCCCAAAACACAACCTGGACACATCACATTTTTCCAAAGTAAACAGAGCTCTTTTTTTCACATTGCCTATCTGTGGATTTAGGCCTCTAGCTCAGCCAGGACCTAAGGAAACCAACCAAGCCTGTGCATTTCTGAAAACTAGACACCTAGACAACTAGGGGAGTCCAACATGGGTTGACTTGTGGGGCTCTCACCACATTCTTTTACCCAGAATCCTTTGCGAACCTCAAAATTTGGATAAAAAATAACTTTCTCCTCACATTTGGGTGACAGAAAGTTCTGGAATCTGAGAGGAGCCTCAGATTTCCTTCCACCCAGCATTTCCACAAGTCTCTTGATAAAAATGGTACCTAACTTGTGTGGGTAGGCCTAGTGCCCGCGACAGGAAATGCCCCAAAACACAATGTTGATACGTCACAACGAAAACAGACCTGTTGTTTGCAAAGTGCCTAGCTGTGGATTTTGGCCTCTAACTCAGTCGGCACCTAAGGAAACCAACCAAGCCTTTGGATTTATTAAAACTAGATGCCTAGCGGAATCCAAGATGGGGTGACTTGTGGGCTCTCACCAGGTTCTGTTACCCAGAATCCTTTGAAAACCTCAGAATTTGGCCAAAAAAACAATTTTTCCTCACATTTTGGTGAGAGAAATTTCTCGAATCTGAGAGGAGCCACAAATGTCCTTCCACCCAAAGTTCCCCCAAGTCTCCAGATAAAAATGGTACCTCACTTGTGTGGGTAGGCCTAGTGCCCGCGACAGGAAATGCCCCAAAAGACAATGTGGACACATCACATTTTCCCAAAGAAAACAGAGCTGTTTTTTGCAAAGTGCCTAGTTGTGGATTTTGGCCTCTAGTTCAGCTGGCACCTAGGAAAACCTACCAAACCTGCGGATTTTTGAAAACTAGACACCTAGGGGAATCAAAGATGGGGTGACTTGTGGGGCTCCCACCACGTTCTTTTACTCAGAATCCTTTGCAAACCTCAAAAGTTGGCAAAAAAAAACACTTTTTCCTCACATTTCGGTGACAGAAAGTTCTGAAATCTGAAAGGAGCCACAAATTTCCTTCCCCCCCAGCGTTCCCCTAAGTCTCCCAATAAAAATGGTACCTCACCTGTGTGGGTAGGCCTAGCGCCCACAACAGGAATTGTCCCAAAACACAACCTGGACCCATCACATTTTCCCAAAGAAAACAGAGCTGTTTTTTGCAAAGTGCCTAGTTGTGGATTTTGGCCCCTAGCTCAGCTGGCACCTAGGGAAACCTACCAAACCTGCGCATTTTTGAAAACTAGACACCTAGGGGAATCCACGATGGGGTGACTTGTGGGGCTCTCACTAGGTTCTGTTATCCAGAATCCTTTAGAGACCTCAACATTTGGCTAAAAAAACACTTTTTCCTTACATTCTGGTGAGATAACGTTCTGGAATCTGAGAGGAGCCACAAATTTCTTTCCACCCAGCGTTCCGCCAAGCCTCCCGATAAAAATGGTACCTCACTTGTGGGGTAGGACTAGTGTCCGAGACAGGAAATGCCCCAAAACACAACCTGGACACATCACATTTTTCCAAAGTAAACTGAGCTGTTTTTTTCAAATTGCCTAGCTGTGGATTTTGGCCTCTAGCTCAAACGGGACCTAAGGAAACCTAATAAACTTGTGCATTTTTTAAAACTAGACACCTAGGGAAATCCAAGATGGGTGACTTGCGGGGCTCTCACCAGGTTCTGTTAGCCAGAATCCTTTGCAAACCTCAAAATTTGGCCATAAAAACACTTTTTCCTCACATTTCGGTGACAGCAAGTTTTGGAATCTGAGAGGAGTCACAAATTTCCTTCCCCCTAGCGTTCCTCCAATTCTCTCGATAAAAATGGTACCTCACCTGTGTGGGTAGGCCTAGCGCCCGCGACAGGAAATGCCCCAAAACACAACCTGGACACATCACATTTTTCCAAAGTAAACTGAGCTGTTTTTTTCAAATTGCCTAGCTGTGGATTTAGGCCTCTAGCTCAGCCCGGACCTAAGGAAACCAACCAAGCCTGTGCATTTTTTTAAACTAGATACCTAGCGGAATCCAAGACGAGGTGACTTGTGGGGCTCTCACCAGGTTCTGTTACCCAGAATCCTTTGCAAACCTTAAAATGTGGCCAAAAAAACACTTTTTCCTCACATTTTGGTGACACAAAAGTTCTGGAATCTGAGAGGAGCCACAAATTTCCTTCCCGCCAGCGTTCCCCTAAGTCTCCTGATAAAAATGGTACCTCATCTGTGTGGGTAGGCCTAGCCCCCAGGACAGGAAATGCCCCAAAACAAATAGAGGACACATCACTTTTTCCTAAAGAAAACAGAGCTGTTTTTTGGAAAGTGCCTAGCTGTGGTTTTTGGCCTCTAGCTCAGCCGGCACCTATGGAAACCTACCAAACCTGTACATTTTTTAAAACTAGACACCTAGGGGAATCCACAATGGGGTGACTTGTGATGCTCTCACCAGGTTCTGTTACCCACAATCCTTTTGGAAACTTCAAAATTTGGCCAAAAAAGCACTTTTTCCTCACATTTCAGTGACAGAAAGTTTGGGATTCTGAGAGGAGCAACAAATTGCCTTCCCTCCAGCGTTCCTTCTAGTCTCCAGATAAAAATGATACCTCACCTGTGTGGGTAGGCCTAGCGCCCGCGACAGGAAATGCCCCAAAGCACAACCAGGACACATCACATTTTTCCAAAGTAAACAGAGCTCTTTTTTCAAATTGCCTAGCTGTGGATTTTGGCCTCTAGCTCAAACGGGACCTAAGGAAACATAATAAACTTGTGCATTTTTTTAAAACTAGACACCTAGGGAAATCCAAGATGGGTGACTTGTGGGGCTCTCACCAGGTTCTGTTAGCCAGAATCCTTTGCAAACCTCAAAATGTGGCTAAAAAGACACTTTTTCCTCACATTTCGGTGACAGCAAGTTTTGGAATCTGAGAGGAGTCACAAATTTCCTTCCCCCTAGCATTCCTCCAAGTCTCCCGATAAAAATGGTACCTCACCTGTGTGGGTAGGCCTAGCGCCCGCGCAGGAAATGCCCCAAAGCACAACCTGGACAGATCACATTTTTCCAAAGTAAACAGAGCAGTTTTTTTCAAATTGCCTAGCTGTGGATTTTGGCCTCTAGCTCAGCTGGCACCTAGGGAAACCTACCAAACCTGTGCATTTTTTAAAACGAGATACCTAGCGGAATCCAAGATGGGGTGACTTGTGGGGCTCTCACCAGGTTCTGTTACCCAGAATCCTTTGCAAACCTCAAAATGTGGCCCAAATAAACACTTTTTCCTCACATTTCGGGGATAGAAAGTTCTGGAATCTGAGAGGCGCCAGAAATTTCCTTCCACCCAGTATTCCCCCAAGTCTCCAGATAAAAATGGTACCTCACCTGTGTGGGTAGGCCTAGTGCCCGCGACAGGAAATGCCCCAAAACACAACCTGGACACATCACATGTTTCCAAAGTAAAAAGAGCTGTTTTTTTCAAATTGCCTAGCTGTGGATTTTGGTCTCTAGCTCAGCCGGGAGGTAAGGAAACCTACTAAACTTGTGCATTTTTTAAAACTAGATACCTAGGGGAATCCAAGATGGGGGACTTGTGGGGCTCTGACCAGGTTCTGTTACCCAGAATCCTTTGCAAACCTCATAATTTGGCTAACAAAACACTTTTTCCTCACATTTCAGTGACAGAAAGTTCTGGAATCTGAGAGGAGCCACAAATTTCCTTCCCCCCAGCATTGCCTAAGTCTCCCGATAAAAATGGTACCTCACCTGTGTGGGTAGGCCTAGCGCCCACAACAGGAATTGTCCCAAAACACAACCTGGACACATCACATTTTCCCAAAGAAAACAGCTGTTTTTTGCAAAATGCCTAGTTGTGGATTTTGGCCTCTAGCTCAGCTGGCACCTAGGGAAACCTACCAAACCTGCGCATTTTTGAAAACTAGACACCTAGGGGAATCCAAGATGGGGTGACTTGTGGGGCTGTCACCACGTTGTTTTACCCAGAATCCTTTAGAGACCTCAAAATTTGTCTAAAAAAACACTTTTTCCTTACATTCTGGTGAGATAATGTTCTGGAATCTGAGAGGAGCCACAAATTTCCTTCCACCCAGCATTCCGCCAAGCCTCCATATAAAAATGGTACCTCACTTGTGTGGGTAGGACTAGCGCCCATGACAGGAAATGCCCCAAAACACAAAGTGGACACATCACATTTTCCCAAAGAAAACAGAGCGTTTTTTTGCAAAGTGCCTAGCTGTGGATTTTGGCCTCTAGCTCAGCCGGCACCTAGGGAAACCTACCAAACCTGTACATTTTTGGAAACTAGACACCTAGAGGAATCCACGATGGGGTGACTTGTGGGGCTCTCACCAGGTTCTGTTACCCAGAATCATTTAGAGACCTCAACATTTGGCTTAAAAAAACACTTTTTCCTCACATTTCGGTGACAGATAGTTTTGGAATCTGAGAGGAGCCACAAATTTCCTTCCCCCCAGCGTTCCTCCAAGTCTCCAGATAAAAATGGTAGCTCACCTGTGTGGGTAGTCCTAGCGCCCGCGACAGGAAATGCCCCAAAACACAACCTGGACACATCACATTTTTCCAAAGTAAACTGAGCTGTTTTTTTCAAATTGCCTAGCTGTGGATTTAGGCCTCTAGCTCAGCTGGGACCTAAGGAAACCAACCTAGCCTGTGCATTTTTTTAAACTAAATACCTAGCGGAATCCACAACGGCGTGACTTGTGGGGCTCTCACCAGGTTCTGTTACCCAGAATCCTTTGCAAACCTCATAATTTCGCCAAAAAAACACTTTTTCCTCACATTTCGGTGACAACAAGTTCTGGAATCTGAGAGGAGCCAGAAATTTCCTTCCACCAAGTGTATTCCCCCAAGTCTCCAGATAAAAATGGTACCTCACCTATGTGGGTAGGCCTAGTGCCCGCGACAGGAAATGCCCCAAAGCACAACATGGACACATCACATTTTTCCAAAGTAAACAGAGCTGTTTTTTTCAAATTGCCTAGCTGTGGATTTTGGCCTCTAGCTCAACCGGGACCTAAGGAAACCTACTAAACTTGTGCATTTTTTAAAAGTAGACACCTAGGGAAATTCAAGATATATGACTTGTGGGGCTCTCACCAGGTTCTGTTAGCCAGAATCCTTTGCAAACCTTAAAATTTGACCAAAAAAACACTTTTTCCTCACATTTCGGTGACAGCAACTTTTGGAATCTGAGAGGAGTCAGAAATTTCCTTCCACCAAGTATTCCCCCAAGTCTCCAGATAAAAATGGTACCTCACCTGTGTGGGTAGGCCTAGTGTCCGCGAGAGGAAATACCCCAAAACACAACCTGGACACATCACATGTTTCCAAAGTAAAGAGAGCTGTTTTTTTCAAATTACCTAGCTGTGGATTTTGGTCTCTAGCTCAGCCGGGAGGTAAGGAAACCTACTAAACTTGTGCATTTTTTAAAACTAGACACCTAGGGGAATCCAAGATGGGGGACATTTGGGGTTCTCACCAGGTTCTGTTAGCCAGAATCCTTTGCAAACCTCACAATTTGGCCAAAAAACACTTTTTCCTCACATTTTGGTGACAGAAAGTTCTGGAATCTTAGAGGAGCCACAAATTTCCTGCCCCGCAGCCTTCCCCTAAGTCTCCCGATAATAATGGTACCTGACTTGTGTGGGTAGGCCCAGTGTCCGCGACAGGAAATTCCCCAAAACACAACGTGGGCACATGACATGTTTCCATAGAAAACAGAGCTTTTTTTGCAAAGTGCCTAGCTGTGGATTTTGGCCTCTAGCTCAGCCGGCACCTAGGGAAACCTGCCAAACCTGTGCATTTTTTAAAACTAGACACCTAGGGAAGTCCAAGATGGGGTGACTTGTGGGGCTCTCACCAGGTTCTGTGACCCAGAATCCTTTAGAGACCTCAACATTTGGCTAAAAAAAACACATTTTCCTCATATTTCGGTGACAGCTAGTTTTGGAATCTGAGAGGAGTCACAAATGCCCTTCCCCCCAGCGTTCCTCCAAGTCTCCCGATAAAAATGGTACCTCACCTGTGTGGGTAGGCTTAGCGCCCGCGACAGGAAATTCCCCAAAACACAACCTGGACACAACACATTTTTCCAAAGTAAACTGAGCTGTTTTTTTCAAATTGCCTAGCAGTGGATTTAGGTCTCTAGCTTAGCCGGGACCTAAGGAAACCAACCAAGCCTGTGCATTTTTTTAAACTAGATACCTAGCGGAATCCAAGATGGGGTGACTTGTTGGGCTCTCACCAGGTTCTGTTACCCACAATCCTTTTGGAAACTTCAAAATATGGCCCAAAAACACTTTTTCCTCACATTTCAGTGACAGAAAGTTTTGGATTCTGAGAGGAGCAACAAATTTCCTTCCCTCCAGCGTTCCTTCTAGTCTCCCAATAAAAATGGTACCTCACCTGTGTGGGTAGGCCTAGTGCCCACGACAGGAAATGCCCCAAAGCACAACCTGGACACATCACATTTTTCCAAAGTAAACAGAGCTGTTTTTTTCAAATTGCCTAGCTGTGGATTTTGGCCTCTAGCTCAACCTGGACCTAAGGAAACCTACTAAACTTGTGCATTTTTTTAAAGTAGACACCTAGGTATATTCAAGATAGGTGACTTGTGGGGCTCTCACCAGGTTCTGTTAGCCATAATCCTTTGCAAACCTCAAAGTTTGACCAAAAAAACACTTTTTGCTCACATTTCGGTGACAGCAAGTATTGGAATCTGAGAGGAGTCACAAATTTCCTTCCCCCCAGCGTTCCTCCAAGTCTCCTGATAAAAATGGTACCTCACCTGTGTGGGTAGTCCTAGCGCCCGCGACAGGAAATGCCCCAAAACACAACCTGGACACATCACATTTTTCCAAAGTAAACTGAGCTGTTTTTTTCAAATTGCCTAGCTGTGGATTTAGGCCTCTAGCTCAGCCGGGACCTAAGGAAACCAACCAAGCCTGTGCATTTTTTAAAACTAAATACCTAGTGGAATCCACGATGGGGTGACTTGTGGGGCTCTCACCAGGTTCTGTTAGCCATAATCCTTTGCAAACCTCATAATTTGACCAAAAAAACACTTTTTCCTCACATTTCGGTGACAGAAAGTTCTGGAATCTGAAAGGAGCCAGAAATTTTCTTCCACCAAGTATTCCCCCAAGTCTCCAGATGAAAATGGTACCTCACCTGTGTGGGTAGGCCTAGTGCCCGCGACAGGAAATGCCTCAAAACACAACCTGGACACATCACATGTTTCCAAAGTAAAGAGAGCTGTTTTTCTCAAATTGCCTAGCTGTGGATTTTGGTCTCTAGCTCAGCCGGGAGGTAAGGAAACCTACTAAACTTGTGCATTTTTTAAAACTACACACCTAGGGAAATCCAAGATAGGTGACTTGTGGGGCTCTCACCAGGTTCTGTTAGCCAGAATCCTTTGTAAACCTCAAAATCTGGCCAAAAAAACACTTTTTCCTCACAGTTCGGTGACAGAAAGTTCTGGAATCTGAGAGGAGCCAGAAATTTCCTTCCACTAAGTATTCCCCCAAGTCTCCAGATAAAAATGGTACCTCACCTGTGTGGGTAGGCCTAGTGCCCGCAAAAGGAAATGCCCCAAAACACAAACTGGACACATCACGTTTCCAAAGTAAAGAGAGCTGTTTTTTTTCAAATTGCCTAGCTGTGGATTTTGGTCTCTAGCTCAGCCGGGAGGTAAGAAAACCTACTAAACTTGTGCATTTTTTAAAACTAGACACCTAGGGGAATCCAAGATGGGGGACATTTGGGGCTCTCACCAGGTTCTGTTTGCCAGAATCCTTTGCAAACCTCACAATTTGGCCAAAAAGCACTTTTTCCTCACATTTTGGTGACAGAAAGTTCTGGAACCTGAGAGGAGCCACAAATTTCCTTCCACCCAGCGTTTCCTCAAGTCTCCCGATAACAATGGTTCCTTACTTGTGTGGGTAGGCCTAGTGCCCACAACAGGAAATGCCCCAAAACTAAACGTAGACACATCACACTTACCCAAAGAAAACAGCTGTTTTTTGCAATGTGCCTAGCTGTGGATTTTGGCCTCTAGCTGAGCCGACACCTAGGGAAACCTACCAAACCTGTACATTTTTGAAAACTAGACACCTGAGGGAATCCACGCTGGGGTGACTTGTGGGGCTCCCACCAGGTTCTGTTACCCAGAATCCTTTGCAAACCTCAGAATTTGGCCAAAAAAACACTTTTTCCTCTCATTTTGGTGACAGAAGTTTCTTGAATCTGAGAGGAGCCACAAATGTCCTTCCACCCAGCGTTCCCCCCAGTGTCCAGATAAAAATGGTACCTCACTTGTGTGGGTAGGCCTAGTGCCCGTGTCAGGAAATGCCCCAAAACACAATGTGGCCACATTACATTTCCCAAAGGAAACAGAGCTTTTTTAGCAAAGTGCCTAGCTGTGGATTTTGGCCTCCAGCTCAGTCAGCACCTAGGAAAGCCTACCAAACCTGTGCATTTCTTAAAACTAGACAATTAGGGAAATACAAGATGGGGTGACTTGTGGGGCTCTGACCAGGTTCTGTTACCCAGAATCCTTTGCAAACCTTATAATTTCGGTAAAAAAATACTTTTTCGTCACATTTCGTTGACAGAAAGTTCTGGAATCTGAGAGGAGCCACAAATGTCCTGCCCAGCAGCGTTCCCCTAAGTCTCCCGATAAAAATGGTACCTTGCCTGTGTGGGTAGGCCTAGCGCCCACGACAGGAAATGTCCCAAAACACAACCTGGACACATCACATTTTCCCAAAGAAAAGAGAGCTGTTATTTGCAAAGTGCCTAGCTGTGGATTTTGGCCTCTAGCTCAGCCGGCACCTAGGGAAACCTACCAAATCTGTGCATTTCTGAAAACTAGACACCTAGGAGATTCCAACATGGGTTGACTTGTGGGACTCTCACCACGTTCTTTTACCCAGAATCCTTTGCGAACCGCAAACTTTGTATAAAAAATCACTTTCTCCTCACATTTTGGTGACAGAAAGTTCTGGAATCTGAGAGGAGCCACAGATTTCCTTCCACCCAGCGTCTCCCCAAGCATCCTGATAAAAATAGTACCCGACTTGTGTGGGTAGGCCTAGTGCCCTTGACAGGAAATGCCCCAAAACACAATGTAGACACATCACATTTTCCCAACGAAAACAGACCTGTTTTTTGCAAAGTGCCTAGCTGTGTATTTTAGCCTCTAACTCAGTCGGCACCTAAGGAAACCAACCAAGCCTTTGCATTTATTAAAACTAGATACCTAGCGGAATCCAAGATGGGGTGACTTGTGGGGCTCTCACCAGGTTCTGTTACCCAGAATCCTTTGCAAACCTCAGAATTTGGCCAAAAAAAAACTTTTTCCTCACATTTTGGTGACAGAAATTTCTTGAATCTGAGAGGAGCCACAAATGTCCTTCCACCCAGCGTTTCCCCAAGTCTCCAGATAAAAATGGTAACTCACTTGTGTGGGTAGGCCTAGTGCCCGTGACAGGAAATGCCCCAAAACACAACCTAGACACATCAAATTTTTCCAAAGTAAACAGAGCTTCTTTTTTCAAATAGCCTAGCTCTGGATTTTGGCCTCTAGCTCAACCGGGACCTAAGGAAACCTACTAAACTTGTGCATTTTTAAAAACTAGACACCTAGGGAAATTCAAGATGGGTGACTTGTGGGGTGCTCACCAGGTTCTGTTAGCCAGAATCCTTTGCAAACCTCAAGATTTGGCCAAAAAAACACTTTTTCCTCACATTTCGGTGACAGCATGTTTTGGAATCTAAGAGGAGTCACAAATTTCCTTCCCCCCAGCGTTCCTCCAAGTCTCCTGATAAAAATGGTACCTCACCTGTGTGGGTAGGTCTAGCGCCAGTGACAGGAAATGCCCCAAAACACAACCTGGACACATCACATTTTCCCAAAGAAAAGAGAGCTGTTTTTTTCAAATTGCCTAGCTGTGGATTTAGGCCTCTAGCTCAACCGGGACCTAAGGAAACCAACCAAGCCTGTGCATTTTTTTAAACTAGATACCTAGCGCAATCCACAATGGGGTGACTTGTAAGGCTCTCACCAGGTTCTGTTACCCAGAATCGTTTGCAAACCTCATAATTTGTCTAAAAAACACTTTTTCCTCACATTGCAGTGACAGAAAGTTCTGGAATCTGAGAGGAGCCAGAAATTTCCTTCCACCCAGCATTCCCCCAAGTCTCCAGATAAAAATGGTACCTCACCTGTGTGGGTATGCCTAGTGCCCGCAACAGGAAATGCCCCAAAACACAACCTGGACACATCACATGTTTCCAAAGTAAAGAGAGCTGTTTTTTTCAAATTGCCTAGCTGTGGTTTTAGGCCTCTAGCTCAGCCGGGACCTAAGGAAACCAACCAAGCCTGTGCATTTTTTTAAACTAGATACCTAGCGGAATCCAAGATGGGGTGACTTGTGGGGCTCTCACCAGGTTCTGTTACCCAGAATCCTTTGCAAACCTCAAAATGTGGCCAAATAAAACACTTTTTCCTCACATTTTGGTGACACAAAAGTTCTGGAATCGGAGAGGAGCCACAAATTTCCTTACCTCCAACGTTAGCCTAAGTCTCCTGATAAAAATGGTACCTCACCTGTGTGGGTAGGCCTAGCCCCCAGGATAGGAAATGCCCGAAAACACATAGAGGACACATCACTTTTTCCCAAAGAAAACAGAGCTGTTTTTTGCAAAGTGCCTAGCTGTGGATTTAGGCCTCTAGCTCAGCCGGGATCTAAGGAAACCAACCAAGCCTGTGCATTTTTTTAAACTACATACCTAGCAGAATCCACGATGGGGTGACTTGTGGGGCTCTCACCAGGTTCTGTTACCCAGAATCCTTTGCAAACCTCATAATTTGGCTAAAAAAACATTTTTTCCTCACACTGCAGTGACAGAAAGTTCTGGAGTCTGAGAGGAGCCAGAAATTTCCTTTCACCCAGCATTCCCCCAAGTCCCCAGATAAAAATGGTACCTCACCTGTGTGGGTAGGCTTAGTGCCCGCGACAGGAAATGCCCCAAAACACAACCTGGACACATCACATGTTTCCAAAGTAAAGAGAGCTGTTTTTTTTCAAATTGCCTAGCTGTGGATTTAGGCCTCTAGCTCAGCCGGGACCTAAGGAAACCAACCAAGCCTGTGCATTTTTTAAAACTAGATACCTAGCGGAATCCACGATGGGGTGACTTGTGGGGCTCTCACCATTTTCTGTTACCCAGAATCCTTTGCAAACTTTTTCCTCACATTGCAGTGACAGAAAGTTCTGGAATCTGAGAGGAGCCACAAATTTCCTTCCACTCAGCATTCCCCCAAGTCTCCAGATACAAATGGTACCTCACCTGTGTGGGTAGGCCTATTGCCCGCGACAGGAAATGCCGAAAACACAACCTGGACACATCACATGTTTCCAAAGTACAGAGAGCTGTTTTTTTTCAAATTGCCTAGCTGTGGATTTAGGCGTCTAGCTCAGCCGGTACCTAAGGAAACCAACCAAGCCTGTGCATTTTTTTAAACTAGATACCTAGCGGAATCCAAGATGGGGTGACTTGTGGGGCTCTCACCAGGTTCTGTTACCCAGAATCCTTTGCAAACCTCAAAATGTGGCCAAAAAAAAAAAAACTTTTTCCTCACATTTTGGTGACACAAAAGTTCTGGAATCTGAGAGGAGCCACAAATGTCCTTACCTCCAGCATTAGCCTAAGTCTCCTGATAAAAATGGTACCTCACCTGTGTGCGTAGGCCTAGCCCCCAGGACAGTAAATGCCCCAAAACACAGAGAGGACACATCACTTTTTCCCAAAGAAAACAGAGCTGTTTTTTGCAAAGTGCCTAGCTGTGGCTTTTGGCCTCTAGCTCTTCCGGCACCTATGGAAATCTACCAAACCTATACATTTTTTAAAACTAGACACCTAGGGGAATCCACAATGGGGTGACTTGTGGGGCTCTCACCAGGTTCTGTTACTCACAATACTTTTGGAAAACTCACAATTTGGCCAAAAAAACACTTTTTCCTCACATTTCAGTGACAGAAAGTTTTGGATTCGAGAGGAGCAACTAATTTCCTTCCCTCCAGTGTTCCTTCAAGTCTCCCGATAAAAATGGTACCTCACCTGTGTGGGTAGGCCTAGCGCCCGCGACAGGAAATGCCCCAAAGCACAACCTGGACACATCACATTTTTCCAAAGTAAACAGAGCTATTTTTTTCAAATTACCTAGCTGTGGATTTTGGCCTCTAGCTCAACCGGGACCTAAGGAAACCGACTAAACTTGTGCATTTTTTAAAAGTAGACACCTAGGGAAATCCAAGATGGGTGACTTGTGGGGCTCTCACCAGGTTCTGTTAGCCAGAATCCTTTGCAAACCTCAAAATTTGGCCAAAAAAACACTTTTTCCTCATATTTCGGTGACAGCATGTTTTCGAATCTGAGAGGAGTCACAAATTTCCTTCCCCCCAGCGTTCCTCCAAGTCTCCCGATACAAATGGTACCTCACCTATGTGGGTAGGCCTAGCGCCCGCGACAGGAAATGCCCCAAAGCACAACCTGGACACATCACATTTTTCCAAAGTAAACAGAGCTATTTTTTTCAAATTACCTAGCTGTGGATTTTGGCCTCTAGCTCAACCGGGACCTAAGGAAACCGACTAAACTTGTGCATTTTTTAAAAGTAGACACCTAGGGAAATCCAAGATGGGTGACTTGTGGGGCTCTCACCAGGTTCTGTTAGCCAGAATCCTTTGCAAGCCTCATAATTTGGCTAAAAAAACACTTTTTCCTCACATTGCAGTGACAGAAAGTTCTGGAATCTGAGAGGAGCCAGAAATTTCCTTCCACCCAGCATTCACCCAAGTCTCCAGATAAAAATGGTTCCTCACCTGTGTGGGTAGGCTTAGTGCTAGCGACAGAAAATGCCCCAAAACACAACCTGGACACATCACATGTTTCCAAAGTAAAGAGAGCTGTTTTTTTCAAATTGCCTAGCTGTGGATTTTAGTCTCTAGCTCAGCCGGGAGCTAAGGAAACCTACTAAACTTGTGCATTTTTTAAAACTAGACACCGAGGGGAATCCAAGATGGGGGACATTTGGGGCTCTCAACAGGTTCTGTTAGTCAGAATCCTTTGCGAACCTCACAATTTGGCCAAAAAGCACTTTTTCCTCACATTTTGGTGACAGAAAGTTCTGGAATCTGAGAGCAGCCACAAATTTCCTTTCCCCCTGCGTTCCGCTAAGTCTCCTGATAAAAATGGTACCTCACCTCTGTGGGTAGGCCTAGCGCCCAGGACAGGAAATGCCCCAAAACTCAACGTAGACACATCGCATTTCCCCAAAGAAAACAGAGCTGTTTTTTTGCACAGTGCCTTGCTGTGGATTTTGGCCTCTAGCTGAGCCTGCGCCTAGGGAAACCTACCAAACCTGTACATTTTTGAAAACTAGTCACCTAAAGGAATCCACGCTGGGGTGACTTGTGGGGCTCTCACCAGGTTCTGTTACCCAGAATCCTTTGCAAACCTCAAAATGTGGCCAAAATAAAACACTTTTTCCTCACATTTTGGTGACAGAAAGTTCTTGAATCTGAGAGGAGCCACAACTGTCCTTCCACCCAGCGTTCCCCCAAGGCTCCAGATAAAAATTGTACCTCACTTGTGTGGATAGGCCTATTGCCCGCGACAGGAAATGCCCCAAAACACAATGTGGCCACATTACATTTCCCAAAGAAAACATTTATCAAAGTGCCTAGCTGTGGATTTTGGCCTCCAGCTCAGCCAGCACCGAGGAAAACCTACCAAACCTGTGCATTTTTTAAACTAGACAACTAGGGAAATCCAAGATGGGATGTCTTGTGGGGCTCTGACCAGGTTCTGTTAACCAAAATCCTTTGCAAACCTCAAATTTAGGCTAAAAAACACTTTTTCCTCACATTTCGGTGACAGAAAGTTCTCGAATCTGAGAGGAGCCACAAATGTCCTGCCCCGCAGCGTTCCCCTAAGTCTACCGATAGAAATGGTACCTCCCCTGTGTGGGTAGGCCTAGCGCCCATGACAGGAAATGTCCCAAAACACAACCTGGACACATCACATTTTCCCAAAGAAAAGAGAGCTGTTTTTTGCAAAGTGCCTAGCTGTGGATTTAGGCCTCTAGCTCTGCCGGAACCTAAGGAAACCAACCAAGCCTGTGCATTTTTTTAAACTAGATAACTAGCGGAATCCACGATGGGGTGACTTGTGGGGCTCTCACCACGTTCTTTTACCCAGAATCCTTTGCGAACCTCAAAATTTGGATAAAAAATCACTTTTTCCTCACATTGCAGTGACAGAAATTTCTTGAATCTGAGAGGAGCCACAAATGTCCTTCCACCCAGCGTTTCCACAAGTCTCCAGATAAAAATGGTACCTCACTTGTGTGGGTAGGCCTAGTGCCCGTGATAGGAAATGCCCCAAAACACAACCTGGACACATCAAATTTTTCCAAAGTAAACAGAGCTTCTTTTTTCAAATAGCCTAGCTCTGGATTTTGGCCTCTAGCTCAACCGGGACCTAAGGAAACCTACTAAACTTGTGCATTTTTAAAAACTAGACACCTAGGGAAATCCAAGATGGGTGACTTGTGGGGTGCTCACCAGGTTCTGTTAGCCAGAATCCTTTGCAAACCTCAAGATTTGGCCAAAAAAACACTTTTTCCTCACATTTCGGTGACAGCATGTTTTGGAATCTAAGAGGAGTCACAAATTTCCTTCCCCCCAGCGTTCCTCCAAGTCTCCTGATAAAAATGGTACCTCACCTGTGTGGGTAGGCCTAGTGCCCGTGACAGGAAATGCCCCAAAACACAACCTGGACACATCACATTTTCCCAAAGGAAAGAGAGCTGTTTTTTTCAAATTGCCTAGCTGTGGATTTAGGCCTTTAGCTCAACCGGGACCTAAGGAAACCAACCAAGCCTGTGCATTTTTTTTAACTAGATACCTAGCGCAATCCACGATGGGGTGACTTGTAAGGCTCTCACCAGGTTCTGTTACCCAGAATCGTTTGCAAACCTCATAATTTGGCTAAAAAACACTTTTTCCTCACATTGCAGTGACAGAAAGTTCTGGAATCTGAGAGGAGCCAGAAATTTCCTTCCACCCAGCATTCCCCCAAGTCTCCAGATAAAAATGGTACCTCACCTGTGTGGGTATGCCTAGTGCCCGCGACAGGAAATGCCCCAAAACACAACCTGGACACATCACATGTTTCCAAAGTAAAGAGAGCTGTTTTTTTCAAATTGCCTAGCTGTGGATTTAGGCCTCTAGCGCAGCCGGGACCTAAGGAAACCAACCAAGCCTGTGCATTTTTTTAAACTAGATACCTAGCGGAATCCAAGATGGGGTGACTTGTGGGGCTCTCACCAGGTTCTGTTACCCAGAATCCTTTGCAAACCTCAAAATGTGGCCAAAAAAAAAAAAACTTTTTCCTCACATTTTGGTGACACAAAAGTTCTGGAATCGGAGAGGAGCCACAAATGTCCTTACCTCCAGCGTTAGCCTAAGTCTCCTGATAAAAATGGTACCTCACCTGTGTGGGTAGGCCTAGCCCCCAGGACAGTAAATGCCCCAAAACACATAGAGGACACATCACTTTTTCCCAAAGAAAACAGAGCTGTTTTTTGCAAAGTGCCTAGCTGTGGCTTTTGGCCTCTAGCTCTTCCGGCACCTATGGAAATCTACCAAACCTATACATTTTTTTAAACTAGACACCTAGGGGAATCCACAATGGGGTGACTTGTGGGGCTCTCACCAGGTTCTGTTACTCACAATACTTTTGGAAAACTCACAATTTGGCCAAAAAAACACTTTTTCCTCACATTTCAGTGACAGAAAGTTTTGGATTAGAGAGGAGCAACTAATTTCCTTCCCTCCAGTGTTCCTTCAAGTCTCCCGATAAAAATGGTACCTCACCTGTGTGGGTAGGCCTAGCGCCCGCGACAGGAAATGCCCCAAAGCACAACCTGGACACATCACATTTTTCCAAAGTAAACAGAGCTATTTTTTTCAAATTACCTAGCTGTGGATTTTGGCCTCTAGCTCAACCGGGACCTAAGGAAACCGACTAAACTTGTGCATTTTTTTAAAGTAGACACCTAGGGAAATCCAAGATGGGTGACTTGTGGGGCTCTCACCAGGTTCTGTTAGCCAGAATCCTTTGCAAACCTCAATATTTGGCCAAAAAAACACTTTTTCCTCATATTTCGGTGACAGCATGTTTTCGAATCTGAGAGGAGTCACAAATTTCCTTCCCCCCAGCGTTCCTCCAAGTCTCCCGATACAAATGGTACCTCACCTGTGTGGGTAGGCCTAGCGCGCGTGACAGGAAATGCCCCAAAACACAACCTGGACACATCACATTTTTCCAAAGTAAACAGAGCTGTTTTTTTCAAATTGCCTAGCTGTGGATTTAGGCCTCTAGCTCAGCCAGGACCTAAGGAAACCAACCAAGCCTGTGCATTTTTTTAAACTAGATACCTAGCGGAATCCACGATGGGGTGACTTGTGGAGCTCTCACCAGGTTCTGTTACCCAGAATCCTTTGCAAGCCTCATAATTTGGCTAAAAAAACACTTTTTCCTCACATTGCAGTGACAGAAAGTTCTGGAATCTGAGAGGAGCCAGAAATTTCCTTCCACCCAGCATTCCCCCAAGTCTCCAGATAGAAATGGTACCTCACCTGTGTGGGTAGGCTTAGTGCTCGCGACAGGAAATGCCCCAAAACACAACCTAGACACATCACATGTTTCCAAAGTAAAGAGAGCTGTTTTTTTCAAATTGCCTAGCTGTGGATTTTAGTCTCTAGCTCAGCCGGGAGCTAAGGAAACCTACTAAACTTGTGCATTTTTTAAAACTAGACACCGAGGGGAATCCAAGATGGGGGACATTTGGGGCTCTCAACAGGTTCTGTTAGTCAGAATCCTTTGCAAACCTCACAATTTGGCCAAAAAGCACTTTTTCCTCACATTTTGGTGACAGAAAGTTCTGGAATCTGAGAGCAGCCACAAATTTCCTTTCCCCCTGCGTTCCGCTAAGTCTCCTGATAAAAATGGTACCTCACCTCTGTGGGTAGGCCTAGCGCCCAGGACAGGAAATGCCCCAAAACTCAACGTAGACACATCGCATTTCCCCAAAGAAAACAGAGCTGTTTTTTTGCAAAGTGCCTTGCTGTGGATTTTGGCCTCTAGCTGAGCCTGCACCTAGGGAAACCTACCAAACCTGTACATTTTTGAAAACTAGTCACCTAAAGGAATCCACGCTGGGGTGACTTGTGGGGCTCTCACCAGGTTCTGTTACCCAGAATCCTTTGCAAACCTCAAAATTTGGCCAAAATAAAACACTTTTTCCTCACATTTTGGTGACAGAAAGTTCTTGAATCTGAGAGGAGCCACAACTGTCCTTCCACCCAGCGTTCCCCCAAGGCTCCAGATAAAAATTGTACCTCACTTGTGTGGATAGGCCTATTGCCCGCGACAGGAAATGCCCCAAAACACAATGTGGCCACATTACATTTCCCAAAGAAAACTTTTATCAAAGTGCCTAGCTGTGGATTTTGGCCTCCAGCTCAGCCAGCACCGAGGAAAACCTACCAAACCTGTGCATTTTTTAAACTAGACAACTAGGGAAATCCAAGATGGGATGTCTTGTGGGGCTCTGAACAGGTTCTGTTAACCAAAATCTTTGGCAAACCTCAAATTTAGGCTAAAAAACACTTTTTCCTCACATTTCGGTGACAGAAAGTTCTCGAATCTGAGAGGAGCCACAAATGTCCTTCTCGCCAGCGTTCCCCTAAGTTTCCCGATACAAATGGTACCTCCCCTGTGTGGGTAGGCCTAGCGCCCATGACAGGAAATGTCCTAAAACACAACCTGGACACATCACATTTTCCCAAAGAAAAGAGAGCTGTTTTTTGCAAAGTGCCTAGCTGTGGATTTAGGCCTCTAGCTCTGCCGGAACCTAAGGAAACCAACCAAGCCTGTGCATTTTTTTAAACTAGATAACTAGCGGAATCCACGATGGGGTGACTTGTGGGGCTCTCACCACGTTCTTTTACCCAGAATCCTTTGCGAACCTCAAAATTTGGATAAAAAATCACTTTTTCCTCACATTGCAGTGACAGAAAGTTCTGGAATCCGAGAGGAGGCAGAAATTTCCTTCCACCCAGCATTCCCCCAAGTCTCCAGATAAAAATGGTACCTCACCTGTGTGGGTAGGCCTAGTGCCCGGGACAGGAAATGCCCCAAAACACAACCTGGACACATCACATGTTTCCAAAGTAAAGAGAGCTGTTTTTTTCAAATTGCCTAGTTGTGGATTTTGGTCTGTAGCTCAGCCGGGAGGTAAGGAAACCTAATAAACTTGTGCATTTTTTAAAACTAGACACCTAGGGGAATCCAAGATGGGGGACATTTGGGGCTCTCACCAGGTTCTGTTAGCCAGAATCCTTTGCAAACCTCACAATTTGGCCAAAAAGCACTTTTTCCTCACATTTTGGTGACAGAAAGTTCTGGAATCTGAGAGGAGCCACAAATTTCCTTCCACCCAGAGTTCTCCCAAGTCTCCCGATAACAATGGTTCCTTACTTGTGTGGGTAGGCCTACTCCCCACAACAGGGAATGCCCCAAAACTCAAACTGGACACATTACATTTTCCCAAAGAAAAGAGATCTGTTTTTTGCAAAGTGCCTAGCTGTGGATTTTGGTCTCTAGCTCAGCCGGGAGGTAAGGAAACCTACTAAACTTGTGCATTTTTTAAAACTAGACACCTAAGGGAATCCACGCTGGGGTGACTTGTGGGGCTCCACCAGGTTCTATTACCCAGAATCCTTTGCAAACCTCAAAGTTTGGCCCCAAAAAAACTTTTTTCTCACATTTTGGTGACAGAAAGTTCTGGAATCTGAGAGGAGCCACAAATTTCCTTACACCTAGCGTTCCCCCAAGTCTCCTGATAAAAATGGTACCTCACTTGTGTGGGTAGGCCTAGCGCCCATCACCAGGAAATGCCCCAATACTCAAAGTTGACACATCACATTTCCCCAAGGAAAACACAGCTTTTTTTTGCAAAGTGCCTATCTGTGGATTTTGGCTTCTACCTGAGCCGGCACCTAGGGAAACCTACAAAACCTGTACATTTTATAAAACTATACACCTAGGGAATCCACGATGGGGTGACTTGTGGGGCTCTCACCAGGTTCTGTTAGCCAGAATCCTTTGCAAACCTCACAATTTGGCCAAAAAGCACTTTTTCCTCACATTTTGGTGACAGAAAGTTCTGGAATCTGAGAGGAGCCACAAATTTCCTTCCACCCAGCGTTCCTCCAAGTCTCCCGATAACAATGGTTCCTTACTTGTGTTGGTAGGCCTAGTGCCCACAATAGGGAATGGCCCAAAACTCAACCTGGACACATCACATTTTCCCAAAGAAAAGAGCTGTTTTTTGCAAAGTGCCTAGCTGTGGATTTTGGCCTCTAGCTCAGCCGGCACCTAGGGAAACCTACCAAACCTGTACATTTTTAAAAACTAGACACCTAAGGGAATCCACGCTGGGGTGACTTGTGGGGCTCCACCAGGTTCTATTACCCAGAATCCTTTGCAAACCTCAAAGTTTGGCCCCAAAAAAACTTTTTCCTCACATTTTGGTGACAGAAAGTTCTGGAATCTGAGAGGAGCCACAAATTTCCTTACACCTAGCGTTCCCCCAAGTCTCCTGATAAAAATGGTACCTCACTTGTGTGGGTAGGCCTAGCGCCCATCACCAGGAAATGCCCCAATACTCAAAGTTGACACATCACATTTCCCCAAGGAAAACACAGCTTTTTTTTGCAAAGTGCCTATCTGTGGATTTTGGCTTCTACCTGAGCCGGCACCTAGGGAAACCTACAAAACCTGTACATTTTATAAAACTATACACCTAGGGAATCCACGATGGGGTGACTTGTGGGGCTCTCACCAGGTTCTGTTAGCCAGAATCCTTTGCAAACCTCACAATTTGGCCAAAAAGCACTTTTTCCTCACATTTTGGTGACAGAAAGTTCTGGAATCTGAGAGGAGCCACAAATTTCCTTCCACCCAGCGTTCCTCCAAGTCTCCCGATAACAATGGTTCCTTACTTGTGTTGGTAGGCCTAGTGCCCACAACAGGGAATGGCCCAAAACTCAACCTGGACACATCACATTTTCCCAAAGAAAAGAGCTGTTTTTTGCAAAGTGCCTAGCTGTGGATTTTGGCCTCTAGCTCAGCCGGCACCTAGGGAAACCTACCAAACCTGTACATTTTTAAAAACTAGACACCTAAGAGAATCCACGCTGGGGTGACTTGTGGGGCTCTCACCAGGTTCTGTTACCCAGAATCCTTTGCAAACCTCAAACTTTGGCCAAAAAAACACTTTTTCCTCACATTTTGGTGACAGAAAGCTCTTGAATCTGAGAGGAGCCACAATTGTCCTTCCACCCAGCGTTCCCCCAAGGCTCCAGATAAAAATGGTACCTCACCTGTGTGGGTAGGACTAGCACCCACGACAGGAAATGCCCCAAAACACAAAGTGGACACATCACATTTTCCCAAAGGAAACAGAGGTGTTTTTTGCAAAGTGCATAGCTGTGGATTTTTCCCTCTAGCTCAGTCGGCACCTATCGAAACCTACCAAACCAGTACATTTTTTAAAACTAGACAACTAGGGGAATCCACTATGGGGTGACTTGTGGGGCTCTTACCAGGTTATGCTACCCAGAATCCTTTGTAAACCTCATACTTTGGCCAAAAAAACACTCTATCCTCACATTTCGGTGACAGAAAGTTTTGGAATCTGAGAGGAGCCACAAATTTTCTTCCCCCCCAGCGTTCCTCCAAGTCTCCCGATAAAAATGATACCTCACCTGTGTGGGTAGGCCTAGTGCCCATGACAGGACATGCCCCAAAACACAACCTGGACACATCACATTTTTCCAAAGTAAACAGAGCTGTTTTTTCCTATTACCTAGGTGTGGATTTTGGCCTCTAGCTCAGCCGGGACCTAAGGAAACCTACTAAACTTGTGCATTTTTTAAAACTAGACACCTAGGTGAATCCAAGATGGGGGACTTGTGGGGCTCTCACCAGGTTCTGTTAGCCAGAATTCTTTGCAAACCTAAAAATGTGGCCATAAAAACACTTTTTCCTCACACTTTGGTGACAGAAAGTTCTGGAATCTGAGAGGAGCCACAAATTTCCTTCCCCCCAGCATTGCCTAAGTCTCCCGATAAAAATGGTACCTCACCTGTGTGGGTAGGTCTAGCGCCCGTGACAAAAAATATCCCCAAACACAACCTGGACACATCACATTTTCCCAAAGAAAACAGAGCTGTTTTTTGCAAAGTGCCTAGCTGTGGATTTTGGCCTCTAGCTCAGCCGGCACCTAGGGAAACCTACCAAACCTGCGCATTTTTTAAAACTAGACACCTTGGGGAATCCAAGATGGGGTGACTTGTGGGGCTTTCACCATGTTCTTTTCTCAGAATCCTTTAGAGACCTCAAAATGTGGCTAAAAAAACACTTTTTCCTCATATTCTGGTGACATAAAGTTCTGGAATCTGAGAGGAGCCACAAATGTCCTTCCCCCCAGCGTTCCCCTAAGTCTCTCGATAAAAATGGTACCTCACCGGTATGGGTAGGCCTAGCGCCCGCGACAGGAGATGTCCCAAAACTCAACCTGGACACATCACATTTTCCCGAAGAAAACAGAGCTGTTTTTTGCAAAGTGCCTACCTGTGGATTTTGGCCTCTAGCTCAGCCATCACCTAGGGAAACCTACCAAGCCTGAGCATTTCTGAAAACTAGATACCAAGCGAAATCCAAGATGGGGTGACTTGTGGGGTTCTCACCAGGTTCTGTTACCCAGAATCCTTTGCAAACCTCAAAATTTGGCCAAAAAAACACTTTTTCCTCACAATTTGGTGACAGAAAGTTCTGGAATCTGAGAGGAGCCACAAATTTCCTTTCCCCCAGCGTTACCCTAAGTCTCCTGATAAAAATGCCACCTCACCTTTGTGGGTAGACCTAGAGCCCGCGGCAGGAAATGTCCCAAAATAGAACCTGCACACATCACATTTTCCCAAAGAAAACAGAGCTGTTTTTTGCAAAGTGCCTAGCTGTGGATTTTGCCACCAGCTCAGCCGGCCCATAGGGAAACCTACCAAACCTGCTCATTTTTTAAAACGAAACCCCTAGGGGAATCTAAGATGGGGCGACTTGTGGGGCTCTCACCACATTCTGTTACTCAGAATCCTTTAGAGACCTCAAAATGTGGCTAAAAAACACTTTTTCCTCACATTCTGGTGAGATAACCTTCTGGAATCTGAGAGGAGCGACAAATTTACTTCCACCCAGCGTTCTGCCAAGTATCCCGATAAAAATGGTACCTCACCTGTGTGGGTAGGACTAGCGCCCTGAACAGGAAATGCCCCAAAACACAAAGTGGACACTTCACATTTTCCCAGAGAAAATAGAGCTGTTTTTTGCAAATTGCCTAGCTGTGGATTTTGGCCTCTAGCTCAGCCGGCACCTAGGGAAACCTACCAAACCTGTGCATTTTTTACAACTAGACAGCTAGGGGAATCCAAGATAGGGTGACTTGTGGGGCTCTCACCACGTTCTGTTACCCAGAATCCTTTAGAGACCTCAAAATCTGGCTAAAAAATATTTTTCCTCACATTCTGGTGACATAACGTTCTGGGATCTGGGAGGGGCCACAAATTTCCTCCCCCCCCCCAGCTTTCCACCAAGTCTCCCGATAAAATGGTACCTCACCTGTGTGGGTAGGCCTAGTGCCCGCTACAGGAAATGCCCCAAAACACAACCTGGACACATCACATTTTCCCGAAGAAAATAGAGCTGTTTTTTTGCAAAGTGCCTAGCTGTGGATTTTGGCCTCTAGCTGAGCCGGCACCTAGGGAAACGTACCAAACCTGTACATTTTTGAAAACTAGAAACCAAGGGGAATCCAAGATGGGGGACTTGTGGGGCTCTCACCAGGTTCTGTTAGCCTGAATGCTTTGCAAACCTCAAAATTTGGCCAAAAATACACTTTTTCCTCACATTTTGGTGACAGAAAGTTATGGAATCTGAGAGGAGCCACACATTTCCTTCCCCCCAGCGTTCCCCTAAGGCTCCCGATACAAATGGTACCTCATCTGTGTGGGTAGGCCTAGTGCCGTGACAAAAAAATATCCCTAAACACAACCTGGACACATCACATTTTCCCAAATAAAACAGAGCTGTTTTTTGCAATGTGCCTAGCTGTGGATTTTGGCCTCTAGCTCAACCGGCACCTAGGGAAACCTACCAATCCTGCGCATTTTTGAAAACTAGAGACCTAGGGGAATCCACGATGGGGTGACTTGTGGGGCTCGCACCAGGTTCTGTTAGCCTGAATGCTTTGCAAACCTCAAAATTTGGCCAAAAAGACACTTTTTCCTCAAATTTTGGTGACAGAAAGTTCTGGAATCTGAGAGGAGCCACAAATTTCCTTCCCCCCCAGGGTTCCCCTAAGTCTCCCGATAAAAATGGTACCTCACCTGTGTGGGTAGGCCTACCGCCCGTGATAGAAAATGTCCCTAAACACAATATCGACACATCACATTTTCCCAAAGAAAACAAAGCTGTTTTTATTTAATTGCCTAGCTGTGGATTTTGGCCTCTAGCTCACCCGGGACCTAATGAAACCTACTAAACTTGTGAATATTTTAAAACTAGACACCTAGGGGAATCCAAGATGGGGGACTTGTGGGGCTCTCACCAGGTTCTGTTAGCCAGAATGCTTTGCAAACCTCAAAATTTGGCCAAAAATACTTTTTCCTCACATTTCGGTGACAGAAAATTCTGGAATCTGAGAGGAGCCACAAATGTCCTTGCCCCCAGCGTTCCCCTGATAAAAATGGTACCTCACATGTGTGGGTAGGCCTAGCACCCGTGACAGAAAATATCCCTAAACACAACCTGGACACATCACATTTTCCCAAAGAAAACAGAGCTGTTTTTTGCAAACTGCCTAGCTGTGGATTTTAGCCTCTAGCTCAGCCGACACCTAGGGAAACCTACCAAACCTGCGCATTTTTGAAAACTAGACACCTAGGGGAATCCAAGATGGTGTGACTTGTGGGGCTCTCACCATGTTCTTTTACCCAGAATCCTTTAGAGACCACAAAATGTGGCTAAAAAAAACTTTTTCCTCATATTCTGGTGAGATAACGTTCTGGAATCTGAGAGGAGCCACAAATTTCCTTCCACGCATCATTCTGCCAAGTCTCCCGATAAAAATGGTACCTCACTTGTGTGGGTAGGACTAGCGCTCACGACAGGAAATGCCCCAAAACACAAAGTGGACACATCACATTTTCCCAAAGGATACAGAGCTGTTTTTTGCAAAGTGCCTAGCTGTGGATTTTGGCCTCTAGCTCAGCAGGGACCTAAGTAAACCTACTAAACTTGTGCATTTTTTAAAAATAGACACCTAGGGGAATCCAAGATGGGGGACTTGTGGGGCTCTCACCAGGTTCTATTAGCCAGAATGCTTTGCAACCCTCAAACCTTGGCCAAAAAATACTTTTTCCTCACATTTCGGTGATAGAAAGTTTTTGAATCTGAGAGGAGCCACAAATTTCCATCCCCCCAGCGTTCCTCCAAGTCTCCCGATAAAAATGGTACCTCACCTGTGTGGGTAGGCCTAGTGCCCACGACAGGAAATGGCCCAAAACACAACCTGGACACATCATATTTTTCCAAAGTAAACAGAGCTGTTTTTTTCAAATTGCCTAGCTGTGGATTTTGGCCTCTAGCTGAGCCGGGACCTAAGGAAACCTACTAAACTTGTGCATTTTTTTAAACTAGACACCTAGGGGAATCCAAGATGGGGGACTTGTGGGGCTCTCACAAGGTTCTGTTAGCCAGAATTCTTTGCAAACCTCAAAATTTGCCCATAAAAACACTTTTCCCTCACATTTTGGTGACAGAAAGTTCTGGAATCTGAGAGGAACCACAAATTTCCTTCCCCCCAGCGTTCCCCTAAGTCTCCCGATTAAAAATGGTACCTCACCTGTGTGAGTAGGCCGATCGCCCGTGACAGACATATCCCTAAACACAACCTGGACACATCACATTTCCCCAAAGAAACAGAGCTGTTTTTTGCAAAGTGCCTAGCTGTGGATTTTGGCCTCTAGCTCAGCCGGCACCAAGGGAAACCTAAAAACCTGCACATTTTTTGAAAACTAGACACCTAGGGGAATCCAAGATGATGTGACTTGTGGGGCTCTCACCACGTTCTTTTACCCAGAATACTTTAGAGACCTCAAAATTTGGCCAAAAAAACACCTTTTCCTTATATTCTGGTGAGATAACGTTCTGGAATCTGAGAGGAGCCACAAATTTCCTTCCACCCAGCATTTCGCTAAGTCTCCCGATAAAAATGGTACCTCACTTGTGTGGGTAGGACTAGCACCCACAGCAGGAAATGCCCCAAAACACAAAGTGGACACATCACATTTTCCCGAAGAAAACAGAGCTGTTTTTTGCAAAGTGCCTAGCTGTGGATTTTGCCTCTAGCTCAGCCGGCACCTATGGAAACCTACCAAACCTGTCCATTTTTTAAAACTAGACACCTAGGAAAATCCAAGATGGGGGACTTGTGGGGCTTTCACCAGGTTCTGTTAACCTGAATGCTTTGCAAACCTCAACATTTGGCCAAAAAGACCCTTTTTCCTCACATTTTGGTGACAGAAAGTTCTGGAATCTGAGAGGAGCCACAATTTTTTTTTTCCCCAGCATTCCCCTAAGTCTCCAGATAAAAATGGTACCTCACCTGTGTGGGTAGGCCTAGCGCCCTTGATAGAAAATGTCCCTAATACAATCTCGACACATCGCATTTTCCCAAAGAAAACAAAGCTGTTCTTTTTAAATTGCCTAGCTGTGGATTTTGGCCTCTAGCTCAGCCGGGACCTAACTAAACCTACTAAACCTGTGCATTTTTTAAAACTAGACACCTAGGGGAATCCAAGATGGGGGACTTGTGGGGCTCTCACCAGGTTCTGTTAGCCAGAATGCTTTGCAAACCTCAAAACTTGGCCCAAAAATACTTTTTCCTCACATTTCGGTGACAGAAAGTTTTGGAATCTGAGAAGAGCCACAAATGTCCTTCCCCCCAGATTTCCCCTAAGTCTCCCGATAAAAATGGTACCTCACCTGTGTGGGTAGGCCTAGCCCCCGTGACAGAAAATATCCCTAAACACAACCTTGACACATCACACTTTTCCAAAGTAAACAGAGCTGTTTTTTGCAAAGTGCCTAGCTGTGGTTTTTGGCCTCTAGCTCAGTCGGCACCTAGGGAAACCCACCAAACTTGTGCATTTTTTAAAACTAGACACCTAGGGGAATCCAAGATGGGGGACTTGTGGGGCTCTCACAAGGTGCTGTTAGCCAGAATCCTTTGCAAACCTCAAAATGTGGATAAAAAAACACTTTTTCCTCACATTTTGGTGACAGAAAGTTTTGGAATCTGAGAGGAGCCACAAATTTCCTTCTCCCCAGCGTTCCTCCAAGTCTCCCGATAAAAATGGTACCTCACCTGTGTGGGTAGGCCTAGTGCCTACGACAGGAAATACCCCAAAACACAACCTGGACACATCACATTTTTCCAAAGTAAACAGAGCAGTTTTTTTCAAATTGAATAGCTGTGGATTTTGGCCTCTAGCTCAGCCGGGACCTAAGGAAACCTACTAAACTTGTGCATTTTTTAAAACTAGACACCAAGGGGAATCCAAGATGGGGGACTTGTGGGGCTATTACCAGGTTCTGTTAGCCAGAATTCTTTGCAAACCTCAAAATTTGGCCATAAAAACACTTTTTCCTCACATTTTGATGACAGAAAGTTCAGGAATCTGAGGGGAGCCACAAATTTCCTTCCCTCCAGCGTTCCCCTAAGTCTCCCGATAAAAATGGTACCTCACCTGTGTGGGTAGGCCTAGCGCCCGTGACAGAAAATATCCCTAAACAGAACCTTGACACATCACATTTCTCCAAAGAAACAGCTGTTTTTTGCAAAGTGCCTAGCTGTGGATTTTGGCCTCTAGCTCAGCCGGCACCTAGGGAAACCTACCAAACCTGCGCATTTTTGAAAAATAGACACCTAGGGGGAATCCAAGATGGGGTGACTTGTGGGGCTCTCACCATGTTCTTTTACACAGAATCCTTTAGAGACCTCAAAATTTGGCTACAAGAAACCCTTTTTCCTCATATTCTGGTGAGATAACGTTCTGGGATCTGAGAGGAGCCACAAATTTCCTTCCACCCAGCATTCCACCAAGTCTCCTGATAAAAATGGTACCTCACTGGTGTGGGTAGGACTAGCGCCCAGGAAATGCCCCAAAGCACAAAGTGGACACATCACATTTTCCCAAAGAAAACAGAGCTGTTTTTTGCAAAGTGCTTAGCTGTGGATTTTGGCCTCTAGCTCAGCCGGCACCTATGGAAACCTACCAAACCTGTACATTTTTTTAAACTAGACACCTAGGGGAATCCAAGACGGTGTGACTTGTGGGGATCTCACCATGTTCTTTCACGCAGAATCCTTTAGAGACCTCAAAATGTGGCTAAAAAAACACTTTTTCCTCATATTCTGGTGAGATAACGTATTGGAATCTGAGAGGAGCCACAAATGTCCTTCCCCCCAGCATTCCGCCAAGTCTCCCGATAAAAATGGTACCTCACCTTTGTGGGAAAGTCTTGCGCCCAAGAAAGGATATGCTCCAAAACGCAAAGTGGACACATCACATTATCCCAAAGGAAGCAGAGCTGTGTTTTGCAAAGTGCCTAGCTGTGGATTTTGGCCTCTAGCTCAGCCGGCCCCTAGGGCAACCTACCAAACCTGCGCATTTTTGAAAACTAGACACCTAGGGGAATCCACTATGGGGTGACTTTTGGGGCTCTCGCCAGGTTCTGTTACCCAGGATCTTTTCCAAACCTTAAAATTTGGCCAAAAAACACTTTTTCCTCACATTTCAGTGAGAGAAAGTTTTGGAATCTTAGAGGGACCACAAATTTCCTTCCCCACAGTTTTCTCCAAGTCTCCCGATACAAATGGTACCTCACCTGTGTGGGTAGACCTAGTGCCCGCGACAGGAAGTGCCCCAAAACACAACCTGGACACATCACATGTTTCCAAAGTAAGGAGAGATGTTTTTTTCAAATTGCCTAGCTGTGGATTTTGGCCTCTAGCTAAGCCAGGACCTAAGGAAACCTACTAAACTTGTGCATTTTTTTAAACTAGACACCTAGGGGAATCCAAGATGGGGTCTTCTGGGGCTCTCACAAGGTTCTGTTAGCCAGAACCCTTTGCAAACCTCACAATTTGGCCAAAAAAACACTTTTCCCTCACATTTTGGTGACAGAATGTTCTGGAATCTGAGAGGAGCCACAAATGTCCTTCCCCCCAGCCTTCGCCTAAGTTTCCCGATAAAAATGGTGCCTCACCTGTGTGGGTAGGCCTAGCGCCCGTGACAGGAAATATCCCAAAGCACAACCTGGACACATCACATTTTCCCAAAGAAAACAGAGCTGTTTTTTGCAAAGTGTCTAGCTGTGGATTTTGCCCTCTAGCTCAGCACCTCAGCACCTATCGAAACCTACCAAACCTGTAGATTTTTGAAAACTAGACACTTAGGGGAATCCACAATGGGGTGACTTGTGGGGCTCTCACCAGGTTCTGTTACACAGAATATTTTGCAAACCTCAAAATTTGGCCACAAAAACACTTTTTCCTCACATTTTGGTGACATAACGTTCTGGAATCTGAGAGGAGCCACAAATTTCCTTCCACCCAGCACTCCGCCAAGTCTCCCGATAAAAATGGTACCTCACTTGTGTGGGTAGGACTAGCGCCCACGACAGGAAATGCCCCAAAACACAAAGTGGACACATCACATTTTCCCAAAGGAAACAGCTGTTTATTGCAAAGTGCCGAGCTCTGGATTTTTGCCTCTAGCTCAGCCGGGACCTATGGAAACCTACCAAACCTGTAAAAAATTTAAAACTAGACAACTAGGGGAATCCAAGATGGGGGACTTGTGGGGCTCTCACCAGGTTCTGTGAGCCTGAATGCTTTGCAAACCTCAAAATTTGGCCAAAAAGACACTTTTTCCTGACATTTTGGTGACAGAAAGTTCTGGAATCTGAGAGGAGCCACACATTTCCTTCCCTCCAGCGTTCCTCCAAGTCTCCCGATAAAAATGGTACCTCACCTGTGTGGGTAGGCCTAGCACCCGTGACAGAAAATATCCCTAAACACAACCTGGACACATCACATTTTCCCAAAGAAAACAGAGCTGTTTTTTGCAAATTGCATAGCTGTGGATTTTGGCCTCTAGCTCAGCCGGCACCTAGGGAAACCTACCAAATCTGTGCATTTTTGAAAACTAGACACCTAGGGGAATCCAAGATGGTGTGACTTTTGGGGCTCTCACCATGTTCTTTTACCCAGAATCCTTTGTAGTGTGGTTAGTTTTACGTATCCTTTGCGTGTTAGCTTCAGGCTTTAGGCCTTTGTGCACTTTGCCCTGGATGTATTTTATTCATTTGCTGGCAGCTTAGAGCCTCTGTGCACTTTGCTCTAAATGCTTTTTATTAGGCTTCATATTGTTATTTTTCAAATAGCCAGTTCTACGGTTTTGTTTTTTATTCATATCACACTGCTTTGCCTACTTCAGCACTGGAGTTCTCCATAACACATTCACTCTGTGCTTCAGTCAAGGATACAGTCTGGTACATTGCCGATAGACGTGGTAGGAGTTTAGACTTGGCCTTCCTGCGTAGGGACATTTTGTGATCACGCTGACATGTTAGTTATAAAATCACTTCCTTGTCCCAATACACGCAAGAGGGAGATTCCGACCAGAGAACCCCAACTAGACGCTGACTGCCTCATTGCAGATGCTGAACCAGATCACAGGCCTTTGCTCAGGTATGAGGGTTGATGTCTCCCCAGTGATTCGGAAAGGCAAGCTAGAAGCTTAACATGCTGTGCTCTAAATAGAACAAGCAGAGGGAGAGTAGAAACTGTTAGGCACTATGATAGCTTTGTTCTTATGTTTTACTCTCCTGGTGACTATTTCAATCCTACTGTGTTGTATTGTTCTGGTTATTGCGGCTCACGCCTTATTATCTAAAATACAGTCATTTTATTAAAACATTATATAAAACTTATGATCTCATATACAAATGACAAAGACAGTATATTGTAAATGAGAGAGTTGGTTTGGATCTGAGTGACCACGACTTCCCTGAGAAGTTCCAAAGATGTCATGCGCTCGGCTGCCCAATCATCTCTTCCCCGTGGGAGAAATGAGGCACTGCTAGTTAGCCGGCGCAAAAAACGGATTTAGGGTGACAGAGTTCCTTACACGTGGGTCAGACTCAGTCCCCCACACCGTTATTGATCCTGCTGCCTAGAAATCCAGTAGTCTCATTTAGGATAATGAGAGCCCACGCGACATGGCGCCGCCAACGATTGGTCTGGCTCTGATTTTCGGGTCCGGCTGACTCTCTCGGTCTCATATATATATTGACTCCTTGGTTCTGTATACGGAGACGTCCGTGGCACTGAGGATTTCCGCCACCGCAATATAGGTAGATCCTATTAATTGCGGTTGGTTGTTCAAGCTTGAACTTTAAAAGGAAAACCCCGATATTGGTGTGCCTTCTCTGACCTAGTGCTATTTTTTACAAATGGCAAATCCTAATGTAGTGAATATAGCAATCAATTTGCGTCACCCGCTCACAGGACATCTGATAGCACATGGACTGACGGTCCAGGGGGGTCCGGTCACTTTTGTGGTGGACGCCCATGCAACCTATAGAACAGAACTTTTTTATTCTTGGGTCGTATTTCCGGCAGTTGATGGGGGTACAAATACTTTTCACGAATACACTGTTGCGAATGTCCCTGGACAATAAAGGGCTTACGCATACTTAGAGATACCTTTATCTTATCAAGAACACCATAATTGGCTTGATGGCGCCCTCCCACACACAGTAGCACAAATAAAGTTAGGTCCACTGAGTAATGATGGTCCGACCTGGCCTTTATTGGCTACTTACACACCATATCCTGCGGTTGCAAATTTGGCAGTGGCTGACGTGCGTCGTTTATATATAGACTTAGCAACTACATACAGAAGACTGGTTCAGTTTGTAATGCAGGCATTAAATACTAATGCAGCGCGTGCTGCTCCGGCTCACCCACAAGCAGTGGTTCCGGGTATCAATCCGGCCACTGTACACTCAGTTATGGGTAAGGTACCGGCTAAACGTGAGGAGACTCCATTTTGGCTGGCGCAGAAAATTAATACGCTGGAAGCAGTATTTCCCCATACGGGACCTCAGGATAAACATAGAATATTGACGATGTGTTTGCCGTATGAGATGGTTCCTCCGGTGGACCTTTGTAATACCTGGGGCACGGTGTTTGCCGCGCTCTACACTACACCACACGGTACACCGACATTAGCTAATTTACCGGAAGTGCTTAAACAAATTCAAGATGAATATGGGGCTGCCCCTGCCTTAGATTTGGGCATGCAGTTAATGGGCAATTTTGCCGCAGTTTCTTCTATTATTTTGAGTAATCTCAAGGGAGAGGCAGTAGCACTAGCAGTGCGAATGCGTCTTCGGGACGTTCCGCAGATTAATCAGGAGCGGGAACTTCCGAGAATAATAGCAGAAACATATTCCAGTATTGGTCGCGATAGCCTAGGGGCTAGACCACAAAAACCCCAATTACAGGGTAAAAATAATAAAGATAATGCTAAACAGCAGCAACCTGAGGGTACTAAAAAGCGCTGGGAAAAGAAACAGCAAACACCTAAGAAAGATGGGGGACAGTCTCTGCAACCAGAGACCCCACAGAATAGGATAATCTCAGGAATAGGGATAATTTGAAGACGCCTGATAGATATCAATATACTGATACACGCCAATCTCGTTCCTTTCAGGACTCCTCAGAGAAGAGAAGTGAGAGAGGTGGGCGGTCAGTGCTGAGGACGGAGTACGTGAAACCGAGACAGGATTCACAACGCTCAACGGAGGTTTCTATTAAACAAGAAGAGAAACCGCTGCAACAAAAACAGCAATTTAAAAAGAAGAAAGTGGCAGCAGTCTCAGTTAGACATGCCGCTCAAGAAGAGAGTTCTCTTGACGAACAAGACATGGGCGTTAGCACTGTTAGACAGAGTGGCAGAGGTCACAATAGTTCGCCGAGTCTTCTAGAGCATCTGGAGGTGAAAGCAACTGATGACTTCATACAAGTCGAAACGGCAGATATGCGAGTCTCTGATCCTGATAGAGTATATCAAGTGACTCTGCGATTAGAAGGGGACATTGACCGCATTGTACACGCCATCTTTTGGGACCATGTTGTAAAATCATATGATGTTCTACTGGCCGAACAGGATTGGCCACCTGACTTTGTTCGCGACTGTCCGGTTGGGGAGGAGGTTATTACACCTTCCTTCTCACCACTTGTTCCGAGAGAACTAGCGGAGTCCTATAGTAAAACATGGGCTCTAGCACAGGCTCCCGCCCTATATAGAAATAACGTGGGGTGGGATAGACAATCACCTTATCATGTAATTCCAATAAAGGGCGAACCTCAGCCACAGACGCAGTATCCTATCAAATTTGAGGCAAGGGCATCGGTTAGGAAGATTCTTACACAATTGGAGTACCAGGGTGTAATTGAGCCCTGTGTCTCGCCGATGAATAATCCCTTATTTCCGGTTGCTAAACCGGACCATTCATATAGGATAGTGGTGGATTACAGACATTTGAATAGTCATACACGCACATATGCAATACAGAATTCACATAGCGCAGCGCTTATGAATAATATAGTATGTAAGAAATATAAAACAACGTTAGATATCTCGAATGGATTTTTCTGCCAAAATAAAGCACCCGAAAGTCGGGACTATACCAGTTTCAGTGCGTTTGGCTCTCAGAAAAAGTTTTGTCATTTGCCTCAGGGGCATAAGAATAGCCCAGGACTGTTTTCGGCTCGTGTGACTGAAATGCTGCACGAGTTGGACCCTGAAGCGTTATCATATGTTGATGACATATATCTGACAGACGATGAGATTCTGCAACATCTAAGGCGTGTATCGCGCATTGTTGTGGGGTTTGCTGATATTGGCTATAAGTTTAATTTTAAGAAATCAAAGATTGCCTTCCTCAGCGTCATTTTCCTGGGATATGAGTTGTCGAGTGAGGGCAAGAGCTTAGCGCCACATTTTTGGGAGAAATGTGCTTTATTGCAGCCTCCTAATACGGTTCAGAAGCTCCAGTCATTGTTGGGGTTTCTGAATTTTGGCAGAACTTACATTCCTGATTATGCTACGCGTATAAAACCCTTATACGAATTGATTCGCCCAAATGTTTCGAGTAGATTTTGGACGATTGAGCATACACACATACTACGAGAGTTACAGACTGATCTCTTAGCAGTTAAACACTTACACACACGGGACAATAAGACACATTTAGTCATCAGGGTGATACCTGGGGCTGTTGGGTTTACGTATGTCACCTTTAATGAGGGTGAGACAGTCCCGATTGCATACAAGTCCCACTTGCATTGTGCTGCAGAACAACGATTTGCACAGACTGAGAAAATACTCACTGCAGTACAGATGGCTGTGATTAAAGAAAGACCGCTTGCCCAGGGCCAACGCATCATTGTTGTTTCCCCGATTCCTGCCTTAGAGGCTGTTACAAAAGCGAGTGTTCCTAATTCGAAAGCTTTAAACCCGCGATGGATACAATGGGCTACGTCTTTGACAGCCACTGATGTAGATTACATATTTGACCCTAAACTGCAGACTCAAGAATTTCTTCAATATGAAATGGAGTACCCAGTTCCTGCTGGTACGTTGCCTATTGACCAATATCAGGTGGTCATGTATACCGATGGCTCTGCGCAACCAGCGGTTGGGACTAAACAACAGTATTCTGCTGCATGTGCGGTGGTGAACGGCACTATGGAGGGGGAAGTGTTCTGCCCCCGACATACTTATACTAAAACCTTGGGAGATTGCACGGCACAGCTGGCTGAGCTCAAAGCTCTATTGTTAGCGTTGGAGCACGCGGATCCGGCGATTTTGACCTTGCTGGTCTGTGACTCCTACTACTGTGTTCAGTCTTTCAATGAATATCTGCACTATTGGAAGTTGAATTGGTTCAGAGATTCTAAAGGCAACACCATTAAACATAAATTGTTGTGGGGTAAGGTTGCGGATCTGAAAGAAACGCTTCCTAAGGTCCATGTTGTGCATACACTTGGACACCAGCGCGTTGGAATACATGTTGCTGGGAATACTTTGGCTGATGAAGCCGCAAAGTCGGCAGTGGCTGTCGCCACTGTGGCCGCAGTGACTCGTTCGAGTTCCAAACCAGACACAGAGATTTCGGCTGCCATAAAAGCTACGGCTGATGGCACGCCATTTCCTAAAGGATTTCCTTCTAAATATAGTTACTGCTTGAGTAGTGCGCTGAATGCTGTTGTTAATATTCCAGGCATTGGTGTACGTGAACTACCCAATAGAATTGAGAGACCTCGATTAATTTCTGCAGCACATGAGGGGGTGGCGTCTGCACATGCTGGTGTGGCTGCCACGATTTCACTTTTACAGGCTCGTTACTGGTGGCCTGGTCTCTATAAAGAGACAAAGCAATATGTGCTTTGTTGTGACGTTTGTCAACAAATTAAAGCTTCGTCGGCTAGACGCCTGCAGCAGACGCCCCTTCTGATTTCAAATAAACCTTTACAGTGTGTGTACTTGGATCATTGTGGTCCGCTGACACCAGATAGTGCATACAAATATATATTGGTTGCTGTAGATTCGTGCTCCAGATTTGTGTGGGTATGGCCACAACGCTCGGCTGACGCTCGAACTGTTATTAAAGATTTGCGCATCTTTGTCGATACATTTGCAGTTGCGGCTTTTCATTCGGACCAGGGCCCTGCTTTTGCCTCTAAGGCATTCAGGGACACCATGGCTTCGTTGGGGGTCCAACTCCAATTCTCGTCTCCATTTCATCTAGAGGGAAATTCTGTTGTGGAGCGTTTAAATCGTGATTTAAAGCAATCCTTAACGGCCAGAGTTATAGGTACGGGTCGTGGTTGGCTAGCCCACCTGTATGGAGTACAGAGAGCACTTAATAACTTGCCTAGAAGGTCACTGGGGGGGTCGTACTTCATATGAGTGCCTGTTTGGAACACAAATGTATATTCCTGATCTAGATGGTCCTGGTGTGGAGGGGGCGGATATGCCCTTTGACATAAATGATCGTGTCACTGTTTTACAGGATTTACAACAATTCCGTGAAGATAACTCTTCTGCAAGTGCTGCCTCCTCAGGAATTAAGGACGAACCAGTAACTCCTACTGGTTGGATACCCAGGATTGGGCATCTAGTGCGTGAAAAGGTCGCAGTAAAGAAAGAATTTGGCCCTTCTTATCGAGCACCTGTCCCTGTGTTAGGGGTAAGCGGCACGAGAACTGTGATTTTACCGCCGCTGCAAGGGGCCAAAGGGAATCGCTTTGTTTCCATTGATAATGTCAAGTTATAACATGTGGCCGATTCTGCACAGCAGACCAAGAGGGACACCCAGTAGTTCCGGAATCGCTCTCACTACTGGGGAAGAAGTCCCGCTGCAGGTGATTTACACTGACGCTGTTTCCTCTCCGAGCTTGGGGAGGGTGGAAGATGATCTTGCGATTGTTGCACAGACATCGATTAATTTGGAATCTTTTGATCAAGTTGCTGTACGTTCTACTGATGTTTCTGAACATGTGGTTTATAGTGTGCCAAGGCGAGAGCCTCCATCTGCTTCTTTGTTCACGGTTGCACCTTTTGCAAGAACTGCCTCTGGCTGCTTCAACGAAACTAATGATGCAGTGTCCAGCTCCTCGTCCTCGATGTCTTCAATCCAAGGTCCACGTAAGCTGCTGGGATGGCTTAAACGCACATATTTTGTTTTTCCTTGGAACTATTTGTGGCTTTTTATGGCTGTAATGACTCTTTTTTTGAGGTTGGGATTTGTGGTTACTTTTTTTCTGGTAATACATGGTCATTTTCTTCCTGATCGATCTGACATTGAGCACGTGGAGACTGTGTTGAAACCACATTTTTCGTCTCACATGGTTCGAAGAGACTTGTCCAATGTAAACATTTCTGCAATACCGATTCCGGATGGGATTGTGTGGGATAAAGTAATGTTTGATATATATGGTCCCACTGAATTGATTCAAATACCGTATGTCCTCAAGTTATCAATGAATGATATTGTTATGCCAGGCATTGTTTCTGATGATTGGGATGTAAAGACAGTAGATTCTATGCTAACAGATTTGCAATATTATACTGTCTATGACGATGAAGATGCTTACCAATTTAGAGATAATCATGGTGACATGTTTTGCTACAACTATTATGGACACCACTTTATTCATAAAGCTAGTAGCCCTAAGTCCATATTTAATTATGTGCAATGGGAACATTGCTCGACTCCTCCACAAGGGAGTTCGAAAACGTATTATGATAAATTTGCATATTTTTCTGGGCATGATCAACGAAATGCTAAGTCTTACTATTTTAAAGTTGCACCGTATTCTAATAAGCAAATGTTATTGACCGATACTAAATTACTGTATTAAAATTTGTTTGTATCTAAACTTTCGGTCGAGGGGTATGAATACTGGTTTAAGACTGTTGACTTGAAAAGTGTTTGGGGTTCGAAAAATTGGCAGATGCGAGGCAGGGACACAATATTTCGAGCATGTATTATCCCTGTGCAGATGATTTTCCTCAATGACACAGTACAACAGACTAGCTGTTTGGGCTTGGCAACAATTAGAGAGTTAACTTTGCCTAGTATACCTGTCCCTTCCAAATTAAACAACTGGCAGCACTATGTGAATGCTACTTTTAGTGAATTTGCACATTGGGTCCAGAATGGTACGCTTAACACTTCATCGATACATCCGGGCGGGCGGTTATTATGGCCTGTAGACACTAATAAGTGTCATCAACGTTTTGTCACCTCTTCAGGGGGGGTTCAGGACTAATACGGCGGACCCTCGTTACATTTCACCAGAGCATGCTGATGTTATAACTACATACAGCGTGGGGAAGCTTTGTCAGCAATGGTTGAAATCATCCACGCTGGATGCAGTTAGGTCACATCTCACGTTACTGTCTAATGATACTGATTTACAAGATTTTTTGTCAGGTCCCAAGGTACCACGGAAGAAAAGATTTTTATACGAAGTTTATAATGAGATTTGGAAGCTTTCACAACAGGAGGCTGCAGCCCGGTTGAGGCAGATTGATCAGGAAAATCTGCTGCAGACTTTGGGGGTCATTCCAACCCTGGCGGTCGGTGTTAAAGCGGCGGCCAAACCGCCAACAGGCTGGCGGTAAACAAAATGCAATTCCGACCCTGGCGGAAACCGCCAACAGAGACCGCCACTTTAACACACCGCCCGCCAAGGCGGGACAAACAAACAGCGCGGCGGTCACCGCCAACAGACAGGCGGGAGACAATGTACCGCCCACCCTATCACAACCCACCAATCCGCCACCTTTTCCGGGGCGGTAGCCCCGCTGATAAAAACACGGCGGAAACAGCCATTTCAAACGGAAAACGCTCACCTCCATACACCCCATGAGGAATCTGGACAGCATGGAACCCGAACTACACATCCTACCAGCCATTGTCTTCCTGCTCCTCTACCAGGAGCACGAACGCCGGCGCAGAAGACAACGGTGAGTACTGCACCTACGACACAGGGGAGGGGGGAGGAGAAAATATTACGGGGACACACATACGCGACACACCCACCCCCACCCTCACCCACTACAACACACACATCAATGCACAGTAATACATCACAGTTACCCCCCAAACCCCCCAGAAGAATGCAAAGGCAAAAGGAAATGATTATAAATATAGAATTATATTGTAAGACTGAGTATAAAATATATCACACATCAATAACTTTATATACATTAATTGTCCAGTCCGATATGTATATCAGCCATTGTTCGTGGGCCACTGGGCCAAAACACATGGGCAAAGCACACACAGGATACCTGCCTCCAACGGAGAGAACACTGCAGGGGCATCAGATAGGAAATCCACGAGGGGCCTCCATGGCCACTGTGCCATCCTGGGGAGTGCAAAGCCACAGTCTCTCAAGTCTCTACAGTGGGTGGGGTGCCCTCTGTCCAATCCTGGGGAGTGCAAAGCCACAGTCTGTCAAGGGGATAACAGTCTCCACTGGTACTGGAGGGGGACTAGTGCCCAGAGTGCTTCGTGCAGCCCTGCCCGACACAGATGCGGGCCTGCCCCTTCCGTCAATGGGCCAGCGGTGCTTGAGACGGCGGTGCCCAGCGGAGCAGTGCTTGAGATGAAGGGCCCTGTTCAGCGGTGCTTGAGATGAAGGGCCCAGTTCAGCTGTGCTTGAGACGGCGGTGCCCTGTTCAGCAGTGCTTGAGACGGCGGTGCCCAGCGGAGCGGTGCTTGAGATGAAGTGCCCAGCGGTGCGGTGCTTGAGACGGCAGTGCCCTGTTCAGCGGTGCTTGAGATGAAGGGCCCTGTTCAGCGGTGCTTGAGATGAAGGGCCCTGTTCAGCGGTGCTTGAGATGAAGGGCCCAGTTCAGCGGTGCTTGAGACGGCGGTGCCCTGTTCAGCGGTGCTTGAGATGAAGGGACCAGTTCAGCGGTTCCTGAGACGGCGGTGCCCAGCGGAGCGGTGCTTGAGATGAAGGGCCCAGCGGAGCGGTGCTTGAGATGAAGGGCCCTGTTCAGCGGTGCTTGAGACGGCGGTGCCCAGCAGAGCGGTGCTTGAGATGGCGGTGCCCAGCAGAGCGGTGCTTGAGATGAAGGGCCCAGCGGAGCGGTGCTTGAGATGAAGGGCCCTGTTCAGCGGTGCTTGAGATGAAGGGCCCTGTTCAGCGGTGCTTGAGATGAAGGGCCCAGTTCAGCGGTGCTTGAGACGGCGGTGCCCTGTTCAGCAGTGCTTGAGACGGCGGTGCCCAGCGGAGCGGTGCTTGAGATGAAGGGCCCAGCGGAGTGGTGCTTGAGATGAAGGGCCCAGCGGAGCGGTGCTTGAGATGAAGGGCCCAGTTCAGCGGTGCTTGAGATGAAGGGCCCAGTTCAGCGGTGCTTGAGACGGCGGTGCCCTGTTCAGCGGTGCTTGAGACGGCGGTGCCCAGCGGAGCGGTGCTTGAGATGAAGGGCCCAGCGGAGCGGTACTTGAGATGAAGGGCCCTGTTCAGCGGTGCTTGAGATGAAGGGCCCAGTTCAGCGGTGCTTGAGATGAAGGGCCCAGTTCAGCGGTGCTTGAGATGAAGGGCCCAGTTCAGCGGTGCTTGAGACGGCGGTGCCCTGTTCAGCGGTGCTTGAGATGAAGGGCCCTGTTCAGCGGTGCTTGAGATGAAGGGCCCAGTTCAGCAGTTCCTGAGACGGCGGTGCCCAGTGGAGCGGTGCTTGAGATGAAGGGCCCTGTCAGCGGTGCTTGAGACGGCGGTGCCCAGCGGAGCGGTGCTTGAGATGAAGGGCCCTGTTCAGCGGTGCTTGAGATGAAGGGCCCTGTTCAGCAGTGTTTGAGATGAAGGGCCCAGTTCAGCGGTGCTTGAGACGGCGGTGCCCTGTTCAGCGGTGCTTGAGACGGCGGTGCCCAGCGGAGCGGTGCTTGAGATGAAGGGCCCAGCGGAGCGGTGCTTGAGATGAAGGGCCCAGAGGAGCGGTGCTTGAGATGAAGGGCCCAGTTCAGCGGTGCTTGAGATGAAGGGCCCAGTTCAGCGGTGCTTGAGACGGCGGTGCCCAGCGGAGCGGTGCTTGAGATTAAGGGCCCAGTTCAGCGGTGCTTGAGATGAAGGGCCCAGTTCAGCGGTGCTTGAGACGGAGGTGCCCTGTTCAGCGGTGCTTGAGATGAAGGGCCCTGTTCAGCGGTGCTTGAGACGGCGGTGCCCAGCGGAGCGGTGCTTGAGATTAAGGGCCCAGTTCAGCGGTGCTTGAGATGAAGGGCCCAGTTCAGCGGTGCTTGAGACGGCGGTGCCCTGTTCAGCGGTGCTTGAGACGGCGGTGCCCAGCGGAGCGGTGCTTGAGATGAAGGGCCCAGCGGAGCGGTGCTTGAGATGAAGGGCCCTGTTCAGCGGTGCTTGAGATGAGTGTCCTGTTCAGCGGATCCGGCCCAGGCATGGATGTCACTTGCCACCTGACATGTGGCTGGCGGGGCCTTCCTGACCATCTGTCTGGTGGCTTGCGGGCCCTCCTGGGCTGCAGTTCTCGGCCTGTGGGTGTCCTCCTGCCCACCTGGGACGTGGCTTGCGGGGCCCTCCTGGGCTGCAGTACCGGGCCTGTGTGTGTCCTCCTGCACACCTGGGATGGGGCTGGTGGGGCCCTCCTGGCCAGCTGGCCTGCTGCCGGACTTGTCGGGCATGCTGTCCTTCCCACCCTTCCCTGCACGCTTGTGGCCCTTTCCCACCTTTGGCGGTGTGCCAGGTGGCACCTGACTTCCTGCCGGAGCCAATGTAGGGATTTTTGCCCCTGGGGTCTTTGGTCGCTCGCGCTGGGCACTGGTAATCTTAGGATGCTTTTCCGGTGGTGGGCTGGCCGTGCCTTGGCTCCTAGCTGAACTGGATGCCCTTGAGGGTGGGGGACTCCACAGTCCATGGACAACAGTCTTCACAGGTCCCGGTTTTGTGGTGGCTGAGGTGCTGATTGGAGTCTTATGAGATGGACGGGGTGAGGGAGTTGTAGGAAAGAGGTCAAGTTTCGAAAGGAAAAGCAATTTGGAAAGAGAGGGACGGGTAGGTGTAGTGGGTATGGGAGTGGAGGAAGAGGATGTGGTTGTAGGGGTGTGAAGTCTGGTGTCTTTGGGTGCAGGTGCTTGGGCTGGAGGCTGTCGTGAGGTGGATGGCTGTTGGGTGGGTGGGTGGCTGCCTGCATTTGTGTAGTTTGGAGGAGGGGGAGACAGACACACTTGGAGAGGACACAGGGGATGTGTAAATGGTAGTGGGGGTGGTGACTGCACGTGTGCGGAGTGTTCTGGTGGGTGTGCTGGTGATGGACGTAGTGGCTGAAGATTTTGTGCATGCAAGTGTGAGTGGAGATGTCACAGGGAGGGAGGAGGGAGACGAGGAGGAGGGGGACACAGTGGAGGCAGTGGCTGTTGGTATGTCTGCATGTGGATGTTGCTTGTGTGAATGCTTGTGTGATGTGAGGTGCTTATGTCTGGATGAGCTTCCCTTGGGTGTTGAGGTGTGTGCAGGCTGGTCTGATGGTGTGTCTGGGATAGGCAGAGGTACAGGGGATTGGGTCTGGGTGGAGGAAGTTGGAGGGGGGAGGCTAGAGACAGGGACAATTGCTGCTGTCAGTGCTGAGGCCAGAGCGTTGAACGATCGCTGATGGGCAGCCTGACCCGAATGAATGCCCTCCAGGTATGCATTACTCTGGTGCACCTCTCTTTGTACACCCTGGATGGCATTCAAAAGGGTAGACTGCCCAACAATGATGGTCCTTAGGAGGTCAATGACCTCCTCACTGAGGGCAGCAGGGGTGACAGGGGCAGGGCCTGAGGTGCCTGGGGCGAAGGAGATGCCCACCTTCCTGGGTGAGCGGACACGGGGCAAATGCTGAGGGGCTGCTGGGAGGGCGGTGCTGGTGCGCTGGGTGGCGGCTGTACCTGTTGTTGCGGGGGCACGGATGTTGCCGCCACCACAAGGGAGCTCCCTTCAGAGGACGAGTCGCTGTCACTGACATCAGCACGAGTCCCCACTGTGGAGCTCCCCTCACCCTCCGTCTCACTGGTGAAATCCGAGTCAGTTGCATGGCCCGCCATGGCCATGTGAGATGCAGCTCCCTCGTGCTCCGATGCCACTTCTCCTCCGCCTGATGATGCTAATGCACACATGAACAGGAAGAGCACAAAAAAGGGGGGGGAGGAGAAATAAAGACATGTTGAGTGCATGGATTACCGCTACCGTTGGCGGACAAGACAGACACAGAAGCCCCCTGCACTACGCCGCGCACTTGGGGTCCACTACGCAATCCGTGGGACATGGCCTACAAGCCTATGGACGACAACTGCACACATAGATGACACAGGGCCATGGATACCTGTACTTGGCACCCTACAGAGGTGGGGGGCGGGGGCACAGGGCCATGCCTTACGGAGGGGCCTAGCCTACAGAAATCGCCATGGCCTAGGGATACCCACAGCCCTCCTCCCCCACCCAGACACCTCCACTGCGCGCAAAGTCAGCAGAATGTATTTGTACTCACCCCCTTGTGTCTGCTGTGATGTCCTCACGTGCCCATCCAAATCGGGGTAGGCCACCGCCAGGATCCGGGACATCAGGGGGGTCAAAGTACGACTGGCACCCCTCCTACGTTGGGAGGCCATCCCCAGCTGAGCCTCCGCCGTCTTCCTGCTCCCGCGTCGGATGTCCTCCCACCTCTTCCGGCAGTGGGTGCCCCATCTGTTGTGGACCCCCAGGGTCCGGACGTCCTTGGCGATGGCACGCCAAATCGCGAGTTTCTGGTGGGCGCTGACCTATGTGACATGTACAGGGAGAGAAAAATTGTCATCACATTCTGCATGCTCGATGTGAGTCGCCCCCCATCCCCACCCTTGCCATGTGGCACATGCTCTCATCTGTCGTTTGATGCATGCCTCAATCGCTCCCCTCCCCACCATCTTTCATCCACCCCACTCAACCCAGGCATTGCCCACTAAGCATGGTCCCAGTGTACTTACCTGTTGGTCTGGAGGACCGTAGAGTAGCGCATACTGGGGGAGGACCCCATCCACAAGTTTCTCCAACTCCTCCGCAGTGAAGGCAGGGGCCCTTTCCCCAGTCGCATGATCCATTGTCTCTTCCAGACCGAGGTCACAGCAGCACTTGCAGTGTAGGTCCTCTCCTGTCGAAGATCAGGTATCGAGTGATTAAGCAGATAGAAAATGGCGGTCACGCCCGCGGCGGTGTGTACCGCGGCGGTGCGTACCGCGACCGCCGGCGCACATCGTCATTGGCTCCTGAAACCCATAGGGTTCAATGTTAACCAATGCGGCTTAGCGCCGCGGTCTTCGACCGCCTACCGCCGCGGTGTGCCACGCCAGCGCATTGACCTCACATCCCACTGTCGCGCTTCACAGGTCAGGCAGCCGCCATTTCAAGGGCCCACATGGCCTAATTTCCAACTGCGTCACACATACCTAGGCCATGCACCAACACTCATACAAGCCATTCAATGCATTGGGAATCGTGTTATGTGCAAGCTGAGGTTACGTACCTGTGGGTTGCTTGACTCTGTGCTCTCTGTTGTCCTTCCTAGGCACCGTCCGCTGGGACATGCGAGGAGATGGAGGAATCTTCCCGTGTACAGACCGCTGGTGGACCTGTCGACAATGGAGGAACGACATGTCATACTGACATACAGGCTTGACCGTGCCACTATTCATGAACTGTGTGCCCAGCTGGAGCCAGACCTGATGTCACCCATCCGCCAACCCACAGGGATCCCCCATCTAGTGCAGGTGCTGTCAGTACTCCATTTCTTAGCAAGTGGGTCATTTCAAATAACAGTGGCCATATCATCAGGGATGTCCCAGCCTATGTTTTCAAAGGTGTTGTCCAGAGTGTTGTCTGCCCTGCTGAAACACATGCAGAGCTACATTGTTTTCCCTGAGGTGGGGGATTTGCCTACAGTGAAGGCTGATTTTTATGCCCTTGGACATATCCCCAACATCATAGGTGCCATTGATGGGACACATGTTGCTTTGGTCCCCCCCAGCAGGAGTGAACCGGTGTACAGGAACCGGAAGAGTTATCATTCCATGAATGTACAGATGGTGTGTTTGGCTGACCAGTACATCTCCCATGTTAATGCCAAGTTCCCTGGGTCAGTGCATGACGCCTACATCCTGCGGAATAGCAGCATCCCGTATGTGATGGGTCAACTCCAGAGGCACCGGGTGTGGCTATTAGGGGACTCTGGTTACCCCAACCTGTCCTGGCTACTGACCCCAGTGAGGAATCCCAGGACAAGGGCAGAGGAACGGTACAATGAGGCCCATGGGCGGACTAGGAGGGTGATAGAGCGAACCTTTGGCCTCCTGAAGGCCAGGTTCAGGTGCCTCCATATGACAGGTGGATCCCTAATGTACTCACCAAAGAAGGTGTGCCAGATCATCGTGGCCTGCTGTATGCTTCTCAACCTGGCTTTGCGCCGCCAGGTGCCTTTTCTGCAGGAGGATGGCCCAGATGGTCCTGTTGTAGCAGCTGTGGAGCCTGTGGAGAGTGAAGAGGAGGAAGCCGAAGAGGACGACATAGAGAACAGGAACACAGTAATACAGCAGTATTTTCAGTGACACACAGGTAAGAGTAGACACCTGCATATTACATTTACTTAATGACTCCTACCTCTCTACTGTCTGACTTTTTCCCCCAGTGTATGGTAACTGTGTTGTGACTTTCCCTTCCGTTTTCAGAGATGTGGGCCCCACTGCGTGACATCTGCTTTGTTTCCCCATGGACTACAGCTGTGTGACAGCGGTTTGTTAGCATCACAATGTGAAAGAACATTTTGGCACGGTCATGTCTAATACATTTGCTCTAAATCACAGCCAGACTCCAGATTGTTTTGTGCAATAAGTGTTTTTATTCAAGTGCTCTAAATTGGATGGGTGGTTGCAAATCGGTGAGGGGTGATGGTGGAGGATTGTCCATGGCAGAGTCCAGACTATCAGTTTCACAGGTGCATTGTCCAAATGCCTGTGGGAAGTGGAGCAGGGGCAGTTTAAGGTTGGACAGGGTGACAATGTGGGACAGTGGGATGACAATCAGGGTGGTATCCTTTGCTGGCGGGGGTCTTGACATCTTACTCTGTCTTCTTCCTGGATCTCAGGGTCCGCTTGCGGGGTGGTTCTCCTTCTGCAGGGGGTGGGGTTCTGGTGGCCTGTTGGTCTTGTGTCGGGGCCTCCTGTCCACTATCGCCGGCGGAGGTGGTAGGCAGTTCTTGGTGCATGCTAGTGTCAGGGGCCCTTTGAGGTGCCACAGTGTCCCGCAATGTGGTGACTACCTCATTCAGGGCCACTACGATGGTACCCATGGCGGAACTGATGTTTCTTAGTTCCTCCCTGAACCCCATATACTGTTGCTCCTGCAGAAGCTGGATCTCCTGAAACCTGGCCAGGACCGTCGCCATCATCTCCTGGGAGCGGTGGTATGCTCCCATGATGGTGGAGAGGGCCTCGTGGAGAGTGGGTTCCCTGGGCCTGTCCCCCCCCTGTCGCACAGCAGCCCTCCCAGTTCCCCAATTTCCCTGGGCCTCTGTCCCCTGGACCGTGTGCCCACTACCACTGCCCCCAGGTCCCTGTTGTTGTTGGGGTGGTGGGTTAGCCTGGGTTCCCTGTAGTGGTGGACACACCGCTGATTGACGTGTCCTGGGGACAGAGGTATGGGCCCGCTGGGTGGGTGCTGTGCTGGTGTTCCCAGAGGGGGGAAGGTCTACTGTGGCCTGTGGCTGTGTGAGGGGAACCAACTGTCCCGAGGTCCCCAATGGACCGGACTGGTCATCTAGATCCAGGGAGACAGAGCTGCTGTCCTCACTGTGGGCCTCTTCTGGGGGTGGAGTGGACGTTTGTGGACCCTCCTGCGCGGTGACGTGGCGTTCGGGTCCTGCAGAGGTATAAAAGTATGGTTATTGCTTCTGTGTGTGTCATAGCGTGCAATGGGTGGGTGCCCGTGTACCCCAGTGCTGGCATTCCTTTGTGGGGGCTGTTGTGACGGTGGTTGGGGGGGGTTGTATGTGTATGTGCAGTGGGCATGCTTAGGTGATGGGTGTCCATGCTTTGTGGACGCATGCAGGGCTAGGTGTTGGGATGGGTGGGTTGTGATGGTGAGACAGTTGCAAGGAGTAGGATGTGAGGGGGTGAGGGTGGGGGTATGAGTTGGCATGCAGGTGGGGTGGGGGAAAGAAGTAGTTAAGATTTGCCTTACCAGAGTCCATTCCTCCGCCTACTCCAGCGAGGCCCTCAGGATGCAGGATGTTCAAGACTTGCTCCTCCTATGTTGTAAATTCTGGGGGAGGAGGTGGGGGTCCGCCGCCAGTCCGCTGAACCGCGATGTTGTGCCTGGATACCATGGAAAGCACCTTCCCCCGTAGGTCGTTCCACCTCTTCCTGATGTCGTCCCGATTTCTTGGGTGCTGTCCCACTGCGTTGACCCTGTCCACTATTCTGCTCCATAGCTCCATCTTCCTGGCAATGGTGGTGTGCTGCACCTGTGCCCCGAACAGCTGTGGCTCTACTCGTACAATTTCCTCCACCATGACCCTGAGTCCATCATCAGAGAACCTGGGGTGTCTTTGCGGTGCCATGGGGTGGTGTGGGTGATGTGTAGGGTGGATTGTGTGGTGCTAAGTGTGGTAATGTGTATTGTTGTGTTGTGTGAGGTGCGCGCAAATATTGCTGGGTGACAGTGAATTGGGCGTCTGGGTGCTCGGATGTCTTTTCTTGGTGCGTGTTCACGAATCTCTAGGAGTGGAGGTTTGTGGGTGATATGGGTGTGTATTTTATATTTAATTGGGTGTGTGGGAGTGGTGTGTGTATGCGTCTCAGGTGTGTGTATTTTGAATTGTCCAATGTGGTTGTATTTTGTAAGTGTGTGTGTATTTTGACAGCGGCGGTGTGTACCGCCAATGGAATACCGCGGTTGAAAGACCGCCGTGTGGATTCGTGTGTCGTGATAGTGTGGGCGTATTTCTGTTGGCGTGACGGTGGAGGTTTGGTCATCGCCAGTTTCTCGCTGCCCTTTGGTGTGGCGGACTTTTGTGGATGTCTGTATTTTGGCGGTTTGCCTGTTGTGGGTCGGAATGACCGTGGCGGTTTACCGCAGCCGCGGCGGTGTTATGGCGGTCTTCTGAACAGCGGTAGGCGCCTTTTACCGCCGAGGTTGGAATGACCACCTTTGTCTGTTGTTGATAATGGCATGCATACCCTTTCTGACTGTGTTTACACGATTGACAGCATTGTTTCCTCTGCTATTGACATTATTAAATCGGACATGTCTTCTTTATATCATGGGCAGAGTCAGACGCGGTCCATCATGCAGCTGGGTTGGACTCTTCAGACCTTGAAGGCAGGTCGCGTTCCATGGCAGCACATTCGTGCCAGAGAGATCTTTGTCTCCTTTCATTTGACTCGTCAACAACAGCTGATGGCTAAAAAGGAAGCGACGTATGTCATGTTGAATATTGAGAAATTGGAGAAACTGCCTTTCACGGTTGCTGAGATTCCGTCAGCTGAGTGGTTGATTCATGGGGTTATTAATCTGCCTATCTCCACTCTGCAATTTACTTCTTGTTTGAAGCACATTCCGGTGGGTAGATATGAACTATTGGGAGACAGTTACATACACGAGGTGTGGGAGCTTCCCTTTCAATACAGATGTATTAATGGTTTGAGGGAGGTTTTTCTTAGCGGTAGTGAATGCGAAACTTCTGTCAGCCATTCTATGGTTTGTAAACAGCTGTCCTTGCACGGAGGTGTAACGCTTCGATTGCTAACATAGCTTGTTATCTGAAGGGAGTTCCAGTCCTGGTTATTAAAAACACTTTCCAGGTGCTTTCTAACGGCAGTTACATTGTTCTTAACAGCGAACGCTGCTGTGGCATGCGTGCCGGAATAGTTTACGTTGTCGTTGTCAACAAGGCCGTTACGTGCTGCGGTAATGTGTTGTTTCCCCCCACTCAAATTAGGGAAGTAGCGGACATTCGGCCTCATATTGCTACTTCCAAGGTTAATTTCGACAAGTTGAGTCGGCTAAAAGCTTTATTGTTTCAAAAGCATGTGGCCCTTACATCTGCTAGCGAGACCTACGCACTTCAGGTGGCAAGGTCATCGGCGGAAATACAGTCCCTTTTGAATACTAACTTTCCAACTCACTTCGGTGAACTTGTGGGACGTATATTTAATGCATCCAGCACTGCTGGTACTGCACATTTTTTCAAAGCCGTTGGTGTTGGTTTTGCTCACACCTTCTCTTCCATATTCGGTTTGATACCTTCGGCTATACACTCTATTTTCTGAAGCATTTTTGGGGGTTTCCCGATTACTTTGGCTTTATTGGCTGGTGTCTTGCTATTGTTGCTATTTTTTTTGCAATGGCTGTCCCGCCACGACAAGATCCTATATTGCTGCTCCCGTCAGCGCAGCTGTGTCGTGAACGCAGGATGCAGCATTTTGGAGCGACACTCCTGGCCCATTTGGAGTGTGACTGGTCTCTGTCATTCCGACCGGTTTTGGATTGTGTGTAACCAGTGTTTCGGTGCCTTTGGTGCTCGTTTGAACATGCACTGGCTCTCTGTCTCTCGCTGCAGCGCCCTCCAGTGGTCGATCCTGATCTGTTGATGTTCCCGATTAGGGCTCATTCCCAGACTTGTGCACTACGGTTGCGTTTGCTTCATGAGGCAGTTTAGGAGATTCCGTTCCTGGAGGAAGATGGTTTTGTCTCATTCATAGGCCCTCCACGGGGTGCCGCCCTAAATGGTTTTGGGGCTTTGGAACACACCTGCTCCATGTTACTTTGTGGCGTGGATCTTCCGATATTGACATATATCGAAGTGGAGGAGCTCCTACTCTCTATTGCTTCTGTTTAACAATTGGATTTTTTTCCTCTCCTGCAAAATTGACATTATATTGAATTTGGCTTTATTGTCACATGTTTTCTAAATTTATGACTTTGTTGTCTTCTGACCTTGTCGAAATATGTATATAATTTTAGGTATTGTTTATATCTGGGGCATATTTTTTTATTATTGGAACCACTTGCTACCGACAAGGGGAGGGTGTAGTGTGGTTAGTTTTATGTATCCTTTGCGCGTTAGCTACAGGCTTTAGGCCTTTGCGCACTTTGCCCTGGATGTATTTTATTCATTTGCTGGCAACTTAGAGCCTCTGTGCACTTTGCTCTAAATGCTTTTTATTTGGCTTCATATTGTTATTTTTCAAATAGCCAGTTCTACTGTTTTGTTTTTTATTCATATCACACTGTTTTTCCTACTTCAGCACTGGAGTTCTCCATAACACATTCACTCTGTGCTTCAGTCAAGGATACAGTCTGGTACATTGCCGATAGACGTGGTAGGCGTTTAGACTTGGCATTCCTGCGTAGGGACATTTTGTGATCACGCTGACATGTTAGTTATAAAATCACTTCTTTGTCCCAATACACGCAAGAGGGAGATTCCGACCAGGGAACCACAACTAGACGCTGACTGCCTCGTTGCAGATGCTGAACCAGATCACAGGCCTTTGCTCAGGTATGAGGGTTGATGTCTCCCCAGTGATTCGGAAAGGCAAGCTAGAAGCTTAACATGCTGTGCTCTAAATAGAACAATCAGAGGGAGAGTAGAAACTGTTAGGCACTATGATAGCTTTGTTCTTATGTTTTACTCTCCTGGTGACTATTTCAATCCTACTGTGTTGTATTGTTCTGGTTATTGCGGCTCACGCCTTATTATCTAAAATACAGTTGTTTTATTAAAACATTATATAAAACTTATACTGTCTTTGTCATTTGTATATGAGATCATATTGTAAATGAGAGAGTTGGTTTGGATCTGAGTGACCACGACTTCCCTGAGAAGTTCCAAAGATGTCATGCGCTCGGCTGCCCAATCATCTCTTCCCCGTGGGAGAAATGAGGCACTGCTAGTTAGCCGGAGCAAAAACCGGATTTAGGGTGACAGAGTTCCTTACACGTGGGTCAGACTCAGTCCCCCACACCGTTATCGATCCTGCTGCCTAGAAATCCAGTAGTCTCATTTAGGATAATGAGAGCCCACGCGACACCTTTAGAGACCTCAAAATGTGGCTAAAAAAACACTTTGTCCTCATATTGTGGTAAGATAACGTTCTGGAATCTGAGAGGAGCCACATATTTCCTTCCACCCAGCATTCCGCCAAGTCTCCCGATAAAAATGGTACCTCACTTGTGTGGGTAGGACTAGCGCCCACAACAGGAAATGCCCCAAAACACAAAGTGGATACATCACATTTTTCCAAAGAAAACAGAGGTGTTTTTTGCAAAGTGCCTAGCTGTGGATTTTGGCCTGTAGCTCAGCTGGCACCTATTGAAACCTACCAAACCTGTACATTTTTTAAAACTAGACACCTAGGGGAATCCACAATGGGGTGACTTGTGGGGCTCTCACCAGATTCTGTTACCCAGAATCTTTTGCAAACCTCAAAATTCGGCCAAAAAAACACTTTATCCTCACATTTCGGTGACAGAAAGTTCTGGAACTTGGGAGGAGCCACAAATGTCCTCCCCCCCAGCGTTCCCCTAAGTCTCCCGATAAAAATGGTACCTCACCTGTGTGGGTAGGTCTAGCGCCCGTGATAGGAAATGTCCCAAAGCACAACCTGGACACATCACATTTTCCCGAAGAAAACAGAGCTCTTTTTTGAAAAGTGTCTAGATGTGAATTTTGCCCTCTAGCTCAGCACCTCGGCACCTATCGAAACCTACCAAACCTATACATTTTTGAAAACTAGACACCTAGGGGAATCCACAATGGGGTGACTTGTGGGGCTTTCACCAGGTTCTGTTACCCAGAATCTTTTGCAAACCTCAAAATTTGGCCAGAAAAACACTTTTTCCTCACATTTCGGTGAGAGAAAGTTTTGGAATCTGAGAGGAGACACAAATTTCCTCCCCCAGTGTCCCTCTAAGTCTCCCGATAAAAATAGTACCTCAACTGTGTGGGTAGGCCTAGTGCCCACGACAGAAAATGCCCCAAAACACAACCTGGACACATCACATTTTTTTAAAGTAAACAGAGCTGTTTTTTTCAAAATGCCTAGCTGTGGATTTTAGCCTCTAGCTCAGCCGGCTCCTAGGGAAACCTACCCAACCTGCACATTTTTAAAAACTAGACACCTAGGGGAATCCCAGATGGGGGACTTGTGGGGCTCTCACCAGGTGCTGTTAGCCAGAATTCTTTGCAAAGCTCAAAATTTGGCCATAAAAACACTTTTCCCTCACATTTTGGTGACAGAAAGTTCTGGAATCTGAGAAGAGCCACAAATTTCCTTCCCCCAGCGTTCTCTAAGTCTCCCGATAAAAATGGTACCTCACCTGTGTGGATAGTCCTAGCGCCCGTGACAGGAAATGTCCCAAAGCACAACCTGGACACATCACATTTTCCCAAAGAAAACAGAGCTGTTTTTTGCAAAGTACCTAGCTGTGGATTTTGGCTTGTAGCTCAGCCGGGAGCTAAGGAAACCTACTAAACTTGTGCATTTTTTTAAAACTAGACACCTAGTGGAATACAAGATGGGGGACTTGTGGGGCTCTCACCAGGTTCTGTTAGGCAGAATCCTTTAGAGACCTCAAAATTTGGCTAAGAAAACACCTTTTTCCTTATATTCTGGTGAGATAACGTTCTGGAATCTGAGAGGAGCCACAAATTTCCTTCCACCCAGCATTCCGCCAAGTCTCCCGATAAAAATGGTACCTCACTTGTGTGGGTAGGACTAGCGTCCACAACAGGAAATGCCCCAAAACACAAAGTGGACACATCACATTTTCCCAAAGAAAACAGAGCTGTTTTTTGGAAAGTGCCTAGCTGTGGATTTTGGCCTCTAGCTCAGCCAGCACCTATGGAAACCTACCAAACCTGTAAAAATTTTAAAACTAGACACCTAGGGGAATCCAAGATGAGGGACTTGTGGGGCTCTCACCAGGTTCTGTTAGCCTGAATGCTTTGCAAATCTCAAAATTTGACCAAACAGACACTTTTTCCTCACATTTTGGTGACAGAAAGTTCTGGAATCTGAGAGGAGCCACAAATTTCCTTCCCCCCAGCGTTCCCCTAAGTCTCCCGATAAAAATCGTACCTCACCTGTGTGGGTAGGCCTAGTGTGCATGACAGAAAATATCCCTAAACACAACCTGGATACATCACATTTTCCGAAAGAGAACAGATCTGTTTTTTGCAAAGTGCCTGGCTGTGGATTTTGGCCTCTAGCTCAGCCGCCTCGTAGGGAAACCTACCAAACCTGCACATTTTTGAAAACTAGACACCTAGGGGAATCCAAGATGGTGTGACTTTTGGGGCTCTCACCAGTTTTTGTTACCCAGAATCTTTTCAAACCTCAAAATTTGGCCAAAAAAACACTTTATCCTCACAATTCGGTGATAGAAAGTTTTGGAATCTGAGAGGAACCACAAATTTCCTTCTCCCCAGCGTTCCTCCAAGTCTCCTGATAAAAATGGAACCTCACCTGTGTGGGTAGGCCTAGTGCCCACGACAGGAAATGCCCCAAAACACAACCTGGACACATCACATTTTTCCAAAGTAAACAGGCAGTTTTTTTCAAATTGCATAGCTGTGGATTTTGGCCTCTAGCTTAGCCAGGACCTAAGGAAACCTACTAAACTTATGCATTTTTTAAAACTAGACACCTAGGGGACTCCAAGATGGGGGACCTCACCTGTGTGGGTAGGCCTAGTGCCCACAACAGGAAATGGCCCAAAACACAACCTGGACACAAAATACTTTTCCAAAGTAAACAGAGCTGTTTTTTTCAAATCGCCTAGCTGTGGATTTTGGCCTCTAGCTCAGCCGGGACCTAAGGAAACCTACTAAACTTATGCATTTTTAAAACTAGACACCTAGGGGAATTAAAGATGGGGGACTTGTGGGGCTCTCACCAGGTTTTGTTAGCCAGAATTCTTTGCAAACCTCAAAATTTGGCCATAAAAACACTTTTTCCTCACATTTTGGTGACAGAAAATTCTGGAATCTGAGAGGAGACACAAATTTCCTTCCACCCAGCATTCCGCCAAGTCTTCCGATAAAAATGGTACCTCACTTGTGTGGGTAGGACTAGTGTCCACGACAGGAAAAGGCCCAAAACACAAAGTGGATACATCACATTTTCCGAAAGAAAACAGAGCTGTTTTTTGCAAAGTGCCTAGCTGTGGATTTTGGCCTCTAGCTCAGCCGGCTCCTAGGGAAACCTACCAAACCTGCACATTTTTTAAAACTAGACACCTAGGGGAATCCAAGATGGTGTGACTTTTGGGGCTCTCACCAGGTTCTGTTACCCAGAATCTTTTGCAAACCTCAAAATTTAGCAAAAAAATCACTTTTTCCTCACATTTTGGTGACAGAAAGTTCTGGAATCTGAGAGGAGCCACAAATGTCCTTCCCCCCAGAGTTCCCCTAAGTCTCCCGATAAAAATGGTACCTCACCTGTGTGGGTAGGCCTAGCCCCGTGACAGAAAATATCCCTAAACACAACCTTGACACATCACATTTTCCCAAAGAAACAGAGCTGTTTTTTGCAAAGTGCCTAGCTGTGGATTTTGACCTCTAGCTCAGTCGGCACCTAGGGAAACCTACCAAACCTGCGCATTTTTTAGAACTAGACACCTAGGGGAATCCAAGATGGGGTGACTTGTGGGGCTTTCACCACGTTCTTTTACTCAGAATCCTTTAGAGACCTCAAAATTTGGCTAAAAAAACACTTTTTCCTCATATTCTGGTGAGATAACGTTCTGGAATCTGAGAGGAGCCACACGTTTCAATCCACCCAGCATTCCGTCAAGTCTCCCAATAAAAATGGTACCTCACTTGTGTGAGTAGGACTAGCACCCACAACAGGAAATGCCCCAAAACACAAAGTGGATACATCACATTTTTCCAAAGAAAACAGAGGTGTTTTTTGCAAAGTGCCTAGCTGTGGATTTTGGCCTCTAGCTCAGCTGGCACCTATTGAAACCTACCAAACCTGTACATTTTTTAAAACTAGACACCTAGGGGAATCCACAATGGGGTGACTTGTGGGGCTCTCACCAGGTTCTGTTAGCCTGAATGCTTTGCAAATCTCAAAATTTGGCCAAAAAGACACTTTTTCCTCATATTTTGGTGACAGAAAGTTCTGGAATCTGAGAGGAGCCACAAATTACCTTCCCCCCAGCGTTCCCCTAAGTCTCCCGATAAAAATGGTACCTCACCTGTGTGGGTAGGCCTAGCGCCCATGACACAAAATATCCGTAAAACACAACCTGGATACATCACATTTTCCGAAAGAAAACAGAGCTGTTTTTTGCAAAGTGCCTAGCTGTGGATTTTGGCCTCTAGCTCAGCCGGCTCCTAGGGAAACCTACCAAACCTGCACATTTTTTAAAACTAGACACCTAGGGGAATCCAAGATGGGGGACTTGTGGGGCTCTCACCAGGTGCTGTTAGCCAGAATTCTTTGCAAAGCTCAAAATTTGGCCATAAAAACACTTTTCCCTCACATTTTGGTGACAGAAAGTTCTGGAATCTGAGAGGAGCCACAAATTTCCTTCCCCCCAGCGTTCTCTAAGTCTCCCGATAAAAATGGTACCTCACCTGTGTGGATAGTCCTAGCACCCGTGACAGGAAATGTCCAAAAGCACAACCTGGACACATCACATTTTCCCAAAGAAAACAGAGCTGTTTTTTGCAAAGTGCCTAGCTGTGGATTTTGGCTTGTAGCTCAGCCGGGAGCTAAGGAAACCTACTAAACTTGTGCATTTTTTAAAACTATACACCTAGTTGAATACAAGATGGGGGACTTGTGGGGCTCTCACCAGGTTCTGTTAGCCAGAATCCTTTAGAGACCTCAAAATTTGGCTAAAAAAACACCTTTTTCCTTATATTCTGGTGAGATAACGTTCTGGAATCTGAGAGGAGCCACAAATTTCCTTCCACCCAGCATTCCGCCAAGTCTCCCGATAAAAATGGTACCTCACTTGTGTGGGTAGGACTAGCGTCCACAACAGGAAATGCCCCAAAACACAAAGTGGACACATCACATTTTCCCAAAGAAAACAGAGCTGTTTTTTGCAAAGTGCCTAGCTGTGGATTTTGGCCTCTAGCTCAGCCGGCACCTATGGAAACCTACCAAACCTGTAAAAATTTTAAAACTAGACACCTAGGGGAATCCAAGATGGGGGACTTGTGGGGCTCTCACCAGGTTCTGTTAGCCTGAATGCTTTGCAAATCTCAAAATTTGACCAAAAAGACACTTTTTCCTCACATTTTGGTGACAGAAAGTTCTGGAATCTGAGAGGACCCACAAATTTCCTTCCCCCCAGCGTTCCCCTAAGTCTCCCGATAAAAATGGTACCTCACCTGTGTGGGTAGGCCTAGCGTCCATGACAGAAAATATCCCTAAACACAACCTGGATATATCACATTTTCCGAAAGAAAACAGATCTGTTTTTTGCAAAGTGCCTAGCTGTGGATTTTGGCCTCTAGCTCAGCCGCCTCCTAGGGAAACATACCAAACCTGCACATTTTTGAAAACTAGACACCTAGGGGAATCCAAGATGGTGTGACTTTTGGGGCTCTCACCAGGTTCTGTTACCCAGAAACTTTTGCAAACCTCAAAATTTGGCCCAAAAAACGCTTTATCCTCACAATTCGGTGATAGAAAGTTTTGGAATCTGAGAGGAACCACAAATTTCCTTCTCCCCAGCGTTCCTCCAAGTCTCCCGATAAAAATGGTACCTTACCTGTGTGGGTAGGCCTAGTGCCCACGACAGGAAATGCCCCAAAACACAGCCTGGACACATCACATTTTTCCAAAGTAAACAGGGCAGTTTTTTTTAAATTGCATAGCTGTGGATTTTGGCCTCTAGCTTAGCCGGGACCTAAGGAAACCTACTAAACTTGTGCATTTTTTAAAACTAGACACCTAGGGGACTCCAAGATGGGGGACCTCACCTGTGTGGGTAGGCCTAGTTCCCACAACAGGAAATGGCCCAAAACACAACCTGGACACAAAACACTTTTCCAAAGTAAACAGAGCTGTTTTTTTCAAATTGCCTAGCTGTGGATTTTGGCCTCTAGCTCAGCCGGGACTTAAGGAAACCTACTAAACTTATGCATTTTTAAAACTATATACCTAGGGGAATTAAAGATGGGGGACTTGTGGGGCTCTCATCAGGTTTTGTTAGCCAGAATTCTTTGCAAACCTCAAAACTTGGCCAAAAAAACACTTTATCCTCACATTTCGGTGACAGAAAGTTCTGGAACTTGGGAGGAGCCACAAATGTCCTCCCCCCCAGCGTTCCCCTAAGTCTCCCGATAAAAATGGTACCTCTCCTGTGTGGGTAGGTCTAGCGCCCGTGATAGGAAATGTCCCAAAGCACAACCTGGACACATCACATTTTCCGAAGGGAAACAGAGCTGTTTTTTGCAAAGTGCCTAGCTGTGGATTTTGGACTCTAGCTCATCAGGCACCTATGGAAACCTACCAAACCTGTACATTTTTTTAAACTAGACACCTAGGGGGATCCAAAATGGGTGACTTGTGGGGCGCTCACCATGTTCTGTTACCCAGGACCTTTTCCAAATCTCAAAATGTGGCCAAAAAAACACTTTTTCCTCACATTTTGGTGACAGAAACTTCTGGAATCTGAGAGGAGCCCAAAAATGTCCTTCCCCCCAGCATTCCCCTAAGTCTCCCGATAAAAATGGTACTTCATCTGTGTGGGTAGGCCTCGCACCCGTGATAGAAAATGTCCCTAAACACAATCTCGACACATCACATTTTCCCAAAGAAAACAAAGCTGTTTTTTTTAAAATTACCTAGGTGTGGATTTTGGCCTCTAGCTCAGCCGAGACCTAAGGAAACCTACTAAACTTGTGCATTTTTTAAAACTAGACACCCAGGGGAATCCAAGATGGGGGACTTGTGGGGATCTCACCAGGTTCTGTTACCCAGAATGCTTTGCAAACCTCAAAATGTTGCCAAACAAATACTTTTTCCTCACATTTCGGTGACAGACAATTCTGGAATCTGAGAGGATCCAAAAATGTCCTTCCCCCCAGCATTCTCTAAGTCTCCCGATAAAAATGGAACCTCACCTGTGTGGATAGTCCTAGCGCCCGTGACAGGAAATGTCCCAAAGCACAACCTGGACACATCACATTTTCCCAAAGAAAACAGAGCTGTTTTTTGCAAAGTGCCTAGCTGTGGATTTTGGCTTGTAGCTCAGCCGGGAGCTAAGGAAACCTACTAAACTTGTGCATTTTTTAAAACTAGATACCTAGTGGAATCCAAGATGGGGGACTTGTGGGGCTCTCACCAGGTTCTGTTAGCCAGAATCCTTTGCAAACCTCAAAATGTGGCCCAAAAAACACTTTTTCCTCACATTTTGGTGACAGAAAGTTCTGGAATCTGAGAGGAGCCACAAATGTCCTTCCCCCAGCGTTCCCCTAAGTACTCCGATAAAAATGGTACCTCACCTGTGTGGATAGTCCTAGCGTTCGTGACAGGAAATGTTCCAAAGCACAACCTGGACACATCACATTTTCTCAAAGAAAACAGAGCTGTTTTTTGCAGAGTGCCTAGCTGTGGATTTTGGCCTCTAGCTCAGCCGGCACCTAGGGAAACCTACCAAACCTTTGCATTTTTGAAAACTAGACACCTAGGAGGGGAATCCAAGATGGGGTGACTTGTGGGGCTCTCACCACATTCTTTTACACAGAATCCTTTGCACACCTCAATATTTGGCTAAAAAAACAATTTTTCCTCATATTCTGGTGAGATAACGTTCTGGAATCTGAGAGGAGCCACAAATTTCCTTCCACCCAGCATTCCGCCAAGTCTCCCGATAAAAATGGTACCTCACTTGTGTGGGTAGGACTGGCGCCCACGACAGGAAATGCCCCAAAACACAAAGTGGACAATTCACATTTTCCCAAAGGAAACAGAGCTGTTTTTTGCAAAGTGTCTAGCTGTGGATTTTGCCGTCTAACTCAGCACCTCGGCACCTATCGAAGCCTACCAAACCTGTAAATTTTTTTAAACTAGACACCTAGGGGAATCTACAATGGGGTGACTTGTGGGGCTCTCACCAGGTTCTGTTACCCAGAATCTTTTGCAAACCTCCAAATTTGGACACAAAAAACACTTTTTCCTCACATTTCGGTGACAGAAAGTTTTGGAATCTGAGAGGAGACACAAATTTCCTCCCCCCCAGTGTTCCTCCAAGTCTCCCGATAAAAATAGTACCTCAACTGTGTGGGTAGGCCTAGTGCCCACGACAGAAAATGCCCCAAAACATAACCTGGACACATCACATTTTTCCAAAGAAACTGAGCTGTTTTTTGCAAAGTGGCTAGCTGTGGATTTTGGCCTCTAGCTCAGCCGGCACCTAGGGAAACCTACCAAACCTGCGCATTTTTGAGAACTAGACACCTAGGGGAACCCAAGATGGGGTGATTTGTGGGGCTCTCACCACGTTCTGTTACCCAGAATCCTTTCGAGACCTCAAAATTTGGCTAAAAAAACACTGTTTCCTCATATTCTGGTGAGATAACGTTCTGGAATTTGAGACGAGCCACAAATTCCTTCTACCCAGCATTCCACCAAGTCTCTCAATAAAAATGGTACCTCACTTGTGTGGGTAGGACTAGCACCCACGACAGGAAAAGGCCCAAAACCCAAAGTGGACACATCACATTTTCCCAAGGGAAACAGAGCTGTTTGTTGCAAAGTGCATAGCTGTGGATTTTGGCCACTAGCTCAGCCGGCACCTATCGAAACCTACCAAACCTGTACATTTTTTTAAACTAGACACCTAGGGGGATCCAAGATGGGTGACTTGTGGGGCTCTCACCAGATTCTGTTACCCAGGACCTTTTCCAAACCTTAAAATGTGGCCAAAAAAACACTTTTTCCTCACATTTCGGTGACAGAAAGTTTTGGAATGTGAGAGGAGCCACAGAAGTTCCTTCACCCCAGTGTTCCTCCATGTCTCCCGATAAAAATGGTACCTCACTTGTGTGGGTAGGACTAGCGCCCACGACAGGAAATGCCCCAAAACACAAAGTGGACATATCACATATTCCCAAAGAAAACAGAGCTGTTTTTTGAAAAGTGCCTAGCTGTGGATTTTGGCCTCTAGCTCATCCGGCACCTATGGAAACCTACCAAACCTGTACATTTTTTTAAACTAGACACCAGGGGGATCCAAGATGGGGGACTTGTGGGGCTCTCACCAGGTTCTGTTACCCCGAATGCTTTGCAAACCTCAAAATTTGGCCCAAAAATAATTTTACCTCACATTTTGATGACAGACAATTCTGGAATCTGAGAGGAGACACAAATGTCCTCCCCCCAGTGTCCCTCTAAGTCTCCCGATAAAAATAGGACCTCAACTGTGTGGGTAGGCCTAGTGCCCACGACAGAAAATGCCCCAAAACACAACCTGGACACATCATATTTTTCGAAAGTAAACAGAGCTGTTTTTTTCAAAATGCCTAGATGTGGATTTTAGCCTCTAGCTCAGCCGGGAGCTAAGGAAACCTACTAAACTTGTGCATTTTTTTTAAAATAGACACCTCGGGGAATCCAAGATGGGGGACTTGTGGGGCTCTCACCAGGTTCTTCTACTCAGAATCCTTTTGAGACCTCAAAATTTGGCTAAAAAAACACTTTTTCCTCATATTCTGGTGAGATAACGTTCTGGAATCTGAGAGGAGCCACAAATTTCCTTCCACCCAGCATTCCGCCAAGTCTCCCGATAAAAATGGTACCTCACTTGTGTGGGTAGGACTAGCGCCCACGACAGGAAATGCCCCAAAACACAAAGTGGGCAATTCACATTTTCCCAAAGGAAACAGAGCTGTTTTTTGCAAAGTGTCTAGATGTGGATTTTGCCCTCTAGCTCAGCACCTCGGCACCTATCGAAGCCTACCAAACCTTTAAATTTTTTTAAACTAAACACCTAGGGGAATCTACAATGGGGTGACTTGTGGGGCTCTCACCAGGTTCTGTTAGCCAGAATCCTTTGCAAACCTCAAAATTTGGCAAAAAAACACTTTTTAGTCACATTTTGGTGACAGAAAGTTCTGGAATCTGAGAGGAGCCACAAATGTCCTTCCCTCCAGAGTTCCCCTAAGTCTCCCAATAAAAATGGTACCTCCCCGGTGTGGGTAGGGCTAGCCCCCGTGACAGAAAATATCCCTAAACACAACCTTGACTCATCACATTTTCCAAAAGAAACAGAGCTGTTTTTTGCAAAGTGCCTAGCTGTGGATTTTGGCCTCTAGCTTAGTCGGCACCTAGGGAAACCTACCAAACCTGAGCATTTTTGAGAACTAGACACCTAGGGGAATCCAAGATGGGGTGATTTGTGGGGCTCTCACCACGTTCTGTTACCCAGAATCCTTTCGAGACCTCAAAATTTGGCTAAAAAAACACTGTTTCCTCATATTCTGGTGAGATAACGTTCTGAAATTTGAGACGAGCCACAAATTCCTTCTACCCAGCATTCCACCAAGTCTCTCAATAAAAATGGTACCTCACTTGTGTGGGTAGGACTAGCACCCACGACAGGAAAAGGCCCAAAACCCAAAGTGGACACATCACATTTTCCCAAGGGAAACAGAGCTGTTTGTTGCAAAGTGCATAGCTGTGGATTTTGGCCACTAGCTCAGCCGGCACCTATCGAAACCTACCAAACCTGTACATTTTTTTAAACTAGACACCTAGGGGGATCCAAGATGGGTGACTTGTGGGGCTCTCACCAGATTCTGTTACCCAGGACCTTTTCCAAACCTTAAAATGTGGCCAAAAAAAACACTTTTTCCTCACATTTCGGTGACAGAAAGTTTTGGAATGTGAGAGGAGCCACAGAAGTTCCTTCCCCCCAGTGTTCCTCCATGTCTCCCGATAAAAATGGTACCTCACTTGTGTGGGTAGGACTAGCGCCCACGACAGGAAATGCCCCAAAACACAAAGTGGACATATCACATATTCCCAAAGAAAACAGAGCTGTTTTTTGAAAAGTGCCTAGCTGTGGATTTTGGCCTCTAGCTCATCCGGCACCTATGGAAACCTACCAAACCTGTACATTTTTTTAAACTAGACACCAGGGGGATCCAAGATGGGGGACTTGTGGGGCTCTCACCAGGTTCTGTTACCCCGAATGCTTTGCAAACCTCAAAATTTGGCCCAAAAATAATTTTTCCTCACATTTTGATGACAGACAATTCTGGAATCTGAGAGGAGACACAAATGTCCTCCCCCCAGTGTCCCTCTAAGTCTCCCGATAAAAATAGTACCTCAACTGTGTGGGTAGGCCTAGTGCCCACGACAGAAAATGCCCCAAAACACAACCTGGACACATCATATTTTTCGAAAGTAAACAGAGCTGTTTTTTTCAAAATGCCTAGATGTGGATTTTAGCCTCTAGCTCAGCCGGGAGCTAAGGAAACCTACTAAACTTGTGCATTTTTTTTAAAATAGACACCTCGGGGAATCCAAGATGGGGGACTTGTGGGGCTCTCACCAGGTTCTTCTACTCAGAATCCTTTTGAGACCTCAAAATTTGGCTAAAAAAACACTTTTTCCTCATATTCTGGTGAGATAACGTTCTGGAATCTGAGAGGAGCCACAAATTTCCTTCCACCCAGCATTCCGCCAAGTCTCCCGATAAAAATGGTACCTCACTTGTGTGGGTAGGACTAGCGCCCACGACAGGAAATGCCCCAAAACACAAAGTGGGCAATTCACATTTTCCCAAAGGAAACAGAGCTGTTTTTTGCAAAGTGTCTAGATGTGGATTTTGCCCTCTAGCTCAGCACCTCGGCACCTATCGAAGCCTACCAAACCTTTAAATTTTTTTAAACTAAACACCTAGGGGAATCTACAATGGGGTGACTTGTGGGGCTCTCACCAGGTTCTGTTAGCCAGAATCCTTTGCAAACCTCAAAATTTGGCAAAAAAACACTTTTTAGTCACATTTTGGTGACAGAAAGTTCTGGAATCTGAGAGGAGCCACAAATGTCCTTCCCTCCAGAGTTCCCCTAAGTCTCCCAATAAAAATGGTACCTCCCCGGTGTGGGTAGGGCTAGCCCCCGTGACAGAAAATATCCCTAAACACAACCTTGACTCATCACATTTTCCAAAAGAAACAGAGCTGTTTTTTGCAAAGTGCCTAGCTGTGGATTTTGGCCTCTAGCTTAGTCGGCACCTAGGGAAACCTACCAAACCTGAGCATTTTTGAGAACTAGACACCTAGGGGAATCCAAGATGGGGTGACTTGTGGGGCTCTCACCACATTCTTTTACTCAGAATCCTTTAGAGACCTCAAAATTTGGCTAAAAAAACACTTTTTCCTCATATTCTGGTGAGATAACGTTCTGGAATCTGAGAGGAGCCACACATTTCCTTCCACCCAGCATTCCGCCAAGTCTCCCGATAAAAATGGTACCTCACTTGTGTGGGTAGGACTAGCACCCACGACAGGAAATGCCCAAAAACACAAAGTGGACACATCACATTTTCTCAAAGAAAACAGAGCTGTTTTTTGCAAAGAGCCTAGCTGTGGATTTTGGCCTCTAGCTCAGCCGGCACCTATGGAAACCTACCAAACCTGTACATTTTTTAAAACTAGGCACCTAGGGGAATCCAAGATGGGGGACTTGTGGGGCTCTCACCATGTTCTGTTAGCCTGAATGCTTTGCAAATCTCAAAATGTGGCCAAAAAGACACTTTGTCCTCACATTTTGGTGACAGATACCTCCCGATAAAAATGGTACCTCACCTGTGTGGGTAGGCCTAGCGCCCGTGATAGAAAATGTCCCTAAACATAATCTCGACACATCACATTTTCGCAAAGAAAACAAAGCTGTTTTTAAAAAATTGCCTAGGTGTGGATTTTGGCCTCTAGCTCAGCCGAGACCTAAGGAAACCTACTAAAGTTGTGCATTTTTTAAAACTAGACACCTAGGGGTTTCCAAGATGGGGGACTTGTGGGGCTCTCACCAGGTTCTGTTAGCCTGAATGCTTTGCAAACCTCAAAATGTTGCCAAAACATAATAATTTTTCCTCACAATTCGGTGACAGACAATTCTGGAATCTGAGAGGAACCACAAATTTCCTTCCCCCCAGCGTTCCCCTAAGTCTCCCGATAAAAATGGTACCTCGCCTGTGTGGGTAGGCCTAGCGCCAGTGACAGGAAATGTCGCAAAGCACAACCTGGACACATCACATTTTCCGAAAGTAAACAGAGCTGTTTTTTGCAAAGTGCCTAGCTGTGGATTTTGGCCTCTAGCTCAGCCGGCACCTAAGGAAACCTACCAAACCTGCGCATTTTTGAAAACCAGAAACCTAGGAGGGGAATCCAAGATGGGGTGACTTGTGGGGCTCTTACCACATTCTTTTACCTAGAATCCTTTAGAGACCTCAATATTTGGCCAAAAAGACACTTTTTCCTCATATTTTGGTGACAGAAAGTTCTGGAATCTGAGAGGAGCCACAAATTTCCTTCCCCCCAGCGTTCCCCTAAGTCTCCCGATAAAAATGGTACCTCACCTGTGTGGGTAGGCCTAGCGCCCATGACACAAAATATCCGTAAAACACAACCTGGATACATCACATTTTCTGAAAGAAAACAGAGCTGTTTTTTGCAAAGTGCCTAGCTGTGGATTTTGGCCTCTAGCTCAGCCGGCTCCTAGGGAAACCTACCAAACCTGCACATTTTTTAAAACTAGACACCTAGGGGAATCCAAGATGGGGGACTTGTGGGGCTCTCACCAGGTGCTGTTAGCCAGAATTCTTTGCAAAGCTCAAAATTTGGCCATAAAAACACTTTTCCCTCACATTTTGGTGACAGAAAGTTCTGGAATCTGAGAGGAGCCACAAATTTCCTTCCCCCCAGCGTTCTCTAAGTCTCCCGATAAAAATGGTACCTCACCTGTGTGGATAGTCCTAGCACCCGTGACAGGAAATGTCCAAAAGCACAACCTGGACACATCACATTTTCCCAAAGAAAACAGAGCTGTTTTTTGCAAAGTGCCTAGCTGTGGATTTTGGCTTGTAGCTCAGCCGGGAGCTAAGGAAACCTACTAAACTTGTGCATTTTTTAAAACTAGACACCTAGTTGAATACAAGATGGGGGACTTGTGGGGCTCTCACCAGGTTCTGTTAGCCAGAATCCTTTAGAGACCTCAAAATTTGGCTAAAAAAACACCTTTTTCCTTATATTCTGGTGAGATAACGTTCTGGAATCTGAGAGGAGCCACAAATTTCCTTCCACCCAGCATTCCGCCAAGTCTCCCGATAAAAATGGTACCTCACTTGTGTGGGTAGGACTAGCGTCCACAACAGGAAATGCCCCAAAACACAAAGTGGACACATCACATTTTCCCAAAGAAAACAGAGCTGTTTTTTGCAAAGTGCCTAGCTGTGGATTTTGGCCTCTAGCTCAGCCGGCACCTATGGAAACCTACCAAACCTGTAACATTTTTAAAACTAGACACCTAGGGGAATCCAAGATGGGGGACTTGTGGGGCTCTCACCAGGTTCTGTTAGCCTGAATGCTTTGCAAATCTCAAAATTTGACCAAAAATACACTTTTTCCTCACATTTTGGTGACAGAAAGTTCTGGAATCTGAGAGGACCCACAAATTTCCTTCCCCCCAGCGTTCCCCTAAGTCTCCCGATAAAAATGGTACCTCACCTGTGTGGGTAGGCCTAGCGTCCATGACAGAAAATATCCCTAAACACAACCTGGATATATCACATTTTCCGAAAGAAAACAGATCTGTTTTTTGCAAAGTGCCTAGCTGTGGATTTTGGCCTCTAGCTCAGCCGCCTCCTAGGGAAACCTACCAAACCTGCACATTTTTGAAAACTAGACACCTAGGGGAATCCAAGATGGTGTGACTTTTGGGGCTCTCACCAGGTTCTGTTACCCAGAAACTTTTGCAAACCTCAAAATTTGGCCCAAAAAACGCTTTATCCTCACAATTCGGTGATAGAAAGTTTTGGAATCTGAGAGGAACCACAAATTTCCTTCTCCCCAGCGTTCCTCCAAGTCTCCCGATAAAAATGGTACCTTACCTGTTTGGGTAGGCCTAGTGCCCACGACAGGAAATGCCCCAAAACACAGCCTGGACACATCACATTTTTCCAAAGTAAACAGGGCAGTTTTTTTGAAATTGCATAGCTGTGGATTTTGGCCTCTAGCTTAGCCGGGACCTAAGGAAACCTACTAAACTTGTGCATTTTTTAAAACTAGACACCTAGGGGACTCCAAGATGGGGGACCTCACCTGTGTGGGTAGGCCTAGTTCCCACAACAGGAAATGGCCCAAAACACAACCTGGACACAAAACACTTTTCCAAAGTAAACAGAGCTGTTTTTTTCAAATTGCCTAGCTGTGGATTTTGGCCTCTAGCTCAGCCGGGACTTAAGGAAACCTACTAAACTTATGCATTTTTAAAACTATATACCTAGGGGAATTAAAGATGGGGGACTTGTAGGGCTCTCATCAGGTTTTGTTAGCCAGAATTCTTTGCAAACCTCAAAACTTGGCCAAAAAAACACTTTATCCTCACATTTCGGTGACAGAAAGTTCTGGAACTTGGGAGGAGCCACAAATGTCCTCCCCCCCAGCGTTCCCCTAAGTCTCCCGATAAAAATGGTACCTCTCCTGTGTGGGTAGGTCTAGCGCCCGTGATAGGAAATGTCCCAAAGCACAACCTGGACACATCACATTTTCCGAAGGGAAACAGAGCTGTTTTTTGCAAAGTGCCTAGCTGTGGATTTTGGACTCTAGCTCATCAGGCACCTATGGAAACCTACCAAACCTGTACATTTTTTTAAACTAGACACCTAGGGGGATCCAAAATGGGTGACTTGTGGGGCGCTCACCATGTTCTGTTACCCAGGACCTTTTCCAAATCTCAAAATGTGGCCAAAAAAACACTTTTTCCTCACATTTTGGTGACAGAAACTTCTGGAATCTGAGAGGAGCCCAAAAATGTCCTTCCCCCCAGCATTCCCCTAAGTCTCCCGATAAAAATGGTACTTCATCTGTGTGGGTAGGCCTCGCACCCGTGATAGAAAATGTCCCTAAACACAATCTCGACACATCACATTTTCCCAAAGAAAACAAAGCTGTTTTTTTAAAAATTACCTAGGTGTGGATTTTGGCCTCTAGCTCAGCCGAGACCTAAGGAAACCTACTAAACTTGTGCATTTTTTAAAACTAGACACCCAGGGGAATCCAAGATGGGGGACTTGTGGGGATCTCACCAGGTTCTGTTACCCAGAATGCTTTGCAAACCTCAAAATGTTGCCAAACAAATACTTTTTCCTCACATTTCGGTGACAGACAATTCTGGAATCTGAGAGGATCCAAAAATGTCCTTCCCCCCAGCATTCTCTAAGTCTCCCGATAAAAATGGAACCTCACCTGTTTGGATAGTCCTAGCGCCCGTGACAGGAAATGTCCCAAAGCACAACCTGGACACATCACATTTTCCCAAAGAAAACAGAGCTGTTTTTTGCAAAGTGCCTAGCTGTGGATTTTGGCTTGTAGCTCAGCCGGGAGCTAAGGAAACCTACTAAACTTGTGCATTTTTTAAAACTAGATACCTAGTGGAATCCAAGATGGGGGACTTGTGGGGCTCTCACCAGGTTCTGTTAGCCAGAATCCTTTGCAAACCTCAAAATGTGGCCCAAAAAACACTTTTTCCTCACATTTTGGTGACAGAAAGTTCTGGAATCTGAGAGGAGCCACAAATGTCCTTCCCCCAGCGTTCCCCTAAGTACTCCGATAAAAATGGTACCTCACCTGTGTGGATAGTCCTAGCGTTCGTGACAGGAAATGTTCCAAAGCACAACCTGGACACATCACATTTTCTCAAAGAAAACAGAGCTGTTTTTTGCAGAGTGCCTAGCTGTGGATTTTGGCCTCTAGCTCAGCCGGCACCTAGGGAAACCTACCAAACCTTTGCATTTTTGAAAACTAGACACCTAGGAGGGGAATCCAAGATGGGGTGACTTGTGGGGCTCTCACCACATTCTTTTACACAGAATCCTTTGCACACCTCAATATTTGGCTAAAAAAACAATTTTTCCTCATATTCTGGTGAGATAACGTTCTGGAATCTGAGAGGAGCCACAAATTTCCTTCCACCCAGCATTCCGCCAAGTCTCCAGATAAAAATGGTACCTCACTTGTGTGGGTAGGACTGGCGCCCACGACAGGAAATGCCCCAAAACACAAAGTGGACAATTCACATTTTCCCAAAGGAAACAGAGCTGTTTTTTGCAAAGTGTCTAGCTGTGGATTTTGCCGTCTAACTCAGCACCTCGGCACCTATCGAAGCCTACCAAACCTGTAAATTTTTTTAAACTAGACACCTAGGGGAATCTACAATGGGGTGACTTGTGGGGCTCTCACCAGGTTCTGTTACCCAGAATCTTTTGCAAACCTCCAAATTTGGACACAAAAAACACTTTTTCCTCACATTTCGGTGACAGAAAGTTTTGGAATCTGAGAGGAGACACAAATTTCCTCCCCCCCAGTGTTCCTCCAAGTCTCCCGATAAAAATAGTACCTCAACTGTGTGGGTAGGCCTAGTGCCCACGACAGAAAATGCCCCAAAACATAACCTGGACACATCACATTTTTCCAAAGAAACTGAGCTGTTTTTTGCAAAGTGCCTAGCTGTGGATTTTGGCCTCTAGCTCAGCCGGCACCTAGGGAAACCTACCAAACCTGCGCATTTTTGAGAACTAGACACCTAGGGGAACCCAAGATGGGGTGATTTGTGGGGCTCTCACCACGTTCTGTTACCCAGAATCCTTTCGAGACCTCAAAATTTGGCTAAAAAAACACTGTTTCCTCATATTCTGGTGAGATAACGTTCTGGAATTTGAGACGAGCCACAAATTCCTTCTACCCAGCATTCCACCAAGTCTCTCAATAAAAATGGTACCTCACTTGTGTGGGTAGGACTAGCACCCACGACAGGAAAAGGCCCAAAACCCAAAGTGGACACATCACATTTTCCCAAGGGAAACAGAGCTGTTTGTTGCAAAGTGCATAGCTGTGGATTTTGGCCACTAGCTCAGCCGGCACCTATCGAAACCTACCAAACCTGTACATTTTTTTAAACTAGACACCTAGGGGGATCCAAGATGGGTGACTTGTGGGGCTCTCACCAGATTCTGTTACCCAGGACCTTTTCCAAACCTTAAAATGTGGCCAAAAAAACACTTTTTCCTCACATTTCGGTGACAGAAAGTTTTGGAATGTGAGAGGAGCCACAGAAGTTCCTTCACCCCAGTGTTCCTCCATGTCTCCCGATAAAAATGGTACCTCACTTGTGTGGGTAGGACTAGCGCCCACGACAGGAAATGCCCCAAAACACAAAGTGGACATATCACATATTCCCAAAGAAAACAGAGCTGTTTTTTGAAAAGTGCCTAGCTGTGGATTTTGGCCTCTAGCTCATCCGGCACCTATGGAAACCTACCAAACCTGTACATTTTTTTAAACTAGACACCAGGGGGATCCAAGATGGGGGACTTGTGGGGCTCTCACCAGGTTCTGTTACCCCGAATGCTTTGCAAACCTCAAAATTTGGCCCAAAAATAATTTTTCCTCACATTTTGATGACAGACAATTCTGGAATCTGAGAGGAGACACAAATGTCCTCCCCCCAGTGTCCCTCTAAGTCTCCCGATAAAAATAGGACCTCAACTGTGTGGGTAGGCCTAGTGCCCACGACAGAAAATGCCCCAAAACACAACCTGGACACATCATATTTTTCGAAAGTAAACAGAGCTGTTTTTTTCAAAATGCCTAGATGTGGATTTTAGCCTCTAGCTCAGCCGGGAGCTAAGGAAACCTACTAAACTTGTGCATTTTTTTTAAAATAGACACCTCGGGGAATCCAAGATGGGGGACTTGTGGGGCTCTCACCAGGTTCTTCTACTCAGAATCCTTTTGAGACCTCAAAATTTGGCTAAAAAAACACTTTTTCCTCATATTCTGGTGAGATAACGTTCTGGAATCTGAGAGGAGCCACAAATTTCCTTCCACCCAGCATTCCGCCAAGTCTCCCGATAAAAATGGTACCTCACTTGTGTGGGTAGGACTAGCGCCCACGACAGGAAATGCCCCAAAACACAAAGTGGGCAATTCACATTTTCCCAAAGGAAACAGAGCTGTTTTTTGCAAAGTGTCTAGATGTGGATTTTGCCCTCTAGCTCAGCACCTCGGCACCTATCGAAGCCTACCAAACCTTTAAATTTTTTTAAACTAAACACCTAGGGGAATCTACAATGGGGTGACTTGTGGGGCTCTCACCAGGTTCTGTTAGCCAGAATCCTTTGCAAACCTAAAAATTTGGCAAAAAAACACTTTTTAGTCACATTTTGGTGACAGAAAGTTCTGGAATCTGAGAGGAGCCACAAATGTCCTTCCCTCCAGAGTTCCCCTAAGTCTCCCAATAAAAATGGTACCTCCCCGGTGTGGGTAGGGCTAGCCCCCGTGACAGAAAATATCCCTAAACACAACCTTGACTCATCACATTTTCCAAAAGAAACAGAGCTGTTTTTTGCAAAGTGCCTAGCTGTGGATTTTGGCCTCTAGCTTAGTCGGCACCTAGGGAAACCTACCAAACCTGAGCATTTTTGAGAACTAGACACCTAGGGGAATCCAAGATGGGGTGATTTGTGGGGCTCTCACCACGTTCTGTTACCCAGAATCCTTTCGAGACCTCAAAATTTGGCTAAAAAAACACTGTTTCCTCATATTCTGGTGAGATAACGTTCTGAAATTTGAGACGAGCCACAAATTCCTTCTACCCAGCATTCCACCAAGTCTCTCAATAAAAATGGTACCTCACTTGTGTGGGTAGGACTAGCACCCACGACAGGAAAAGGCCCAAAACCCAAAGTGGACACATCACATTTTCCCAAGGGAAACAGAGCTGTTTGTTGCAAAGTGCATAGCTGTGGATTTTGGCCACTAGCTCAGCCGGCACCTATCGAAACCTACCAAACCTGTACATTTTTTTAAACTAGACACCTAGGGGGATCCAAGATGGGTGACTTGTGGGGCTCTCACCAGATTCTGTTACCCAGGACCTTTTCCAAACCTTAAAATGTGGCCAAAAAAACACTTTTTCCTCACATTTCGGTGACAGAAAGTTTTGGAATGTGAGAGGAGCCACAGAAGTTCCTTCCCCCCAGTGTTCCTCCATGTCTCCCGATAAAAATGGTACCTCACTTGTGTGGGTAGGACTAGCGCCCACGACAGGAAATGCCCCAAAACACAAAGTGGACATATCACATATTCCCAAAGAAAACAGAGCTGTTTTTTGAAAAGTGCCTAGCTGTGGATTTTGGCCTCTAGCTCATCCGGCACCTATGGAAACCTACCAAACCTGTACATTTTTTTAAACTAGACACCAGGGGGATCCAAGATGGGGGACTTGTGGGGCTCTCACCAGGTTCTGTTACCCCGAATGCTTTGCAAACCTCAAAATTTGGCCCAAAAATAATTTTTCCTCACATTTTGATGACAGACAATTCTGGAATCTGAGAGGAGACACAAATGTCCTCCCCCCAGTGTCCCTCTAAGTCTCCCGATAAAAATAGTACCTCAACTGTGTGGGTAGGCCTAGTGCCCACGACAGAAAATGCCCCAAAACACAACCTGGACACATCATATTTTTCGAAAGTAAACAGAGCTGTTTTTTTCAAAATGCCTAGATGTGGATTTTAGCCTCTAGCTCAGCCGGGAGCTAAGGAAACCTACTAAACTTGTGCATTTTTTTTAAAATAGACACCTCGGGGAATCCAAGATGGGGGACTTGTGGGGCTCTCACCAGGTTCTTCTACTCAGAATCCTTTTGAGACCTCAAAATTTGGCTAAAAAAACACTTTTTCCTCATATTCTGGTGAGATAACGTTCTGGAATCTGAGAGGAGCCACAAATTTCCTTCCACCCAGCATTCCGCCAAGTCTCCCGATAAAAATGGTACCTCACTTGTGTGGGTAGGACTAGCGCCCACGACAGGAAATGCCCCAAAACACAAAGTGGGCAATTCACATTTTCCCAAAGGAAACAGAGCTGTTTTTTGCAAAGTGTCTAGATGTGGATTTTGCCCTCTAGCTCAGCACCTCGGCACCTATCGAAGCCTACCAAACCTTTAAATTTTTTTAAACTAAACACCTAGGGGAATCTACAATGGGGTGACTTGTGGGGCTCTCACCAGGTTCTGTTAGCCAGAATCCTTTGCAAACCTCAAAATTTGGCAAAAAAACACTTTTTAGTCACATTTTGGTGACAGAAAGTTCTGGAATCTGAGAGGAGCCACAAATGTCCTTCCCTCCAGAGTTCCCCTAAGTCTCCCAATAAAAATGGTACCTCCCCGGTGTGGGTAGGGCTAGCCCCCGTGACAGAAAATATCCCTAAACACAACCTTGACTCATCACATTTTCCAAAAGAAACAGAGCTGTTTTTTGCAAAGTGCCTAGCTGTGGATTTTGGCCTCTAGCTTAGTCGGCACCTAGGGAAACCTACCAAACCTGAGCATTTTTGAGAACTAGACACCTAGGGGAATCCAAGATGGGGTGACTTGTGGGGCTCTCACCACATTCTTTTACTCAGAATCCTTTAGAGACCTCAAAATTTGGCTAAAAAAACACTTTTTCCTCATATTCTGGTGAGATAACGTTCTGGAATCTGAGAGGAGCCACACATTTCCTTCCACCCAGCATTCCGCCAAGTCTCCCGATAAAAATGGTACCTCACTTGTGTGGGTAGGACTAGCACCCACGACAGGAAATGCCCAAAAACACAAAGTGGACACATCACATTTTCTCAAAGAAAACAGAGCTGTTTTTTGCAAAGAGCCTAGCTGTGGATTTTGGCCTCTAGCTCAGCCGGCACCTATGGAAACCTACCAAACCTGTACATTTTTTAAAACTAGGCACCTAGGGGAATCCAAGATGGGGGACTTGTGGGGCTCTCACCATGTTCTGTTAGCCTGAATGCTTTGCAAATCTCAAAATGTGGCCAAAAAGACACTTTGTCCTCACATTTTGGTGACAGATACCTCCCGATAAAAATGGTACCTCACCTGTGTGGGTAGGCCTAGCGCCCGTGATAGAAAATGTCCCTAAACATAATCTCGACACATCACATTTTCGCAAAGAAAACAAAGCTGTTTTTAAAAAATTGCCTAGGTGTGGATTTTGGCCTCTAGCTCAGCCGAGACCTAAGGAAACCTACTAAAGTTGTGCATTTTTTAAAACTAGACACCTAGGGGTTTCCAAGATGGGGGACTTGTGGGGCTCTCACCAGGTTCTGTTAGCCTGAATGCTTTGCAAACCTCAAAATGTTGCCAAAACATAATAATTTTTCCTCACAATTCGGTGACAGACAATTCTGGAATCTGAGAGGAACCACAAATTTCCTTCCCCCCAGCGTTCCCCTAAGTCTCCCGATAAAAATGGTACCTCGCCTGTGTGGGTAGGCCTAGCGCCAGTGACAGGAAATGTCGCAAAGCACAACCTGGACACATCACATTTTCCGAAAGTAAACAGAGCTGTTTTTTGCAAAGTGCCTAGCTGTGGATTTTGGCCTCTAGCTCAGCCGGCACCTAAGGAAACCTACCAAACCTGCGCATTTTTGAAAACCAGAAACCTAGGAGGGGAATCCAAGATGGGGTGACTTGTGGGGCTCTTACCACATTCTTTTACCTAGAATCCTTTAGAGACCTCAATATTTGGCCAAAAAGACACTTTTTCCTCATATTTTGGTGACAGAAAGTTCTGGAATCTGAGAGGAGCCACAAATTTCCTTCCCCCCAGCGTTCCCCTAAGTCTCCCGATAAAAATGGTACCTCACCTGTGTGGGTAGGCCTAGCGCCCATGACACAAAATATCCGTAAAACACAACCTGGATACATCACATTTTCCGAAAGAAAACAGAGCTGTTTTTTGCAAAGTGCCTAGCTGTGGATTTTGGCCTCTAGCTCAGCCGGCTCCTAGGGAAACCTACCAAACCTGCACATTTTTTAAAACTAGACACCTAGGGGAATCCAAGATGGGGGACTTGTGGGGCTCTCACCAGGTGCTGTTAGCCAGAATTCTTTGCAAAGCTCAAAATTTGGCCATAAAAACACTTTTCCCTCACATTTTGGTGACAGAAAGTTCTGGAATCTGAGAGGAGCCACAAATTTCCTTCCCCCCAGCGTTCTCTAAGTCTCCCGATAAAAATGGTACCTCACCTGTGTGGATAGTCCTAGCACCCGTGACAGGAAATGTCCAAAAGCACAACCTGGACACATCACATTTTCCCAAAGAAAACAGAGCTGTTTTTTGCAAAGTGCCTAGCTGTGGATTTTGGCTTGTAGCTCAGCCGGGAGCTAAGGAAACCTACTAAACTTGTGCATTTTTTAAAACTAGACACCTAGTTGAATACAAGATGGGGGACTTGTGGGGCTCTCACCAGGTTCTGTTAGCCAGAATCCTTTAGAGACCTCAAAATTTGGCTAAAAAAACACCTTTTTCCTTATATTCTGGTGAGATAACGTTCTGGAATCTGAGAGGAGCCACAAATTTCCTTCCACCCAGCATTCCGCCAAGTCTCCCGATAAAAATGGTACCTCACTTGTGTGGGTAGGACTAGCGTCCACAACAGGAAATGCCCCAAAACACAAAGTGGACACATCACATTTTCCCAAAGAAAACAGAGCTGTTTTTTGCAAAGTGCCTAGCTGTGGATTTTGGCCTCTAGCTCAGCCGGCACCTATGGAAACCTACCAAACCTGTAACATTTTTAAAACTAGACACCTAGGGGAATCCAAGATGGGGGACTTGTGGGGCTCTCACCAGGTTCTGTTAGCCTGAATGCTTTGCAAATCTCAAAATTTGACCAAAAATACACTTTTTCCTCACATTTTGGTGACAGAAAGTTCTGGAATCTGAGAGGACCCACAAATTTCCTTCCCCCCAGCGTTCCCCTAAGTCTCCCGATAAAAATGGTACCTCACCTGTGTGGGTAGGCCTAGCGTCCATGACAGAAAATATCCCTAAACACAACCTGGATATATCACATTTTCCGAAAGAAAACAGATCTGTTTTTTGCAAAGTGCCTAGCTGTGGATTTTGGCCTCTAGCTCAGCCGCCTCCTAGGGAAACCTACCAAACCTGCACATTTTTGAAAACTAGACACCTAGGGGAATCCAAGATGGTGTGACTTTTGGGGCTCTCACCAGGTTCTGTTACCCAGAAACTTTTGCAAACCTCAAAATTTGGCCCAAAAAACGCTTTATCCTCACAATTCGGTGATAGAAAGTTTTGGAATCTGAGAGGAACCACAAATTTCCTTCTCCCCAGCGTTCCTCCAAGTCTCCCGATAAAAATGGTACCTTACCTGTTTGGGTAGGCCTAGTGCCCACGACAGGAAATGCCCCAAAACACAGCCTGGACACATCACATTTTTCCAAAGTAAACAGGGCAGTTTTTTTGAAATTGCATAGCTGTGGATTTTGGCCTCTAGCTTAGCCGGGACCTAAGGAAACCTACTAAACTTGTGCATTTTTTAAAACTAGACACCTAGGGGACTCCAAGATGGGGGACCTCACCTGTGTGGGTAGGCCTAGTTCCCACAACAGGAAATGGCCCAAAACACAACCTGGACACAAAACACTTTTCCAAAGTAAACAGAGCTGTTTTTTTCAAATTGCCTAGCTGTGGATTTTGGCCTCTAGCTCAGCCGGGACTTAAGGAAACCTACTAAACTTATGCATTTTTAAAACTATATACCTAGGGGAATTAAAGATGGGGGACTTGTAGGGCTCTCATCAGGTTTTGTTAGCCAGAATTCTTTGCAAACCTCAAAACTTGGCCAAAAAAACACTTTATCCTCACATTTCGGTGACAGAAAGTTCTGGAACTTGGGAGGAGCCACAAATGTCCTCCCCCCCAGCGTTCCCCTAAGTCTCCCGATAAAAATGGTACCTCTCCTGTGTGGGTAGGTCTAGCGCCCGTGATAGGAAATGTCCCAAAGCACAACCTGGACACATCACATTTTCCGAAGGGAAACAGAGCTGTTTTTTGCAAAGTGCCTAGCTGTGGATTTTGGACTCTAGCTCATCAGGCACCTATGGAAACCTACCAAACCTGTACATTTTTTTAAACTAGACACCTAGGGGGATCCAAAATGGGTGACTTGTGGGGCGCTCACCATGTTCTGTTACCCAGGACCTTTTCCAAATCTCAAAATGTGGCCAAAAAAACACTTTTTCCTCACATTTTGGTGACAGAAACTTCTGGAATCTGAGAGGAGCCCAAAAATGTCCTTCCCCCCAGCATTCCCCTAAGTCTCCCGATAAAAATGGTACTTCATCTGTGTGGGTAGGCCTCGCACCCGTGATAGAAAATGTCCCTAAACACAATCTCGACACATCACATTTTCCCAAAGAAAACAAAGCTGTTTTTTTAAAAATTACCTAGGTGTGGATTTTGGCCTCTAGCTCAGCCGAGACCTAAGGAAACCTACTAAACTTGTGCATTTTTTAAAACTAGACACCCAGGGGAATCCAAGATGGGGGACTTGTGGGGATCTCACCAGGTTCTGTTACCCAGAATGCTTTGCAAACCTCAAAATGTTGCCAAACAAATACTTTTTCCTCACATTTCGGTGACAGACAATTCTGGAATCTGAGAGGATCCAAAAATGTCCTTCCCCCCAGCATTCTCTAAGTCTCCCGATAAAAATGGAACCTCACCTGTTTGGATAGTCCTAGCGCCCGTGACAGGAAATGTCCCAAAGCACAACCTGGACACATCACATTTTCCCAAAGAAAACAGAGCTGTTTTTTGCAAAGTGCCTAGCTGTGGATTTTGGCTTGTAGCTCAGCCGGGAGCTAAGGAAACCTACTAAACTTGTGCATTTTTTAAAACTAGATACCTAGTGGAATCCAAGATGGGGGACTTGTGGGGCTCTCACCAGGTTCTGTTAGCCAGAATCCTTTGCAAACCTCAAAATGTGGCCCAAAAAACACTTTTTCCTCACATTTTGGTGACAGAAAGTTCTGGAATCTGAGAGGAGCCACAAATGTCCTTCCCCCAGCGTTCCCCTAAGTACTCCGATAAAAATGGTACCTCACCTGTGTGGATAGTCCTAGCGTTCGTGACAGGAAATGTTCCAAAGCACAACCTGGACACATCACATTTTCTCAAAGAAAACAGAGCTGTTTTTTGCAGAGTGCCTAGCTGTGGATTTTGGCCTCTAGCTCAGCCGGCACCTAGGGAAACCTACCAAACCTTTGCATTTTTGAAAACTAGACACCTAGGAGGGGAATCCAAGATGGGGTGACTTGTGGGGCTCTCACCACATTCTTTTACACAGAATCCTTTGCACACCTCAATATTTGGCTAAAAAAACAATTTTTCCTCATATTCTGGTGAGATAACGTTCTGGAATCTGAGAGGAGCCACAAATTTCCTTCCACCCAGCATTCCGCCAAGTCTCCAGATAAAAATGGTACCTCACTTGTGTGGGTAGGACTGGCGCCCACGACAGGAAATGCCCCAAAACACAAAGTGGACAATTCACATTTTCCCAAAGGAAACAGAGCTGTTTTTTGCAAAGTGTCTAGCTGTGGATTTTGCCGTCTAACTCAGCACCTCGGCACCTATCGAAGCCTACCAAACCTGTAAATTTTTTTAAACTAGACACCTAGGGGAATCTACAATGGGGTGACTTGTGGGGCTCTCACCAGGTTCTGTTACCCAGAATCTTTTGCAAACCTCCAAATTTGGACACAAAAAACACTTTTTCCTCACATTTCGGTGACAGAAAGTTTTGGAATCTGAGAGGAGACACAAATTTCCTCCCCCCCAGTGTTCCTCCAAGTCTCCCGATAAAAATAGTACCTCAACTGTGTGGGTAGGCCTAGTGCCCACGACAGAAAATGCCCCAAAACATAACCTGGACACATCACATTTTTCCAAAGAAACTGAGCTGTTTTTTGCAAAGTGCCTAGCTGTGGATTTTGGCCTCTAGCTCAGCCGGCACCTAGGGAAACCTACCAAACCTACGCATTTTTGAGAACTAGACACCTAGGGGAACCCAAGATGGGGTGATTTGTGGGGTTCTCACCACGTTCTGTTACCCAGAATCCTTTCGAGACCTCAAAATTTGGCTAAAAAAACACTGTTTCCTCATATTCTGGTGAGATAACGTTCTGGAATTTGAGACGAGCCACAAATTCCTTCTACCCAGCATTCCACCAAGTCTCTCAATAAAAATGGTACCTCACTTGTGTGGGTAGGACTAGCACCCACGACAGGAAAAGGCCCAAAACCCAAAGTGGACACATCACATTTTCCCAAGGGAAACAGAGCTGTTTGTTGCAAAGTGCATAGCTGTGGATTTGGGCCACTAGCTCAGCCGGCACCTATCGAAACCTACCAAACCTGTACATTTTTTTAAACTAGACACCTAGGGGGATCCAAGATGGGTGACTTGTGGGGCTCTCACCAGATTCTGTTACCCAGGACCTTTTCCAAACCTTAAAATGTGGCCAAAAAAACACTTTTTCCTCACATTTCGGTGACAGAAAGTTTTGGAATGTGAGAGGAGCCACAGAAGTTCCTTCCCCCCAGTGTTCCTCCATGTCTCCCGATAAAAATGGTACCTCACTTGTGTGGGTAGGACTAGCGCCCACGACAGGAAATGCCCCAAAACACAAAGTGGACATATCACATATTCCCAAAGAAAACAGAGCTGTTTTTTGAAAAGTGCCTAGCTGTGGATTTTGGCCTCTAGCTCATCCGGCACCTATGGAAACCTACCAAACCTGTACATTTTTTTAAACTAGACACCAGGGGGATCCAAGATGGGGGACTTGTGGGGCTCTCACCAGGTTCTGTTACCCCGAATGCTTTGCAAACCTCAAAATTTGGCCCAAAAATAATTTTTCCTCACATTTTGATGACAGACAATTCTGGAATCTGAGAGGAGACACAAATGTCCTCCCCCCAGTGTCCCTCTAAGTCTCCCGATAAAAATAGTACCTCAACTGTGTGGGTAGGCCTAGTGCCCACGACAGAAAATGCCCCAAAACACAACCTGGACACCTCATATTTTTCGAAAGTAAACAGAGCTGTTTTTTTCAAAATGCCTAGATGTGGATTTTAGCCTCTAGCTCAGCCGGGAGCTAAGGAAACCTACTAAACTTGTGCATTTTTTTAAAAATAGACACCTCGGGGAATCCAAGATGGGGGACTTGTGGGGCTCTCACCAGGTTCTTCTACTCATAATCCTTTTGAGACCTCAAAATTTGGCTAAAAAAACACTTTTTCCTCATATTCTGGTGAGATAACGTTCTGGAATCTGAGAGGAGCCACAAATTTCCTTCCACCCAGCATTCCGCCAAGTCTCCCGATAAAAATGGTACCTCACTTGTGTGGGTAGGACTAGCGCCCACGACAGGAAATGCCCCAAAACACAAAGTGGGCAATTCACATTTTCCCAAAGGAAACAGAGCTGTTTTTTGCAAAGTGTCTAGCTGTGGATTTTGCCCTCTAGCTCAGCACCTCGGCACCTATCGAAGCCTACCAAACCTTTAATTTTTTTTAAACTAGACACCTAGGGGAATCTACAATGGGGTGACTTGTGGGGCTCTCACCAGGTTCTGTTAGCCAGAATCCTTTGCAAACCTCAAAATTTGGCAAAAAAACACTTTTTAGTCACATTTTGGTGACAGAAAGTTCTGGAATCTGAGAGGAGCCACAAATGTCCTTCCCCCCAGAGTTCCCCTAAGTCTCCCAATAAAAATGGTACCTCCCCGGTGTGGGTAGGGCTAGCCCCCGTGACAGAAAATATCCCTAAACACAACCTTGACTCATCACATTTTCCAAAAGAAACAGAGCTGTTTTTTGCAAAGTGCCTAGCTGTGGATTTTGGCCTCTAGCTCAGTCGGCACCTAGGGAAACCTACCAAACCTGAGCATTTTTGAGAACTAGACACCTAGGGGAATCCAAGATGGGGTGACTTGTGGGGCTCTCACCACATTCTTTTACTCAGAATCCTTTAGAGACCTCAAAATTTGGCTAAAAAAACACTTTTTCCTCATATTCTGGTGAGATAACGTTCTGGAATCTGAGAGGAGCCACACATTTCCTTCCACCCAGCATTCCGCCAAGTCTCCCGATAAAAATGGTACCTCACTTGTGTGGGTAGGACTAGCACCCACGACAGGAAATGCCCAAAAACACAAAGTGGACACATCACATGTTCTCAAAGAAAACAGAGCTGTTTTTTGCAAAGAGCCTAGCTGTGGATTTTGGCCTCTAGCTCAGCCGGCACCTATGGAAACCTACCAAACCTGTACATTTTTTAATACTAGGCACCTAGGGGAATCCAAGATGGGGGACTTGTGGGGCTCTCACCATGTTCTGTTAGCCTGAATGCTTTGCAAATCTCAAAATGTGGCCAAAAAGACACTTTGTCCTCACATTTTGGTGACAGATACCTCCCGATAAAAATGGTACCTCACCTGTGTGGGTAGGCCTAGCGCCCGTGATAGAAAATGTCCCTAAACATAATCTCGACACATCACATTTTCGCAAAGAAAACAAAGCTGTTTTTAAAAAATTGCCTAGGTGTGGATTTTGGCCTCTAGCTCAGCCGAGACCTAAGGAAACCTACTAAAGTTGTGCATTTTTTAAAACTAGACACCTAGGGGTTTCCAAGATGGGGGACTTGTGGGGCTCTCACCAGGTTCTGTTAGCCTGAATGCTTTGCAAACCTCAAAATGTTGCCAAAACATAATAATTTTTCCTCACAATTCGGTGACAGACAATTCTGGAATCTGAGAGGAACCACAAATTTCCTTCCCCCCAGCGTTCCCCTAAGTCTCCCGATAAAAATGGTACCTCGCCTGTGTGGGTAGGCCTAGCGCCAGTGACAGGAAATGTCGCAAAGCACAACCTGGACACATCACATTTTCCGAAAGTAAACAGAGCTGTTTTTTGCAAAGTGCCTAGCTGTGGATTTTGGCCTCTAGCTCAGCCGGCACCTAAGGAAACCTACCAAACCTGCGCATTTTTGAAAACTAGAAACCTAGGAGGGGAATCCAAGATGGGGTGACTTGTGGGGCTCTTACCACATTCTTTTACCTAGAATCCTTTAGAGACCTCAATATTTGGCTAAAAAAACACTTTTTCCTCATATTCTGGCGAGATAACGTTCTGGAATCTGAGAGGAGCCACAAATTTCCTTCCGTCCAGCATTCCGCCAAGTCTCCCGATAAAAATGGTACCTCACTTGTGTGGGTAGGACTAGCGCCCACGACAGGAAATGCCCCAAAACACAAAGTGGACACATCACATTTTCCCAAAGGAAACAGAGCTGTTTTTTGCAAAGTGCCTAGCTGTGGATTTTACCCTCTATGTCAGCTGGCACCTATCGAAACCTACCAAACCTGTACATTTTTGAAAACTAGACACCTAGGGGAATCCACAATGGGGGACTTGTGGGGCTCTCACCAGGTTCTGTTAGCCAGAATGCTTTGCAAACCTCAAAATGTGGCCAAAAAATACTTTTTCCTCACATTTCGGTGACAGAAAATTCTGGAATCTGAGAGGAGGCACAAATTTCCTTCCCCCCAGCGTTCCCCTAAGTCTCCCGATAAAAATGTTACCTCACCTGTGTGGTTAAGCCTCGCGCCCATGACAGGAAATGTCCTAAAACACAACCTGGACACATCACATTTTCCCAAAGAAAACAGAGCTGTTTTTTGCAAAGTGCCTCGCTGTGGATTTTGGCCTCTAGCTCAGCCGGCACGTAGGGAAACCTAGCAAACCTGCGCATTTTTGAAAACTAGACACCTAGGGGACTCCAAGATGGGGTGACTTGTGGGGCTCTCACCAAGTTCTGTTACCCAGAATCCTTTCGAGACCTCAAAATTTGGCTAAAAAAACACTTTTTCCTCATATTCTGGTGAGATAATGTTCTGGAATTTGAGACGAGCCACATATTTCCTTCCACATAGCATTCCGCCAAGTCTCCCGATAAAGATGGTACCACACTTGTGTGGGTAGGACCAGCGTCCACGACAGGAAATGCCCCAAAACACAAAGTGGACACATCACATTTTCCCAAAGAAAACAGAGCTGTTTTTTTTAAATTGCCTAGGTGTGGATTTTGGCCTCTAGCTCAGCCGAGACCTAAGGGAACCTACTAAACTTGTGCATTTTTTAAAACTAGACACCCAGGGGAATCCAAGATGGGGGAGTTGTGGGGCTCTCACCAGGTTCTGTTACCCAGAATGCTTTGCAAATCTCAAAATGTGGCCAAAAAGACACTTTGGGGGTCATTCTGACCTCGGCGGTAAAAGGCTCCTACCGCCGGTCAGAAGACCGCCATTCTACCGCCGCGGCCGCGGAAAGCCGCCACGGACATTCTGACCAACAACTGCCAAGCCGCCAAAAACCCGACATCCACGGAAGGCCGCCTCATCAGCGGGCAGCGATAAACTGGAGATGACCAAACCGCCACGCCAACACAAACACACCCATGCCATTACGACCCACCAATCCACACGGCGGTCTTTCAGCCGCGGTATTCCATTGGCGGTACACACCGCCGCGGTCAAAATACACACCCAGGCTCCAAAACCCAGCCACATTGGACAATTTGAAATACACACACCTGATACACATACAAACACCACTCCCACACATCCAAGCAACTATAAAACACACACCCACATCACCCACAAACCCCCACTAGTTGGAAATCGGAGAGAAGGCGAGAGAGAGAGAGAGAGAGAACATCAATCTAAAACCCCAACACACACAGGAACCCAACATCATCAACCACACTACATCTACGCACACATCACCACACACCACCACTCACATCACCGCAAACACCACCCCACACCTCATCCACACCACCCCATGGCACCCCAAAGACACCCCAGGTTTTCTGACCAAGAACTCCGGGTCATGGTGGAGGAAATCATAAGGGTAGAGCCCCAGCTCTTCGGCACACAGGTGCAACACACCACAATAGCCAGGAAGGCGGAGCTATGGCAGAGGATTGTCGACAGGGTCAACGCAGTGGGACAGCATCCCAGAAACCGGGAAGACATCAGAAAGCGCTGGAATGACCTACGGGGGAAGGTACGTCGATGGTCTCCAGACACAACATCGCTGTGCAGAGGACTGGCGGCGGACCACCACCCACCCCTCCCGAATTCACAGCATGGGAGCAAGAGGTCCTCAACATCCTGCATCCTGCGGACCTCGCTGGAGTAGGCGGAGGAATGGACTCTGGTAAGTCTAGTCTCAACTACTCCCCCCCCAACCACCAGCATGCCAACCCACACCCCCACCCTCACCCCCAACACCCCAGCACACAGCCTCCCTGCCAATGTCTCACCAGCACAACCCACCCAACCCAAAACCAAACCCTGAATGCCAACACAAACCATGGACACCCATCACCTATGCATGACCACTGCACATACCCATCCCCCCCACAAACCACCCTCACAACTCCTGCCACAAGGGGATGCCAGCACTGGGGGACAAGGGCACCCACAAATCGCACACCATGGAACACACAGAAGCAATAACCATACTCTTTCACCCCTGCAGGGCCCGAACGCCAACACACCGGCCAGGAGGGTCCAGATATGTCCATCCCACCCCCAGAACAGGCCCGCAGTGAGGACAGCAGCTCTGTCGACCTGGAACCTGATGACCAGCCCGGACCCTCGGGGACCTCTGGACAGTCGGTTCCCCACACACAGACACAGGCCACAGCAGACCTAACCCCCTCTAGGAATATCAGCACCGCTCCCACCCAGCGGGCCCATGCCTCTGTCTCCAGGACAGGTCAATCAGCGGTGTGTCCGCCACTACAGGGCACCCAGGCTGACCCAACACCCCAACAACAACAGGGACCTGGGGGCAGTGGTAGCGGGCACACCGTCCAGGGGACAGAGGCCCGGGGAAACAGGGCAACTGGGAGGGCTGCAGTGCGACAGGGGGGGAGGACAGGCCCAGGGAACCGACTCTCCAAGAGGCCCTCACCACCATCATGGGAGCATACCACCGCTCCCAGGAGACGATGGCGACGGTAATGGCCAGGTTCCAGGAGATCCAGGCACAGCAGGAGGAACGGTACATGGGGTACAGAGAGGAGCTCAGGAACATCGTCCAGGCCCTGAACCTAATAGTCACCACATTGCGGGACCATGTGGCACCCCAAAGGGCCCCTGTCCCCAGCCCGGACCAGGAACAGCCTACCACCTCCGCCGGCGCTAGTGGACAGGAGGCCCCCACACAACGACGGGCCACCAGAACCCCACCTCCTGCTGAAGATCAACCACCCCGCAAGAGGAGCCTGAGATCACAAAGGAAGACAGAGTAGGATGCCAAGACCCCCGCCAGCCTAAGATCCCCCCGGATGTCATTCCACTGTCCCACATCGTCATCCTGTCCAACCTTGAACTGCCCCTGCTCCATCCTTCCACAGGCATATGGACAATGCACCTGTGCGAGCGAGAACTGGACTCTGCCATGGACATCACTCCACCCCCACCCATCACCGTTTTACTATCATGGACCTATATGTAGCACTTTAAATAAATCACTTATTGCACATAAAACACTCAGGAGTCTGCTTGTATTCTTAACAAATGTATTATGCATAACGGGTCAAAAACGTGCAGTTACTTTGTGATGACAACATACCAATGTCAATTTGCTTTACTCCATTGCCGAACAAACCAGATGTCACGCAGTGGGTCATACAGCTGTGAAAAGCCAAGGGAAAGTCACAATTCAGTTGAAAGGAACTGGGGGGAAACACAGAAAGTAGAGATGCAGGAGGCCAGAAGGAAATGTAAAATGACGTGGGGGATTCTTACCTGGGTGCTACTGAAAATACTGTTGTATGACCGTGTCCCTGTTGTCCGTGTCGTCCCCGTTGTCTTCCTCCTCTTCACTCTCCACAGCTGCTACAACACCACCATCTGGACCATCCTCATGCAGAAAAGGCACCTGGCGCCGCAATGCAAGATTGTGAAGCATACAGCAGGCCACGATGATCTGGCACACCTTCTTTGGTGAGTACATGAGGGATCCCCCTGTCATATGCAGGCACCTAAACCTGGCCTTCAGGAGGCCGAAGGTCCTTTCTATGATCCTCCTAGATCGCCCATGGGCCTCATTGTACCGTTCCTCTGCCCTGGTCCGGGGATTCCTCACTGGGGTCAGTAGCCACGGCAGGTTGGGGTAACCAGAGTCACCAATTAGCCACACACGGTGTCTCTGTAGCTGTTCCATCACATAGGGGATGCTGCTATTTCGCATAACATACGCGTCATGCACTGACCCAGGGAACTTGGCATTTACATGGGAGATGTACTGGTCAGCCAAACAGACCACCTGGACATTCATAGAATGGTAACTTTTCCTGTTTCTGTACACCTGCTCATCGTCTTTTGGGGGTACTAAGGCCACATGGGTCCCATCAATGGCACCAATGATGTTGGGGATATGTCCAAGGGCATAGAAGTCAGCCTTCACAGTGGCCAAATCACCCTCCTCAGGGAAAATTATGTAGCTCCGCATGTATTTCGTCAGGGCAGACAACACTCTGGACAAAATCTTAGAAAACATAGGCTGAGACATCCCTGATGACATGGCCACTGTTGTCTGAAAAGACCCACTTGCCAAGAAATGGAGGACTGACAGAACCTGCACCAGAGGGGGAATTCCTGTGGGTTGGCGGATGGGGGACATCAGTGCTGGCTCCAGCTGGGCACACAGTTCATGTATAGTGGCTCGGTCAAGTCGGTATCGAAGTATTATATGACGTTCCTCCATTGTCGACAGGTCCACCAGCGGTCGGTACACGGGAGGATTCATCCTTCTCCTCGCAAGTCCCAGCGGACGGTGCGTAGGAAGGACAACATGGAGCGCAGAGTCAAACAACCTACAGGTACGTAACTACAGCTTGCACAGTACACGATTGTCAATGCATTGAATGGCTTGTATGAGTGTCAATGCAAGGCCTAGGCCTGTGTGACGCAGTAGTAATTAAGCCCTCTGGCCCCTGGTAATGGTGGCTGCCTGACCTGAGAAGTGTGACAATGGGATGTGAGGTCAATGCGCTGGCGTGACACACCATGGCGGTAGGCGGTCGAAGACCGCGGCGCAAAGCCGCATTGGTTAACATCGAACCCTATGGGTTTCACGGGCCAATGACTAGCTGCGCCGTCGGTCGCGGAACGCACCGCGGCGGTACGCACCGCCGCGGGCGTGACCGCCATTTTCTATCTGATTAATCACTCGAGACCTGATCATCCACAGGAGAGGACCTATACTGCAAGTGCTGCTGTGACCTCGGTCTGGGAGATACAATGGCTGCTGCGACTGGGGAAAGGGCCCCTGCCTTCACGACAGAAGAATTGGAGAAACTTGTGGATGGGGTCCTGCCCCAGTATGCGCGACTCTATGGTCCTCCAGACCAACAGGTAAGTACACTGTGTGCACGTTGCATGGGCGATGCCTGGGTTGTGTATGGTGGATGTAAGATGGTGGGGTGGGGAGCGAATGAGGAGTGCAAGGCACGACAGATGAGAGCATGTGCCACATGGCAAGGTTGGGGAGGGGGGGCCAATCGCATCTATCATGCGGAAAATTGATGATATTTCAATTTCCACCCTGTACATGTCAAATAGGTCAGCGCCCATCAGAAGATCGACATTTGGCGTGCCATCGTCAAGGAAGTCCGGACCCTGGGGGTCCACAACAGACGGGGCACCCACTGCCGCAAGAGGTGGGAGGACATCCGCCGCGGGACCAGGAAGACCGCCGAGTCACTGCTGGGGATGGCCTCCCAACCTAGGAGGGGTGCCAGCCGTACCCTGACCCCCCTGATGTCCCGGATCCTGGGGGTGGCCTACCCCGATTTGGATGGGCGCGTGACGACATCACAGCAGACACAAGGGGGTGAGTACCAGCACATTCAGCTATCTTTACACGCAGTGGAGGCGTCTGGGTGGGGGAGGAGGGCTGTGGGTGACATTAGGCCAGGGCGCTTTCTGTAGTGTAGTCCCCTCCTTTAGGCATGGCCCTGTGCCCCCGCCCCCAACCTCCTGTACGGTGCCAGGTACAACTAGCCATGGTCCTGCATCATCCATGTGCGCGTTTGTTTTCCCTAGACCTGTTGGCCCAGTCACAAGTACTCAGTAGTGTACCCCGATTGCGCGGCTTAGTGCATGAGGCTCCTGTGTCTGTCCTCTCCGCCAACGATGTTGACAATGCATGTACTCAACCTTTTATTATGTCTCCCCCCACCCTTTTACTTTGTCTTCTTGTGCATGTGTGCTTCAGCATCATCAGGCGGAGGAGACTTGGCACCGGAGCACGAGGGAGCTGCGACTCACAAGGCCCCGGTGGGCCATGGCACAGACACCGAGGCCACCAGTGATACGGAGGGCGAGGGGAGCTTCACAACGGGGAGCCGTGGTGAAACCAGCGACACCGACACGTCTTTGGAAGGGAGCTCCCTAGCGGTGGTGGCAACATCCGTGCCCCCCGCCTCTACAGGTACAGCCGCCACCCAGCGCACCAGCTCCGCCCTCCCAGCAGCCCCTCAGCCTACGCTCTGTGCCCGCTCGCCCAAGAAGGCGGGCGTCTCCTTCGCTCCAGGCACCTCAGGCCCTGCCACTGTTACCCCTGCTGCCCTCAGTGAGGAGGTCATTGACCTCCTGAGGACCATCATTGTTGGGCAGACTACCCTTTTGAATGCCATCCAGGGGGTAAAGAGGGAGGTGCATCGTAGCAATGCATACCTGGAGGGCATTCATTCGGGTCAGTCTGCCCATCAACGATCGTTCAATTCTCTGGCCTCAGCACTGACGGCAGCCATTGTCCCTGTTTCCAGCCTCCCTCTTCTAACTGCCTCCACCCTGTCTCTGTCTCCTGTTCCTCTGCCTATCCCACCCACACCATCAGACCACCCTGCACACACCTCAACACCCAAGGGCAGCTCTTCCAGACATAAGCACCACAGATCACACAAACATTCACCCAAGCAACACCCAGATGCAGACATGCCAACAGCCACTACCACCTCTGTGTCCCCCACCTCCTCGTCTCCCTCCTCCCTCCCTGTGACGTCGCCACTCACACCTCCATGCACACCACCAACAGCCAGTACACCCATCACCAGCACACCCTCCAGTACAGTCCGCACACGTGCAGTCACCACCCCCACTGCCGTTTACACGTCCCCTGTGTCCTCTCCCACTGTGTCTGTCACCCCCTCTTCCAAGACACACAAACGCAGGCAGCCACCCACCCAACAGCCAACCACCTCACGACAGCCTCCAGTCCATGCACCTTCACCCAATTACAGCACACCTGACTCTCCTACAACCACCTCCTCTTCCTCCACTCCCATAACCACTGCACCTACCTTTTACCTTGGTCCTAAAAAGTGTTACCTCTCCAATCTTGACCTCTTTCCCTCACCTGACCCACCCCCTCCTTCTGCTAAGAGTCCCAAGAGCACCTCAGCCACCACCAGCCCGGGTTCACGTGTCAGCGTCGTCCATGGATTTTGGAGTCCCCCCTTTGCCAGCAGTGAGACATCGGTCAGCAGCAAGGGGACAGCAACCCCCCCCCTGGAAAGAGGACCCGGAAAGTGAGGGGCCGCCGCGGGAGGAGTGCCACAGCTGCCCTCAAGGACCAAAGTTCGGACACTTCACCTGCCACAACATCCAGGGGAGGCAAGGCCCAGAGAGCCACAGCGAAGGAGGGCAAGGGCAGCAGGGCGGAGAAGTCAGGCAGCAGGAGCGCGGACCAGGAGGGCCCCACAAGCCCCATCCCGGGTGTGAGGGAGGACACCCAAGGGCTCAGGACACCGTCACCGAAGGGTCCAGCAACTGCACGGTCGGAGGGCGACTGAGCAGGGTGTCCTGCCCAGGTCAGACTCCCTGGAATTACAGGCCAGGCACCGCTGAAGAGGGCCCCGCCGTGCTGAAAGGCACCGCTGAAGAGGGCCCCGCCGTGCAGGAAGGCACTGCTGAAGAGGGCCCCGCCGTGCAGGAAGGCACCGCTGAAGAGGGCCCCGCCGTGCAGGAAGGCACCGCTGAAGAGGGCCCCGCCGTCCTGAAAGGCACTGCTGAAGAGGGCCCCGCCGTCCTGAAAGGCACCACTGAAGAGGGCCCCGCCGTGCAGGAAGGCACCGCTGGAGAGGGCCCCGCCGTGTAGGAAGGCACCGCTGAAGAGGGCCCCACCGTCCTGAAAGGCACCGCTGAAGAGGGCCCCGCCGTGCAGAAAGGCACCGCTGAAGAGGGCCCCGCCGTGCAGAAAGGCACCGCTGAAGAGGGCCCCGCCGTGCAGGAAGGCACCGCTGAAGAGGGCCCCGCCGTGCAGGAAGGCACCGCTGAAGAGGGCCCCGCCGTGCAGGAAGGCACCGCTGAAGAGGGCCCCGCCGTGCAGGAAGGCACCGCTGAAGAGGGCCCCGCCGTGCAGGAAGGCACCGCTGAAGAGGGCCCCGCCGTGCAGGAAGGCACCGCTGAAGAGGGCCCGCCGTCCTGAAAGGCACCGCTGAAGAGGGCCCCGCCGTCTCATGCACCGCTCCGCTGGGCCCTTCCTGGCAAGCACCGCTCCGCTGGGCCCTTCCTGTCAAGCACCGCTCTGCTGGGCCCTTCATCTCAGGCACCGCTCCGCTGGTCCCCGCCGTCTCATGCACCGCTCCGCTGGGCCCTTCCTGTCAAGCACCGCTCCGCTGGGCCCTTCCTGTCAAGCACTGCTCCGCTGGGCCCTTCATCTCAGGCACCGCTCCGCTGGGCCCCGCCGTCTCAAGCACCGTTCCGCTGGGCCCTTCCTGTCAAGCACCGCTCCGCTGGGCCCCGCCGTCTCAAGCACCGCTCCGCTGGGCCCTTCCTGTCAAGCACCGCTCCGCTGGGCCCTTCCTGTCAAGCACCGCTCCGCTGGGCCCTTCATCTCAGGCACCGCTCCGCTGGGCCCCGCCGTCTCAAGCACCGCTCCGCTGGGCCCTTCCTGTCAAGCACCGCTCCGCTGGGCCCTTCCTGTCAAGCACCGCTCCGCTGGGCCCTTCATCTCAGGCACCGCTCCGCTGGGCCCCGCCGTCTCAAGCACCGCTCCGCTGGGCCCTTCCTGTCAAGCACCGCTCCGCTGGGCCCTTCATCTCAAGCACCGCTCCGCTGGGCCCTTCATCTCAGGCACCGCTCCGCTGGGCCCCGCCGTCTCAAGCACCGCTCCGCTGGGCCCTTCCTGTCAAGCACCGCTCAGCTGGGCCCTTCATCTCAAGCACTGCTCCGCTGGGCCCTTCATCTCAAGCACCGCTCCGCTGGGCCCTTCATCTCAGGCACCGCTCCGCTGGGCCCCGCCGTCTCATGCACCGCTGGGCCAATGACTGTGCCGGTTCTGTGTCGTGCTAATGTTCACGCTGCACTCGGCCCACCCTGCCTCCTCCATTGCCTGTGGAGACTGTTATCCACTTGATGGACTGTGACTTTGCACTCCCCAGGATATGACAGTGGGCAAGCCACCCACTTGAGAGACTGTGGCTTTTCACTCCCCAGGATATGACAGTGGGCAAGCCACCCACTGTAGAGACTTGAGAGACTGTGGCTTTGCACTCCCCAGGATATGACAGTGGGCAAGCCACCCACTGTAGAGACTTGAGAGACTGTGGCTTTGCACTCCCCAGGATTGGACGGTGGGCATGGTGGCCCCTTCTTGGATCTGGCGTCGTGGACTCATGTGGCTGTAGAGCCCCCCCTTCCCTTCCCCCTGAGGTGCCTGTAGTTTTGTCATGTGATGCCCCTGCAGTGTTCTCTCCAACGGACTCAGGTCTCGTTTGTGGGCTTTGCCCATGTGTTGATACACTTCGGCCCACGGACATTTGCATTTTCTGTGACTGTGCGGGACTTTCTGCCTCTATTTCTCGGTCACGCAATGTTTACATTAGATAATATTTCCATCATTTTCCTATTTTGCCATGTCTTCAATGAACCTATTTTGTACATAAATGTTGTTTCTCACTTGTATCATATCTTTTCGTTATTCCGGGGGGTTTGGGTGGGGTCACTTTGACTTGGTGCTCTGCATTGGTGTGTAGATAGTTGGGGGGTGGGTGTGATGCGTATGTGTGTGCCCGTAACCCTTCCTCCTCCCCCCCTCCCCTGTGTCGTAGGTGCGGTACTCACCGTTGTCGTCTGCGCCGGAGTTCGTACTCGTGGTAGATGAGCAGGTAGACGAGAGCGGGTAGGGTGTGTAATTCGGGCTCCATCCTGTCCTCCGCCCTCGTGGAGTGCATAGACGTGAGCGTTTTCCCGTTCGTAGTCTGTTTCCGCCGTGTTTTTAGCTCAGCCAGCACCTAGGGAAACCTACCGAACCTTCGCATTTTTGAAAACTAGACACCTAGGAGGGGAATCCAAGATGGGGTGACTTGTGGGGCTCTCACCACATTCTTTTACCCAGAATCCTTTGCAGACCTCAATATTTGGCTAAAAATAAAAATTTTCCTCATATTCTGGTGAGATAACGTTCTGGAATCTGAGAGGAGCCACAAATTTCCTTCCACCCAGCATTCCGCCAAGTCTCCCGATAAAAATGGTACCTCACTTGTGTGGGTAGGACTAGCGCCCATGACAGGAAATGCCCCAAAACACAAAGTGGACACATCACATTTTCTCAAAGGAAACAGAGCTGTTTTTTGCAAAGTGTCTAGCTGTGGATTTTGCCCTCTAGCTCAGCACCTCGGCACCTATCGAAACCTACCAAACCTGTAAAAAAATTTAAACTAGACAGCTAGGGGAATCCACCTTGGGGTGACTTGTGGGGCTCTCACCAGGTTCTGTTACCCAGAATCTTTTGCAAACCTCAAAATCTGGAAACAAAAACACTTTTTCCTCACATTTCGGTGACAGAAAGTTTTGGAATCTGAGAGGAGACACAAATTTCCTCCCCCCAGTGTTCCTCCAAGTCTCCCGATAAAAATAGTACCTCAACTGTGTGGGTAGGCCTAGTGCCCACGACAGAAAATGCCCCAAAACACAACCTGGATACATCACATTTTTCAAAAGAAACAGAGCTGTTTTTTGCAAAGTGCCTAGCTGTGGATTTTGGCCTCTAGCTCAGCCGGCACCAGGGAAACCTACCAAACCTGCGCATTTTTGAGAACTAGACACCTAGGGGATTCCAAGATGGGGTGACTTGTGGGGCTCTCACCACGTTCTTTTACTCAGAATCCTTTAGAGACCTCAAAATTTGGCTAAAAAAACTATTTTTCCTCATATTCTGGTGAGATAACGTTCTGGAATCTGAGAGGAGCCACGAATTTCCTTCCCCCCAGCATTCCGCCAAGTCTCCCGATAAAAATGGTACCTCACTTGCGTGGGTAGGACTAGCGCCCACGACAGGAAATGCCCCAAAACACAAAGTGGACACATCACATTTTTCCAAAGTAAATAGAGCTGTTTTTTTGCAAAGTGCCTAGGTGTGGATTTTAGCCTCTAGCTCAGGCGGCACCAATGGAATCCTACCAAACCTGTACATTTTTTAAAACTAGACACCTAGGGGAATCCAAGATGGGGGACTTGTGGGGCTCTCACCAGGTTCTGTTACCCAGAATGCTTTGCAAACCTCAAAATTTGGGCAAAAAAAAATGTTTCCTCACATTTCGGTGACAGACAATTCTGCAATCTGAGAGGAGCCACAAATTTCCTTCCCCCAGCGTTCCCCTAAGTCTCCCGATAAAAATGGTACCTCGCCTGTGTGGGTAGGCCTAGCGCCCGTGACAGGAAATGTCGCAAAGCACAACCTGGATACATCACATTTTCCCAAAGAAAACAGAGCTGTTTTTTGCAAAGTGCCTAGCTGTGGATTTTGGCCTCTAGCTCAGCTGACACCTAAGGAAACCTACCAAACCTGCGCATTTTTGAAAACTAGACACCTAGGAGGGGAATCCAAGATGGGGTGACTTGTGGGGCTCTCACCACATTCTTTTACCCAGAGTCCTTTGCAGACCTCAATATTTGGCTAAAAAAACACCTTTTCCTCATATTCTGGCGAGATAACGTTCTGGAATCTGAGAGGAGCCACAAATTTCCTTCCACCCAGCATTCCGACAAGTCTCCCGATAAAAATGGTACCTCACTTATGTGGGTAGGACTAGCGCCCAAGACAGGAAATGCCCCAAAACACAAAGTGGACACATCACATTTTTCCAAAGTAAACAGAGCTGTTTTTTGCAAAGTGCCAAGCTGTGGATTTTACCCTCTATCTCAGCTGGCACCTATCGAAACCTACCAAACCTGTACATTTTTTAAAACTAGACACCTAGGGGAATCCACAATGGGGTGACTTGTGGTGCTCTCACCAGGTTCTGTTACCCAGAATCTTTTGCAAACCTCAAAATCTGGCCAAAAAAACACTTTATCCTCACATTTCGGTGACAGAAAGTTCTGGAACTTGAGAGGAGCCACAAATGTCATTCCCATCACCGTTCCCCTAAGTCCTCCGATAAAAATGGTATCTCACCTGTGTGGGTAGGTCTAGCGCCTGTGACAGGAAATGTCCCAAAGCACAACCTGGACACATCACATTTTCCTGAAGAAAACAGAGCTGTTTTTTGCAAAGTGTCTAGATGTGGATTTTGGCTTGTAGCTCATCCGGGAGCTAAGGAAACCCACTAAACTTGTGCATTTTTTAAAACTAGACACCTAGTGGAATCCAAGATGGGGGACTTGTGGGGCTCTTACCAGGTTCTGTTAGCCAGAATCCTTGGCAAACCTTAAAATTTGGCCCAAAAAACACTTTTTCCTCACATTTTGGTGACAGAAAGTTGTGGAATCTGAGAGGAGCCACAAATGTCCTTCCCCCCCAGCGTTCCCCTAAGTCTCCAGATAAAAATGGTACCTCACCTGTGTGGATAGTCCTAGCGTTCGTGACAGGAAATGTACCAAAGCACAAACTGGACACATCACATTTTCCCCAAAGAAAACAGAGCTGTTTTTTGCAGAGTGCCTAGCTGTGGATTTTGGCCTCTAGCTCAGCCAGCACCTAGGGAAACCTACCGAACCTTCGCATTTTTGAAAACTAGACACCTAGGAGGGGAATCCAAGATGGGGTGACTTGTGGGGCTCTCACCACATTCTTTTACCCAGAATCCTTTGCAGACCTCAATATTTGGCTAAAAATACAATTTTTCCTCATATTCTGGTGAGATAACGTTCTGGAATCTGAGAGGAGCCACAAATTTCCTTCCACCCAGCATTCCGCCAAGTCTCCCGATAAAAATGGTACCTCACTTGTGTGGGTAGGACTAGCGCCCATGACAGGAAATGCCCCAAAACACAAAGTGGACACATCACATTTTCTCAAAGGAAACAGAGCTGTTTTTTGCAAAGTGTCTAGCTGTGGATTTTGCCCTCTAGCTCAGCACCTCGGCACCTATCGAAACCTACCAAACCTGTAAAAAAATGTAAACTAGACAGCTAGGGGAATCCACCTTGGGGTGACTTGTGGGGCTCTCACCAGGTTCTGTTACCCAGAATCTTTTGCAAACCTCAAAATCTGGAAACAAAAACACTTTTTCCTCACATTTCGGTGACAGAAAGTTTTGGAATCTGAGAGGAGACACAAATTTCCTCCCCCCAGTGTTCCTCCAAGTCTCCCAATAAAAATAGTACCTCAACTGTGTGGGTAGGCCTAGTGCCCACGACAGAAAATGCCCCAAAACACAACCTGGATACATCACATTTTTCAAAAGAAACAGAGCTGTTTTTTGCAAAGTGCCTAGCTGTGGATTTTGGCCTCTAGCTCAGCCGGCACCAGGGAAACCTACCAAACCTGCGCATTTTTGAGAACTAGACACCTAGGGGATTCCAAGATGGGGTGACTTGTGGGGCTCTCACCATGTTCTTTTACTCAGAATCCTTTAGAGACCTCAAAATTTGGCTAAAAAAACTATTTTTCCTCATATTCTGGTGAGATAACGTTCTGGAATCTGAGAGGAGCCACGAATTTCCTTCCCCCCAGCATTCCGCCAAGTCTCCCGATAAAAATGGTACCTCACTTGCGTGGGTAGGACTAGCGCCCACGACAGGAAATGCCCCAAAACACAAAGTGGACACATCACATTTTTCCAAAGTAAATAGAGCTGTTTTTTTGCAAAGTGCCTAGGTGTGGATTTTAGCCTCTAGCTCAGGCGGCACCAATGGAATCCTACCAAACCTGTACATTTTTTAAAACTAGACACCTAGGGGAATCCAAGATGGGGGACTTGTGGGGCTCTCACCAGGTTCTGTTACCCAGAATGCTTTGCAAACCTCAAAATTTGGGCAAAAAAAAATGTTTCCTCACATTTCGGTGACAGACAATTCTGCAATCTGAGAGGAGCCACAAATTTCCTTCCCCCAGCGTTCCCCTAAGTCTCCCGATAAAAATGGTACCTCGCCTGTGTGGGTAGGCCTAGCGCCCGTGACAGGAAATGTCGCGAAGCACAACCTGGATACATCACATTTTCCCAAAGAAAACAGAGCTGTTTTTTGCAAAGTGCCTAGCTGTGGATTTTGGCCTCTAGCTCAGCTGACACCTAAGGAAACCTACCAAACCTGCGCATTTTTGAAAACTAGACACCTAGGAGGGGAATCCAAGATGGGGTGACTTGTGGGGCTCTCACCACATTCTTTTACCCAGAGTCCTTTGCAGACCTCAATATTTGGCTAAAAAAACACCTTTTCCTCATATTCTGGCGAGATAACGTTCTGGAATCTGAGAGGAGCCACAAATTTCCTTCCACCCAGCATTCCGACAAGTCTCCCGATAAAAATGGTACCTCACTTATGTGGGTAGGACTAGCGCCCAAGACAGGAAATGCCCCAAAACACAAAGTGGACACATCACATTTTTCCAAAGTAAACAGAGCTGTTTTTTGCAAAGTGCCAAGCTGTGGATTTTACCCTCTATCTCAGCTGGCACCTATCGAAACCTACCAAACCTGTACATTTTTTAAAACTAGACACCTAGGGGAATCCACAATGGGGTGACTTGTGGTGCTCTCACCAGGTTCTGTTACCCAGAATCTTTTGCAAACCTCAAAATCTGGCCAAAAAAACACTTTATCCTCACATTTCGGTGACAGAAAGTTCTGGAACTTGAGAGGAGTCACAAATGTCATTCCCATCACCGTTCCCCTAAGTCCTCCGATAAAAATGGTATCTCACCTGTGTGGGTAGGTCTAGCGCCTGTGACAGGAAATGTCCCAAAGCACAACCTGGACACATCACATTTTCCTGAAGAAAACAGAGCTGTTTTTTGCAAAGTGTCTAGATGTGAATTTTGCCCTCTAGCTCAGCACCTCGGCATCTATCGAAACCTACCAAACCTATACATTTTTGAAAACTAGACACCTAGGGGAATCCACAATGGGGTGACTTGTGGGGCTTTCACCAGGTTCTGTTACCCAGAATCTTTTGCAAACCTCAAAATGTGGCCACAAAAACACTTTTTCCTCACATTTCGGTGAGAGAAAGTTTTGGAATCTGAGAGGAGACACAAATTTCCTCTCCCCAGTGTCCCTCCAAGTCTCCCGATAAAAATAGTACCTCAACTGTGTGGGTAGGCCTAATGCCCATGACAGAAAATGCCCCAAAACACAACCTGGAAACATCACATTTTTCGAAAGTAAACAGAGCTGTTTTTTTCAAAATGCCTAGCTGTGGATTTTAGCCTCTAGCTCAGCCGGGAGCTAAGGAAACCTACTAAACTTGTGCATTTTTTTAAAATAGACACCTCAGGGAATCCAAGATGGGGGACTTGTGGGGCTCGCACCAGGTTCTGTTAGCCAGAATCCTTTGCAAACCTCAAAATTTGGCAAAAAAAAACACTTTTTCCTCACATTTTGGTGACAGAAAGTTCTGGAATCTGAGAGGGGTCACAAATGTCCTTCCCCCCAGAGTTCCCCTTAGTCTCCCGATACAAATGGTACCTCACTTGTGTGGGTAGGACTAGCGCCCATGACAGGAAATGCCCCAAAACACAAAGTGGACACATCACATTTTCCCAAAGGAAACAGAGCTGTTTTTTGCAAAGTGTCTAGCTGTGGATTTTGCCCTCTAGCTCAGCACCTCGGCACCTATCGAAACCTACCAAACCTGTACATTTTTTTAAACTAGACACCTAGGGGAATCCACAATGGGGTGACCTGTGGGGTTCTCACCAGGTTCTGTTACCCAGAATCTTTTGCAAACCTCAAAATCTGGAAACAAAAACACTTTTTCCTCACATTCCGGTGACAGAAAGTATTGGAATCTGAGAGGAGACACAAATTTCCTCCCCCCAGTGTTCCTCCAAGTCTCCCGATAAAAATAGTACCTCAACTGTGTGGGTAGGCCTAGTGCCCATGACAGAAAATGCCCCAAAACACAACATGGACACATCACATTTTTCAAAAGAAACAGAGCTGTTTTTTGCAAAGTGCCTAGCTGTAAATTTTGGCCTCTAGCTCAGCCGGCACCAGGGAAACCTACCAAACCTGCGCATTTTTGAGAACTAGACACCTAGGGGATTCTAAGATGGGGTGACTTGTGAGGCTCTCACCACGTTCTTTTACTCAGAATCCTTTAGAGACCTCAAAATTTGGCTAAAAAACCTATTTTTCATCATATTCTGGTGAGATAACGTTCTGGAATCTGAGAGGAGCCACAAATTTCCTTACCCCCAGCATTCCGCCAAGTCTCCCGATAAATTTTTTACCTCACTTGCGTGGGTAGGACTAGCGCCCACGACAGGAAATGCCCCAAAACACAAAGTGGACACATCACATTTTTCCAAAGAAAACAGAGCTGTTTTTTGCAAAGTGCCTAGGTGTGGATTTTAGCCTCTAGCTCAGGCGGCACCAATGGAATCCTACCAAACCTGTACATTTTTTAAAACTAGACACCTAGGGGAATCCAAGATGGGGGACTTGTGGGGCTCTCACCAGGTTCTGTTACCCAGAATGCTTTGCAAACCTAAAAATTTGGCCAAAAAATAATTTTTCCTCACATTTCGGTGACAGACAATTCTGGAATCTGAGAGGAGCCACAAATGTTCTTCCCCCCAGCGTTCCCCTAAGTCTCCCGATAAAAATGGTACCTCGCCTGTGTGGGTAGGCCTAGCGCCCGTGACAGGAAATGTCGCAAAGCACAACCTGGACACAACACATTTTCCCAAAGAAAACAGAGCTGTTTTTTGCAAAGTTCCTAGCTGTGGATTATGGCCTCTAGCCCAGCCGGCACCTAAGGAAACCTACCAAACCTGCGCATTTTTGAAAACTAGACACCTAGGAGGGGAATCCAAGATGGGGTGACTTGTGGGGCTCTCATCACATTCTTTTACCCAGAATCCTTTAGAGACCTCAAAATTTGGCTAAAAACCACTTTTTCCTCATGTTCTGACGAGATAATGTTCTGGAATCTGAGAGGAGCCACAAATTTCCTTCCACCCAGCATTCCGCCAACTCTCCCGATAAAAATGGTACCTCACTTGTGTGGGTAGGACTAGCGCCCACAACAGGAAATGCCCCAAAACACAAAGTCGACACATCACATTTTCCCAAAGGAAACAGAGCTGTTTTTTGCAAAGTGCCTAGCTGTGGATTTTACCCTCTATCTCAGCCGGCACCTATCGAAACCTACCAAACCTGTACATTTTTTAAAACTAGACACCTAGGGGAATCCACAATGGGGTGACTTGTGGGGCTCTCACTAGGTTCTGTAACCCAGAGTCTTTTGCAAACCTCAAAATGTGGTCAAAAACACACTTTATCCTCACATTTCGGTGACAGAAAGTTCTGGAATCTGAAAGGAGCCACAAATGTCCTTCCCCCCAGCGTTCCCCTAAGCCTCCTGATAAATATGGTACCCCACCTGTGTGGGTAGGCCTAGCGCCAGTGACAAGAAATGTCCCAAAGCACAACCTGGACACATCACATTTTCCCAAAGAAAATAGAGCTGTTTTTTGCAAAGTGCCTAGCTGTGGATTTTGGCCTCTAGCTCAGCCGGCACCTAGAGAAACCTACCAAACCTGCGCATTTTTGAAAACTAGACACCTAGGAGGGGAATCCAAGATGGGGTGACTTGTGGGGCTCTCACCATGTTCTTTTACCCAGAGTCCTTTGCAGACCTCAACATTTGGCTAAAAAAAACACTTTTTCCTCATATTCTGGTGAGATAACGTTCTGGAATCTGAGAGGAGCGACAAATTTCCTTCCCCCCAGCGTTCCTCCAACTCTCCCGATAAAAATGGAACCTCACTTGTGTGGGTAGGACTATCGCCCACAACAGGAAATGCCCCAAAACACAAAGTGGACATATCACATTTTCCTAAAAGAAACAGAGCTGTTTTTTGCAAAGTGTCTAGATGTTGATTTGCCCTCTAGCCCAGCACCTCGGCACATATCGAAACCTACCAAACCTATACGTTTTTTAAAACTAGACTCCTAGGGGAATCCACAATGGGGTGACTTGTGGGGCTCTCACCAGGTTCTGTTACCCAGAATCTTTTGCAAACCTCAAAATTTGGCCACAAAAACACTTTTTCCTCACATTTCGGTTACAGAAAGTTTTGGAATCTGAGAGGAGACACAAATTTCCTCCCCACCAGTGTTCCTCCAAGTCTCCCGATAAAAATTGTACCTCAACTGTGTGGGTAGGCCTAGTGCCCACGACAGAAAATGCCCCAAAACACAACCTGGACACATCACATTTTTCCAAAGAAAACAGAGCAGTTTTTTTCAAATTGCCTAGCTGTGGATTTTAGCCTCTAGCTCAGCCGGGAGCTACGGAAACCTACTAAACTTGTGCATTTTTTAAAACTAGACACCTAGGGGAATCCAAGATGGGGGACTTGTGGGGCTCTCACCAGGTTCTGTTAGCCAGAATCCTTTGCAAACCTCAAAATTCCGCAAAAAAAACACTTTTTCCTCACATTTTGGTGACAGAAGGTTCTGGAATCTGAGAGGAGCCACAAATGTCCTTCCCCCCAAAGTTTCCCTAAGACTCCCGATCAAAATGGTACCTCACCTGTGTGGGTAGGCCTAGCCCCCGTGACAGAAAACCCTAAACACAACCTTGACACATCACATTTTCCCAAAGAAACAGAGCTGCATTTTGCAAAGTGCCTAGCTGTGGATTATGGCCTCTAACTCAGTCGGCACCTAGGGAAACCTACCAAACCTGTGCATTTTTGAGAACTAGACACCTAAGGGAATCCAAGATGGGGTGACTTGTGGGCCTCTCACCTAGTTCTTTTACTCAGAATCCTTTAGAGACCTCAATATTTGGCTAAAAAAACACTTTTCCCTCATATTCTGGTGAGTAAACGTTCTGGAATCTGAGAGGAGCCACACATTTCCTTCCACCCAGCATTCCGTCAAGTCTCCCGATAAAAATGGTACCTCACTTGTGTGGGTAGGACTAGCACCCACAACAGGAAATGCCCCAAAACACAAAGTGGACACATCACATTTTCCCAAAGAAAAAGAGCTGTATTTTGCAAAGTGCCTAGCTGTGGATTTTGGCCTCTAGCTCAGCCAGCACCTATGGAAACCTACCAAACCTGTACATTTTTGAAAACTAGACACCTAGGGGAATCCAAGATGGGGCACTTGTGGGGCTCTCACCAGGTTCTGTTAGCCTGAATGCTTTGCAAATCTAAAAATTTGGCCAAAAAGACACTTTTTCCTCACATTTTGGTGACAGAAAGTTCTGGAATCTGAAAGGAGCCACAAATTTCCTTCCCCCCCCAGCGTTCCCCTAAGTGTCCCGATAAAAATGGTACCTCACCTGTGTGGGTAGGCCTAGCGCCCGTGACAGAAAATATCCCTAAACACAACCTGGATACATCACATTTTCCCAAAGAAAACAGAGGTGTTTTTTGCAAAGTGCCTAGCTGTTGATTTTGGCCTCTAGCTCAGCCGGCACCTAGGGAAACCTACCAAGCCTGCGCATTTTTTAAAACTAGACACCTAGGGGAATCCAAGATGGTGTGACTTGTTGGGCTCTAACCACGTTCTTTTACCCGGAATCCTTTAGAGTCCTCAAAATTTGGCTAAAAAAACACTTTTTCCTCATATTCTGGTGAGATAACGTTCTGGAATCTGAGAGGAGCCACAAATTTCCTTCCACCCAGCATGCCGCCAAGTCTCCCGAAAAAAATGGCACCTCACTTGTGTGGGTAGGACTAGCACCCATTACAGGAAATGCCCCAAAACACAAAGTGGACACATCACATTTTCCCACAGGAAACAGAGCTGTTTTTTGCAAAGTGCCTAGATGTGGATTTTGCCCTCTAGCTCAGCCGGCACCTATCGAAACCTAGCAAACCTGCACATTTTTGAAAACTAGACACCTAGGGGAATCCACAATGGGGTGACTTGTGGGGCTCTCACCAGGTTCTGTTACCCAGAATCTTTTGCAAACCTCAACATTTGGCCAAAAAAACACTTTATCCTCACATTTCGGTGACATACAGTTTTGGAATCTGAGAGGAGCCACAAATTTCCTCCCCCCAGCGTTCCGCCAAGTCTCCCGATAAAAATGGTACCTCAGCTGAGTGGGTAGGCCTAGTGCCCACTACAGGAAATGCCGCAAAACACAACCTGGACACAAAACATTTTTCCAAAGTAAACAGAGCCGTTTTTTTTCAAATTGCCTAGCTGTGGATTTTGGCCTCTAGCTCAGCTGGGACCTAAGGAAACCTATTAAACTTGTGGATTTTTTAAAACTAGACACCTGGGGGAATCCAAGATGGGGGACTTTTGGGGCTCTCCCCAGGTTCTGTTAGACAGAATTCTTTGCAAACCTCAAAATCTGGCCATAAAAACAACTTTTCCTCATATTTTGGTGACAGAAAGTTCTGGAATCTGAGAGGAGCCACAAATTTACTTCCCCACAGCGTTCCCCTATGTCTCCCGATACAAATGGTACCTCACCTGTGTGGGTAAGCCTAGCGCCCACAAAAGGAATTGTCCTAAAACACAACCTGGACACATCACATTTTCCCAAAGAAAACAGAGCTGTTTTTTGTAAAGTGCCTAGTTGTGGATTTTGGCCTCTAGCTCAGCTGGCACCTATGGAAACCTACCAAACCTGTACATTTTTTTAAACTAGACACCTAGGGGAATCCAAGATGGGGTGACTTGTGGGGCTCTCACCAAGTTCTTTTACCCAGAGTCTTTTGCAGACCTCAACATTTGGCTAAAAAAACACTTTTTCCTCATATTCTGGTGATATAACGTTCTGGAATCTAAGAGGAGCCACAAATTTCCTTCCACCCAGCATTCCGCCAAGTCTCCCGATAAAAACGGTACCTCATTTGTGTGGGTAGGACTAGCGCCCACGACAGAAAATATCCCTAAACACAACCTGGATACATCACATTTTCCCAAAGAAAACTGAGGTTTTTTTGCAAAGTGCCTAGCTGTGGATTTTGGCCTCTAGCTCAGCCGGCACCTAGGGAAACCTACCAAACCTGCACATTTTTGAAAACTAGACACCTAGGGGAATCCAAGATGGTGAGACTTTTGGGGCTCTCACCAGGTTCTGTTACCCAGAATCTTTTGCAAACCTCAAAATTTGGCCAAAAAAACACTTTATCCTCACAATTCGGTGATAGAAAGTTGTGGAATCTGAGAGGAGCCACAAATTTCCTCCCCCCCCAGTGTTCCTCTAAGTCTCCCGATAAAAATAGTACCTCAACTGCGTGGGTAGGCCTAGTGCCCATGACAGGAAATGCCCCAAAACACAACCTGGAGACATCACATTTTTCCAAAGTAAACAGAGCTGTTTTTTTCAAATTGCCTAGCTGTAGATTTTGGCCTCTAGCTTAGCCGGGACCTGAGGAAACCTACTAAACTTGTGCATTTTTTTAAAGTAGACACCTTGGGGAATCCAAGATGGTGGACTTGTGGGGCTCTTACACGCTGCTGTTAGCCAGAATCCTTTGCAAACTTCAAAATGTGGCTAAAAACACACTTTTTCCTCACATTTCGGTGACAGAAAGTTTTGGAATCTGAGAGGAGCCACAAATTTCCTTCCACCCAGCGTTCCCCTAAATCTCCTGAAAAAAATGGTACCTCACCTGTGTGGGTAGGCCTAGCACCCGTGACAGAAAATATCCCTAAACACAACCTGGACACATCTCATTTTTCCAAAGTAAACAGAGCTGTTTTTTTCAAATTGCCTAGCTGTGGATTTTGGCCTCTAGCTCAGCCGGGACCTAAGGAAACCTACTAAACTTGTGCATTTTTTTAAATTGGACACCTGGGGGAATCCAAGATGGGGGACTTGTGGGGCTCTCAGCAGGTTCTGTTAGCCAGAATTCTTTGCAAACCTCAAAATTTGGCCATAAAAACACTTTTTCCTCATATATTGGTGACAGAAAGTTCTGGAATCTGAGAGGAGTCACAAATTTCCTTCCCCCCAGCGTTCCCCTAAATCTCCCGAAAAAAATGGTACCTCACCTGTGTGGGTAGGCCTAGCGCCCGTGACAGAAAATATCCCTAAACACATCCTGGACACATCACATTTTCCCAAAGAAACAGAGCTGTTTTTTGGAAAGTGCCTAGCTGTGGGTTTTGGCCTCTAGCTCAGCCGGCATCTAGGGAAACCTACCAAACTTGCGCATTTTTGAAAACTTGACACCTAGGGGAATCCAAGATGGGGTGACTTGTGGTGCTCTCACCACGTTCTTTTACTCAGAATCCTTCAGAGACCTCAAAATTTGGCTAAAAAAAACACTTTTTCCTCATATTCTGGTGAGATAACGTTCTGGAATCTGAAAGGAGCCACAAATTTCCTTCCACCCAGCATTCCACCAAGTCTCCCCATAAAAATGGTACCTCACTTGTGCGGGTAGGAATAGCGCTCACAACAGGAAATGCCGCAAAAGACAAAGTGGACACAATCCATTTTCCCAAAGAAAACAGAGCTGTTTTTTGTAAAGTACCTAGCTGTGGATTTTGGCCTCTAGCTCAGCCGGCACCTATGGTAACCTACCAAACCTGTACATTTTTAAAAACTAGACACCTAGGGGAATCCAAGATGGGGGACGTGTGGGGCTCTCACCAGGTTCGGTTAGCCAGAATCCTTTGAAAACCTCAAAATTTGGCAAAAAAAACACTTTCTCCTCACATTTCTGTGACAGAAAGTTCTGGAATCTGAGAGGAGCCACAAATGTCCTTCCCCCCCAGAGTTCCCCTAAGTCTCCCGATAAAAATGGCACCCCACCTGTGTGGGTAGGCGTAGCCCCCGTGACAGAAAATATCCCTAAACACAACCTTGACACATCACATTTTCCCAAAGAAACAGAGCTGTTTTTTGCAAAGTGCCTAGCTGTGGATTTTGGCCTCTAGCTCAGCCGGCACTTAGGGAAACTTACCAAACCTGTGCATTTTTTAAAACTAGACACCTAGGGGAATCCACAATGGGGTGACTTGTGGGGCTCTCACCACATTCTTTTTCTCAGAATCCTGTAGAGACCTCTAAATTTGGCTACAAAAAAACTTTTTCTTCATATTTTGGTGATATAACGTTCTGGAATATGGGATGAGCCACGAATTTCCTTCCACCCAGCATTCCACCAAGTCTCCCGATACAAATGGTACCTAACTTGTGTGGGTAGGGCTAGCGCCCATGACATGAAATGCCCCAAAACACAAAGTGGACACATCACATTTTCCCAAAGAAAACAGAGCTGTTTTTTGTAAAGTGCCTAGCTGTGGATTTTGGACTCTAGCTCAGCCGGCACCTAGGGAAAGGTACCAAACCTGCAGATTTTTGAAAACTAGACACCTAGGGGAATCCAAGATGGGGTGACTTGTGGGGCTCTCACCACGTTCTTTTCCCCGAAATCCTTTGCAGACCTCAAAATATGGCTAAAAAACACTTTTTCCTCATATTCTGGTGAGATAACGTTCTGGAATCTGAAGGAGCCACAAATTTCCTTGCACCCAGCATTCCGCCAAGTCTCCCGATAAAAATGGTACCTCACTTGTGTGGGTAGGACTAGCGCCCACGACAGGAAATGCCCCAAAACACAAAGAGGACACATCACATTTTCCCAAAGGAAACAGAGCTGTTTTTTCCAAAGTGCCTAGCTGTGGATTTTGGCCTCTAGCTCAGCCGGCACTTAGGGAAACCTACCAAACCTGCGCATTTTTTAAAACTAGACACCTAGGGGAATCCAAGATGGTGTGACTTTTGGGGCTCTCACCAGGTTCTGTTACCCAGAATCTTTTGCAAACCTCAAAATTTGGCCAAAAAAACACTTTATCCTCACAATTCGGTGATAGAAAGTTTTGGAATCTGACAGGAGCCACAAATTTCCTCCCCCCCCAGTGTTCCTCAAAGTCTCCCGATAAAAATAGGACCTCAACTGCGTGGGTAGGCCTAGTGCCCATGACAGGAAATGCCCCAAAACACAACCTGGACACATCACATTTTTCCAAAGTAAACAGAGCTGTTTTTTTCAAATTGCCTAGCTGTAGATTTTGGCCTCTAGCTTAGCCGGGACCTGAGGAAACCTACTAAACTTGTGCATTTTTTAAAGTAGACACCTAGGGGAATCCAAGATGGTGGACTTGTGGGGCTCTCACACGCTGCTGTTAGCCAAAATCCTTTGCAAACTTCAAAATGTGGCTAAAAAAACACTTTTTCCTCACATTTCGGTGACAGGAAGTTTTGGAATCTGAGAGAAGTTACAAATTGCCTTCCCCTCAGCGTTCCCCTAAGTCTCCTGATAAAAATGGTACCTCACCTGTGTCGGTAGGCGTAGCCCCCGTGACAGAAAATATCCCTAAACACAACCTTTACACATCACATTTACCCAAAGAAACACAGCTGTTTTTTGCAAAGTGCCTAGCTATGGATTTTGGCCTCTAGCTCAACCGGCACCTAGGGAAACCTACCAAACCTGCGCATTTTTGAAAACTAGACACCTAGGGGAATCCAAGATGGGGTGACTTGTGGGGCTCTCACCACATTCTTTTACTCAGAATCCTGTAGAGACCTCAAAATGTGGCTAAAAAAAACCCTTTTTCCTCATTTTTTGGTGAGATAACGTTCTGGAATCTGGGAGGAGCCACAAATTTCCTTCCACCCAGCATTCCACCAAGTCTCCCGATAAAAATGGTACCTCACTTGTGTGGGTAGGACTAGTGCCCATGACACGAAATGCTCCAAAACACAAAGTGGACACATCACATTTTCCCAAAGAAAACAGAGCTGTTTTTTGTAAAGTGCCTAGCTGTGGATTTTGTCCTCTAGCTCAGCCGACACCTATGGTAACCTACCAAACCTTTTCATTTCTTAAGACTAGACACCTCAGGGAATCCAAGATGGGGGACTTGTGGGGCTCTCACGAGGTTCTGTTAGCCTGAATGCTTTGCAAAGCTCAAAATTTGGCGAAAAAGACACTTTTTCCTCACATTTTGGTGGCAGAAAGTTCTGGAATCTGAGAGGAGCCACGGATTTCCTTCCCCCCAGCGTTCCCCTAAGTCTCCTGATAAAAATGGTACCTCACCTGTGTGGGTAGGCCTAGCGGTCGTTACAGAAAATATCCCTAAAAACAACCTGGACACATCACATTTTCCCAAAGAAAACAGAGCTGTTTTTTGCAAAGTGCCTAGCTGTGGATTTTGGCCTCTAGCTCAGCCGGCACCTAGGGAAACCTACCAAACCTGTGCATTTTTTAAAACTAGACATCTAGGGGAATGCAAGATGGTGTGACTTGTGGGGCTCTCACCATGTTCTTTTACCCAGAATCCTTTAGAGATCTCAAAATTTGGCTAAAAAAACCCACTTTTTCCTCATATTCTTTTGAGATAACGTTCTGGAATCTGAGAGTAGCCACACATTTCCTTCCACCCAGCATTCCACCAAGTCTCCCGATAAAAATGGTACCTCACTTGTGTGGGTAGGACTAGCGCCCACAACAGGAATTGCCCCAAAACACAAAGTGGACACATCACATTTTCCCAAAGAAAGCAGAGCTGTTTTTTTGTAAAGTGCCTAGCTGTGGATTTTGGCCTCTAGCTCAGCCGGCACCTATGGTAACCTACCAAACCTGTACATTTTTTTAAACTAGACACCTAGTGGAATCCAAGATGGGGGACTTGTGGGGCTCTCACCAGGTTCTGTTAGCCTAAATGGTTTGCAAATCTCAAAATTTGGCCAAAAAGACACTTTGTCCTCACAGTTTGGTGGCAGAAAGTTCTGCAATCTGAGAGCAGCCACAAATGTCCTTCCCCCCAGCGTTCCCCTAAGTCTCCCGATAAAATGGTACCTCACGTGTGTGGGTAGGCCTAGCGCCCGTGACAGAAAATATCCCTAAACACAACCTGGACACATCACATTTTCCCAAAGAAAACAGAGCTGTTTTTTGCAAAGTGCCTAGCTTTGGATTTTGCCCTCTAGCTCAGCCAGCACCTAGGGAAACCTACCAAACCTGCGCATTTTTGAAAACTAGACACCTAGGGGAATCCAAGATGGTGGACTTGTGGGCCTCTCACACGCTGCTGTTAGCCAGAATCCTTTGCAAACCTCAAAATGTGCCCAAAAAAACCACTTTTTCCTCACATTTCGGTGACAGAAAGTTTTGGAATCTGAGAGGAGCTACAAATTTTCTTCTCCCCAGTGTTCCTCCAAGTCTCCCGATAAAAATGGTACCTCACCTGTATGGGTAGGCCTAGGGCCCACAACAGGAAATGCCCCAAAACACAACCTGGACACATCACATTTTTCCAAGTAAACAGAGCTGTTTTTTTCAATTGCCTAGCTTTGGATTTTGCCCTCTAGCTCAGCCGGCACCTAGGGAAACCTACCAAACCTGCGCATTTTTGAAAACTAGACACCTGCGGGAATGCAAGATGGTGTGACTTGGGGGGCTCTCACCGCGTTCTTTTACCCAGAATCCTTTAGAGACCTAAAAATTTGGCTAATAAAACACTTTTTCCGCATATTCTGGTGAGATAACGTTCTGGAATCTAAGAGGAGCCACACATTTCCTTCCACCCAGCATTTCGCCAAGTCTCCTGATAAAAATGGTACCCCACTTGTGTGGGTAGGACTAGCGCCCACGACAGGAAATGCCCCAAAACACAAAGTGGACACATCACATTTTCCCAAAGAAAACAAAGCTGTTTTTTGTAAAGTGCCTAGCTGTGGATTTTGGCCTCTAGCTCAGCCGGCACCTATGGTAACCTACCAAACCTGTACATTTTTTAAGACTAGACACCTCAGGGAATCCAAGATGGGGGACTTGTGGGGCTCTCACCAGGTTCTGTTAGCCTGAATGCTTTGCAAAGCTCAAGATTTGGCCAAAAAGACACTTTTTCCTCACATTGTGGTGGCAGAATGTTCTGGAATCTGAGAGGAGCCACAAATTTCCTTCCCCCCAGCGTTCCCCTAAGTCTCCTGATAAAAATAGTACCTCACCTGTGTGGGTAGGCCTAGCGCCCGTGACAGAAAATATCCCTAAACACAAAGTGGACACATCACATTTTCCCAAAGAAAACAGAGCTGTTTTTTTGTAAAGTGCCTAGCTGTGGATTTTGGCCTCTAGCTCAGCC